>NC_042630.1:48228541-48958763 GCF_901001135.1 Rhinatrema bivittatum | reverse complement strand
GTTTGTGTGGGTGGGTGAGAATGGAAGCTTGAATATGTGGATAAGAATGGGTGCTTGAATGTGTGTATGTGTGGGTGAGAATAGTACCTTAAATGTGTATATGTATGGATGAGAATGGGAGCTTGAATATGTGTGGGTGAGACTGGGAGCATGGGTTTGTGGGTGAGAATGGGAGTCTGGGTTTATGTGTGTGGGTGAGAATGGGTGCCTGGATGTGCGTCTGTGTGTGCATAAGAATATAAGCCTGGGGAGGGGTGAGAAAGTGAGAACTTGTATGTGTGTCTGCAGAGAATGTGAGCTGGGGGGGGGTGAGAGCATATGAGAGTGAGAGCTTGAGTGTGTGAGAGGGAGTCTGTGAGAGAAAGTGTGTGTGTGTGTGTGTGTGTGTGTGTGTAGAAGGGAAGAAGACAGTAATAGAAGAAAGACACTGAAAAGGAATTAGGAAATGAGCTATAAGGGAAAAAATGGGAAAAAGAGACCAGGACCAACTGATTAGAAAAATACAAAGATCAGACAACAAAGGTAAAAATATATATCTATATTTTGAGATGTTAGCAATTTAAATATAAGCAACACAACCGCTCTCTCAAAATTTATGGACAGGTAGGAGCCGTGTATAAAATCGTAATAATAAGAAGGCTAAAGTACCACAAATCACCGTGAATTATGTTTGTATAGGCGTAGATGTGAATGCTATGCTGCATAATTTGGCATTATTTATCAGTAAAAAAACAACTAGTAGACCTGCATGCCTACAGCCCACCCAAAAAATCAATTCTGGCTACGCCACTGAAACACACAGTCAGGTTTTCATTCTCACATGCATTTCTCTCTATCTCACACACACACACAGGCTCTCACTGTCACATGCTCTCTCTCATACAATCATTCATACACACAGTCTCTCACTGGCACATGCTGTCTGACTCTCACACACACAGGCTCTCTCTCACTCCCACATGCTGTCTTGCTCAAGCACATGCTGTCTCTGCAAACATTCAGGTCCTCACACACAATCTCTCAACTCATCTCATGCGCGCACACACACACAAAACCTCTACAGATCCTCAGCCTCTCTCTCACCTCTGGGCCTCCTCTTCGCGGGTCGCCGCAGGATGGGCTCTGCAGCGGCCCTGATCTTCTTGGGCCGCGGTGGCCCTGCTACTGGGCCTCTTCCTCTTCTTGGGCCGCTGCGACTTGGGATTCGCGGCGGCCCATAAGCGCAAGCGATGCTCCTCTTCTGCACGCACTGATGCTTCTCCTCCTTCCTGCCCACGCGGCTCTGGCAACGTTTACTTCCGGGGCCGCACAGACAGGAAAGAGGAGGAGCATCAGCGCATTCAAACACGATCTTTTTCTTTGGGCTGTGGTGACGTGAGCCTCACCACGGTCCTGCCTATCGGCCTGTCGCTGCGCCGCATGCGCCTCCCTGCGCCCGGGGGCATTGGGGGGGGGGGGGGCGGTGTGGAGGGATACTAAAAAACTAATTTTAAATGGTTGGCGCAACCGATAAAAAAAAAAAGGCTCAGCGCAGCCGATTTAAAAAAAAAAAAAAAATTGATAGTCCCGAAACGCTACGCGTGTCAGCAAAAACAGCTTGGCGTGTCACCTCTGACACGTGTGTCATAGGTTAGCCATCACTGGTGTAGGCCAAGGCCAGGCCCAACACTGCAGCCTAGGCTGAGATCAGGGCTTAAGCCCTGGCCCAGAACCCCTGCATGGACCTGTGACTGATAACACCACAGTTCTGGAGGTGTTATGTCTAAACTACTTTCTGCGTTGCTCTGCTCCTACCATTCCAAGTTTTAAAAATTATTAACCCACATCACTTCTGCTGTCACTGCTGCTAGCCATTTTTGCCACATTACGGTGCCTGCTCAATACGCTTTTCTGGGCATGTGCAAGAACTAGCAAATGCCTTTGGGGGTTAATGGCTGCCTTTCTCACTGCATTGCTCTGCTCCTACCATTCTAGTTCCTAAGAGATAGCAGTGCCACTGCTGCTGCTGCCATTGCAAACCGGTCTTGGTACCTTAGAGTGCTTCTTTCACTGCTCCAACTGCATTAAAAGTTCTTGCCAAATCCCCTTTCCCTACGTACTTGCTCATTTTTCATCTTGCCCTAGCCATACATTGCTTGCAAACTTTCAGAAACACTCCTCAGGCTTTTCATACCATTCTTCTTCTATGGTATCCACCTTCTTGATATCTTCTCTTGCCATGGCTCTCCATTGTTCTACACACTCGCTGCATCGCTCCATGAATTGTAACTGATCTCATACATTACGTGCAAACTTTCAGAAGCACTCCTCAAGCTTTTCATACCATTCTTCTTCTATAGTATCTACCTTCTTGCTGGCTCTTTCTCTTGCCATGGCTCTCCATTGTTCTACTCACTTGCTGCACCGCTCCATGAATTGTAACTGATCTCATACATTGTGTGCAAACTTTCAGAAACACTCCTCAGGCTTTTCATACCATTCTTCTTCTATAGTATCCACCTTCTTGATAGCTCTTTCTCTTGCCATGGCTCTCCATTGTTCTATACACTTGCTGCACCGCTCCATGAATTGTAACTGATCTCATGGACCATTCACAGTTCCACTGTACTGCACACATGAGTACCTATGAAGTGCACAGCTTTGATTACTCCATGAGATGAACACCACTGATAGTGATCTCCTCTATCTGAAGGGACCTGTTACTGGGTTGGATTACCCACATCACCACCCCTGTGAAGCTTCGCAAGGGGATCCTCCATGAAAAGGAGATTTCATTCTTTGTCTTAAGGAAGGCGATGCACCCAGTGGTTCAGGGTCTCCCATGGCTTCAGAGACACTCTCTATGCATAAGAGATGTTGCAGCTGGCCTCCTGGGGCCCCAATTGCCACATGACCTGTCTTTGTGATATGCCCCAATCCAGGTTTCTGTTGTGTCCCGCGCCCTTGGCCGACCGCGGGCACGGCTCCCTACCTCCTCCCATGACCGGGCCGCCGGCGGCAGTGTCGGGGCAGACAGCCCTGCATCCAGGTCGGATGCCCCCACGCGTCAGCGTGGGCTACCAGGCTAGCTGCTGGGTCTGGAGCCATCCCTACTCCTCCCTCGCGGCAGCTACTGCTTTCCTCCGCGGCCCAGGATCCAAGATGGCCACCGCCATCTTAGGCGCGAGGCCGCGCTTCCTCTCCAGATTTAAAGGGACCTCGTCCCTTTAATTACTCTCAGCTGAATCCTATCCACAGGGTCAGAGGAAGTATAAAAGGAGACTTCCTCTGACCGTTCCTTGACTTGGCAATGTCTCCTGCGAGTGTTGTTTGAGTCTGCTTGCTTCGGTGAGTTCCAGTGTCTTGACTCCTTGTTTCAGTTTCGTCTTGGTGTTCCTGGTTCCTGACTTCAGATTGGCTGATGGTGATTCCCGGTTCCTGACTTTGGATTGGCTGACGGTGATTCCTGGTATCGACTTCGGATTGGCAAGCGGTGATTTCCTGGTGTGCAACTTCAGACTGGCAAGCGACGACCCTCTGGCACTCGACGTCGGACTTCTTCTAGACCACCGTCTCCAAGGGCCCACTTAAGTCCCAGTGGCCCAGGACCCTATGGGCTCCTCCTGGGGGGACCGCGGGTCTCCAGGGCAAAGCTCCAGTTGGTCCTTGCACCGATACCCTGACCTCTCAAAGGTCCACCTAAGTCCCAGTGGTCGGGTCCCTACGGGCTCCTCCTGAGGGGACCGCACACTACCAGTGGTGAAGTCCTTCTCAAATGGACGGTGTTTGGGGAGTGTCTCCGCCTTCTCCTTGGAGAAAAGGTCTGCGAAGCCTGCATACTGTGCTGGCAGGGCCAGAGGCATCATAGCAAGGAGAAACTGTTATGCTCAGGCTTGTGGACCCTTGGGCCGACGAGGGGATGTTACACCTTACGGAGGATCCATAGGTTCTCTCGTCTGCTCATCTCTTCGTTCGTCTCCACAGTAGCTTCTGTCCTGCCTCACCACCCGACGAGAGAACCTATGGATCCTCCGTAAGGTGTAACATCCCCTCGTCGGCCCAAGGGTCCACAAGCCTGAGCATAACAGTTTCTCCTTGCTATGATGCCTCTGGCCCTGCCAGCACAGTATGCAGGCTTCGCAGACCTTTTCTCCAAGGAGAAGGCGGAGACACTCCCCAAACACCGTCCATTTGACTGCGCCATAAACCTCCTTCCGGACTCCACGCCCCGTCGGAGCCAAGTCTACTCGCTGTCACTTCCTGAGACCCAGGCTATGACCCAGTACATCCAGGTAAACCTTGACAGGGGTTTCTTTCATCCTTCCACCTCACCCACTGGTGCCGGCTTCTTCGTGACAAAAAAATGACGACACTCTGAGACCTTGCATCAACTACCGGGGGCTAAATGCCATCACCCGCAAGGACAGATACCCACTTCCTCTCATTCCTGAGCTGCTGGACTGCCTCCAAGGGCTGAAGATATTCACTAAATTGGACCTTTGCAGGGCCTTGTGCACATCAAACCCGACCTTGTGCACATCAAAATTGGACCTTGTGCACATCAAACCCGTGGACAAGTGGAAAACCGCTTTCAACACTTGAGATGGCCACTACAAATACCTGGTGATGTCCTTCGGCCTATGCAATGCACCAGCGCTTTTCCAAAACATCATGAACGAGGTCTTTCATGATGTGCTACACACCAGCATCATTGTTTACCTGGATGAAGGTCTCATTTACTCCAAGGACTTTCCAACATAAAAGCCTAGAGTCCAACACGTCCTGCAATGCCTATGCAAGCATAAACTCTTCGCCAAGTTTGAGAAGTGCCTATTTGAATTTGACTTGTTCCCTGGGACTCATTGTCTCCACAATGGGCTTTCACATGGACCTGGAGAAGGTCTTCAGTATCCGGGAGTGGCCGCAGCCCTTGAGGCTCTGAACCCTGCAGTGCTTCCTTGGCTTTACTAATTTCTATAGATACTTTATTCCCCAGTACTCATGCCTGGTGGCACCCCTCACCACTCTCACTAAGAAGGGAGCCGACGGTCATGTCCTTTAAGGAGTTAAAACAGGCCTTCCTTCAAGAGACCTGCTTCAGACACCCGGACCCATCACATGCATTCGTGGTGGAGGTGGACACCTCCGATATTGCCGTGGGGGCTATTCTCAGTCAAAACTCCATTAAAGGCAGCTAGTTGCCCCGCTCCTACTTCTCTCACAAGTTCACACCAGCAGAGAAGAACTATGGCATCGTGGACAAGGATCTATTCCCCATCAATATGGTCTTTGTGGAATGGCGGCAGTGGCTTAAGGGAGTGCAGCATCCCATCATGGTTCTTTCTGACCATAAGAACCTTGAATACCTCAGCCGAGCTCAAAGGTTGAAAACACGCCAGGCCCGCTGATCACTGTTCTTCAGCTGCTTTAATTTCATCCTTTGATACAGACCAGCCTTCAAGAGCACCAGGGCCATTGCCCTGTCCAGGGCCTACGAGACAGACAACGTCCCTACCACACCTCAATACATTCTTGACCCTGCAAATATCCTCTTGACCGCCACCCAGATGGTGCCCCAAGGGAAGACGGTCGTACCCCTCCGTCTTTGATGGAAGGTTCTGGCATGGTCCCATGATTCCCTCACTGCCGGGCATCCTGGAAGGGCATGTACTTTGTAGCTGCCATGGCGATATTACTGGTGGTCGCAGATGGAGTGAGATGCCCATGCCTACGTCGACTCCTGCCTGACTTGTGCCCAGCAGAAACCCTTGACTGGGTGCCCCTGGGGACTCCTACAGTCCTTGCCTGGACCCACATAGCAACCAACGTTGTAGTAGGGCTTCCCTCGTTGAACGGCAACCATGTCATCTGGGTGGTCATCGATGGATTTTCCAAGATGGCACACTTCATCGCACTTCCCAAGCTTCCTTCGGCTCCTGAGCTGGCTCAATTATTCACACTGTATAAATTTATTTATCTCACAAAATATCCAATACATTCTATCTAGACACTTAAAAACTATCTAACCATTCCATCCATACCATCTCACACACTCACACTCATTAAAAACATTAATCATCTGTAAACATAGTGATCCTATAGATATCATACACTTGTAAATATCTGTAACTATCTGCAATATCCCCCAATATATTGCACCATTTCATTACTGTTTCATTATAATAGATATTGTTTCCCCATAGGTGAATTCAAATGAAATTGACTGAGGGCAGATAACTCTTTAAATCACTTCAACCTAAAGTCATCAAGGTATTCCAGATCGAAATGGATATTATCTTTTCAGTCTGCAGCAGTCTCAAATTCCTTCCAGTCCACCATAATCAAACTCCTCCCGGTCCGACAAAGATCTTTGTTTCACCCCCTACCTGCGGCTTCCTCAGGGACTTAGTTAACGTAACAGCATTTACTTCCCACACCTACTTCCAAACATAAACACAATATTAACCCTTTTATAACTATCACTTCACACACCAATATTTTGTGATATAATTCACCGATACTAACCTTAAAATCCCAATTTCTCAACACACGAGTTTATTCTTTCAAAAACTCCATCTTATAATATCAGCATATCCATTATAATTTCAGCGTTAGCCTCAATTTTCTTTCTGCTTATCTAAAAACCAAACAGGCAAGCATAAACTCCTCTCACCCTTTTATCAGAGACAAAATGCAAACTTATAGACTAGAACACAGCCCACAACCTTTACTCATATATTGTATTCACAATTCACCAGAACCAACAGGTATCACGTGCCAAAGAACGTCATAACGTCAAATCACTTCTTCTTTCTTTATATACACCCAGCCTTCCACTTCTAATTGAAACATTGCAGGTATTAAACACTAGCACTCAAACACCTGACAGCTCATTATGTCACGTCAAGGAATGCACTCCATTCAATGGGGCTATTTAAACCTCCAGGTGCAACAGTTCCCCATTTAAAAATGAAACACTGCTCGATCCATCTCAACATTGCCGACAGATTGCCCCCATTTGATAAATAAACTCTCTTGATAAAAAATGTGATGTCATCCACAGTGTGTTCACATTGCGCCCAATGATCAACTAAGGGGGCATTAGCTTTTAAAGATTTAATCCTGCTTCTGTGTTCAATAATTTGCAACCGAATTGCCCTAGTAGTTTGTCCAACGTATACTATGTTGAGGATACGGACTGACTGAAGTCGTCTCCACTAATGTTGCTTCGTGGCATAACAACACACATATAAGTAGAGTTTCAAGATACAACAATGGTGTTTTTCAGTATAGTCCATTTTTTCAGCCTATGTATGACACTGTGACACTGGCCCTGCAGGCATATCCTCAGTCCTGCTTAATTTGATTACCCCTGAGGCAGCTCTATGGGGCAGATTTTCAGAGCCCTGCTCGCGTAAATCCGCCCAAAACCGGGCGGATTTACGCGAGCAGGGCCCTGCGCGCCGGTGAGCCTATTTTACATAGGCTCACTGGCGCGCGCAGAACCCCGGGACTCGCGTAAGTCCCAGGGTTTTTGGAGTGGGCGTGTCGGGGGGCGGGGCCGGAGCGTGCGGCGTTGCGGGGGCGTGTCGGCAGCGTTTTGGGGGCGGGTACGGGGGCGTGGCTACGGCCCGGGGCGGTCCGGGGGCGTGGCCGCGCCCTCCGTACCCGCCCCCAGGTCGCGGCCCGGCGCGCAGGAGGCCCGCTGGCGCGCGGGGATTTACGTCTCCCTCCGGGAGGCGTAAATCCCCCGACAAAGGTAGGATGGGGGTTTAGACAGGGCCGGGCGGGTGGGTTAGGTAGGGGAAGGGAGGGGAAGGTGAGGGGAGGGCAAAGGAAAGTTCCCTTCTAGGCCGCTCCGATTTCGGAGCGGCCTAGGAGGGAACGGGGGTAGGCTGCGCGGCTCGGCGCGCGCAGGCTATACGAAATCGATAGCCTTGCGCGCGCCGATCCAGGATTTTAGCCGATACACGCGACTACGCGCGTATCTACTAAAATCCAGCGTACTTTTGTTTGCGCCTGGAGCGCAAACAAAAGTAGGCTGTTCGCGCTCGTCTGAAAATCTACCCCTATATAAAAGAGCGAAACTCGGCCAGAGTCGGGCATATTTCAATAAAGGGCTTTTTCCATCATCCGATTCTCATTTTCTTCACTGCTACACAGCTAACTGGATCGGCTTCCGCTTTGCTTTTTGGGCTCAAATCTTCCCTACATGAGTAGCATACTCCACTACTCAGGATGGATAAGTTACTTTTAAAACTAAGGGGTTAATCATGATAATGTGGGCATTGTCACAATGATGTAACTTGTATTACACACTCTGACTAACAAAATACATGCCGGAAAGCAACTATTACATCTGGTGTCTTGGATAAATGTGCACAAAAATATTTAATGTTCCTTAGTATGGGTTCCATTATCTTAATGCTGTCCGTTTTAGTCAGTCCCACAAATATGTTTATATCAAGGTTACAATACCAACTTTAGTAGCTCTAACTGACAATGTTCTGATTTAGAAAAGCAAAATTAATGTGAAGGGGTATGCGAGCATAATATACTTATGAGAGGCAAAAAGCTATATGACGTGTTTGAGAACCCAATGGTAAATTTTGACCATACAAAGATATTAGCCATGGTAGAGCTTGCTATATAAAACATCATTCATATCAAACGTATTATTTAGAAATCCTATCGTGGTGAATGGGAAGGACTCAAAAATCATGGAAATATTATCACTCACTGTGCAATGCCGTGTGTTGAGTCAAAAGTGAAATCAACTCATTGAGTCTGAACCATGGCTGTAAACTCTGGCAGGGAACTGTAAAGAAACAAATGTCTTGCATAGAAATATAAAACTATAAAGGAGTGATTTAAAGTCTCAACTGATGCGACAGTACTGACCTGCAACGTGTTGTAAAATTGAGCGGGTATCTGGTGAGAAGGGGGTATTTAAATGTGTTCTCGTGATATCTCAATGAAAAGCCCACCAAGAAACAAAACCAGTATAATGCAGTTATTGAGTGGGTCCTGACTAGTCCCTCTGGGTACTTTGGAACGATTCTGGAATTAGTAAGTATGTGACACAACCAACTGATGTGTCAAACTGACCCCGATGTACTAAATGAATAAAATAATATGAAGGTAAAAACTGGAACCTAAATTGAAACGGACAGCATTAAGGTAATGGAACTGATACTCAGAAGAGATTTACACAGTGCTTTATTTTATTTCACTGATTTTCACAAGAAAAGCAGCACCACAAATCCAAGCCTGGATCACCTGTCCACTTATGGGGGGCAGTTTTCAAAGCCATTTGCTGGGTAAGAGAACTGCCATGTCTGAAGGTTTCCCCCTTCCTCTGCCAGGGTAAAAGTACCTACGGGTTTCCATAGCTCACACAGACTTGTACCTGGGTTAGGTAGAAGCGTTCCCTGGTTGGGGGAAGGGATGGGTATTTAGGTCAGGAGAAGGAAACAGTGTATGTATCAGTGATTACACAGACTATTTTCAGCCTCCTAGGCTGTCAAATATCAGGGTTGTCAATCAGAGGCTACCTTGGAAGGAAGAAAATAGAGAGGGAAGGATGAGAATAATGGTGGAGACCAAGGGCTGGACAGAAGCCAGGAGCACAGGAATAAATAAAAGAGCAGTAGCTCTGGAAAAGAATTAATAGGCAGGAACATTGGAAATAAAAATACTATGCTGTAACATAAGGTTAAGTTATAATTTGTAATGCTTCTATGACTATTCGGTTTAATATTATTTTATTTAGTTTTTTTATTGTGATATTATGGTATGTAATTGAATTCTATTTTATTTTTTTAGGATGAGATGATGTAATTTTAAGATGTTATATATTTTAATTGCTCAATATTCAATAGGGCTGAAACAAGTGTGTTCGATATCAATATGTGAAAAATCACACCAGTGTATCTATTTAAAAGTAAGTAATACCATAAGTAATACAAAAAAATAACAATTTTTCATTGATTTTTTTATTTGTTTTTTAGGAGGAAAAGATTTCAGATGCCAGAATGGCTAACCAAATAGTCTTCCTGGTGATATTCAATCATTAGTCTCAAAAACCTCCTTTTAAAATTTTTGCATGAAAATAATTTTCTATGCACATTAATTATTCCTTATTTAAAAAATCATTAATTTCTTATTCCAGGAACAACAAGCAGTAAGATTGAATTTGAATTGAGTATATTACAATGTCTATTGCTTTACTGCATCATTATTACTTTAAACCTAGACTTATGCTTCATGGCAATGCTGTATTTAAATGTTACTTATCTTGTACTGATGCTGCTTGAATTGGTGAAAAGCTTGAAAATAAATCTCCAAAAAACTGCTTGGAGTCTCTGACAATTGGCCAACGTTTCGCCGGGACAGCTGCATCAGGGAGAACTTGATAATTATTCCTACGACAAGAAATTCATAATTATGAGAGAGATGAACATCTTAGAACTAAAAATTCTCCATTAACCAACCTTTAAAATGATGCACTGTTCTCATGAAATTCCTCCGGTACTTAGTCGTGACCACAGCCTACCTCATTCTGAATCAACTCAAAAGGTAGCAGCTTATGTAGTAGTGCTTGGTTTTGAAAGCACGTTCGCTATTGCAGAGACCGATTGTCATTCAAAAAACTCAACCAATCAAATCTGAACCAAGTAAAGATCAAAAAACTCACTCGATTGGTCCATTTCTAAAACCATCTGTGAAAGCATACAAATGGCTTGGCTTTACAACGTAAAAGGGCCAAAGAACTCACTTGATTTGTCCATTTCTAAAACCTTCTGTGTGAACATACAAATGGCTTGGCTTTACAACGTGAACACTTCATAAAGAATGTACCCATTCAATACTCGTGTTCAAACCATTTGGTATTGTACTCAGTAATTTAAATATCCACCTTTGTTCTCTCTGTAATAAATATCTTTTTTGCCTCCCTGCGGATGTGATTTTACTGTCTCCATATGGTAGTCCAATTGGGAGGATAAAATTAATTCCTTCCCTCTCTGATACTCATTGGCATCTGGTCCAACCCTAAAGGTGAACAGACTCTTCTCTAACACTTCACGGTCTCAGGCTTTTTCCCTTGAGAGGAAGAGACCATGAAGGATCCTACTCCTCTTAGAAGGTCCCCAGGCCTTCTAGCCCATATTCTAGTGTGGTCACATCCCTGGAGATCCTTCTAGCCCATATTCTAGTGTGGTCACATCCCTGGAGATCCTTCTAGCCCATATTCTAGTGTGGTCACATCCCTGGAGATCCCCCTAGCCCATATTCTAGGGTGGTCACATCCCTGGAGATCCTTATTCCCCTAAATAGACAAGGTCCTAGTGTTTGCTCACTATATATTGCACTATACCACAAAAAACTTTTTTATGATTATTTCTTTATTTGTATTCTTTTCTTCATTATTACACATTTCTTTAATCCTTAATAATAGATAATAACCTCATTCCAGCACAATACCTAAAAAAACACACATTCATTCATCCGGATCATCCCACATTCATACTCCCTCCAACCCTTTAAAAATTCACACAATCCTTAATATCACAAATTCAGAGAACCATTCTTAACCTATTTATCTATCACCACTTTCAATACACAGTCGTGAACTATTAAGAACTATATTGTTTTTATCAATGTAAGTAAATACATTTCTTAAATTGATATTTGCAAATATCACCAAAAGTGCACTTTTCTTACATTCTCAAACCACAATAATAGAGATCATATTTCTTTTTTTGTAGCATTTATATGAAGTCCAAATTCTTTTACTCTTCTTCACAATTTAATGTCCCAGCAGTAAGCTCACTTTTTTCATTTGTCCGTGTATTCAAAGGATTTATCTTTTTTTAGTATCAAATGAAGTCCATTTTCTTTTTTAGCTTCTTTCAGCTGCAATCTTCTTCACCAATGGACAACTCTATTAAAACATACCTGACGCCATGGTAATTTGTAATAGTTTTTGAAGTCTTGTTCTCTGCTTTATCTATTAGTCTTACAAAGTTATCCTTATTATTTGTACCCACTTGTTCGATGTAATTTCCAACCTTGGTTCTATGTAAACCGAAGCGATATGTACTAGTACATGAACATCGGTATATAAAAACCTTTAAATAAATACATAAATACATAAATAAATGGTGTTTTGGCAGCTCCTTGCCACCTGCATCAGGGGTCAGTTCACAATGATGCTCTCAATGTCACCAATGAACACCAATTCCAAAGCGTCTCTCAGCAGCCCTTATAACTGTTTCTCCGCAGCAGTTATGATTTAATTTCACAAATGGGTAAATCCTGTAAACATATTGTCAAATCAACTTACAATATATAACCAGCCTAAGTCATCCTAAAAGTCCTCATTCCCCATTATTCACCCTCATCACATATGAATCCCCATTCATACCACATAACTACTCCATTATCATTCTCATGAAATAAACACTTATTCACTAACACTCAATTCCTTTTTAAATGTACTCCTTATTTCATTCATTCAACTTTCCAAATCTAATTATGTACAACCATCAATATCCCATACCTTCCAAAACCGCTATTTTAGCAATGCCATTTCTGTTGTGGTCCTCTCCGCAATCCTCGCGTCCCGGCCCTTTCCTCAAAGTCCTAGCTGGGCCACTCGATGCCTGAACCAGCTCCGTGAGCGTCTCCGTGGGGGAGACGCCATTACCCTGGGCACCTTAGGTGCGCACGCTCGCTGTCACGGTGCTAATATAGCCCATTTCCTGCCAGAGCGCGCTCTGCCCCCGCTCCTGACGTCAGGCGCCCAGTCCTACTTAAACTCCCCGCGGACCCCACTACGACGCCTTGCAACCGGGTCCCTTGCGGTGCCCAGTTGCCCTGAGCTCCGGTGTGTGACCCCCTCGCACACCATTCCTGCTTGCCTGCCTGCTTGGTCTACTACGTGACTTGCTCACACTTCTAACCTCTTAGTTCTTGCCTGCTTCAGCACCTGTCCAGGTCCCTGCCTGGTCCCACTCTGCCTGCCTTCAGCTTGCTACAGTTCCTGCCTGGTTTCATGCTGCCTGACTTCGGCCCACCACAGATCCTGCCAGGCCTCCTTCAGCCGCTTCAGCTCCAGCCTACTCAAGATCCAGACCAGAGATCACCTAAGTCCCAGCGGCCGGGTTCCTACAGGCCCCTCCCAGGGGGACACCAGCTTCCAGGGTGAATCTCCTGAGTCCCAAGCGGCTGGGCTCCCAAGGGCTCCTCCCGGGGGAGTACCAGTTTCCGGGTGAAGCCTACTGTCTACATCAGGCTGGTCTGCCTACCGGCCTGCTGCCCCGAGACCATAGTCCAACTATCCCAGGTCTCCCGCAGGCCGGCCTAAAGGTCTGTCCTGTTCTATCCCTTCTTAAAATTGTCTTATAACAGTTTTAAAATGCTGGCGCTTTAAAATTGCTTAATTCTCAGAGGATTGCAAACCTAATCTCCCTTTGAATTGCCTCCACTGCTTGTACGATGAACCTTTCATACTATAACCCATCATATGCTTTCTTTTTAATCCACAACAAGCACTTCAGACTTCCTCATTCCTCACAATACCAGCCCAGTCCTCCCCCCACCCACTTTAACTACAATGCTCTTGTTCTTTTAAACTTTTCATAAAAATCCCAAAGAAGTGCCCCTCTATATCACTTATCCTAATAAATTTCATTCCTACTCTGAAACATTCCAAACGCTATAAGCTTCACCGCCACAAACTCAGGCTTTAAAGAACCAAACCCTTCCCCCTCCCTCTTATCACATTTTAATCCCCATTCATACCACACACCTACTTCATTACTATTCTCACAAAACAAACACTTATTCACTAAAACACTTTTTGATTATACTCATTCTTTCATCCATTCAACTTTCCAGGTCTAATTATAGATAACGATCATATCCCACCCCTTTCAGGGCCAATATTTCAACATTGCCGTTTCAAATTCTATATAACTATCCTGTTCTATCCCTTCTTACAATTGTCTTAAAATGCTTTTTAAATATAAACGCTTCAAAATCGCCCAATTTTCAAAAAATTGAAAGCCTCATGTCCCTTTAAACTATCTCCAATACTCATACTCCAACCGTTTAAGATGTTTTTAAAAATTCCTCATTCCTCACAATGTTAACCACCAAATTCTCCCCCCTCTTCTCCTGCAATACTCTTGTTCATTTAAAGGTTTCAGCACAAATCCCAAAACAATGCCCCTGTATTGCACTTACCCAAATTAACTTCGTTTCTGCTCTCTGCATTTCAAAGATTCTCTGCTAACGCCATCTATGAGCTTAACCCGCCTCAAGCTTTAAAGAGACAGCCCCCTCCCCCCTCCCTCATCCAAAATGTCATGACATCATGGACACCGACTCTTTTTTCACCTTTAAATTGTACCAACATCTGTTGCGGTCTCCACCGCTTCCCCTTCGCTTGGTCTGAACAGTGCTCACCTCCGCTGCTGGAAACGCCGCGTTCCGTGTGGCTGGGACCCCGGCGGCGCTGCCTGCTCCACGTGGCGGCTGCCATTGCTGAGGACGCCCACTTTGTGCGCACAGCTCCCGGAAGCCTGGCCCCGCCTGCGCTGATGACGTCACGCCCTAAGCCCGATATAACCGGTGTCCAGACTACTTCTCCTTGCCTTGCAACGAGGTTCACTACTGCCTAGTAGTTCTGAGTTGCGCTTCGTCTGTTCCTCGTTCCTGACTTGACCTTTGGACTGCCTTTGACTTCGCTTCAGCCTGCCGCCTGCCTCTGACCTTGGTTCGTTCCTGACTTCGCTTCAGCCTGCCGCCTGCCTCTGACTTTGGTTCGTTCCTGACTTCGCTTCAGTCTGCCGTCTGCCTCTGACCTTGGTTCGTTCCTGACTTCGCTTCAGCCTGCTGCCTGCCTCTGAACTTGGTTCGTTCCCGACTTCGCTTCAGCCTGCTCCAGTCCACAGCCTGCTACAGACTCCATTCCAGTCTACAGCCTGCTTCAGTCCACAGCCTGCTACAGACTCCATTCCAGTCTTCAGCCTGCTTCAGTTCCAGCTTACTACAGACTCTGCTTCAGTGTCCGGTTAGCTACAGTTCCCGCTGCCGCCCGCTGTCCTGTCATCAGCTGGCCCTCGGCCTGAACAGCCGGTCCTCGGACTATCTTATACTTTTGGACTTCCTATACTACACTCCCGGCCTAGGCCTTTCCTGCCACTGGACATTGAGTCTATTCCCCAAGTCCCAAGGTTCCAGGACCCTACGGGCTCCTCCTGGGGGGCTCCTGGTTCCCGGATGAACACCACCAGCCTGTGGCTCCACCTCCCGGCCTACCCTGTGATCCTAGGTGGGCCGGCCCAAGGGTCCACTACCTCGCCTGCAGTATCCGACTGCAACAACATCTACTCTTTATATCATTACAAAACTACCAAGGTAGTACCTATTTAGATGAGTACATTCCACTCTACTTCTTTATTCAAGCCTCTTGGTATTACTGTGTCCCATCTATAAATATATTGCTGTTCCTTCATAAGGAGAATCTTATCAATATTCCCTCCCCTCTTTCTCAACTTAACCTGCTCCACAGCTGTGAATCTCTGATCTTCTATTTTGTGCTGTGCCTCTCTCCAATGGTCAACTAAAGGGGCTTCCAAACGATTGCATCGTAAACAGCTCATATGTTCTTGTATCCTAATATTTAATTTTCTTTTTCTTTTCCCTATATATTTAAGTTCACAAGGGGACCATATCCCATGTATACCACCCTTTCTGAATCACATGTGGTGGAGGATAAAAGCTTGAAAATCTTATTTGTTAATGTAACTTCACTGCCCCTAAAAGACTGTGGACAAACATTACATCCACCACATGGATTGTGTCCCTTTTCCCCACTGTCCCCTCTCTCATCAACAATTACCTCAGCATATACTAAATTAAATTATACCTGAGGTTTGAAGCCCTGGATAATGCAATTAGTGGCCTTTTTTTTTTAATCTGGTGTAATTTCTATACCTCCCAGTCTTGTAGAATGCTCTTGTGAGCTCTCCAGGTATCTGGGGCAAAAGGAAGCACACAAAAATTTGATTGCTCTTCTTTTTGTTGAGGTATTAACAACAAATCCATATTCGCCCATCTGCCTATTTTCATAGCCTTTTTTAATATGCCTGTCAGATATCCCCTCTCCTTGAATCTCTGAAACATTTCTTGTGCTTTAGATACGTATTCAGAATTGGAGGAACACCATTTTCTTAATCGAAGAAACTGACCTGTCAGAATATTTTGTCTGAGTTTCAATGGATGACAGCTCTGAAAGTGGAGAATCATATTCCTATCTGTTTCTTTCCTATAAATGGAGAATTCAAATGTCTCTCCTTCCTTTCTAATTTCAATATCCAAGAAGTATATTATCTTATCATTAATCTCTGATGTAAACTGAAGATGTATCACATTACAGAGAGATCACATACATGTAAATTGTACTTTATCATTTATTAGAAATCACAAGGTATTTACCTATCTAAACATTTAAAATCTAAACTCACACATTCATCCACCAATCACACACCAACCATGTAAAAACATCTGTATTGCACAAATAATATTCAACAATCCAAGATTACAATCAATTATTTACATGTGTTTTACATCACCATAACAATATCAGGTGTATCGAAATATTACTACATTGAGGTTATTCACATCATCTTTATTCCCATATTTCTCTGTGTTTGTCTAAATCGCCGTCCCGCCAATACTCAAAATGGCGCCGATCGCCTTTGCCCTCACTATGACGGCGATCGGCGCCATTTTGAGTATTGGCGGGACGGCGATTTTGAGTCTCAAAATGGCGGCGATCGGCGCCATTTTGAGTATTGGGATCGGACGGACGGCGTGAAAGGAGGTCGCTCCCGGACCCCTGCTGGACTTTTGGCAAGTCTTGTGGGGGTCAGGAGGCCCCCCCAAGCTGGCCAAAAGTTCCGGTTGGGTCCAACGAGGGTCCCGGAGCGACTTCCTGCCACATGACCTACCTGTCACGTGGTAGGAGCACAAGATGGCGCCGGTGACCATGTGACAGGGGCTGACCAATGGCACTGGCAGCCCCTGTGACACAGGCTATCGGCGCCGTGAGGAAACCGCAAACGAGTGCAGGGATGGCTTCCTGACTCCCCGCTGGACCACCAGGGAGTTTTGGTAAGTCTTGGGGGGGTCAGGAGGGTGGGGGGTTTAAATGTTTATTTAGGAGGCCGAATACAATGGATATCTGTTGAATATGTGGGGAGTTGCGATGCGTTTCGCCTCCCCAAGTATTTTTCAGATAGCAAAAAATAAGTTGCGGATTACAAATACGTGGAAAACAGATGCACACCCCTAAAGATTGTGCTTTTATTTATTTAAAACCTTTTATATACCGGTGTTAGTGTGTACATCAGATTGGTTTACATCTTAACAAAATGTTTGGAAAGTACATTTAACAAGGGTACAAAACAGTAGGGAAGGGTGCACGCATAAAGAAAGGCATAGAAAATAACAGCACAACTGGCGAGAGGTTCTTAATATAGGTATCTATTGGGATATATCATGCTAAGTGAAATGAATAATTGTATGCTATTATCTACATTATGTACAAGAGTGCATATAAACATATAGTACAATGGGAGTAGTGAGGGGTCAGATAATTGAATTAGCAGAGGCAGATAGAAGTAGGAAGAGATGGCTAGTTGGAAAATGCCTGTCTAAACAACCATATTTTTAGTTTTTTTCTAAATTTTAAATGACAGGATTCGAGACTGAGTGTTGAAGGCAGGGAGTTCCAATGTGAAGGGCCTGCGATCGTGAGGGCACGTTCTCTTGTGGTGGATAGCTGTGCTATTTTTAGGGAGGGCACATGAAGGGTTCCTTTGTTGGTTGTTCTAGTGGGATGATTAGGGTTAGCAGAGGTGAAAGGATGGTCAAGCCAGTTGGAGTTGTGGGAGTAAATGGCTTTATGGGTGATTGTGAGAGTTTTGTAGAGAATACGAGAAGGTATGGGGAGCCAGTGCAGGTCTTTGAGAATGTGGTGATATGGTCTGTTCTGCGGGCATTTGTTATGATTCTTGCCATGGCATTTTGAAGCATTTGTAGGGGTCTTATGGTGGAGTAAAGAAGTCCTAAGAAGTGTGAGTTGCAGTAATCCAGTTTTGATGATAGGGTGGTTTGGATTACTGTCTGGAAATCATGGGAATGTAGTAATGGCTTGAGCTTCTTAAGCACATTCAGTTTGAAGAATCCTTCTTTAAGGATAGCGCTGATGTGTTTCTTCAGGCTTAGTTGTCCGTCAAGAAGTACTCCAAGGTCTCTTACACAAGGTTGTGCGGTGATGAGCTTGAAGGCTGGATCATTAGCAAAGGACAGTTTAGGGGTGGAGTGGTGCAAAATAAATAGTAATTCAGTTTTTTTAGTGTTAAGGGCGAGGTGGAGATTGGTAAGAAGAGAGTTGATTGATTTGAGGCAGGTCTCCCAGGGAGCTAAGGATTCAAAGATGGATGAGTGGATATAATCAACAACAGATGGATGAGTGGATTATAATCAACAACATTAGATCTAAGGCACATTTATTAACTACTCTGTTCCAATATCGCACAAAATCTGCGTCTTCACTATATAACCTCAGCTCTTTTTGAATTCGTAACCCCCGAGGGATTCTCTGAGCTTTACAATATTCAATCAATGTACCAGCATGTGCCTCGGTTCTAATGAGTCTTTTATTCAGTCTCCAAATTTTATCCCATGAACCATTTACTGACCCTCCTCCTCCCTCCTTTGAAAAGATGGAGGGTACACTAAGTAATTCCCCCACCTCAGTGTTTGTGAAGCATAACGTTTCTGACCAATTAAATGACATTGTCAACTCGGTCTAATTGTATAATCTATACATATCTCCCACTACCAAGTATCCCTGTCTCTCTCTATGAACATAGAATACTTAAATAGGGTGGGATATGATAGTTATATATAATTAGACGTAGAAAGTTGAATGGATGAAAGAATGAGTATAATCATAAAGAGTTTTAGTGAATAAGTGTTGTTTTGTGAGAATGATAATGAAGTAGTTATGTGGTATGAATGGTGATTAATATGTGATGAGGCTGAATAATGGGGAATGAGGACTTTTAGAATGACTTAGGCTGGTTATATATTATAAGTTGATTTGACAATATGTTTACAGGATTTACCCATTTGTGAAATTAAATCATAACTGCTGCGGAGAAACAGTTATGAGGGCTGCTGAGAGACACTTTGGAATTGGTGTTAATTGATGACGTTGAGAGCATCATTGTGAACTGACCCCTGATGCAGGTGGCAAGGAACCACTGAAACGCCATGGCGTCGGGTATGTTTTAATAGAGTTGTCCATTGGTGAAGAAGATTGTGGCTGAAAGAAGCTAAAAAGGAAAATGGACTTCATTTGATACTAAAAAAAGATAAATCCTTTGAATACACGGACAAATGAAAAGTGAACTTACTGCTGGGACAAAAGAATTTGGACATATAAATTCTACAAAAGAAGAAATATGATCTCTATTATTGTAGTTTGAGAATGTAAGAAAAGTGCACGTTTGGTGATATTTGCAAATATCAATTTAAGAAATGTATTTACTTACATTGTTAAAAACAATATAGTTCTTAATAGTTCACGACTGTGTATTGAAAGTGGTGATAGATAAATAGGATAAGAATGGTTCTCTGAATTTGTGATGTTAAGGACTGTGTGAAATTTTAAGGGTTTGGAGGGAGTATGAATGTGGGATGATCCGGAAGAATGAATGTGTGGGGTTTTTTTTAGGTATTGTGGTGGAATGAGGTTATTATATATTATTAAGGATTAAAGAAATGTGTAATAATGAAGAAAAGAATACAAATAAAGAAATAATAATAATAATAAAAATGTGGTATAGTGCAATATATAGTGAGCAAACACTAGGACCTTGTCTAAGTATTCTATGTTCATAGAGAGAGACAGGTAGTGGGAGATAAGTATAGATCCTTATTCCTCATCTTATACTAGGGAAGGGCAGAAGACTAAAGTAAAAAAAAAAACAAAAACACACCACAAAAACATTTTTTCTTTTTACTACCTGCTCATAGAATTCAACAAAAAAGTCTGGCATTGTTAAAAGAAAATACACTCTTTTCCCATCATGATGATTCCCCTAATATTCCATCTGTGGTCATTCCCTGGTACAACATGATAGCTATTGAACGCTTTTTTGTTAACCAGACAAAACATGACGATGGCATGGCCTCCCCCACACAGATGGTTTTGTACCTCAAACTAGCATAATAAGGGTCATTTCAAGGAGGTCAACACACGCACATAGCAGCCTTGTAAACCACCTCCATAGAAATTGATTTCAGGTGGCCACTGTGATGCAGCCATAGATCTAGTACTATGAGCCTTGATATACATTTTCAGAGTGATGACCGGGCATAACAGCATGAGATTCTATCCAGTTAAACAGCGTGTTTGGCTACAGCAATTACTGGTCACTTAAAACAAAAAACTGAGTGAATTTTATAAGGGATCAGCAGTAGGGATGGCACAATATTTATGGGAGAGGAAATATTACATCCCACACTAAGGTGCCGATGTAATAAGGTGCGCCGAAGCTGCCGCGGGTTTATGCGCATGGTACGCACATTTGTATGTGTGTTTTCCCATGCAAAGCCCTATACAGGGATGTAATAAGGGTTTTGTGCATGGGAAAAAAAGCACGTGCAGACACGCTTACAGACCTGAGGTTTTTCCTGCGTGAATGCATGGTAACAGCATGCAAAGGAGGTGATTAGCTAATCATAGGCAATGCAGGGAGCCGCCCTAGTGCTAGTATGGGTTCTTTAATGTGGGTTTTTTACCGCCATGGTAAGGGCACAAGAAAAGTGTCAGCACCGACTCGGGGGCCTTTTTTTCTTTTTCAAAGCTTTATTCCATTGCTTGCATTTGGTGTGGTGTGGTTGTGTGTCCCTGCAGCTCTGGTGTGTTTTCTATGATGGAGATTTCTGATCGTGTCCAGCTGTTTCTGATGCTGTGGTATATCCTGCGGGTTCTCTAAAGATGATGACTGCAGCAGAAGGCCGTGACAGGAGACAGAGGATCCAGAAGGTACGGAAGGAGAGAATGGCTCCTAAGGGGCAGCCTGTTCCAGCTGGAATAGGTCAGAGAAGGGTATGGAAGGAGAGAATTTTTCATCTATGGACCACTCTTCTGGGAATGCATGAGCTGGATGTCATCAGGACCTACAGACTGAGCTCTAGGGCTATCATGGACCTGTATAAAGCAGTCTGGGAGGATATTGATCCCATGTACAGAACATGGACATGCTATCCCAGGCCTGGTGAAGCTGCTCAGAGTCCTTCTTTTTCTGGCCACTTTTTCTTCCCAGAAAACAATGGCTGTGGCTGGTATCGAGCAATCCTCTTTCTCCCATCACTTCACCCCGGTACTGAAGGCCATGCTGAGAAGGGTCACGCACTACATCAGATACCCACAGCAGCTTTGGGAGTGGCAACAAATGAAAAGAGAGTTTTTGGACACAGCTGGTATGCCATGCTATGTCCAAAAACTGTAGCCATGTGGCTCTCACCCCTCCTCATGGAAGAGAGATGGCATACCGGAATCAGAAACATGACCACTCTCTCAATGTGCAAGTGGTCTGTAATGCTAACCTACAGATACTCAGTGTGGTGGCAAAATTCCCTGGCAGCAGCCGCAACTCCTACATCCTGTCGCGGTCTGCACTGGCACAGCAATTCATCGAAGGGAAATATGGTGAAGGCCGGTGGCTTGGTAAGATATAGGAAACTGTTTTTTTCTTTTTAAATATTTGCTATTTGGGGATGGCGGTATACAGTTATAATCACAAGTGTGCGGAGGAGGGAATAGAAGTCTCGCTAGTCTTCTCCACTTTATGTTACATGGTTTTCTTTTTAAATTTTTTTTCAGCAAGCTCACGTCTTACTTCTTTCTTTACATTTTAGTAGATGCTTCAAAAATTATAGCAAAAACTAATTGCACTATATAAACTTGAGGGATTTTAATGAAATGACACTTAAACAAGAACAAATATCACCTCTTGATGAAATAATTCACTTAAGAAATTTTTGAAAACTTCACAAAAACATTTTTGTAAATCCCATTAGAGATATCTTGAATGTTCATATGTTTCAAAAAAGTTTTTTCAACAATATCACAAGAAAAAAAAATTTTAAGTTCCTGCCATCCTTAAAAAATGTTTTTCTTGTGATATTGTTGAAAAAACATTTTTGAAACATATGAACATTCAAGATATCCCTAACGGGATTTACAAACATTTTTTTGTGAAGTTTTCAAAAATTTCTTAAGGGAATTATTTCATCAAGAGGTGATATTTTTTCTTGTTTAAGTGTCAAAAATTATAGCATCATATACTTTAGAGTTTGAATAAGTGTATTAAAGTTTCCTTAGAAAATATGTATTAGAGGGGCGCTCTTGAGCAGCGACCAAGATGGCTGCCTAACTTAAGAGCTCTGCCGTCGTCACGCACCATTACCAGGAACCAGCAGATTACCTTGGCTATAATTTACTGGCATTCGGCATATTTCTCCTTCTGAAAATGTCTTCCGCTAAATCTGGCAAAATTGAGGTGGCTTTTGCAGCGGCATCCGGCACAAAATGAGCGAAGCAAGATCCGCCTTCCCCGGACAAAGCTGCAGTCCCGAAAAACATGGCGTCAGCAGATTTAGTTCTGCTAGAACTTAAGCAACTTAAGGTTATGCTACAACTTAACATTGATGCTACCACGGCTATCCGGGGTGAATTACACATGGTGACCCAACAAATCTCCACATTTCAGGTGCGATTGGATGATGTTGAAGCACAGGCTTCCTCCTTATTGCTCACTATGGCGGCCATACCTTGCATATCCACCGAATTGGAACAGTTACACCGGGATGTTGAGGATTTGTCAAATAGAAATCGCCGAAATAATATTCGCCTGATGGGAATTCCGGAGGGCAAAGAAGGTACAAACATGGTTGCCTTTATTTCTAATTTTATTCCATCCTTCTTTAAGATCAAATTAGATCAGCCCGTTGAAGTTGAGCGGGCCCATTGGATCCCTAATAGGCTGCTACATGTTTGCCAATCTACTGACCTTGGAGGAACATCCCGTTATTGCAGGCGGAGATTTCAACCAACCATTAGACCCTTTTCTCAACAAAACAACTACCTTACGACCCAGTTACAGTATTGCTACTGTGCTAGTCTGGTTCCAGTTACCTGTCCTGATCCACAACCCGCCTAAGTCCCAGCGGCCTAAGTCCCAGCGGCCGGGCCCCTACGGGCTCCTCCCGGGGGGGCTTCGGCTTCCAAGGGTGAAGCCAACTAAGTCCCAGCGGTTGGGCTCCTACAGGCTCCTCCCGGGGGAGCACCAGCTTCCAGGGTGAAGAGCATCTACGTCCCGCCTGAACATCTGCCTCCTGGCCTGCTGTTCATCAGAGACATTGTCCATCTCTTCTCAGTCTCCAGCAGGTCGGCCCAAGGGTCCACTAAACTGAGACTCCTACAACAATCTCTCTGAATCATTCAGAATCAGAGGTGTTAGACTGTGTATCCTAGTACTCTTCCTGAACTATCCAATCATGTAGGGAAAAGGTTCTGTATCCCTATGTTCATACCGTAAGTTAGTCAAATCTAAAGGTAATAGCTGTTACATGCCTGTGCCCTTTCTCTGAACCATCCTGTCTTAAAGGAAAATATTCTGTTAACTTGTGCTAATCCACATGAGCATCTAGTACTACAGAGAGGTTCTATATTCCTGTGACAGTCCTCAGAGCCTTTCAACCCTAGAGGCAAAAGATTCTGTATCATTATTGCAATCCAATGAGCCATCTAGTACTAGAGGTTCTGTAGCCATCCAGTCACAGAAGTGAAATACTTTGTATCTTTATGCCTCACCATCTAAACTTTCCACTCCTTCTCACATCCCTACTACATCTCTGGAATTTAAGCATTTCTGAAAATTGTATGGATCTCTCTTCATATAATAGTGATGGACTTCTTCCTTGCTGAGCACCAAAGGGTTAGTCTTCCTATTTCTACCCTGAATGGGGAAAGTAAAGAATCAAACATTAGAAAACATGTGTGTGTTTTCTGCTCTACATCCCAAAGGAGAGTGGAGGCTGTGATTATTACCTGGACCCTGTTATTATATGTTACACAGCTACTCATCATGCACTGCAGTGAGCAATTGCAGGCACCTGAGAACCACCACCCATAAGTACAACTGCAGAATCACAGACTCCCTGCAGAGGAGATATAAACCCACTGTCTCTACAGACAGTTCTGAGGCACAGTGATTCATCTGCACTCATTTTTTTCATCACCACTTCTTTCCAGCTTTCAAACTGTGTTTGTGTGAGATTTCTCTGCTTGCTTACTTGTTCTCTCTTCTCTGGATCTCACTCTGTGTGTTTAATCTTTTTCTGATTATTTTATGTTCTCTTCATGTTTTGTTTTTGATCTGTCTCTGATTATTTTCTCTGTCACATTTTCCTTTATTTTGCTCTGTCTGATATTCTTTGGTCTTTCTCCTGGTCTACCCCTTTCACCCTCTGTGTTTGATCTCTCTCTATGCTTCACTTTGCTTTAATTTTTCTCTTCCATATTCTGTGTTTCTTCTGTTCTTACTGTATGTTACTGTGGAATCCAGAGGTTTGTGAAAGAGAATGAGACATTTCAATCATCTACCTCTTCTGCTGTTCACTCTTCCCATAATAGAAGTCATAGACTCAGGATGCAAACTGGAGCTCCAGGAGTTGAAGCCCTTCTCCATGGATGGAGACTTTGTCCTGGGGTTGATATCTGTGGCACATGCAGGCATTGTTTACCCTGTCCTTAACTTCAGAGAGGCTCCTCAGCCAGCACACTGTGAAGAGTAAGACATATTGAATGGGAAATCTATATATTAGTTTCAATACTAACCTGGATTAAGACCCATGTTCATTAACTGCTAATAAACTAGGATGAATGGCAGAAAGCTAACCAGCATCAGCCAAATTTGGATGAATATATTCAGATGCTTTAGTTTCTTTTATTTATGTTATCAGATATGGACAACATCTGGCAAAACTGGATAATTCATTGAATCCTATTTAAAATTTATTTCCATTATAATCCACAACATGAACATATTGTATATCTGTTTACTATCTGTATTTCGCTTGTGTAAGAAATTTTAAACAACACTAATACCTCATTGTGAAAAGAGACAAAAAATATTATGATTGCATAGAACCCACACTTCATAAATATGTGGCTGCTTAAATTAGCCAGATAAGGCTTATATGGCTGACTTACATGGGAAAATCTATGGCAGGTCAAAATTATTTGATTAACTCACTGGATAAGTAGCCCCCCCGTCAATCTACCCCTTACCTACCCACAATATATACAGCTATTTAGCTGGATATACAACCACTGAGAATAGCCGGATATTCAGTGGCCACCACTTAGCTAGATGTCACTACTTATCTGGCTAAGTAGTGCTGATTGCTGAATATCTGCCTCCTCTTGTCTAAGTATCCAATAGGCATATAGACAGAAGGTGTTTCCTTGTGGTTTGCAGGACAGTGGGCTGTGAACCAGGGACATAAACCTTGTCCTGCTTCTCCCACAGTTATTCATTTTGACCTTGGGCAAGAAAGTTTATCTCCCATTGCCTTAAGTATCCACTTAGATTGTAAGATATTTGGGTCAGGGGTTTGTTGTACCTGAAAAAATATCATCAACCATCTTGAGTCAAAATTGTTAAGGTGGTCAAGAAACATATGTAATTATAAACAGATTTATGTAAGATAGATGGAAGTGGAAGAAGGTATGGGCAAATGAGGAAACTAATTAAAGTTTTATTTACTTTTAAATAAAAAGAAAACTTGTTTTTTATATTGTGCAAGTGTGCATATGATAAGGAACAGGTATTTAAAAATGAATGAGTCAGGCTGTTAGCTGTGAGTTGTATCAGTTGACATAGGGATGGAGAAGGATCAGAGTCAACAAGGAGTATCTATGAACACAGAATGCTGCTAAACTTGATATGTAATGCTCTCTATCCACGCTAAAAGCTATAATTATGTAAATGTAATTATTGAGAATTTATAAATCCTTTCTTTGGATCAGCATACAAGTTATTCAATTATGTATAGCATAGCATAGAGAAGAAATAGGGGATGATTTTGACAGTGAAATTGCAGTAGCTCAAATATATAATAATGTGCAAAAATCATTTTTATTGTTATGAATATTCTAACATGAATAAATATACAAACATATACCTGTGTGCATTTCAACACATATTTTTATTAATCACTTGTAATTCAAATCCACATACATCTAAAATCTACTCACACTCATCACACTCACACTCATCAGGATGAGAGAGTATTCCAGGATCCCTCTATTTTTGCCTATAGGAAGAGACGGGCTCTTAGGGATATGTTAACGTCTACGATGTTATCTATTCCGTGGTTAAGCAATGACCGGGCGGGTCAATACAAATGTGATCATTGTATAGTATGTCCGCAAGTGTATGTGACAACATCTTTAAAGATTCCATCGTCAGCTCGGACATATTATTTACCTAAGAGATTTGACTGTAAAACCACTCAGGTGATTTATGCAATTTTATGTCCGTGTGGATTATATTATATTGGTCAAACGAAAAGGATGATTAAAACCAGAATTATTGAGCACCTTAGCAATATTCGCACTAAGAGAGAGAACGCACCATTAGTTCAACACTGGCAGGAGAAAAATCATGAAATTCAGGAATTAAGATTCGTTGTATTGAACCAAGTTGAGTTGAGACGGGGAGGTGATATCTCAAACATTTTGATTAAGAAAGAGCAACGGTATATATTCCAGTGGGGCACTATAAAACCATTTGGCTTAAATCAAGAGGTAGAATGGTGTGCGTTTTTGTAAATATATAGAGTTGTGAAGGGTTTTTGTCATTGATAACTATTTGTTTCTGACAATCACTATAAGATTGACAGGATCGATATTTAAAAAAAAGGTGGGACCTTGGTGGGGTGACGTAAGATACGTGATTTGGTGTTGTGTTAGCGTCGTAAGGCATGTGATTCGGTAAAGAGCAATGAGATTGGAAGGAGGGATATTTAAAAGGAGTTGGGGTAAGTTACAATGCGCAGCCGCGGCATTTTCTAAGGAGAGAATGAAGTGAATTTGAGAATACGTTTGAAGGTGAGCCAATTTGTATTCACTAAAAAGAAATTATGAGGTAGTTATATGGGCTAGAAGGGTAATTATGTACAACTATATTTGTCCCACAAAGGTGCAATGTGAAATATGGCAATAGATTACTAAAGACATTGAAATTGCCTGAATGTAAAGTGAAGAGTGCGGAGCAGAAAAATCTCGGCTGTAAAATCATAAGATAGACCTAATAAAATTCTAAAATTAGTATATTTAGGTAAGAATATGGATGTGGGATTAAAAATTGTGTTTGAAGTTTGGATATATGATGTAACGTTTTTGTGGATTGGTAGGTTTGTGTGTATATCGGTTGGAAGAAAAATGGATATAGTATATTGAATAGCCTGAGCAGAGAAATAGCCGAAACAGAGAAATTAAAGAGGTGAGTAATGGAATAAGGAAGGTTTTAATATATTCAGTGTTAGTGACTGGAAAAAATGTTATTTGGTAAATACAGTGCTTTAGGAAGAAATTCATAGTTGTTTGCTATTTAGATTTAATATTTACGATCACGCTTTGTGTTTTATGATAGACAACACTGTCAGCAAAAGCACAACAAGAAATAGAATGGTAGAGCTGTTCCTTATATTGAAAATAAAGAAAGAATGAGTTAATAAATCCCCTGAAGAAACCATCTGGGTGAAACGAGAGCTTCTCATCAGGAGCTTCAAAAAAGACTGTGAGTTTCAAAAAAAGATAGATTGAGAAAGGGAACGGAGTAAGGAGATAGTGTTGGTTATAAAAGTAATTGAAGGTTTCAAAAAGATCAATTGAGAAGGGAATGGAGTAGTGAGATAGTGTTGGTTATAAAATAACTTATTTAAACAATTGGATACTTTTATAAAATAAATTAAGTGGTACAACTACGGATGTTCAATATTACTGTATAATAATTTATGTATGTTCAATAATTTATGTATGTAATATGTGTATGTATTTTAATAGGTGAGTGATAGGTATAATATTGTATTAGTGATAGGTGCAATGTTATAACCTGTGGATGGATGTGGTATGCGTGATGAGTGTGAGTAGATTTTAGATGTATGTGGATTTGAATTACAAGTGATTAATAAAAATATGTGTTGAAATGCATACAGGTATATGTTTGTATATTTATTCATGTAAGAATAATACCTGTGGATAGCCCATTTGTGTTAGTATGTACTTGACCATTATGAATATTCTAAAACAGGAGGTCATGATAAGGGGGTCATACAGGACAGCTGAAAAGTACCAGATAAATAGGAAGGGATTTCAACATTGACATGTTCAGAAGGGAACCTTTGTGGTCTCTACATTTTTAAACAGCCCATTGTAAACAGACGTCACTGAGTAATATCTATTCACTCTTGAGCTTTCACAATCCAGGCCTGTTTGGTTATTGCTCACTGACATTCATGATGGGGATAAAGGAAAGCTGAGGCACCCAGGAGCTTCATTACATTCTGTCTCCTTGTTGAACCTCTAAGAGAGTTCCTACCTACAGGATCAGAGAACTTGCCAACTAGGGATGTGAATCGTTTTAGGACGATTAAAATTATCGTCCGATAATTTTAATATCGTCTTAAACCGTTATGGAACACAATACAATAGAGATTCTAACGATTTATTGTTATAAATCGTTAGAATCGTGAGCTGGCACACTAAAACCCCCTAAAACCCACCCCCGACCCTTTAAATTAAATCCCCCACCCTCCCGAACCCCCCCCAAATGAGTTAAATAACCTGCGGGTCCAGCGGCGGTCCGGAACGGCAGCGGTCCGGAACGGGCTCCTGCTCCTGAATCTTGTTGTCTTCAGCCGGCGCCATTTTCCAAAATGGCGCCGAAAAATGGCGGCGGCCATAGACGAACACGATTGGACGGCAGGAGGTCCTTCCGGACCCCCGCTGGACTTTTGGCAAGTCTTGTGGGGGTCAGGAGGCCCCCCACAAGCTGGCCAAAAGTTCCTGGAGGTCCAGCGGGGGTCAGGGAGCGATTTCCCGCCGCGAATCGTTTTCGTACGGAAAATGGCGCCGGCAGGAGATCGACTGCAGGAGGTCGTTCAGCGAGGCGCCGGAACCCTCGCTGAACGACCTCCTGCAGTCGATCTCCTGCCGGCGCCATTTTCCGTACGAAAACGATTCGCGGCGGGAAATCGCTCCCTGACCCCCGCTGGACCTCCAGGAACTTTTGGCCAGCTTGTGGGGGGCCTCCTGACCCCCACGAGACTTGCCAAAAGTCCAGCGGGGGTCCGGAAGGACCTCCTGCCGTCCAATCGTGTTCGTCTATGGCCGCCGCCATTTTTCGGCGCCATTTTGGAAAATGGCGCCGGCTGAAGACAACAAGATTCAGGAGCAGGAGCCCGTTCCGGACCGCTGCCGTTCCGGACCGCCGCTGGACCCGCAGGTTATTTAACTCATTTGGGGGGGTTCGGGAGGGTGGGGGATTTAATTTAAAGGGTTGGGGGTGGGTTTTAGGGGGTTTTAATGTGCCGGTTTTGCGATTTTTAGATTTTTAGATTTTTCACGATTTTTCACGATATTTTACCCCCCCAAACGGCAACAATACGATTCCCTCCCCCTCCCAGCCGAAATCGATCGTTAAGACGATCGAGGACACGATTCACATCCCTATTGCCAACTGCTCCAGGCAGGTAGTTTTTAATATGTTAAGATAAAAACAATCTCTCACAAATTTCAAGCAATATAAATATATTATAGTGGATGATTGTCAATAAATAAGTAAAGACCATTGAAATATGCTGCAGACAGAATACACAATTTATTTTGCTATTATGTCTGATCATGGCTAATTTAAATCATTTGACCTCGATGAAGGTGTACTGTTTATGTATATAATTCTTTGAGAATTTTCACTATTGCACATAAAATCTTAGTGGAATCCTTGGTGAAACACAGTAGTTGGGCTTGAGATATATATTTAATTGCTTAATTTATATCAGAGCTGACCATCCCCTTTTTTAAATTACTTAAAAAGGAGGGGGGATTATGCAAATAAAGCACCTTCCAATTGGTGACACATGATGAAGGAAATTTGGTTTATTCCTTACAGTTTGCAGATGCGGTATTATCGTGACATATTGGACTTCTTGTTTACCATAGAAGAAATTAACCAGAACCAGCATCTGCTGCCAAATCACACCTTGGGTTTTCAAATCCTGGACTCCTGACTGCTATGGGTTCGGAAAACAGATGCCGGCAAAATTGAGCATCCGTCTTCCAACCCACGGGCTGTGGGCAGATTTTAAATTTATTTTTTTTTTACTTTTTACTTTTTTTTTTTTTACTTTTGGGGCCTCCGACTTAATATCACTGTTATATTAAGTCAGAGGGTGTACAGAAAAGCATTTTTTATTGCTTTTCTGTACACTGTCTGAAATTAACACCTCCCTTTGGGTAGGCCTTAATTTCTGATAGTAAAATGTGCAGTTTGGCTGCACATTTTACTTTCTGTATTGCGTGGGAATAACTAATAGGGCCATCAACATGCATTTGCATGTTGTGGGCACTATTAGTTTCGGGGGAGTTGGCCACACATTTTCGACGCGCTATTATCCCTTACTGTATAAGGGGTAAAAATAGCACGTTGAAAACGCGTGGTCAAACACGGCCTAACAAAGCGCTCCACCATAGCACATCATACTGTATCGGCCTGTTAGTGATCTTGAGGGTTTTTTTTTTTAATCTCAACTTGGAAAGATAGGTAAATGATGATTTCTAATCAATAAACACAAGGCAATCTTTGTGACAAAATACATGTGTACCGCAGTAATTATGCGTCTGGACAATGTTTGCACCCTGTGTAAGATGACAGCCATCAAACATAATACCTTGAAATGGTTTCACATCATTTGGGACTCATTTTTGGGTTGGCGAGACTCGAGAGCCATGGAGGAAATGCTTCAACCCACAGCCTAAGTTGTATTTTTCTTTATTCATCCAAGATATTTGGTAACAATTATAGTTTGTCTGGGGGGGGGGGGGAGGGAGGGAAGAGGTGGTTTCTTTGTAGTTCATGAATGCAACAAAACATGGAGTGCATACAGTTTACAGTTTCTTTATTATGTATGTCTGATTCGTTGTTCACTTCAATAAAAATGTTTATACTAAACAAAAATGCACGTGTGTGTGTGTGTGTGTGTGTGTGTGTGTGTATATTTACGTATTTGATAAATCAGAAATGTAAGGGTTTCTTTTCTGTTTCTTCTCTGCTTGTGAAAGACCTGAAAGGGACTCACCTTTAGCCTGTTACATACAGGCTAAAGGTGAGTCTTCACAAGGACAGAACTAGTTAGACCAAACAACAGGAAATTCAGCTTCATCGTGAAAGCATTTCTATTTTAATGTTTTCATGGAGCAGGACATTTATATGTCCTGAATAAATAAATAAATTTATATTAATTATCATATAACTATTTTTCTTATTATTTCATAAGCAGAAGGAAGAAAAAAGTTATGGGAGGAAAAGGGAAATAAGAATATCTCACCAAAAGAATATAAACTGTCTATTTTTGAACCAATTAAACAAAATATACATGACCTCTCATTTTACCCAGTTGAAATAAAAACAGTATTTATCAAGCTGAAACTGAAATCATTTCATATTGTTTCATTCTTTGTAAGGAAAAGGATACAAAATATGGTTATCTTTTTTTTTTTAATTTACACTTTATTATATTTCAAATCATTACACAGAATGACAAGCAAAGCATCTTCTCATAATAACAAAATAAGAAATTAAAACAATGATACAATATCTATGCAAAGCCCACATTATTGGGGGAATGATAAAGAAAATAAGAAAGCTACATTTAATTTAGTGTACCAGGAGCTCCCGAAGCCCAAATCTTCAACTAGGGTTGCTCTTGTCAATTAGAAACCTCTCAAGATCTACCGGATCTGAAAAAATAAACTTGTTACCTTGAAAGGAAATGACACACTCGCATGGAAATTAAAAAAAAAAAAAAAACAACTGCCCCTAAGCCTAACACCATGGTCTTCAGCTGGAGAAACTGCTTCCTTCTTTTTTTTTTTTTTTTTTTTTCAGAATAGTATTTTTATTGGTTTGAACAAGCAGCTTGTCACCAAGCCAACACTTAACAACCCGAACAGTAACTACAACGAACAGTATACATGATGAACTTAACACTCCCCATGTTTGTCACAGGTTAAATTAGTTTCCCTAAACGTGGACGGCATCCACTCCCCTATAAAACGTACCAAATTGTATGCACTGTTTAAACGCCTGAAGACGCAAATTGTGTTTATACAGGAACTGCTTCCTTCTTAACTGAGTTTCCTTAGAAACATCTGAAAAAATCTGTATCTTTTCTCTACAAAAATTACTCTCCTTAAACTTAAAGTATTAACGAAAAACAAATATTTGTCTGTATCTAATAAAAAGGTAACAATGAAGGTGGCTCTAGTTCTTATATCATCAGATTCAAGAAATGATGAGATATTAGGGCTTACTATGAGTGTTAAATGATGAGATAGGGCTTAATATTGTTGTTAAATGATGATATTAGGGCTTACTATGAGTGTTAAATGATGAGATTTTAGGGCTTACTATGAGTGTTAAATGATGAGATATTAGAGCTTACTATCATTGTTTAATGATGAGATATTCTTGTTTTCTATCCTTCATTCTGCCTATTGGTTATCCCCGCGCCCAGTTACTATCCCTGTTGAAATGTACTTTCCAACCTTGCAGTTATTATGTGAACCGGTATGATGTCCCCACAAATACCGGTATATAAAAGTTTCTAAATAAATAAATAAATAAATAAATAAATATTAGGGCTTACTATCAGTATTAAATGATGAGATGTTAGGACTTACTATTGTTGTTAAATGATGAGATATTAGGGCTTTCTATGAGTGTTAAATGATGAGATATTAGGGATTACTATCATTGTTAAATGAGGAGATATTAGGGCTTACTATGGGCCTCATTTACCAATATCGCATTGGTAATGCATTAAGGGGCGTTTCCCATGCAAATGAGGCTTTTTTTTCGTGCAGCGGGGAAACTTCGCGTGCCGCAATGTTTTCGCGATTTGCGCAAATGGTGAAAACATCTTTGCGGTGCGCGATAAAACAACCAGAGAATCATTGCATGAACAGCCTATTTCAGTACACTGGGGAGGGGGAGAGAGAGAGAGAGAGAGAGAGAGAGAGAGAGAGAGAGAGAGAGAGAGAGAGAGAGAGAGAGAGAGAGAGAGAGAGAGACTTGCTATAGTGTCTCTTCCCTAGACAGGTATTTGTATCCCTATGAGAGGCTCACCTAGTAACTCGAGGTGGGGATTAGGTATGAGTGTAGGGGGTTGGAGGCCACTTTCACATTCAACGTGAGACGTACGAACAGAACAGTGGTCTCTTGTGAAGATTTGATGGCCTTCGGAGTGAGGAAACTAGCTTGTTGTTGCCCAGGTAGAGTGTCCATCAAGCTAGTTTGAGAGAACATTGCCCAAATCTCATCTTGGAGTGAGTTTCCTCACTCCGAAGGCCATCAAATCTTCACAAGAGACCACTGTAATTGAATGCTTAGCACCTTTTTTGATATTCATATTTGGTTAGAGTAAATGGCATTAATAAATATGATTTCTATTTTTCTATAAGAACAAACATAACTATACCACTGGAGTTGTGGTTAAACTCTGTTTAGTTACCTCTGCAGCCTAAGGTGCTTGCCAAAATAGTGGCTCCCTGCTCTTAACAAAAAATATAGCCCCTTGGCAACCCTAACCCTAGAAACCTCAAAGCATTTCCTCCAGGCCAGTTAACTCATTCAGAGTTGTTTCAACTGAATTTTGGGGAAATTATAGAATACTTCTAGTTCCTGCTCCATTAGATCTGATAGCTGAAAGGGTTCCAAAAGCTCTCGTGTGTGCCTGTGCCCCATGTGTTTGGAAGACTTGCAAAGTGAAAAGCGGGGTGAGGAGGGTGGGATAGGAGAGGCGGCATTGCTGAATAGGGGATGAGAGGTCAGCTGTAGGGTTTTTGTCCTGTAGAGGCATGAGGATACAGCTTCAAATAAAGCATATGCATTACTGGAGATGATAATGTAAATGAAATACTAGTGTCACTAATGTGTTTGAAATAAATTTGTTTTAATGCTAAATTTACTAATGTCTTAAGAAATTCAGTATTAAAATTATAGCTAATGTCGACATTCTAGCTCAGATGATTTTAGCATCACTTAATAAACAGATACCGGTACACATAATCTCATGTCAAACAACAAAGTCAACCAAATCCTTTGAAAAAAAACATATTTTAGTCAGGTTTCCTATATTATATTATATATTAAATTCTGACTTCCTGATTATTGCTTTTTTCAAGGCCACATTTAACTCTTTACTTCTCAAACTATAAATCAGGGGATTTAACAGTGGGAGAGTGACTATATATATTGCAATAGGCAGCTTATTTGAATCCATAGATTCCCCTGATCCAGGCTGCATATACACTCCTATTATAGTCCCATATAAGAGGATGATGACTGTGAGGTGAGAGGAGCAGGTGGAGAAGGCCTTGCTTTTCCCCTCTGCAGAACGGATCTTCAGGATGGTGGAGATAATAAACACATAGGATGTCAGGATCAGGAGAAATGGGATAAAGGCTGTAAAAACCAATTCAGCAACAGTCAGAGGTTCAATGACAGAGGTGTCTGTGCAGGAAAGCTTAACTAGTGCTGTGAATTCACAGAAGAAGTGATTGATTAAATTAGAGTCACAGAAAGAAAACTGGGATATAATGAGAGTGTGTGGCAATATTTCTAAGAAACCTGTTATCCAGGGAAAAGCTGCCAGAAGAACACAGACTCTCTTATTCATGATAATGGTGTAACGTAGGGGATTGCATATTGCAACATAACGATCATACGCCATGACAGTGAGAAGCAGATATTCTACCTCAACACAGGCCATAGAACAATACATCTGTAGAATACACTCACTCAAATATATGGTGTTACTCTGTGTCAGGAGGATTGCCAGTAATTTTGGCACAGTGACTGTCAAGGAAGAGATATCAAGTATTGACAGATTAACCAAGAAAAAATACATAGGGATGTGAAGGTGTAGATCAGCACATACTATGCAGATAATGAGGAGGTTCCCCAGCATGGCCATCAGGTAGAGGATTGAGAAGAGAATGAAGAGAGGAAGCTGCAGATCTGGAAATTCTGAGAACCCCAGAAGCAGGAATTCTGTCACAGTGCTGTGATTTCCTGTTTCCCAGAATCCATTCTTCATTGTGTGCTGAGATATAAAAGAAGTGAAACAATGGAATAAATGAAAAAAAATATATGTAAGAAATCAAAAGGAATCACCGTTACATAATTAGTCATAGATTAAGAAAATGTCACATTTCCACAGGTGACACAGTTACCTGCGGAATAGTACCTCTGTTACAGAGCCAAATGGTCACTCAGTTGTACACTAAGGCAGGCAAACAAAGTAACAGTAACATTGGAGTAGAGCTCAAAGTGTTAGGATTTGTGAGTATGTGGGCCCTGGGCCGAGGTGAGAGATGGTACCACCCATGGGAAGGAGCCCCGTGAGCCTCACTGTTGGCAGGCGAGGTCTCAGCTGCAGGATGCGTGGAACATCAGGCACTGGAGAGAGAGCGGAGATAAGAAGACAGGAGGAGCGAGAGAGAGTGGCCCCAGGGGGTGGAGCGACAGAACGTCAGTGCAGAGAGCTGATGTCAATAAGCTTGAGAATCCTTGAGTCTCAGTAGAGCGACACTGCCCGCGGAGTGGGGAGTGTAACATAAAAGTCATACAGGCACAGTGGTGCCACAAGGTCTGTCAAGTGGGGTATACCCAAGAAGGAGTCCTCTGTAGAAATGACATGTAATGGTCCGCAGAGCGGGGTACACTGACGAGGGTTCCACAATAGAGATGATACGGCAATAGTCCGTAGAGCAGGGTATACCGATGATGGTTTCTCAGTAGAGGTGATTCAGCAATGGTCCGCAGAGCAGGGTACACTAAAGAGGTTCCTCAGTAGACATGATATAGTAAAGGTCCAAGGAGCAGAGTACTCACTCATTGAAGTGGTGAGGGCTCCAGAGCAAGCCCCAGGGAACGAGGCAGGCAGCAGCCCTAGGCGCAAGGCCCTCCGAGGAGCAGATAGCCAGAGACGAGGAAAGGGCAATTGAGGAGCGGGTACCTGGGATGTCTCACGCCAAGGAAGCAGGAGCTGGAAAGAAAGTCCTGAAGTGAGCGTAGTGGATTCAGCAATGAGGGAACTTGCCAAGTTGTAGGCAGACAGGGCCAACTGGCTAAAGAGTCAGCGATGAATGATGTCATCTGGGGGGGGGGCTCCCGCCATGACATGCATAAGGCTGAGGGAAGAAAGGTCAACTCTGTAAAATCATCTACTACAGCGTTACTTGCATTGCCTGTGGTCTCATTGACAGGTCAAAGATTGATCTTAAATCACATCAAAGACAGAAAAATAAACTTACTTGAAGGGAGTTGTGGAAAACTCATACAATGTCATCAATGGGAAACTCCATCATCATCATTTGTGAAATAGGTTTAGGTATTGTTTATATTTATGTTTTGTGTTCTATTTTATGCTTTAATACATTTTTGTATTTTATTTTTATTTTTCTTAGCTTGGAGCATTTAGTCATGAAGAAACTTATGGCAATAAAATGATCAAATAAACTGGGGTTGCCAATTATCGCCAGATAAGCTAAAGGGACACAATTAGAGTGGGAAAAATTCTAGGTGCTTAGCAGTTATTTTCAGCTTTAGGAATCTAACTTTAGAGCCTAGATCTAGGAAACAAAATAGCAGTCCCAAATTTAAGCTCATAAGTTTTAGGTTAATTTTTAGCTCATAACTTAAGGCTCTGGCTGCAATTAGCCTAGCTTAGGTCCCTAAATTTAGGTGTAGTTTTTTTTTATTAAATATCAGCTTCTAAAAATGAACTCTTTTAGATTTGTTTTATATTTTTAATATGTGTGTAACTGTAATCCACTTTGGACTACTGGAAGTATGAGGCCAAAAAATGGATTGTAAATAAATAAATAAAACCCATGCTTTTCTTCTCCTCTGTTTTTATGAACCTCTGAGTTTACTGATGTTATGTCGAGGAGCGGGAAAGCTATCACGTTTACTAGAACAATCAGATGTGTAAATTAATGCACCAATTAAATAAATCCCATTGCGGGCTGAAGGTTGAATCTTCATTAATAAACTGATATTAGCAATTGCAACCATCCTTGTGGCTAATCTGGAACAGTTTAGCATTAAAAATGAGAAGAATCCCATGCAAGAATCACGTATAAAATATTTACACAGAACAGGAAGTTGAAAAGTTGACCCAGTACACCCTGCTGACTGATTTGCCACAGTGGTGAAGTGGGAGCTCTAAGTACACATTCAGGTATTTCCTTGGGGGCGGATTTTCAGAGCCCTGCTCGCGTAAATCCGCCCAAAACCGGGCGGATTTACGCGAGCAGGGCCCTGCGCGCCGGGAAGCCTATTTTACATAGGCCTACCGGCGCGCGCAGAGCCCCGGGACTCGCGTAAGTCCCGGGGTTTTCGGAGGGGGCGTGTCGGGGGCGTGTCGGGGGCGGGCCCGGTCGTCGCGGCGTTTCGGGGGCGTGTCGGCAGCGTTTTGGGGGCGGGTACGGGGGCGTGGCTACGGCCCGGGGCGGTCCGGGGGCGTGGCCGCACCCTCCGTACCCGCCCCCAGGTCGCGGCCCGGCGCGCAGGAGGCCCGCTGGCGCGCGGGGATTTACGTCTCCCTCCGGGAGGCGTAAATCCCCCGACAAAGGTAAGGGGGGGGGGGGTTTAGACAGGGCCGGGCGGGTGGGTTAGGTAGGGGAAGGGAGGGGAAGGTGAGGGGAGGGCAAAGGAAAGTTCCCTCCGAGGCCGCTCCGATTTCGGAGCGGCCTTGGAGGGAACGGGGTAGGCAGCGCGGCTCGGCGCACGCCGGCTATACAAAATCAATAGCCTTGCGCGCGCCGATCCAGGGATTTTAGTGGATACGCGCGGCTCCGCGGGTATCTACTAAAATCAGGCGTACTTTTGCTTGAGTCTGATGCGCAAGCAAAAGTAGGCCTATTCGCGCTTTTTGAAAATCTACCCCTTGGTGAATAAGTTTAAAGACAGACATCTTCATGGATTTTAAAGTAAAAAAGAAAAAAAAAAAACAACACTACAGACCTAAAAAAAAATCAGTTTTTAGATTATTTGCTTTTAGATCATACTATTAAATTTTCCATGTTTTGGGTTTGAGGATTCTAAGTTTACAAATCCATCCAGCAAATGCATTCATTCAAAATTTTGTGTGCATGTGAGTACAAACTTTAAAGGCTCTACAGCACTGATCAATGGATGGGCCGGCGTTACCTACAGCGAACAACCGAAAATGTTCAGGGAGCCGGGGGAGCAGTGGGCTTAATAAATGGGGAGTTATAGAAACAACATGATTGAAATAATTGCCAAACCAGTTAGATCTGGGATGGGGCGGGGAGGGGGTGGCGAATGGAAACAGCGCTCTCCTCAATAGCAACAGAGCAGGCAGGAGAGTCCGGATAACAAGGCACCGCCAAGCCAGCCTGAATGTGTTCCAGCCTGGAAGATATGCGCAGGTTAAGTCACAGAAGTCACCAAGCTGAGCTTCTCTCGCCAAAGATTCTATTTTACTTCCTGGCAGGCTTCGGGTATATTTATTTTAAAATAAGTAGAAAAGACTCCATTTTTAACAGCTGGAAAGGAGATCTCCTCAATGGTCATTATCTCAGCTTTTTTTCTTGATTCTCAGGAGATTGGAAATGTTTGCACAATCAGTGAGCCACGTTCCTTCTCCCCTTTACATCTCAGCTGCTGCTCTTCTGTTGTGGCCTCAAGAGCTCGGTTGGGAGCCATCCAGAATCACACAACTGATCCTGCCACTCAGGCCCTGAACTGATTCAAAGCTTTATCGGGGTGAACTTCCTCCCCAAAGTCATGCACACAGCAGAACATTTCCTAGTAAATGTTTAGTTCCCTGCCGGGGAGCAGATATACATTCCCTGACCCCGCACATTTAGGAACCTTTATTAGGGCTAAACCTGCTGTGGTTACAAAGTTAAGGTAGTTTTCAGCAGATAACTAACTTTATTGTTTAGCAGCTACATCTCAGGTACTGTCTAGAAGTTAGACTTGTTTCTTTTGTTATTTTTTCCTATTTAATGAGGCTTCAAAATATTGTGGACTTGGAAGGCATTGAGCACTGATCGATTTTCCTGCTGATTTTGTTTTTTTTAATTTTCTGCTTAAGTACCTTGACCTGTATGGCAAAACCTTTGTTTGTTTTGATTAAAAGCCAATCATTATAAATAAAAATGTAAATGTTCATTTGTTCAAAATCTTAAATCTCCAAAAGTTCTTCACCGATTGCTTTGAAATTTTGACACAAAGTTGCTTTCGAATACACGCGTGTTTTTATATACCTATATTATATAGATGTTACACCTGTGACAGGTAAAAACATGCTTTTTTGGAAAAACCGCCATCTGTTGGACATAAAAGCAACACGCGCTAGCTACAATAGAAATGGGCTCTGACTGACGGACCGCAAATGCGCAGTAGAGAGCAGCTCTACCGCGCATGTGCAGACCATAGAGCTCTGTGCTACGTGCTGGGTGTCACAGAGGGGAGGAGGAAAGGGCAGACGAGTCGCTGCTCCGAGAAACGGCTCAGCCCGTTCCTCCGCCGCTGGGGAAGGGGGGAGGGAGTAGGGACTGTCGGACAATTACACACAGGAGGAGGAAAGGGTAGAAGAGTCGCCGAGCCAGTCCATCCACCGCCAGGGAATTGGGGGGAGGGAGTTGGGACGGCCAGAGCAGAGCAAATGCGCATTGTGAAATTAAACCTGACTAAGCCACGGCAACATGTGGCCGGGTACAGCTAGTAAATAATAATAATAATAATAATAATAATAAAAATAGCAGAACATATTTTATAAATTGCTGCACTGAGTAGGAGCTGAGGGGCTCACATTTATATTTTGACCTCATCCTGAATAAATAGAAGATCATCCATACTTATGGAACACAATTGTATGAAAGAATAATATGACATTTATTTTCACTAGAGGAGCATTTGTAATTTTATCTGAGGCTACATTATATTGGAAAATATTAGTATAACTTCAACTCTAAATTTAAAAAAGGTATGATTAAATTACTTACTTTCCTGGGCAATGAATTCCTCCTCTCTCTTCTATGAACAGTCTGATGAGCTCGGAGTATTTATGTTGGCTGATAGGCCCATTTGGGACATGATCCCTGGACTCACAAATCTTAATTGTCTTTTGATTCTTTGGAATAAAATATCAGTGGTAGGCAAAATATCAGTTGTGTGTATAGATTCACTGATCCAACTGCCACCCCCCTCTCCCAGTGACTGGACCATCTCTCAGGCTGTCAGGTTGGATCCCTGCATATATGAGCCATACCTCTGTTTTTTGAAAGAGATACATATGAGAGTTTATATATTTATATCTCTATACAGCTATATCTATACATATAAATCTATCTATCTAATTGTCACAGAAGTCACCGAGCTGAGCTTCCCTCTCCAAAGACTCTTTTTTACTTCCTGGCAGACTTTGTTTATACTTATTTTAAAATAAGTATAAATGAATCCATTGTTAACAGCTGGAAAGGAGATCTATTGAATTTTCATGACTTTTCAGACACATTATCTCAGGTTTTGTTCTTGATTCTCATGAAACCTTTGCAGAGCCAGTGAGCCATGTTCCTTCTCCCCTGTATATCAAGCTGCTGTTCTGATCTGGGCTCGAGAGGGTCACTTGTGACCCATCCAGAGTCACATGTCTGATCCTGCCACTCAAACCCTGAAACGTATCTAAGATTTATCAGGGCTGGTGGGGTCATCCTGTGAAACTCAACCCCAAAGTCACTGTAAAAAGCTGAAAATATTTTACAAATGTTATACTAGGTGAGATCTAAGGGGTCACATTTATATCTGGACCTGATGCTGAATAATTCCAGAAATGAGCTTGTCAGCGTAGATCATTCTTACTTCAGGAATACAATTGTATGAAAGAATAATATGGCATGGATTTTCACCAGAAGAGCTTGTGTAATCTTTATCTAGGATACATCAGTTTGGAAAATATTAGTATAGATTCTGTCTAAAATTAGGAAAGGTCTGATGCAATCACTTACGTTCTTGGGCAATGAATTCTGCCACTCTGGAATGAATAGTCTGATGAGCTAAGAGTGTTTATGTTGGCTTATAGTCCCATTTGGGACATGATCTCTGGACACACTAATCTTGTTAATTATCTTCTGATTCATTAGACTAACATTAATGGAAGGTTCTATCAAAATGACAGGCAAAAATGCAGGTACGTGCATAGACTCATTGCCCCAGCTGCCTCCCCCTCCCAGTGACTGTACCATCTCTCAAGCCGTCAGGTAAGGTCCCTGCATATACGAGCATATTCATGTTTTCATTCATATTCCACCAACATCCACTGTACATGGTAGGTCACATCTTAAAACATCCAAAATACTAACACAATACACAAAATGACATTTCATCATAGAGCTCCGAGATGATCAGCTGACTGCTGATACCTGGAAGCTTTAAAATCTTTCTAGACCAGCAGTCCTTTCAACCATTCTCTCATGAAAAAATACATTATACTAACAGGGTATGGATGATATAATTGTCACAACATTTAAAAATATAAAAGTTTAAAGTATGTAAAAATATTTAATCTTATTTATAATATTTTGCCAGATATAAGACTATTGTAACAATGTGAAAAACAGATAAAAAATGTTTGATGAACCCAGGCAGACACAACACCTAATTATATATCAAAGGCCTTTTTCTACAGAAAAGCCTTTGAAGATTTATTTAATGTTTTCATAGAAGACATAATTCTCCTGAGCTCAGGAAAACGTGTTCCAAAAGGATGGGCCCACTACTGAAAAAGCATGGGCCTGAGATTCACAAAACTGAGAAATCTGAGACAATCATATTTTCAAGAGATCTACCAGGGTTAAGATAAATTATGCAAGGGTTATATTCACCTTGGGGTAGTTAAACACAGAGTCGTATTTAAGAGAAAACCCTTTGGTGGTTTGGGTAACTCACAGGACTCAGAATCAGTTCCTAGGCTTCTCCAATCTCCTGTCTGGCATCAGGCCACACAGGAAATGTAAATCTTCTCATATTTACAGACAGATAAAAGAACTAAAATGTTCCCAGATACTTTGAAAGCCTCAGGGAACCCCTGACTGGTATGGACCAGGGGCTCCTGCACCAGATTCACTGTAGAATTTCTTGACCCACTTCAGCCTGCATTTCCCCATGCCCAACAGTAACTCAGAGGCAGAACCCTTGCCTCTTGTATGAGCTGACTGCAATTGGAGGTAGGTCAGAGCATTCTGACACCAACACAACCCTAAAGTTGAAATTGAATGCAATTTTCCAAACTGTAGAAAATGCACAAGCTGTTAAGGAACACAGTTTTCTCAGTGGTAAAAGTCCACTTGAGATTAGTTAACAGGAACACTGTTACCCACAGAGGTACTGGACTATGTTCTGAAGCATGGTCTACACGTCCACCTATGTTCACACCTGCAGGAAACACCTAAAAATCAAAATTGATTTTAATTGTATTCTCCTTGAGGGCCTGATTCAGTAAGAGTCCCATCCCCCCCCCCCCCCCCCCCTATTCTGAGTTCATGGGAAAAATAATTATTATGACTCTGAATAATGATTCTTTAGAGATAATTTTGGGTGGAGAATGAAGAGCAGATCCTAGGGAACTGTAATCAAGAATCATAATGTCCAAAAAGTCAGCACAAACAGACCTTTATGGAATATGACTGACAGACTGTTTGGGTCTTCTAAGCTAAGACTTTTCCCCAATACAAACAGAATCTTAGTACTTTAGACCCTAGAGCTGTGTCAGGGAAACTCAGAGACACTTGTTTATGCTACCTTGGTCTTGCTTCCAGTTCTTAGGCTCATCTCTCAGTGGCTTCTCTAACATAGAGTGGAGCAGCAGGCTATAAAGCAAAGAGACCTGTGTTCAAGTCTTCCCCTCACTTTACCTTCCATTATCTCAAGTACAAACTGAAGGGTGGATTTTAAAAAGGCCTTGTGCATAAAATCCAGCCCTGTGCTGAGCCTATTTTCAAAAAGGCCTGGCCATGCACGTAAAGGCTGGGGGTGGGCAAGAATCATCATATTAGAAAGTCTTATTAAAGGTTCTACTCTAAATTAAGGAAGGTGCAATTTCATCATTTTCTTGAGCAATGAATCCATCCTCTTTGTGTAAACAGTCTGATGGGCTGGAGGATTTATATAGGGTGAGTTCTTCTGGGGCTTGATCCCTGGACACACAAACCTTATTAATAGTCTTAAGATGAACATTATTTATCTATTTATTTTTTATTTAGGATTTTTGTATACCATCATTCCATTAGAAGATAACAACGATTTACAAAAAATCCCCCCAACATTCATATTCTAGGCCATTATTCATAGTCTAGGGCTCTACAATGACTAATACATTTCCTAGGTCAACACAACATCAGATTCAAGTTAATTAGAGGTCAGGACAGTAATTTGAAATATGTAAATCCACTTCAATGAACTTCATGTATTAGTCAGTAAGTTGTCATAATACACTTTACATCACTCATTACTTTTGCTCATTCTACTGACAATGTCTTTGATTTTTCATAATGAATTGATCTTCATGTTGATAATTTAAGTTAAATTGTATGCATTTTTGAAGAGCCATGTCTTTAATTCAAGTTAGAAAACTCTTACTTTTTCATAAGATGCAATGTTTCTGGTATTGAATTCCACAACTTTGGATCCACTGTGGAAAACATTCTGTCTTTTATTTGTGCTAGATGTGTACTCCGTGTTGTAGTCACAGTTAATAGTCCTTTGTTTTGCAATCTTAGGCCTGGATTTTCTAAGGTTGCAGACCTTAGAAAAAATGGCGGTAATGGGGGGCGGGAGGGGGGGGTGGGCCTGAGAATGCTGGCAGCGATTGCACCTTCGCAGTGTTATCGCTGCCGGTTTTCGCACCTAATAGCGCCATCGTAAAAGGTGGTGCTATTAGGCGCAAAACTGGCAGCAAAAAGGGCCCTTACCTTTTCACCTTCAGCGACGTCTTCGCGGCATCTGCCCCGGTGCCACCCCAACTCCTCCCCTTCTGGTGCGGATGCTGCCCAGAACCCGCCCCGATCTAGGTATCGCATGTGATCCCTTTTGAAAATGACCCCCTTAATGTTTGCTGCAATGTGTATGGTTGAAGTGTCATGCCTAATAAGTAGGGGTTTGTGTCATCGATGATATTAAAAATTATTGTTAATATTTTATAATGAATTATTGATTATACAGGCAGCCAGTGCAGTGTAATCAGTGAGGGGATAATGTTTTCAAATTTCCTTAAACCTAATAGAAGTCTTGCCGAGGCATTTTATAATAACTGTAGAGGTTTTAATAGTCCTGAAGGTAGGCTTAGTAGAAGGGAGTTACAGTAATCCATATTTAAAAATGTTAGTGTTTGTAAAACAGTGTGGAAGTCTTGTAAGGTTAGTAAAGGTTTCAACTGATGCAATATTCTCAGCTTGGAGTATCCTGATTTAATTAATTTGCTTATGTGCATTTTCCTTGCAAATTCTCATTGATCTGTATTCCTAAGTCCTGTACTTGATCTGAGAGTATAATGTTTAAAGTACCCAGCTCAAGAGGTGGCTAAGGAGTTTGACTATATAGGAGGTTCTCCTTAACTACACAATTTCTTTTTTTCTTCAGTTGAGAAAGTTCTTGTTGTATAGCCTTCATGAATGTTGACAGTGTTGATGCAGTTTTTTCAAATGAATTGGCAAATGGAATATCATCTGCTTATAAGAAAAAGTTGATTCCTAGTTCCACTAGTAATTTACACAGAGGCAGCACATAAATGTTGAATAGTGTTGCCGAGAGTGCTGAATCCTGGGTGAAATCAGTATCGATTGAGAAGATGTCGGATGTGTATTTGTCTAAATTGACTTGGAAAGTCCTTTTTGCTAGGAAGGATGAGAACCATTTGAGAACATTACCATGTATTCCAGTTTTTTCAGGGTATGGTCCACAGAGTCAAAGGCTGCTGTTAAATCAATTAGTACCAGAATATAAGATTCATCATTATGAAACCCTTGTAGTACAGGGTCCATTAAAGAAATGAGTAAGGTTTCTGATGAACAATTTTTTTCTCAACCCAAATTGGTTTGGATATAGAATATTATTGTCTTCTATGTGGTTTTCTAATTGAGATAACACTGCTTTTTCTAGGACCTTTGTGATAAAAGGCAAGCTGGATATTGGTTGTTAGTTGTTCCAGTCATCAATTCTGCCAGATTTACTTTTTAGGATTGTTTGATCACTACTTCTTTTGCCCTAGGAGGGACCAATCCTTCTGAAAGTGAGCAGTTGATTATGGTTGTGATTGTCAGGGTAATTATGTTGTGTACTATTTTCAGGAAACTTGCTGGGATTAGGTCCAGTGGATATATAGCAGGCTTAATTCTTGTAATGATTTGGTTAATTTTGAGTTTAATTACTTTGCCAAATGTATTCCATTTTTCTTGCTCTTGTTTTTCTTCAGTTTCTTTTGTTGGCAAACAAGTGGGGAATTGTGATTTTAACCTATTGTTTTTATCTAACAAAGAAGTGGCAAATTCATTGCAGGAATTCTTTGAAAAGTAGTAGTTTCTAGAGATGGAGGAAGATGGGTCAATGATTAAATTTTTGAGTTTCAAATAGTAATTTGGAATTAAATATCACATAACATTAGTGGAAATTCCTATCAAAATGACAGGCAAAAGAAAAAGAAAAAAAGCAGGATTATGTGTTGACTCACTGCCCCAACTGCACCCGCATCCCAGTGATTGCATAATTTCTCAGGTTGGGGCCCTACATAAACCAGCCACATTCTTGTTTCAGAGCTCCAAAAGAGAGTTGATTTACCTATAGTAGTGTTAACCTTCATAATGCATGGATTTAACTACTCAGAATAATTTATTGTCCTCTGCAGATTTGATCATATTACAGGTCATATCCCTTTCCAGATAATTTATATATTAAAATGCGTTGGTCCAAGTACAGATCCCTGAGGCACTCTACTGTTTCCCTTTCCCAATTGAAAGCATTCCATTTAATCCTACTCTGTTTCATGTCTTTTTTTTTTTGTTTAAATCTTTTTATTTGTTATTTTGATAATACCAGAAAAAAAACATTATTACAGTAACCATCAGTTGAAATATGTACAATAATTATAACAGAGATGAATAACTGTGCATGTTACCACCATCAATTATACTTTATGCATCTAACATAATGTCATTGTAAAAAGATAACGAGAAAAGAGAGAAAAAGGAGGAGAGGAAAGAAAGTGAAAGGACATAAGATAGCCCAAGAGAAAAGAGATGGGAAAGGGAGAAAGGTATATAGAAAAAGAAAGCTAAGGAAGGAAGGGAAGGAGGGGGTGGGGGGAGAAGGGAGGAGGGGGGTACTCATCAAGTTCACATTTAGAGAGGTTTTCTACACATGTCAAAGTGATTAATTAGAAGCTAAATAGTTGTCTAATGGCTTCCACTCCTGTGACCAAGTGGCCAACCTGTTACATTTTATAGCCATGGTCTTCTCATATTTGCAGTATAGGCTGACAGAGTTCCACCATAAATGTTCTGAGAGCATATTGCTATGCTTCCAGTTGGATAGGATATTATGTTGTGCGACTGTAAGCAAGAAGTCCAATAATTTGAGGTAAGGAGTGGAAAGTGGAAGAGGAGTGTAAGCCCCTTCCAAGAGTTACTATGCTGTATGAGAGTGGCCAATTGCGGGTTAAAATATTGGAGATAGTCAACCAAACCTGTAGCCAAAAAGTGTGAGTGTAAGGGCAAGAATAAAGCATATGATGTAAAGTAGCATTAGCTGTAGAACAAGACCAACAAGCGTGGGACTGAAATAGTCCTGCTCTATGAAGCTTCAACGGAGTCCACACCACTCTGTGCAAAATAAAATAGGACATCTGTGTCACACTAGAAGACAGGGATATACACACAGTTATGTTCCAAACATGAGTCCAATCCTCTATGGAAGATGTTTCTGCTATATCAGAGGACCAAAGGCAATACAAAGATCGTAAGGGAGCACCCTGAGATAATTGTTTAAAAAGCTTGTATATACGGGATGCTATGTGTCCCTTAGGACCATATTCTAAATATATATCTAGTAAGTAGGGTGATTTAGTAGGGAAGAGTTTGTGTTCCATAGAGGATTGCACAGCTTTACAAAGTTTCAACCAAGCATACAATTGAGATTGATGTAAAGTAAACTGTTCCTGCAGCAATGAGAAGGGAAGTAAAGTATTGTTTTGAAAGACAGAGGATAGGGTCCAAATATCCTTGTCATGCCAATTTGGTCAGTTGAGAGGTTGTTTGCCATTATGAATTAAGGGGTTGTGCCATAAAGGGGCCAATTTTGAGGCCTGCCAGGAACATGTTAGTGGTGGACGTAAAGCTTCCAATTCTAAAAATGCCCAGTAAAGAGATCGTAAGATCGGGTTAGAGGCATGTTTGGGTAATAATAACATGCCTGGAAAAATTTCCAAAGGATAGGTAGAGAGTAAATTTTGTTCTATGCATAACCACTGTGGTTGGTCCAATTTAGCTGAACGACCTCCTGCAGTCGATCTCCTGCCGGCGCCATTTTCCGTACGGAAAACGATTCGCGGCAAGAAATCGCTTCCTGAACCCCGCTGGACTCCCAGAAACTTTTGGCCAGCTTGGGGGGGCCTCCTGACCCCCACAAGACTTGCCAAAAGTCCAGCGGGGGTCCGGAACGACCTCCTGCGTCGAATCGTTTTTGTCTATGGCCGCCACCATTTTGCGGTGGCCATTTTGCAAAATGGCGCCGGCTGAAGACAAAAGTATTCAATTGAGGGGGCCGTTCCGGACTGCCGCCGTTCTGGACCACCGCTGGATCCCCAGGTAATTTAAAGCATTTGGGGGGGGGGGTTCGGGAGGGTGGGGGATTTAATTTAAAGGGTCGGGGGTGGGTTTTAGGGGGTTTTAGTGTGCCGGTTTTCCTGCCCTCCCCCTTCCCCCGATTTAGGATTTTTTAACGATAAATCGGGGGAATTGGTATTGTATCGTGGCCCTAACGATTTTTGATGATTTAAAATATATCGGACGATATTTTAAATCGTCAAAAAACGATTCACATCCCTACTTAACAATGGTATTATATTTATAAATTTCAGCCTGCTATAACCTATCTTTCCAGCTGATTAAGCTCCCAAGTTCTTAATCCCTGTTGAATGTAACTTTGCCTCTTCCACACCTTTGTTGATTTAAGTTAGTTGACACTACAGTTGTTTACCCTGTTCGATGTAAACCGATCTGATATGGTTCTTGTCCATGAAGGTCGGTATAGAAAAGTGTTAAATAATAATAAATAAATAAGTGTAAAAGTCCCAAAATGCTTGTAGAATCTCAACATCCGTTGTCAACACTTGGTTAGAAGAGGAATGCGTTTTCACAATCCATATTTTGTCCATTCTTTGATTAAGTAAAAAGGACAGCAAGTGACCACATGTATTATTTTCCACATATTAGAGAACTTTAGTCCAAAAAAGATTCAGCTTCACTTAGGAACTTAGCATTTGGTTATATTGATATCTTGCCTTTAGCAAGGCATTAAAGGACGAAGATGTGGGAGCACGGATGTGGGCGTTTTCCAATAAAGTGACATCCTGATGAAGTACTTGTAGTGCTGCTTTCTGGGATTTCTTCTGGCTTATTGAATAGCTGATCACTTCACCCTGAATTGTAGCTTTAAAGGCCATCCATAAGATAGGAGCGGTGACCACCGATGTAATATTGAATTGATAGTATTCCTAAATTTTAATTTTGAGTAAGTCCAAAAAAGAGGGGTCAGCTAACAAAGTAGAATTGAAGCACCATTGATGATCTACGAGGGTCAAATCACATAAGCTATAGGTGAGTATCATTGCTGCGTGGTCCGAAATTAGAATTGGACAAATCTTTGCCGATTGTATCCTAGGGATCATACCACGTGATGTTAGGAAATAGTTGATCCTAGAGTAGCAAGAGTGAGAAAAGGAATAACAAGTAAAATCCAATCCAGTGGGATATAGCAATCTCCATGGATCTGAGAGTCCAAAGGTAGTGATTTGGAAAGAGTAGGTTTAGCGGAGGACTTCTTATCTAACATAGGATCCAAAGGTGGATTATAGTAACCCCCTATAATATATTGTGAAGAGTCAATGGAGAGCAGTTGTGCAAATGCTGATTGAAAAAAAACATTCTTAACATACAGATTAATAATTGAGAATTTTTTGTTTTGTAGGAGAATCTGTATGAGATTCCAGCAGCCCTCCAATTAGCAGATTGTTGCAGAACCTGTGCTGTTAAGCTTTTGTGAAGCAGGATAGCTGTGCCTCTTTTTTTTGTATCGCTGAACTGAAATAAAAGTGTCCAATCCATTGTTGTTGTAATTTCAATTCTAAAGCAGTCAGGTGAGTCTCTTGGAGAAGAGCAATGTCTGCATGCAAGGATTGCAGATAGGTCAACATTTTGTTCCTTTTAATAGGGTGTGAAAAGCCATTAACATTCAGAGAGAGTAATGTGAGAGTAGAAATGGCAGCCGCCATGAGAAGTACAAAAAAGACACCATTGTGTGCAGATAGGCCTCATTGTTAATTACAACAAGGAGTACCCAGGGGAATTGCAGGAAAGTCCAGGGAGGGAGGAAAAGAGTGAGAGCAGAAATAAAAAAAAAGAGTAAGCCAGAAACATACATGTCAAAAGTGGAGTTCAAGGCTAAGAAATAAAAATAAAGAACCTTAAGGTGCCAAGATCGAGGAGTGCAAGTACTATGGGTCAAGGAAAAAATAAAGAGCCTCAAGGTGGACAAGTGACTCCCCAACTCTCAGCTTCCATGAGAAAAAGTGTGCAGATAACCTTGATAAGGTAAAAAAAAAAACAAAACCTTGGAGAAGATTTAAAAAACTTGTTATTAGGGTAGAAAATATTCATTACTTGGACTCAATAAGCCATTTAAGGTGAAAAAAAAGGGGAAATCATTGCAGGGTAAGAACTACTTCCAAGTGGAAGAAGGCCGCAGAGAAATATAATAAGAACACCATCAATATAGGAAATAGCAATGCGATCTGCTATGAGAAGCTCTGGCATAGCAGAGTACAATGAAGAGATCCACTGAGTAAAGCACCACTCAGGTAATCATTCCTGTAGCACCTTCCAATGTGAGCAAGAATTCCTCAGCATCCTTCGGGAAATGAAAACGTTTGGTCTAGTTGTTGCAGGTTATTTTCATCTGTGCCGGGTAAAGTATACCGTATTTCACTCCTATGGCCTGTAGCCAGGGTCTTAGTGCTAAGAACACCTTCCGTTGATCTGCTGTTGCCTTAGCAAGATCAGGAATGAAGAGGATCATATGGTTTTGAAAGTGAATCGGAGCCTTACTCCGAGCCGTCACCAGAACAGTCAAAATTAAGGATATTGCAAAACTTTTAAAATTATGGGTCGAGGGTATTTAGGGTTCCAGGGAAGTTTAGAGGGGACCCTGTGCGCCCTTTCTATCTCAAAGGGCTGGTCAAAGGAGACTTGTAGACTAGAGGGGATTAGTTTAGCCACAAAGTCCATTATATCAGAACCTTCTGCTCCCTCCGGAATGCCCACAATCCTGATGTTGATTCAGTGATTCCTATTCAAGAGGTCTTCCATGTCTTGTTGCAATTTTTCAACTTCTCTGGTTAAGTACAGTAATGGCGCAGTAGTAATTAATAAGGAGGAAGTCTGATTTTCCATGACATTGAGTCTTGTTTGGAAAGCGTTCATTTGAGTAGTCATTGATTGGAGATCACTCTGAATAGCAGCAATGGTATCTATGTTTAGTTGAATCATTTCTTTTAGCTGTTTGAGCTCTGTCAGCACTAAGTCTGCCAACGCCATCGATTTAGGAAGTGGGGCCTTGTTCGGTGAAGGGGGATCCTGTTTCGCCCTTTTCATGCCGGCAGCGACTGCAAAAGTGGCTTAAATTGTCCTGGATTTGGAAGTAGCCATAACTAGGAAGGTTCAGATGGTTTCCCCACAATATGCATCCACGAAGAGTTTGGTTTTTTTTTTTAATTGGAAGAGAAGGTCTCACGGAGCTAAAAGTTCAGGCAGCCATCTTGTCACTGCTCGAGAGCGCCCCTCTGTTTCCTGTCTTTTAACCAGTTTGTAATTTACAAAAGGACATCACCTCCTATCCCATGATGTTTTAGTTTTCAAAGGAGGCTCTCATAAGAGACTATGTCAAATGCCTTCTGAAAATTCAAATGCACCACATCTACTGGTTTACCTTTATCCAAATATTTATTTACCCCTTAAAAATATGTAGCAGATTTGTGAGGTAAGACTTCCCTTGATTAAATCTATGTGACTCGGTTATTTATACTTTCGAATAATAGAAGGACTAGGGGGCATTCAATGAAGTTAGCAAGTAGCATATTTAAGACTAATCAGAGAAAATTCTTTTTCACTCAACGCACAATAAAGCTCTGGAATTTGTTGCCAGAGGATGTGGTTAGTGCAGTTAGTGTAGCTGTGTTCAAAAAAGGTTTGGATAAGTTCTTGGAGGAGAAGTCCATTAACAGCTATTAATCAAGTTTACTTAGGGAATAGCCACTGCTATTAATTGCATCAGTAGCATGGGATCTTCTTAGTGTTTGGATAATTGCCAGGTTCTTGTGGCCTGGTTTGGCCTCTGTTGGAAACAGGATGCTGAGCTTGATGGACCCTTAGTCTGACCCAGCATGGCAATTTCTTATGTTCTTATGTTCTTATCCAAATCAGTAAATTCTGAATCAAGAATTAATTTAGTCTTTCTGATATGACTTTAATCTTCCCTAAGTGCACCTTTAACCCCTCGATCATCTAATGGTCCAACTGACTCCCTCCTAGGCTTTCTGCTTCGGATATATTTTAAAAAGTTTTTACTGTGAGTTTTTGCCTCTATGGCCAACTTCTTTTCAAATTCTCTCTTAGCCTGTCTTATAAAAGTCTTATATTTAACTTGCCAACATTTATGCTTTATCCTATTTTCTTCTGTTGGATCCTTCTTCCAATTTTTGAATGAAGGTCTTTTGGCTAAAATAGCTTCTTTCACCTATCCTTTTAACCTTGCTGGTAATTGTTTTGCCTTCCTTCCACCTTTCTTAATATGTGGACTGTACTTCTAGGATGGTATTTTTTAACAATGTCCACGCCTCTTGCACACTTTTTACCATTGTAGCTGCTCCTTTCAGTTTTTTTCTATTTTTCTCATTTTATCAAAGTTTCCCTTTTGAAGTTTAGCACGAGAGCCATGGATTTGCTGACTGTCCCCTTTCCAGTCATTAATTCAAATTTGATCATATTATGATCACCATTACCAAGCGGCCTCACCACCGTTAACTCTCTCACCAAATAGTGTGCTCCCCTGAGAATTAGATCTAAAATAGTTCCCTCTCTCGTAGGTTCCTGAACCAATTGCTCCATCAAACTGTCATTCATTCCATGCAGGAACTTTATCTCTCTAGCATGTCCCGATGTTACATTTACCTAGTCAATATTGGGGTATAAAGGGAGAGGAGATGCTGCTGTGGCTGAGCCTAGCCAAGAAGAAGTTGATGCTACATTTGAAAGTTTTCAAGGGCTCTATTGCATGCCCTGTCCATGGCCGGCCCACACATGGGCCTGCTCACCACACTACCTCCTCTGCAGGTCATGGCTCGGCCTCCCCAGCGACAGACGCAAGCTCCTCTAGGCCTCGGCATCCCGCGGCAGTGGTTGCCGGGCCTTCAACTGCACACCAGGCCTCACGCCGGAGTTCGACGTCTCCAGTGGCATTGGCCACGCCCCTATGTGTACACGCACAGACCGCCTGGCCTCTTTTAGGGCTAGGGGTGGGACCTAGATCCGCAGCATGTCCTGATTGAAGGAACATTTTAAGGAAGTTCCTGCCTGCACTTCCTTGCCTTGGCAATTGGATCGGGTTTGTGCTAAGATTGTCTCTGCATTCTAAGCCTTGTTCCAGTCTTGTTCCAGCCTTGTTCCAGGATCCTACTGTTCCAGCATCCTTCTATTCCTGCGTCTGTCTGTTCGTCTTCCCAGGTAGTACCCTTGGACTGTCTCTATGGTACTGACCTCGGTATGTTCTTTGACCTTCTTATCTGCTGCCTGCATCCTGACCTCTGCCTGCCTTGTGACCTCATCTGATCTCCAGAACCTGACCTCTGCCTTGTTTACCACTCCTCGGACTGACCCTCGGATTCTGACATCAGCTTCCATTGACCTGATTCTGACTTGTCTCTTGCCTTGTCATCATCTACGCTGTTTGGGTCTTCCTTGCCTCTCTAGACCAACAGCGTGAAGCCCGACTTCACTCCCTTGCTGATCGTGGGTACGCCTCTCTACTACCTCTCCGGGAGACCCTGTGAGGCCCATCTAAGTCCAAGTAGCCCGGGTCCTTATGGGATGCACCTGGGGGGACCTCAGGCTTCCAGTGGTGAAGCTCATCCTAGCCTCTGTCTCCTCCTGTGCTCCACCCCCTGGGGGCAGGTGCTTCCTGGTCCCTACCAGGGAGTCGTTCTCCACCAAGCGCAACAGGTTCCCCTAGTGTATAAAGCAAATATTACAAGCAGTGATATAATAAAAATTTCAAACCAAAAGAGAAAGTACAGTAATTTCCATAGAATAAATATTAGAACTTTAGAGTAGAGGTTGGTTGCATAAGAAAAAAAAATGTGTTCAATCTGTGTGATTATATCACAATTCTAGGCTGATTTTACTAAATAACATTGATATTGCAGAATATATAGATGTATGAGACAAAACTTTCATAGTTTATATATTAAACCTTGCATAATATGAAGATATTCTGCTCCTAATTTTCTGACTACACATTTTAATCACAGGTCCATAAAAATTCAATCCATGAATAATTCTTTGACAAAATGCCTACCATTGTTGTTCCAGTTTCTAAAAGTAAATAAATAAGATGTGTATTAATTATTTATTTACAATTTCTTATATGTCCCCGTAAGTAAAGCTTATAATTATAAAAACTGTAGAAGCTTCATAATTCACTCTCTCTCTCTCTCTCTCTCTCTATATATATATACACACATCACTCTATTTGTGACTGATATAAATTGCTGATTTGTTCATAAACAGAAAAATTCTGCTACCTTTTAAAATATAAATCAACAAAAAAAGCACATGAGGGTTTAACAAAGTCATTTTAATTAATTTTACTGCCATTTACTTGACCCATGATATGGAAGTGGGAGGGGAATTTTCAGAATCTGTCAGACAGCACAGGGGGCTCTTCGGTACCCAGAGGCAGGTACAGTGCAAGCATCATAAAGCTGGTCTAAGGGTTTTAAAAGGAAATCCCTGTGTGTTGTCTGCTGGCATTGCCCTCCCTGGAACTTCACCCTTCCCCTTTGTAGCAGGTAGCCAGGCTCTTTCACCCTGCAGGTACTTGTACAACTGTGGGGTAGGGGGAGATATTTTCAACTGAGCAAAATCATTCAAAAATTAACTTTATAATTATTACACTTACTCATTTTGCTACAATTTACGAGAGCATAATCTCTCTATTGACTCATTACTTGTGCTCCTACCATCATTCTCAGAGGTGGGTACAGGATTAGTAATATCAGTGCTCAGAAAGGAGTTCATTTCCAGAGATGTTTCTCCTTGTACACTTTCATACTCAGGCAAATGAAGTCGGGTTTCTCTGGGTGAGCGAGGGTGGGGTTCAGGGTGATGCACTGGCAGGTCTAGGTGAACTGGAGATGGACTGCATGAACTTGCAGAAGTATTGGTGAACGGGTGAGCTCAAGTACAAGGGCATGTTAAGTATTTTTTTGAAAACAGCATACGCACTTACTTTATAAATACCTGCCCCTGCCTGTAAATCAAGGTTATTATGCACACAGGTTTCTTTCTTGTGTGCCTAATATATACTCCCATATGTTTCTAAAATAGATTGAGGTGGTTTGCATTTTCTTGCACTGGAAATATTTAATGTACTGAAGAATGTGTACGTATTTTTGCAGCAGAACTATGTGGTATTTTGTAAGCTGTGCAGCTCCCATTGCACAGGTCATAAAATAATAATCTCTGCGCATCCTCGTATGTGCATTAATGCTGTATCATGCATTGATTTGAAAGATAGACTCTAAAGAAGGAATTCATATTTCGTTTACTTAAACACAATGCTAAGTTAAAACACATTATACTATTACACAGCAGCTCGTAGTTTCCAGTAACTGAAATTAAATTTGAGGCATTGTTTCTTCTTGGAGCTGGGTCCATTTACAATCCACAGGATCTTTAAAACAAGGTAATATTTTTTTTGAAAGAGTCCTGCTATGTGGAAAATGAGTTTTATTATGTATACCTGTCACATGACTTTCTCAATAAAACTATTGATTGCCAAACATCCTGCCCCTGCTCCTGTAACTCAGAATCAGCGTGTTTCACATACAAGATGGTGATAAGACAGAAAGAGCTCTTCCTCTCTCAGTCATATCAGCTGCTACTGTTAGTTTCAGAGGTATCATGTAAAGCTGGTACAGTGAAGCTGGGACCATTCCTGCCGTTCTCCCTAAGATGTGTGGGGACCCTCGGAGTCCTTTCTCCCTGCTAGGCATTCTCCAGCTATTTCACAATGTGATCAATGTGGGATCCTGCAGTCTGCGGGAGCTGCAGACCACACATAGCTAAAAAAGCTGACATGCATCTAGAAGGGAGAAAGTGTTTGCTGATCCCCACATACATTAGAGGAAATGTTGCTGATGGATCAGAGCTGGTTCAGGGTTCCCTGCATCTTCCTTTATTCCATTTCATTTCTTGAGCTCATGTTGTCCTGGGTAGCTAGAGCTATTTCCTTCTTGTTTTTGTTCACTGATAAGGATAGTCTTCTGATGAATGATTTTTGAAGAGCCACTTTTAAATCTTTGTTTCTTATACTGTAAATAAGAGGGTTTACAAGTGGGATTAAAAAGATAAATGTCACAGTCACCAGCTTGTTCTCATCCATGTTGTTGACTGAACTGGGTCGTAAATAAACACACAACAATGTTGTATAAAATAGAAAAACCACCATAAGGTGAGAGGAGCAGGTGGAGAAAGCTTTGCGTCTGCCCTCTGCAGAATGGATGGTTTTCAGGATGGAGAGGATAATACACACGTACGAAGTTAGGATCAAGGAAAATGATGTGAGGTCCATAATCAACCCTTCAGTATAATTCAGAAGTTCAATGGCAGAGGTCTCTGTGCAAGTAAGTTTTGTAAGAGCAGTGAGGTCACAGAAGAAGTGAAGTATTTCATTGGAGCCACAGAAAGAGAAATGCGATACCATTATAACTTGTGGCAGTGTCTCTATAAAACCTCCTATCCATGAGACAGCTGCCAGAAGTGCACAGACTCTCCTATTCATGATGATGGTGTAACGCAGGGGATTGCAGATTGCTACATAACGATCATATGCCATGACAGCAAGAAGTGTAAATTCTGTAGCTACACAGATCACGTAGCAGTACATCTGCAGAATGCAGTCACTGAAGGGTATTGCATTGTTCTGGGTCAGGAGGACTGCCAGCAGTTTGGGAACAGTGACTGTCAAAGAGCAGATATCAATGATGGACAGGTTGGCCAAGAAGAAATACATGGGGGTGTGCAGGTGTCGATCAGCACATACTATGCAGATAATGAGGAGGTTCCCCAGCACGGCCATCAGGTAGATAAATAAGAAAAGAGTAAAGAGAGGGAACTGTAGCTCTGGGAATTCTGAGAACCCCAGAATCAGGAATTCTCTCACGTCGCTGTAATTTCCCATTTTTCTGTAGTAATCGCCGCATCCAGCAAGTTACCCCGATGCTTGTTTGCCCAGACTGCACAGATCAATCTTTGTTGGATGTTGTCTGAATGTAAATTCTTTCCTCCCCCTAATGTTGAAGCAGAGAGCAATGCTGTATATGTTTCAAAGTGATGTATCAGGCTTAATTGGTTTAGGGTAGTAACCACCATAATAAGCAAGCTACCTCCACGCTTATTTGTTTACCCAGATTATGAAATTCAGTCTTTGTTGGATGTTGTCTGAATGGATAACAATGGATAACAACATATGCTTCCTCATACTGAGGAAGCATATGTTGTTATCCTCTCTCCTCGTTCACACCAAGGAACCATGTTAATGTCACTGTCATTTCTCGTCTATCCTATTTAATTATTTACCCTCCTCCCAGTTTCTAATTCCCTGTTAAAATGTAATTTCCATACTTTACCAGTTTTGATGTAAACCGGCATGATGTCCACAACTAATGCCGGTATATAAAAATGTTTAAATAAATAAATAAATAAATAAATAAATAAATGTAAATCCTTTTTTCCCCTACTGTTGAAGCAGAGAACAATGCTGTATATGCTTTCAAAGTGATGTATTAGGCTTAATTGGTTTAGGGTAGTAACCACCATAATAAGCAAGCTACCCCCATGCTTATTTGTTTACCCAGATTATTGCTTGCTTATTGCGGCGGTTACTACCCCTAACTAAGCTAGATATTTCACTTAGATGCAGTTCCATCACTGCTCTCTACATTAATGGTGGGGTGGAAGGGAAATAGAACTAAAAGGTACTAAAAGCCAAGCGTAACAAGTATGAGGGAAAAAAAAGTGCATAGCTTGCTGGGCAGACTGGATGGGCCATTTGGTCTTCTTCTGCCGTCATTTCTATGTTTCTATGACTTATGCTCACCATTGATGCAACTCTAACATTGCTTTCTGCATCAATGAAAGGGGATGGCAGGAAATTTGAATCAAACAGTTACCAACAAGGTTGATGAAACAGATAAGTATGGGAAAATAAGTGTGGAAGCTTGCTGGGCAAACTAGATGGGCCGATTGGTCTTTTTCTGCTGTCATTTTCTATGTTTCTATGTTTCTATCACATTTGGATTTCACTGCAGGGGCAGGTAGAAGATTGACTACATGATAGAAGGTATTAACCATCAAAATTATGGTAAACTTGACTAGCAGATGATTCAAACCAGTTTTTCATGAGACCTTGTTCTCCCATTGTTGTTCCTTCTCATTATTTCAAAAGAAAGCTAAAAACTCATTTTTATAAATTTAGATCTAGGTCGTGCAGCCAGAATTTGTTCTGGTCTGGCTAGTTTTCATTTTGGCTGGTTTTGGGGATTTTAAGAATGAAAACCACATTCGTTTCCTATCATTTTCATTAGCTATGCACATCAATTCTGTTTTATTTGCATAAAATTTCATTTTGGCTTTTGTAAAAAATGTACATGCCCAAACTTCCATAGACAAATCCCTACTTTGCTCTCAATTTATCCAATAAGAAAATTCCTCTAACCTTTTATTTTGTCTTTAAATCTCATGGGATTATGTGGTTTTGTAAAGCTCCTTGGATTTGCCATCACTTAATGTATTAAGAGAAGCAAAGCAATACATTTACCCAATTGCTGTTTGTATATCAGTACCAAACTGTATAGAAGGATAATTACTCAATAGATCATCTGACTTGAAAGGTATTTGCATGTCCTTTCAGTACACAGAAACCCAGATGATTTTTCAATACTAAATACCTGCATAAATTGTGTTTGAGGATTGGCTGAAAGAAGATGCATAGATTTAAACAGCATTATAATGATGAAATAAAGTGCATGTATTAATGTCATGGTTACTACTCACATACATTTATAAACTCAAATAGTTTCTAATCATAGCCTCAAAGTGCCCTTATCAGAATGCCTGGGTTTCTCTGATTTGCACTACAGTGAATGCATTTATTTTGCAAGAGCTCTGTCTATGAATTTGCTTATCTTAATTGGCTGTAAGATATCATCTTCTCCAGATAGTTTTATCAGAATATTTTCAATTCTTGGATTGAATATTTCCTATATATGTTTATTTCTGGTCTTTTCCCTGTACACGATTGATATTTTCCTTATATATAGTAACTTTGATGCTGCTATTGAAATGAATAATACCAAAAAAGAATGCCTGATTTTAATGAGGATAAATGTCCTTGCACTGTGAAAGTGCACACATACGTTTAGGAGTCTGAAAATCCTATCATGTGGATGCAGCCAACCTACCTGCACAGTTCCTTATATTTCATACATAGATCCTGAGTAAACTTTGAAAAATGTATTCCAGAGCCTGAAGGTGAAATAAAACATTTGTTCTTGTTTTCTTTTCTCTTATATATGACATGTATCACCTTGAAAGAGCAAACCTTCCTTGATGGCAGCAAAATAGATGATAAACTTGTAGAGAGCGCACCATCAGTTTATACAAACTTGTCTTTAAAGCTGTAGAATTACTTTCTTGGCTCAGAAGAAACAGAATGGATCTAGCTACAAGGGCTTCATTTGTATTTTAAGCTATCAATAGAGCCAAAGAATCAGATGACTGCAAATTCACAGTTTGCACAATTGAAAAATGCTGGTTCTGAAGATTCCTGAGAGAAGGAAGACATTGGTATAGGCTTTGAATTAAAATATGAGCTCTTCACTCACTTTCTTGGTGAGTGGCTTCTGCATTATTGGAATGAAAAGGCTGATGAGTTGGGAATGCTTAAGTTGGTTGCTGAATCCATTTGGGATATGAACCCCATGATGCAAAGACTTCACTGTGCATCTTTTTTTTAGATTAATGTTTATTACACCTACAACCCCTGTGGATTATTCATTCTTTTGTGGATATCTGATGTAAAACATCATTAATAAAGTTGTTTGGTATAAGTTTTCTCTAATTTCTACAGTGCAGAGGTGATCCAGAGATAGGCAGCCAAAATAATGTGGGGTCTATTCCAGAATTCTTATGAAACAGGGCTTAAGAATCCAAATATGTGTAACCTAGCAGAGAGAAGGAACAGAGGAGATATGACAGAGACATTCAAATACCTGAAAGATAATAATAATACTATGGAAACACATATTTTTCAATGGAAAGGAAGTTTAAGGACAAGAGTTCATGATGAGTTTCCAAGATTTTAACCCCAGGATCAACATCAGGAAATATTTTTTATGTAAAGGGTTGTGGATGCATGGAATGATGATCTGCATTGGATGGTGTAGACTAAATAGTAACAGGATACAGAAGGGCTTACAGGTCTATCTAACAAGCTATGAGTTTATCACGTTCAGGTCAATGTAACAAGGTGCCCTCTCTAAAGGTTATGTGGCACTGGGAGGCGAGATCTTTGGAATGTGGTGGAGAAGAAAGGAAGACGATGACAAAATTTCTTTGGAAAGGAATCATATCCTGCAAGCAGTCCAATTCTATATGTAGAAACTGATGGAACAGCTCCCCTATGAGGAAAGGCTGAATATGTTAAGACTGTTCAGCTTGGAGAAGAGACAGCTGAGGGGGATATGATAGAGGTCTTTAAGATCATGTGAGGTCTTGAATGAGTAGATGTAAGAATATAAGAACATAAGAACATGCCATACTGGGTCAGACCAAGGGTCCATCGAGCCCAACATCCTGTTTCCAACAGTGGCCATTCCAGGCCATAAGAACCTGGCAAGTACCCAAAAACTAAGTCTATTCCATGTTACTGTTGCTAGTAATAGCAGTGGCTATTTTCTAATTCAACTTAATTAAGATCAGGTAATGGACGTCTCATCCAAGAACTTATCCAATCCTTTTTTAAACACAGCTACACTAACAGCACTAACCACATCCTCTGGCAACAAATTCCAGAGTTTAATTGTGTGTTCAGTGAAAAAGAACTTTCTTTGATTAATTTTAAATGTTACACATGCTAACTTCATAGAGGGCCCACTAGTCTTTCTATTATCTGAAAGAGTAAATAACCGATTCACATCTACTTGTTCTAGACCTCTCATGATTTTAAACACCTCTATCATATCCTCCCTCAGCCGTCTCTTCTCCAAGTTGAAAAGTCCTAACCTCTTTAGTCTTTCCTCAAAGGTGAGCTGTTCCATTCCCCTTATCATTTTGGTCGTCCTTCTCTGTACCTTCTCTATCGCAACTATATCTTTTTTGAGATGCGGCGACCAGAATTGTACACAGTATTCAAGGTGCGGTCTCACTATGGAGCGATACAGAGGCATTATGACATTTTCCGTTTTCTTCACAATTCCCTTTCTAATAATTCCCAACATTCTGTTGCTTTTTTGACTGCTGCAGCACACTGAACCGATGATTTCAATGTGTTATCCACTATGATGCCTAGATCTCTTTCTTGGGTGGTAGAACCTAATATGGAACCCAACATTGTGTAATTATAGCATCGGTTATTTTTCCCTATATGCATCACCTTGCACTTATCCACATTAAATTTCATCTACCATTTGGATGCCCAATTTTCCAGTCTCATAAGGCCTTCCTGCAATTTATCACAATCTGCTTGTGATTTAACTACTCTGAACAATTTTGTATCATCTGCAAATTTGATTACCTCATTCATCATATTTTTTTCCAGATCACTTATAAATATATTGAAAAGTAAGGGTCCCAATACAGATCCCTGAGGCACTCCACTGCCCACTCCCTTCCACTGAGAAAATTGTCCAATTAATCCTACTCTCTGTTTCCTGTCTTTTAGCCAGTTTGCAATCCACAAAAGGACATCGCCACCTATCCCATGACTTTTTACTTTTCCTAGAAGCCTCTCAAGAGGAACTTTGTCAAACACCTTCTGAAAATCCAAGTACACTACATCTACCAGTTCACCTTTATCCACATGTTTATTAACTCCTTCAAAAAAGTAAAGCAGATTTGTGAGGCAAGACTTGCCTTGGGTAAAGCCATGCTGACTTTGTTCCATTAAACCATGTATTTCTATATGTTCTGTGATTTTGATATTTAGAACACTTTCCACTATTTTTCCTGGCACTGAAGTCAGGCTAACTAGTCTGTACTTTTCCGGATCACCCCTGGAGCCCTATTTAAATATTGGGGTTAAATTAGCTATCCTCCAGTTTTCAGGTACAATGGATGATTTTAATGATAGGTTACAAATTTTTACTAATAGGTCTGAAATTTCATTTTTCAGTTCCTTTAGAACTCTGGGGAGTATACCATCCAGTCCAGATGATTTACTACTCTTCAGTTTGTCAATCAGGCCTACCACACCCTCTAGGTTCACCGTCATTTGGTTCAGTCCATCTGAATCATTACCCATGAAAAACTTCTCCAGTACGGGGACCTTCCCAACATCCTCTTCAGTAAACACCAAAGCAAATAAATCATTTAATCTTTCCACAATGGCCTTATCTTCTCTAAGTACCCCTTTAACCTCTCGATCATCTAACGGTCCAACTGACTCCCTCACAGGCCTTCTGCTTTGGATATATTTTTAAAAGTTTTTGCCTCTACGGCCAACTTGTTTTCAAATTCTCTCTTAGCCTGTCTTATCAATGTCTTATATTTAACTTGCTAATGCTTATGCATTATGCTATTTTCTTCTGTTGAATCCTTCTTCCAGTTTTTTAATGAAGATCTTAGCTTCTTTCACCTCCCCTTTTAACCATGCATTCCATGAAGTTAGCAAGTAGCACATTTAAGACTAATCAGAGAAAATTATTTTTCACTCAATGCACAATTAAGCTCTGGAATTTGTTTCCAGAAGATGTGGTTAGTGCAGTTAGTGTAGCTGGGTACAAAAAATGTTTTGAATAAGTTCTTGGAGGAGAAGTCCATTAACGGCTATTAATCAAGTTTACTTAGGGAATAGCCACTATTAATTTCATCAGTAACATGGGATCTTCTTGGTGTTTGGGTAATTGCCAGGTTCTTGTGGCCTGGTTTGGCCTCTGTTGGAAACAGGATTCTGGGCTTGATGGACCCTTGGTCTGACCCAGCATGGCAATTTCTTATGTTCTTATGTTCTTATGCTAGAGGTGGTAACACGTTTTTTTTCACTCCTGTCTTTACAAAGCATATTCTCTCAGTACTCTGCTGTTGCATATGTTTTGAGATCTTCTACAGCTTAGTGTCATGACTCAAATTGGCCATAATCTTTGATAAATTTAGGTCTTGTAAGATAATAATTCCCAGAATTTCCAGGAATTCTATGCCATTGGAATGTGCTGTTGCATTATCTGCTACAATGAATATGCACTTCTGTTTCATATTCTGCCTCAGACAATTTACATCTGCTTCAGTGCAGCCTCATACTGGTAATGTTAATCCATTTGCTGCTATTAATTTCACTCAGCTTGAATCCTCTAAATTATATTTTTTCTCAAAATGGTAATGAAAATGGGTAGCTATGATGGTAGTCCCATCTGAGCCCATGACCATATAACACTTTGTTTCCATGAGCCCAATTAAGATATCTATGATGGGGCTCTTTGCAAGCATTCACCATTTCTTCTTCTCTAAATCTGTCATTGGAGAGGCTTTCCCAATTGAAGCCTAACTGTGGAAGTCAATGGAACGTCCTCTATTTCTATACCAGCTGATGACTGTACTTGTGGGCTTGTACTTTTAAAGGTCTGTAGTGATGTTGGTTTATTCTGTAGCTGTTGATTTTTTTTTGTTTGTTTTCACCATCTCTTGCAAAGTGGCCGTGCACTTTGTACCTATATAACATGATTTTCCTCCTTTCATTCTGGGAAGGTAGAAATCTATATACTGGATAGCTTGGTCGCTGATTATTATATCTATCATTGAAATTCCTAGGAGCATAGCTTTCCCTATAAGTAGTGTATTGCATTTTCTGATAGCTATTCTATTGCTGCTGTCATTGTTGTTGTTCCCACATCTCATCTCTGAAATGGTACATTTGGCAGTCTATGGGTCCCCCCACCCCACAGACTGTCGGACTCACCAGCAGGCACGAGCCACTATCACCAGTTCCCGACACAGCCAAGTCACATTCCCATCTTGTGCAGCAGGACACCACACTGTGGCACAGCAGGATGCTGCCATCAGTCTTCACAGTGGGACACCACTATCACTCACACCCAGCTTCTTGAACGCACGCTCACACCCGATGTTCCTCCTCTTAAAGGACCTTTGGCAGGAAAATGCTGGTGGCACACTTGGATGAAATCATGGGGTTTACCTATAAAAGGCCTTGGCTGCATCACCTCTGTGCTTTGGCAACAGGTCTCCTGCAGCCTCTGTAGCATGAATTGCCTCAATGTCTTCATCTGGTCTTCAGTTGGTCTTCAGTTCCAGTGTCAGGTTCTTCAGTTCTCATGATTCTTGACTTATTTGTCAGTGCTTGTGGTCAGTCTTCAGCTCTTTGTTCTTCAGTGTGCCTTGCCTCCTTTGTTGCTCTTCATACTCCTGCCTGCCTATCATCCCATCTTCTCTTGGACAGATCCTTGGCTTGCTTCCTGGACTTCTCTTCATTTCTACCTGCCACTGACCACTGCCTGTTATTGGATCTTCCTTGATTGCCACCTGCCTCTGACCACAGCCTGTTACTGGACATTCCAGATTGCCATCTGCCGTGAGCTGAGATTGCCTCACACTTCGGTTCAACATGAGTTCATCCATGGATTGCCAGCCCTTCAGCGGAGGCCCCAACCCAAGACCTGCTGGCCCTGGCATCCAAGGGCTCAACATAAGTGTAATGTGTTCTGGTATAGGCAAAGCTCCTGTTGGTCCTTTTCCTCATGCCAGCTGATGGTGGGCACCTACAGGGCTCCTCCCTGTAGGTTGCTCCAACTCTACCTCAATCCAATGGTCCATGTCCAAAATATGAAGTATTTTATCTTGCACTTTACTTAGGCTCATCATCATTTGACTCAACTCTTCCACATTTAATGCTGGCTCTTCACTAGAGGCTCTCACTTCTACTTCATTTCTTTCACAAACCAACAATTTAGGAGCTATCTTTTCTGTGGTGTACCCTTCATTTTGGGCTGCCCACAGAATGGCCAGTCACATTACTTCTGAAAATGTCCTCGCCAGAATTTAAAATAAATATTTTTTTCATTTCCCACCTAAGACTGCTGTCTCTTAAGCCCATGGCAAACCTTTAGCAATTTATCTAGGTCTTGTATGCAAAAAGGATCTCTTGCCAATGCTCTATTTAATCCTTCTGCAAGCTATATGCGTATGTACAGAGATCTTTTCCTGGAGCATGTCTATTATCATGAAACTCTTACCCTTACATTTGCAGGTACTTGATACCAGTATACATCTTGTAGCTAAAATAAAAGTTCTTCCATGTTCCTTGCTCTGCCATATTTGACAGCATCTCTCACTTGTCCTAATAGATAGTGTTATGTTATGGATGTGAACCCTGGGCTGAGGTGAGAGATGTCTCCACCCACAGGGAGGAACTGTTATTATTTGTGATAATTGTGGGTGGATCCTTGGGCCGGTGGCAAATGACCATGCCCTCGAGTGAAGATCCCGAGAGGGGCCACCAGTCAGGCTCAGAGTTGGGAGACAGACACACACTAGATATTTTATTAAACTGATATAGTGAACCACCAGAGGTGGCAGTAGTGAACTGGAAGAGCCCAGCTGGGCTGTAGTCCCTCAGGCACTGGAACAGCGATCCCAGGATGGCTGAGCTGTAGAGAAACTGAGTACAGAAGTACACACAGTATGCAGAGTTCAGGAACAGAACCTTGATGGTAACACTCATACAATAGTCTCTTGAAGCACCCCAGAGGCTGGAATGAAGTAGGCCCTCGAGGAACGAGTTAGAGATGTGAATCAGAACTGGAATCTGTTCCGATTCCGGGTCCGCTTCACATCGTTAATTTTTTTTTGTGAGGCCCGATTGCATTTTTATTTATCGGCTGCGCCCGAGCCGATAAACAAAAAACCCACCCGACCCTTTAAAACTGACCCCTTAGCTTCAATATTATACTCCAATAACATAACGACGGCTTTACGAGTAATTTGTTGTCAATATCTGGTATTAGGCTAGGCTTATGACAACAGCCTTAATCCATTTTCAATATCCGCAGGGTCGTCATTCAACAGGAAAACGTCCAGCCAATTAGGAAGTTTAAGCTTTCACAACCTTAAATCCATCTCAAACTCAAGCTACAGCGTGCTTAGTCGAAAATGTAACACAACCATGCTTCCTGCGTATGACGCCACTACCGTAACCAGGTCTCCTCTCAGAAGTCTTAATCCATTTTCAATATCCGCAGGGTCGTCATTCAACAGGAAAACGTCCAGCCAGTTAGGAAGTTTAAGCTTTCACAACCTTAAAACCATCTCAATCTCAAGCTACAGCATGCTTAGTCGAAAATGTAACACAACCATGCTTCCTGCATATGACGCCACTGCCGTAACCAGGTCTCCTCTCAGAAGTCTTCTACTAAACCAGAGGAACTCAGGTTATTATACTGCCAAACAAATATTTTATATTCAATTTTATTTAACAATGATTTCAAACATACATGTTATATAAGTCTTCTGAGAGGAGACCTGGTTACGGCAGTGGCGTCAAAAGCAGGAAGCATGGTTGTGTTACATTTTCGACTAAGCGCGCTGTAGCTTCAGTTTGAGATGGATTTAAGGTTGTGAAAGCTTAAACTTCCTAATTGGCTGGACGTTTTCCTGTTGAATGTTGAATGTTGTCATAAGTCTAGCCTAATACCAGATATTGACAACAAATTACTCGCAAAGCTGTCGTTATGTTATTGGAGTATAATATTGAATGTGGAACCAGTTTCATTCGTGCTAAAGTCCAGTGCTTTGTGCGATTGTCATTTACACAACAAACATCATTGATACTAAAGATCTCTAATTGATGTATGGACGTTATTAAACCTGTGCCACGGAGATGCCAGTACAAATATATTATTCGTGGAAGATCATAACTTTTCCCTGAAGAAGCCATATGGGAGGGGCAAAATGGGTATCTCATCGGATACTACACTGTCCATAATAGCATACTGTTGATATAGTATTATAAAATTGTTTGTTGAAAAATTGTAGGTACTTGGTACCTGTTATAACACATTGTAACTAAATTGGTATATTTGTATGCAATATTCTGGTATATGTTTACATTATATGTGGAGGTATAAGGATTGTTAGTTTATATGATGCATTTTCATGAGAGTTTGTGGTGTGGGGTATGCAATGTATGATTGGTGTGTATGGAAGTGAGATGTGAGTATTTTAATGTGGGAATTTCTTGTAGCACATAGCGGAACTTATATAACATGTATGTTTGAAATCATTGTTAAATAAAATTGAATATATAATATTTGTTTAGCAGTATAATTTGCCGAGTTCCTCTGGTTTAGTAGTCAATTGTTCACACAACACATCTTTAAGATTCACGGTCTGCCCCAAGACATAGTGTCCGATCGAGGTTCTCAGTTCACCGCCCGGTATTGGAGAGCCCTATGTAAAAGATTCAATGTGCAACTCAGCTTATCATCTGCGTTCCACCCCCAGAGCAATGGGCAGATGGAACGCACCAACTGGACCCTGAAAATGTTCCTTCGATCTTTTGTCAATGAGAGACAAGATAATTGGACCAAGATTCTGCCATGGACAGAATTCTCATAAAACATATGCATTCTGCCACAGGAAGTTCGCCCTTCCTTATAGTCTATGGGAAACAGTTGTGACTGCCACTGCCTCTGCCTCTTCCTAGCGTACTACCCACGGTGCAACTTTCCACCAAGCAACTACAATCCCTGTGGATGTCCATCCAGAGAAAACTTGCCAAAGCAGCCAAGGCCACCAAAAGATGGGCAGATCAGCATCGGCAGCCAGCGCCTGTCTTTCTTCCTGGAGACCGAGTTTGGCTCAGCACAAGGAACCTCCAGCTTCGAATTCCGTCCCGAAGGTTGGCCCCAAGATACTGTGGGCCCTTCCGTATTGCTGAGCGTGTGGGATCAGTATCATATCGTTTACGCCTACCCTCTTCCATGCACATACATAATGTGTTTCCTGTCTCCTTGTTGAAGCCCCTTATTCTCTCCAGGAATCACCGTCGAGTTCCTGATTCCACAGATCCAGCTGTACCTGATGAACTGACTTATCGAGTTTGGGAGGTCCTAGACGTCCGGTTCCACCACCGACACTGGGAGTATCTGCTTGCCTGGGTGGGCTGTGGTCCCGAGGACAACACATGGGAACCTGCCCGGAACATCTTGGATAAAGAGCTTCTGCGACAATTTCATCATCAACACCCAGGTAAACCTGGGCCTGCTAAGAGGGAGCGTAAGAGGGGAGGTACTGTTGTGGCCCGGTCACGGCACTCGCGACCGGGACCTTACCTCTTAGCACTGGGCATCGGGTTCAGTCTTGCTGTGGGGGTCCACTGGGTCCCGGGCCTGTTCGGCGGCGTTTCCGCAGGGGCGACGCCATCGGGACGCCTAAGTCAGCCGCCCTTCTCCTGGGTGCGCTCGTGCGCAAAGAGCCTGAACTTATAGGCCCTTTCCCGCCACTCAATGCTCCGCCCGCTTCCATGATGTCAGAGCTGGTGGGTATGTATGGCCGGAAACCTGTCTTGGATAGACACCTTGCAACGAGGTTACCTTGGGGTTCCTAGTAGCTGTGTGCCTCAGAGTTCGCTAACTTCTGTTAGTCTCTCACTTCAGTTCCAGCCTGGTTCCTGCTTCTGAGTCTTGCTTCAGTTCCAGCCAGGTTGCTGCTTCTGTGTCTTGCTTCAGTTTCAGCCTGGTTCCTTCTTCTGTGCTTTGCTTCAGTTCCAGCCTGGTTCCTGCTCTGAGTCTCACTTCAGTTCTAGCCTGGTTCCTGCTTGTGAGATAACATTAAGGGTTTAAAAATGTACTGATTAGAGAAGAGAAGAGAAAGGGAGATTTGATTGAGACATTCAAGTACTTCACATGGTCAATATTCAAAGGTTTTGCCCGAATAGGAATTAGCAGAAAAAACTTTCCTGTTTTAATTTTCCTCTTCCTCTTCCTCACCACTGACCCGCTACATTTTATCTGGGTGAATCAAAACCAACACAAATTTAACCAGAGAAAAAAAAAAGGGGGCCCCATAGGATTCCCCAGAACATTATAAAATCTTGGCTAATATTCATTAGAAATAAGAATTTGGGAGGCTACCCAGAGAGAGTATTCTCCCACAAGGGAGATTGGCCAGAGGGCTGCTAATTGGAGGAATCTGTGCGAGGCTGGAATCACCTGTGCCCCGGCGTGCTCCGTAGTGGTTCCCACCCCCAATGATGTCATCAATCGGGGCCCGAGGACCCAATATAACCAGCGAGCCTGAGGGAATAACTTGGAGGCTACCCGGAGAGAGTATTCTCCCGCAAGGGAGTTCAGCCAGAGGACTGCTTTTTGGAGGAATTTGTGTGAGGCTGGTATCACCTGTGCCCTGGCGTGCTCCAGAGTGGTTCCTGCCCCTGATGATGTCATCAATCTGGACTTTTGGAACCGATATAACCAGCGAGCCTGTTGCACGCAGCCGCGCGCCAAAGTGGCATACCACTTATTGCAAATTTTTCCTTTTTATATATCTGAGTTATATGGGAAGAAAGAGGGAAACAAAGGTCTGGACATCATCTCCGGGTCCTGTAGTAATGAGAGGCCCAATGGATTCACATGTGGAGCAATAGGTGAGTCAGTCAATGAGAAACTCTATTCTTGATATCTCATTTTCTTCAGGGTCTCCAGAGAGTCCAGGCCAGCCACCATTAACCCACATTGTCACTGATATTCCTTTATTAGTGGATAATTCTCAATTGATGACTGTTAATCTACAATCTGATATAGGAAATTTGGATAGACAACAGACTGCCTTAAAGGAACTTGGGCCTCAAGGTTCCGAGTGTTTAGATCCTAAGAAAGTAACCTTAGCAGATATATGGACTCTGCTTTTTTTTGTAATACTTTTTATTCATATACAACTAGATATCTCAGAGGACAAGAGTAATACAAGAATAACATCAAACATATTACGTAATTGGTTGTCCACTATACAAGGTGGACGTATGTATCGATTGTCCTATCGTCATTTCAACCATCAAAGAGATATCTGAAAAACAACATAACAAGGTCTACAAATCCCAAATCCCAAAGTATTGTCTCCACCCGTAGTCCCTTCCCAACCCATCCCCCCACCGATCCCCTTGTCAGCACCTTAGTTTTTCAGGGTAAACATAACAGTATCCATAACAGTAAAACAAATCATAACCATAAGAATGTCATGACACCAAACCAGTGCACATGGTTATCCGTACCTCTATAGAAAATAATCATAATACCTTTACAGAGTAACATTGCTAATTGGAGATTTAATTTCAGCTATTGCTACTCGGAGTAACAGACTGGCGTAGATTCTGTGGCAGTGATTTCAAGAATGGTTGCCAGATAGTAGGAAACAACAGCTGTTTTTTCTTGGAAAGTAATGGGATAGATTTCTGTTCCAGGAGGTATAAATCCAACATGGCATCCAACCATTCCTTCAGTGACGGATCCGTAGGCAATATCCAGTGTCGGAGAATGACCCGTAAAGTGATTAATCGGCTTTTATGCAGTAGATGAGAGTGGAGACTCGTGAGTCTGCCAGGTCAAATAGGAATCCCCAATATGCAGAAGGATGCTCCCAATGTCACCGTACTATATTGAGCCCCACCAAGCCACTAGAGAATGGAGTCCCAAAACTTGCGTATATGATCACAAGTCCACAGACAGTGTATAAGAGTAGCATTGGGTTGATTACATTTATGGCAGGTGTGAGTTGTAGAAATTCCAGCCAAAAAGGCTTTCCTTGGCCAGATAATAAGGCTGTGCAGAATCCGAAACTGCAATTCACGCATATAAGAACTCCTTGCGATTATCCTGATGAAATTCCAGCTCCGTTTAACATCCAAAGTCGTAATAGTTTGAGAAAGACAAAGAGACCAGTGAGCAGCTACCGCTGCATTTAGCCGATATGAGGTTGTGTCATGTAGAAAGTGATAACAAGATGAAATGGAAATAATTTTCTTGGAACATAAATGAAGAAAACGTTGAAAAGGTCCATTAGTTAGACTGCTAGGTGAGGAAGAAGATATTTTCGTAAGGTAACTGCAAATTTGTAGATAAGACAAGTAATCAGCTGCTGTAAATTGCATATATTGACAACAATGAGTAAAAGAATACATCACAGCAGTTTGCAGGTTTATAAAAGGAGTCAAAGAATTACAGGAGGAGTCAGACCGGGATCGCTGCAATAGCCTACTACGTGATCCCGCGGGAAAGTCCGGGTTTCCCGTCAATGGAAGACAATAAGATACCCTCCAGGGTAATTTCAAGTGGTGTCTCAAAAAACGCCAACAACTTCTCATAGACCGAAGTAAAATATTGTGCCTCATATGAGCAGATATCAAGTGGCCCGGTGCATGTATCAAAAATGCCAAATGTGTAGGTTGCAACAACGCCGTTTCCAGCGAACTAAGAATTGGATTGTTTTCATACCCTAACCACTCTCGCAGGGTAGGAAGCAGACACGCCATATTATAAAAACGAAGGTTAGCCACTCCCAATCCTCCTTCCTGTTTAGGTACCATCAATTTAGTATAAAGCATCCTGGCCTTCTTTGCTCCCCAATAGAACCTACTAAACAGTGTTTGTAACGTTTTCACATCCTTAGTTGTCAAAAATACCGGAAGCATTTGTAAAACATACAACAGTTTAGGAAGTAAAATCATTTGTACCAGGGCTATTCTACCTGAAATTGAAAGAGGAAATGTGTTCCAACTTTCTACTTTAGACAGAAAAGTGTGAAGGAGAGGAGTAATGTAACAGGAATACCAATGTCGGGGGTCTTGATGAATCTTAATCCCCAGGTATTTTATAGTATCTGAGGCCCATAGCAAGGGGAAATCAGGCCACTGGGGTTTAAGAGTTCCAGTAATATCCAATGCTTCAGATTTAGTGAGATTCAATTTTAAACCAGAAAATGTCCCGAAGGTCTGGATAATGTGCAATAGAGCTGGTAAAGAGGACTTAGCATTGGACACCAACATTAACATGTCGTCTGCAAAAAGCATCATTTTCTGCTCTATTTTCCCAGTAATCACACCTGGTACATCCGCCGATCTTTTGATTGTATGAATAAGAGGCTCTAAGGAAAGAATATAGAGAAGGGGCGACAGGGGACAGCCTTGTCGGGTTCCCCTGCCCAAGGAGAATATGGATGAAGTAGAATTATTAAGGCAAATAAACGCCTTGGGGTCTTTGTAAAGTATCATAATGGCATTAAGAAACGAGCCAGTGATCCCAAACTTCTGTAAAGCAGTAAATAGATACGACCACGCTACCCGGTCGAACGCTTTTTCAGCGTCAAAGCTGACCAGTAAGGGATCCGGTGTGCCTTGATGTCGACAGCTATCCAATGCCACCAACAGTCTTCTAATGTTGGAAAGCGGTCGCCGTCCCTGCACAAACCCGGTCTGTTCAGGTGATATTAAGTCTGGCAATATAAATTTGAGTCTGTTTGCTAGAATTTTTGCAAAAATTTTCACATCTTGATTCAGGAGCGAAACTGGTCGGTAAGAACCAGGATCTGTGGGGTCCCGACCAGGCTTAGGTAGAATGGTAATAGCTGCCACCTTCATTGTGTCAGGTAGGATGTTATGGGAGATCATATGATTAAATAAGTCAGTGAGAGAAGGGACAATATGGGTCACTATTGATTTATAAAACATGGAATTTATACCATCCGGCCCTGGTGATTTGTGTAGTTTGAGATCTGCTATTACCTTTGTGATTTCAATGGAGGTAATAGGTCTATTCAAACGTTCCCGTTGCTGGCTCGAAATTTGGGGTAAGGATAGGTTCTCCAAGAATCTAGTCTGGTTATCTGTATTGGGCTCGTCAGCAGAGTATAGAGACCTGTAAAAATCCTGGAAAATCTGACCCATTTCAGGTGTGGAGACTGCCAGAGTGCCATCAGAGCGCTTAATTGAGGTTATATATTTAGATGTCTGTTTAGCTTTCGTTAAGCGGGCCAATAATCGCCCTGGTTTGTCGCCATGCTCAAACAATCTATGTTTAAAAGCAAACATACTGCCTGTCGCTTTTTTGTGGATTAAATCATTAAGAAGTTTCTGCGTTTGTCGGAACCTGTCACGCCACAGGATAGTATTATGCGTATTCCACTGCTTTTTACAATAAGCGAGTTTGGATTCCAAATCTAAGATTTGTTTGTTTTGATTCCGTTTGTATTGGATGACATACTTTAAAATGTCTCCTCGGATGACAGCTTTGGCAGCCTCCCAGAAGAGCTGTGGCTGATCCTTATGGATCCGATTAAACTCTTCATAATGTAGCCACCGTTTTTCCAAAAACTGCGCAAAATCTTTGTCTGTGGCTAACCACTCAGGCATTCTCCACTGAAAAAGGGAGGGTAAAGTTGATGCAGAACCCAACACACAACTAACTGGACAATGATCCAAAATCACTAGTGGACAAATTTCGGAACTATCTATCAAAGAAAACACAGGTTCAGAGAGCAATATATAATCTATTCTGGTCTTTGTAGAGTGTGCCCTAGCATAATGGGTATAATCCCGTTCCAGAGGGTGGAGGGCTCTCCAGCCATCCACTAAATGGAGATTAGAACACAAAAAAGGCAGACCTTTATCAGGACCCATATCCGAAATTGGGCTAGTGGAGCTCCTGTCTAGTGTGTAGTCTAGGAGACAGTTAAAGTCGCCTGCTACTATCAAAGACTGTGGACCAAATTCAAGTAGTTTAGTAACTAGGGTGGTGAAAAAGGAATGTTGATATTTATTAGGGCCATAAATCGATGCCAGTGTGATTAAGTTCCCAAAAAGATATCCCTGAATAATCACAATACGCCCCTCTTCATCCTTCCATTGAGATGTCAGTTGGAAAGGAACAGACTTATGAATCAGAATGGCCACGCCATTACGCTTATGTGTGCCTGAAGAGAAATACATTTGATTGAATCCTTTTTTATGATTAATCTTAATGTGTTCTTTGTCTAACATATGGGTTTCCTATAGGAATATGATATCTCCCTTAGACTTATGACAATGGGCTAGTACTTTTTCCCTCTTGATAGGCGAGCCCATGCCTGCTACATTTCAAGTCAAATACTTTATTTTAGGAGTCATGAGGTAAAGTCAGGCGGTGAGAATGCCCTCTGCTAATATGCAAAACAGTAGACCTAGGACTGAAGGGATACCGTACCAAAGAGGTAACACATCCTATCGGCCAAAGAGAAAGGAGCCCTTTGAATAGAAACAGGTGACAGAGCCCTAGTAAAAGTAAAAGCATAAGGGAAACTAAAATCATGTCATACTTCGAACTATCCAGCAATAAAAATAACATAAAAAACACACAAAAAACAATCCCCTCGATAAGGTGCTGACCCTCCCCCCCTTCCCTCCACCCCCTCCCAACCCTGCTTACATCCCCTACCCTCCCAGCAAAATCCAAGTCATGCTCTGTAGATAGAGCAGGAGCCATTATTGTGTGTGTTCCGGTGGCAGGCCCAAATTGTAGGTAAAATGCCAAGGTACAGTTCCATATCAAATGCCTTCAGGTCCCAGCATAACAAACAAAAACCGCTTATATAACCAGCAACTTGTAAAAGAAAAGTCGCTAAATCAGCATAAAGTGAAACCTTCGTCTGTGTCAATGAGTCCTGTAGTCTATCACTCTGGGTCATGGGGAAGAAGGCTTTGGACAAACTTTTGCGCATCCGGCAGAGATTCAAATACTTGAGCTTGCCCGTTGTTCCAAATACAGAGCTTTGCAGGGTATTGTAATGAAAATCGTATCTGCTTCTCAGCCAACCGCATACAGATAGGGCTAAATTCTTTTCGTTTGGCGGCTACGCATGCAGAGAAATCTTGGAAAATACACACCTGCGCATTCTGCATTTGCAAATTCGGTGTCTTGCGAGAAATTTGCCAAATTCACTGTTTGTCAGCATAATTAAAGATTCGGGCAATAACCACCCGAGGACGGCTACTTTGCCCCGAACGCGCCCCAAGGCGGTGGGCCCTCTCAATTTGTAATGACGTCAGCCCCTGGTCGTTTAAGGCCTCCGGAATCCATTTCACCAAATGGGCAGCTAAATCGCTATCAGCAACCGATTCGGGGACACCGATAAAGCGTAAGTTATTACGGCGTGAGCGGTTTTCAAGCTCGTCGAGCTTATCTTCATGAGAACGAATCAGTTGCTCCAACTTGTGGAGTTTACCTTCCGCCGCCAAGGCCCCGTCTTCAGTTGCAGACATTCGCAGCTCCAGATTGTCGACACGAGGAGGGAGTTCCAAAAGTGCTGCTTGCATGGAATTTAGTTGCTCCGAAATTTTGTCAAGTTTAATCGCCAAAGCTTCATTCACTGCAGAAGTCACCGCTGCTGTGAGCACCATCAAAGCCGACTCGTCAGTCAGTGCAGAGGGCCCTTTGTCTGTTCCGGCGGCCATCTTGTCCTCCGCAGATTTTGTTTTTTCTTTATCTTTTTTAGCCAGTTTAGCAGGCATGGTTGCTGGCGATTTATGCATATATCGATCGATATTCATAAGCCCCGTCTCTGTAGCTGGTCGTATGTCCAAAATTAGTGCGGATGAGGGTTGATATGGTTAGAGTCAGCGGCCTGCCACCTGGAGCAGAGCTAGATGCGACCAGCCCAGATCACCACATCATGTGACTCCCCTCTGGACTCTGCTTTTTAATATGGAACAATCTTTATCCTCTTCAACATCCCAGTTTAGCAAATTTTCAAGCGAAGTTAAGAATACTTTAGAAGATTATGGATCAAATTTAAATAATTTAGAAGTTTCTTCTAGATCTACTATATCTCAAATTAATTCTCTACAGGCATCTAGTACTGCTTTAATGAAAGTGTCACAAAAACAATTGAAGAATTTAGAGAATGAAATTTGGATGAGGAATCTTCGTTTTCTAAATTTCCCAGTATCAAGATTACTTTCAGCTACTGAATTTTTTAGAAAATATATAGGTGCAGTATTATCCATATCATCTGTGAAAGGAATGGCTACATCTAAAATATATTATAGACCTTGTCTTAAGGTGAGCTCATTAGGTCAGGAAGAGGAGATGGACATTTTGCAGGGGGATAGTCCTAATCTGACCTCCTTTTTGGAGGCCTCCATTGATGACATCCCCACAAGGTCTACACTCTTTGTATCATTTTGTAGTGAGCAGGATACAAATTTGCTGTTTCAAAAATATTTTAAAGATAAAGATATTTCCTTTTGTGGTCAAAAAATTCAGGTATTCCCTGATGTTTCCAGAAACACTCAAATGAGGAGGAAACAAAACCAGGAGTTTTATACCTAAAAAGGGGGGGGGGGGTTATTTTTAAAATTCCCCTGTAAATGTCTGGTTATATATCAGAAAAATAGTTTATTTTTCAAGACCCTACTCATTTAGAGACATTCCTTGTAGATAAAGAGACTTGTTAAGTGGTCTATAATGTGATGTGTGGGGTACGAATGGTAAATGACTTAACTTAACTGTTTCTCTGCTGTATCTGGATGAGTTAGCCAAATAACTTTAGGCCTGTCTCATAGTAGATCTAAAGTTATCAGCTTGCATTTGGCCAGATAACTTAAGTCTTAACTGGCTATTTTTTTTAATTCTTTATTTATCAATTTTTTTTTAAACATTACAATGCGAAAAAAAAAGTTTACATCAATATATCAGCAAACTTAAGTTCCACTTGAACAGTTATAAAGAAACAAAAGGGTCATAGTATACACAATATGGAACAAAATCTATATACCCTCATGACTATATTAGGAGAGATATTTGCAGCCTATTTCATTTTTGCTAACAGACATTTTTCTTATAATTCAGTCACCATCCGGGATACATATACAAAGTAACACAATAACTATTGACAGATAAAGGCCTCTCTAGTCTATTCAGCAGTGATTATAAGTGCATTACCCAAAGTAAATGTGCATGGAACCCAAATCTAATCCCGTTGTCTCCCTTTTAGGGTTGCAGCTGCCGCTTCATGCAAGTTTTCCCATTCCAGGATGCACAATGGAGCCAAATCCCCGCAGCCTTTGGCTGAACTGTTGCTTCCCACATGTTTCCTTGCACTTTCATTGCATTCTCTTGCCACTAGAGATCCTGAGTGTTTATCACATGCTACTTTGAGGTCTGTCACTGTCCTTGTCATTTAACCTTCTCTGGGAGGACGTTCCAGGCATCCAAAACCTGGCATCAATAGGCCTGTTAGTGGTAAAGCTTTTCGGGTAAAATCACCCGGATAACTTTACTCATATACTCAGCAGAATGCAGCCCGTTATGCTTTCTGCTGAGTATACCCAGATAAGTCCAAGATATCTGGATAAAGTTATCCAGATAATTTTAAGTCTGCTCTCTGCACGATCAGACTTTCCCAGATAGCTTAGCTGGATAACGCTGAATATTCATGCTACCCAGCTATCTGGATGTTATCCCTGCCCCAGACGCCCATGGTGAGTCTGATTGCCCTGATCAGCTGTCATATAGTCCTTGCCACTCCTTCTAATGTTCTTTTGCTCAGACACAGAGAAAAACCAATATTTCCTATTACCTTTTCCTTTTTCTACTAGTGCTTCACACCTCCCCACAACCAAAAAATCAATTAAAATGTTGCTAGGGCCAATCCAGTGACTCAGTGCAAAGAGTTGTGCAATGCCATTCAGAAGTCTTTGATTTAGTGCCTGGGTTAGATTTCTGCTCTATAAGTCTTCCTGGGCTGGTGACACTGCAGTACCTGGTGGTTTCCCAGCACCATGCAATAGTAACAACTAGTGATGGGCAAAGGGCCAATGACTGAAAGTCTAGAGAGATCCCTTTGGCATGACCTCTGGCTAAGGATTATTAAAAAATGTCTGGGCTATATGAGTTGGGAGAGGGATTTTAAATGGGGAAATGGTTGTGAATGAAGTCCAATTGTGTAGCAGCTCAGTAGAGTCAAATTATCATTTAAGCTGGAAGTCCAAGTAGTAGAAAGAAACCATTGGGACATGAAAAATGCTCCTTTACTTCCTACATTTGTTTGTGTGGATAGTGACCATGTCAAAAGGACCCTTTTTAGTTCTTACTTGGGAAGGATTTTTAAAAGTGTTTAGTGTCTCACAAATGATGGCTTTCTCCTGACGGCTTTTTTGAGTGCCACTTTTAACTCTTTGCTTCTCAAGCTATAAATCAGGGGGTTTAACAATGGGAGAATGATTACACACAATGTGGTAGGCAGCTTGCTTGAATTCACATAGTCCCCTCTCTTGGGCTGCATATAAACTCCCATCAAAGTCCCATATAAGAGAATGATGACTGTGAGGTGGGAGGAGCAGGTGGAGAAGGCCTTGCTTTTCCCCTCTGTAGAACGTATTTTTAGTATGGCAGAGATGATGAACACATAGGATGTCAGGGTGAGCAGAAAAGGGGTGATTGCTGCAAACACCCCTTCTGCTACACTCATAGTATCAATGACAGAGATATCTGTGCAAGAAAGTTCCACAACTGCTGAGAGTTCACAGAAGAAATGATTGATTTCATTGGAGTCACAGAAATAAAACTGGGATGGAATGAAATAGTATGGCAATGTCTCCAAGAAACCTGCTATCCATGAGATTCCTGCCAGGACAACACAGGCTCTCTTATTCATAATAATAGTGTAATGCAGGGGATTGCATATTGCAACATAACGGTCATACGCCATGGCAGTAAGAAGCCAAAATTCTACTGCAGATGAGGACAGAATACAATACATCTGTATAAAACATTCATTGAATGATATGGTATTACTCTGTGTCAGGAGGATTGCTAGTAATTTTGGCACAGTGACTGTCAGGGAAGAGATGTCTAGGACAGACAAGTTGGCCAAGAAGAAATACATGGGGGTGTGCAGGTGTTGATCAGCACATACTATGCAGATAACGAGGCGGTTCCCCAGCACGGCCATCAGGTAGAGGAGAGAGAAGAGAGGGAGCTGCAGCTCTGGGAACTCTGAGAACCCCAGAAGCAGGAATTCTGTTACTCCACTGTGATTTCCTGTTTCCTTGTGGTACTGAAAGAAGGAACAAAAGACAGAATGAGGGAAAATAAATGAGTGCTTAAGATGTTTAGCTAAAATGTATCCAATAGTCTAATACATATAAAGCTGCTCATACTTGTGTTTGCAAATCAGTCTGCCATTTAGAGTTAGACCTGCCTTTCTTGTCTTACTGAGAGGGATACAGATTTGTCTTGTTATGAACTCCTGCGCGCGGCGTTCCCCACTAGCAGGCTCCGCTTACCTCAGCTGTTGCCGGTGTTTCAGAGCGGCACGGAGCTGCCGACATTCTCTAATGCGGCATGAGGCTGCCCATCGCGCTGCCTGCATTCCTCGCGGCACAGAGCCATTGAAGTCAGGGTCTTCCCCCGCGGCACGGAGCCGCGGCCTTGTCTTCCTCTCACAGCCGGATGCCGCCCACCTTCCGCTGCCTTACCGCAGCCGGAGCCATGGACTTCTTTGCCATCTGCAACGCGGATGGAGCTGCCATCAACGTTCTTGCCATGTTCGCAGCTGGAGGCCGCAAGCCCTGGCCTGGATTAGTGGCTGGATCTGACCCCAGGGCTTCCCTCAGTGGCTGGTGTCGCTGCCGTCTTCGGGGCCTTCCTCCAGGCCCAGCCCTGCATCTCTGGCATCTGATGTCGGTTCAGGCCACTGTCTGTGGTCCGGCACAAGTTCCTGCTTCTTTCCTTAGGCACCGGCGCGCGCCTCTTCACTACTTTTAAAGGGCCAGCCACAGGAAGTGTTGCTGGCTCCACCCTTGGACTAACTTCCTGCACCAGCCCTATAAAAATGCTGCTCCGTCACTTAGTCTTCGCCTTGCATCAGAGTTACTTCACTCTGGAGGCTCCTGCCTGCCAGAGCTCCGTCAGGTCTTCTGTCTTCGTGGAGCTCCTTGTCTCGTCTTCTTGTCTTGCCATGTCTTCGTTGTCTGAGGTCCTCGTCCAGGTGTCCTGATGTCTCGTCATAGATCTTCTGCTTCCTGATGTTCCAGGTTCCTTGGTGTCCTGCTCCTGTGTTTTCACTGCTCCTGAGCCTTCTGTGCTGCCGGCCGTGGATCTCCGAGTGACACGTTTTGTCTGTGGAGATGCCAGCAGCAGACTTCGGTCCTGTGCTCTTGAGCCATCATATCTTGCCAGCCGTTGGTGGAGCTTTGGATGACATCGGCTCCATCGTCGGAGTCCTGCCTCGACTGGATCTTCTCCTGCGCTTGTCCCGTTCTCCATGTGGTCTGTGACCAGCCTCCTCGGGCTTTGTAGGGCAAGCAGTGGGACAGGGTGGTCCGCGACCAGCCCATTGGGTCCACCCGTGAAGGTGGGCTGAGTAGGGCATCCTGAGAGACAGTGCCAATGTCCACTTTCCTAGTTTCTCGTCTCATCTGGACTTCAAGTTCTTCGTCATGTCCGTGATGCCGTTGCATCAATCCAAGTCTTCATCTGTGATGCCATTGCATCAACCCATGTCTTTGTCTGTGATGCCGTTGCATCAGCCCAAGTTCTTCGTCTGTGATGCCGTTGCATCAACCCATGTCTTCATCTGTGATACCATCGCATCAATCCTAGTCTGCCATGTCTACGTGTCAAGGCCTCCGTCTGCCCTCATCCTCAGGCCGGCCTGCTTCTCTATGCCGATCCTAAGCGGCAGGTCCGAAAGGGCTCGGAACGGTCGGAGGACTGTTCACCTTCCAACATCATGTTGTTGGCTCTGGGAGTTTGCAGGCCTGGCAGAGGGTAAGACCATGTCCTGCCATACTGGGACACACCATCAACCCTCGGTTCAGGCACACTAAAACCCCAGGATTGCTCCATAGCACCCCAATTCTCAACAGAATGCAAGGCATTCCGAGGCCGACAGCTATGTAACAGGTCTCCTGTAGGATTTAGTCACTTCAGTCCCTAAATACATGGATAGCAAATGTTGCTTACCTGATGTAACAGGTGTTCTCACAGGACAGCAGGATGTTAGTCCTCACAAATGGGTGACATCGAGGATGGAGCCCAACCACGGAAAACTTCCGTGCTGGGCCTGCCCCTACTGGGCAGGCCCAGCACGGCACTAACCCTGCAGCCAGCAGGGGTCTCCCTTCAGTCTTGTTTCAAAGCTACAGGCAGTGCCGAAAATAAAATAAAAATGAACTCAACACCACGGGGTGGCGGGCGGGTTTCGTGAGGACTAACATCCTGCTGACCTGTGAGAACACCTGTTACATCAGGTAAGCAAGATTTGCTTTCTCACAGGACAAGCAGGATGGTTGTCCTCACAAATGGGTGAGTACCGAGCTGAGGATGTCCGGACATGCACCAAATGTATCCAACGGCGTGCAACAGGCACAACAACTGGGGTGAAATTTGATAGAGGACATCCGCACCCTACCGGGAGGTGGAAGGGTGTTGGTACATCATGCTGGAAAAAGGTTACACAAGACAGACTGGCCGAAGATGGAATCCTGTCTTTCAGCTTTATCCAGGCAGTAATGAGCTGTAAATGTATGGAGGGAACTCCAGGTGGCAGCCTTGCAGATGTCAGGAAGCGGCACCGATCGAAGGTGTGCTACTGAAGTCGCCATGGCCCTCACAGAGTGTGCTTTGACACGGTCTTGGAAAGGAATGCCAGCTTGCTGATAGCAAAATGAGATGCAGTCCGCCAACCAGGAGGAAAGAGCCTGCTTACCCACAGGTTGCCCTAACTTGTTAGGATGGAAAGAGACGAATAATTGAGTGCTCTTCCTGTGGGCTACTGTACGGTCTAGATAGAAAGCTAGAGCACGTTTACAGTCAAGGGTATGCAGAGTCTGTTCCCCGGAGTTGGAGTGGGGCCTGGGAAAGAAGATAGGTAGTATGATGGATTGGTTTATATGAAACTCCGAAACTACCTTAGGTAAGAATTTAGGGTGAGTGCGGAGTACCGCCCGGTCCTGCAGGAGTTTAGTGTAAGGCGTATAGGTAACTAGGGCCTGTAATTCACTAACCCTGTGAGCTGAAGTGATAGCCAAAAGGAATAACACTTTCCATGTGAGATATTTTAGGTCACAGGAGTGAAGAGGTTCAAAAGGAGGTTTCATAAGGCGACCAAGAACCAGATTAAGGTCCCAAGAAGGGGCCGGAGGGCGTAAAGGTGGCTTCAAATGGAGCAAGCCTTTAAGAAAGCGTGTTACAAGGGGTTGTACTGAAATAGGGATACCCCCGATACCTTTATGGAAGGCGGCTACCGCACTGACATGCATTCTAATGGAAGAGGTCTTTAGACCTGATTCTGATAGATGCCAGAGATAGTCCAAGAATTTAGAAATTGGACAGGAAAGGGAATCAAGGGACTGAGAAGTGCACCATGATGTATACCTTTTCCATTTGTAGGAATAAGATTTTCTTGTGGAAGGCTTTCGTGAAGCGATCAGGACACGAGAAACTGAATCCGAAAGGTTAAAAGGCTGAAGGACTAACCTTTCAACATCCATGCCGTCAGGGACAAGGCTTGGAGGTTGGGATGGAGGAGGCATCCATCGTTTTGAGTGATCAGATGCGGGTCCTTTCCCAGAGGAATGTGCCTGCGGATGGAGAGATCCTGAAGTATGGGAAACCACACTTGGCGTGGCCAGTGCGGTGCTATCAGGATCATAGTTCCCCTGTCCTGACGTAGATTCACGAGAGTCTTCGACAGAAGAGGAAGTGGAGGGAATGCATAAAGCAGACCGGTTGTCCACGTGAGGGAGAATGCATCCCTCGGCCGAGAGTGCTGGCTCCGAATGAGAGAGCAGTAATTGTCCACTTTGTGGTTCTGAGGGGACGCAAAGAGGTCTATATGGGGATAACCCCATTTGTGAAACAGAGAGGTCGCTACCAAGGGATCGAGCGACCACTCGTGTGGTTGGAAGACACGGCTCAGCTGGTCTGCCAATACATTGTCTGCTCCCAGCAAGTAGGTGGCCCTGAGGTACATGGAGTGGGAGAGGGCTTCCGCCCAAATCTGCGCAGCTTCCTGACACAGAAGGAAGGAGCCTGTGCCTCCCTGCTTGTTTATGTACCACATGGCCACCTGGTTGTCCATCTGAATTAAGATTGTGTGGTTTGATAGGCAATCTTGAAAAGTCCTGAGAGCATACCGGATTGCTCTCAGTTCCAGGAAATTTATCTGGTGTTTGGCTTCCTCTGGTGACCAGAACCCTTGAGTTTGTAAATTGTTTACATGGGCTCCCCAATCGATGTTGGAAGCGTCGGTGGTGAGGATTACCTGAGGGTCTGGTGGAAGAAAAGGCAAGCCCTGTAGGAGGTTAAATTGATTTGTCCACCAGGCAAGAGACAGATGGAGTGCATCGGTGATGCGAACAATGGAGGACAGAGGCTGAACAGCTTGGGCCCATTGCAATCTCAGAGTCCATTGCATGACTCTCATGGCCAGGCGGACCATGGGAGTCACATAAACTGAGGAGGCCATGTGTCCCAGCAGAATGAGGAATTGGCGAGCTGTTGCTGTGCGTTGAGACTGCAAATGGCAAGCTAGGGACACAAGGATTTGAACTCGTTGATGAGGAAGGAAGGCTTTGGCCTGTAAGGTGTCCAAGTCTGCCCCAATGAAGGATAAGGTTTGAGATGGGACTAAATAGGATTTCTCATAATTGACAAGAAACCCTAGAGAAAGTAGAGTTTGAATTGTCAGGGTCAGGGAGGACCGAGCGATTTGCTGGGTTGGGGCCCTTCCTTCCTGAGGAACGCTGCAACCACCACGAGGAATTTGGTGAAGACCCGTGGTGCGGATGCCAGGCCGAAAGGTAGCACTCGGTATTGGTAGTGATTTTGGCCTACTAAAAAACGGAGGTATTTGCGATGAGATTGAGTTATCGCAATGTGAGTGTAGGCGTCTTTTAGGTCTAGAGAGCAGAGCCAGTCCCCTCTTTGCAGCAGAGGGAGAAGCGAGCCCAAGGTTACCATCTTGAACTTCTCTCTGTAAAGGTACTTGTTGAGGGCCCGTAGGTCCAGGATTGGTCGAAGTCCTCCTGACTTTTTTGGGATCAGAAAGTACCTGGAGTAGAACCCTAGTCCTTGTTGTGAGAGAGGAACGGGTTCTATAGTGTTTGACTGGAGGAGAAGGGATACTTCCTGCTCTAGAAGAACAGAGTGATCGGTGAGTCTCCACGCCTGCCGGGGTGGGGAGTCCGAAGGGAGAGACAGGAAGTTGAGGTGGTAACCCTGTGCAATTATCGCTATCACCCATTGATCTGTGGTGATATGGTGCCATTTTTGTAGAAAATGGCCTAACCGACCTCCTACTGGTATGGTTGAAAGAGGGATGTGGCATCTGCTCTCTAATTGAAAGTCAAAAACCCAATGCAGGGCCAGGTTGTGGAGCTGCTGCGGGCTTTTTTTTTCGAGACTGGCGAGGCTGATTTCTATGGTAAGGCCTCGCAGGCTTAGACTTGGCTAGTGGGGGATAATACTTCCGTGGACAGAAGAATGACTTTTTTGAGTCCTTCTTAAATGGTTGTTTGGAAGGCAAGTCAGAAGGAATAGATGAGAGCTGTTTAAGTGTCTCATGATGATCCTTTAGTTCAGCAACAATTTGCTGAATTTGCTCACCAAATAAATTATCCCCTAGGCAGGGCAAATCAGAGAGCCTGTCCTGAACTTCCGGGCGAAGGTCAGACGACTTAAGCCAAACCCAGCGTCTGGCAGAGATGGCCGTAGCAGAAAGTCTAGTGGAAGTATCAAAGATGTCATAAGCTGTTCTTATTTCATGCTTCCCAGCTTCAAACCCTTTATTTAGTAGGGACTGAAGCTGTGGCTGGAACTGCTCTGGCAAGGCATCTGAGTACTCCTGCATTTGTTTTAGGATGACCCTATTGTATTGGGTCATATATAATTGATAAGAAGCTATTCTGGAAATCAGCATAGCTCCTTGGTATACTTTCCTACCTATACTATCTAGGAATTTATTTTCCTTAGTAGGAGGTATGGAAGAATGTGGCTTTATTCGTTTAGCTTTCTTTTGAGCTGATTCTACCACAACAGAGTGATGGTCTAATTGTGGTTTCTGAAAGCCAGGTGCTGACTGTACGAGATAGGTAGAGTCAGCTTTTTTGTTTACTGGAGCAATAGATCCAGGGGATTCCCAATTCTTTTTTAGAAGGTCCAGAAAAACCTGATGAATTGGAATAGAGGTGATGACTTTAGGGGCATCCAAGAATTGGAGCAACTCCATCATCTGGTGCCTGTCATCTTGTTCTGATTGAAGCTGAAAAGGGACCAACTCCAACATTTCCTTCACAAAATTTATGAAAGAGAGGTCCTCAGGAGGGGAACGCTTTCTACTCTCCACAGGAGAGGGTGGTGAAGGCAAATCATCGGTGTCAGTAGAGGTAAGGTATCATCACCCCAGGTGCATAAGGATCAGGTTGCTGACCTGTAGGACCATGAGGGGGCTGTGTACCTGAAGGCCCCGGTTGAGGCTCCGAGAAATTTGAAGGAATTACCGGGGACATCGAGAATGTTCTCGATGGAATCGGTGCCGGCATCGGTACTGGTGTCGGCACCGAAGGAATCGGTGTCGGCATCGAAGGATTCGGTGCCGACATCGAAATTATTGGTGGAGCTGATGTGCGTATCGCCCCCGAGGAAAGTATCGGTGGCGAGGGACGACAAGGCACCGATGGAACTACCCCCGAAGGGGGAATCCGGAACGGTGTTTCTCCACCTGATGAGATCGGTGACCCAGGCATTGCCGGTGGAAGGGCCCTTGTAAGCGCTTCCATCCGAGCAAGCAGCGGTGCCAGTGCTGCTGGAATCAGGTCGGTGGCCGGTTCCACTCTCTGTGCCGGGGTCGGTGCCGAAGGAGTCTGGAACCATAGCATCGCCTTGTCGATAGCCTCCTGGACCAGCCGGTCCAGTTCTGCCCGGAGACCTTGAGTAACAAGACCTGGCTCTACGGGAGAGGGAGGCGGAGGCTGAGCCGGAGGGACCACCGTCACCGGTGGAATCGCGGCTCCCAAACCCCGGAGGGGTGAGGGTTGCCTTGGTGTCTGCGAGACAGGAGTGGACGGTGCCACTTCTGGTCGAGACTTCTTCGAAGGCGGCTCAGACAGTACTGAGGTCGATGACTTTGATTCCTCGACGGTCCGAGACTTATGACGTCGATGGCGATGTTTCTCTTTCCGATCCCCTCGATCTTCGGGGGAAGGGACAGGAGTCGATGGCCGTGAAGCCGATGGCGGACGGTCACCGGGAGGCTGTCGATGACGATGAGACTTCGACGGTGCCGGCTCCGATGACGTAGATGCAATCGATGGCGTCGGAGTGTGAGCATGGAAGAGGAGTCCCATCTTCTCCATTCTGGCCTTGCGACCTTTTGGTGTCATTAGGGCACATTTGGTGCAAGTTAAGACATCATGCTCACTCCCTAAACACAAAACACAGACTCTATGTGGGTCTGTGATGGACATAGTACGCGTACAGTCCGGGCACTGACGGAACCCCGACGCCATGGCCATAGGCCAAAAATTTAGCCGCGGGACGGTCGACTGCCAACAGGCCTCGAGGTTCAAACTTGACGGTAGTCGACAAAAAACAACGGCAAAAACTTACTGAAGTACCGCGGAGGGGCAATTTTTTCTTCAAGAAAGTAGTTGAAGAGATTCCTGTCAGGAATGTGGTAAGAGCTCCTTAACCACGTGGCAACTGCTACGCGGAAAAAAGAAGACTGAAGGGAGACCCCTGCTGGCTGCAGGGTTAGTGCCGTGCTGGGCATGCCCAGTAGGGGCCAGTCAAAGTTCCTGAAACTTTGACAGAAGTTTTCCGTGGTTGGGCTCCATCCTCGATGTCACCCATTTGTGAGGACAACCATCCTGCTTGTCCTGTGAGAAAAATATTACCAAACATTGTCTCTGTTGTGATCAGTGAAGGTAATTGAACCTCTCTGTTTTCCATCTGCCTGATATGATAAGGGACACATTTTACTATTTTTGTCATTCTGCCATTCTAGATTATTACTTTAGTAAATGTGGGAAGAATTACTTACAAGGTCCATATTCAAAAGATTTATCTGGAAAAGTTTAGGACTGTGGTTTTAAATAAACCTCATGCCTGCCTAAAACTTTCCCAGATAACAAAAAGATGGTGGGGGTTTCCTAGGGGTCAGGGCTGTTATTTACCCAGGTAGCATTGGTATTTACCTCTACCCAGCTATATGTAGCCAGGTCCTGGTGGCAACTAAGTCTAAAATCATCCAGGAATATTTATGTAGATAACTTTAAACCTAACAGTCTATATTCATCATAAAATCAACTGAGGTATAGAAAGAAAAAAAAAACCCCTGACGAGCAGCCACAGGTCCCCCTACCTTCCCAACCCCCAAGAAATGAATACAATTTGCAGTAGATGATACCCTGCTCCTTCCTGTAAAATAATAATTAAAAGGTGTAGTGGGAGTTGATGGGAACCCTTCTCCCATCCTGGAAGAATGATTATAATTCATCGTTTGGGCTAATTCCTCTTCCCATCTTAAAACAAAATTACAGTTCTCAAATTTCCTCCCAATTCCCTAAAATTGGCTAAAAGGCCCAGCAGGAGGAGAAGTGTCTCTCACATCCTTCTACCTGACCACTGTACAGCGGTCATTCCACTGCAGCTGAGCAGACAGCTGTGAACAGAGCAATCCCTGTACAGGACCGAAGTGAGTGAGTGGCAGAGTTACCTGGATAACGTGTTCTGGATAACTTTAGCTGAGTATATTCAGTGAGAGATTTGCCCCACTGAATATTCAGCTACAGCTGTCTGTATAACTTTACAGGGATATCTTTGCTGATTGCTGGCTTACTGAGGAAATTCAGCCTTTTACACTCACCAGACTCATATTTCCACCTTGATGCTACTAAGGTAGTTGGCCAATGGCCATTGTTAGATAATCCATCCACAATAAGTCCATGGGCCTCCCTAGATTGATGTTGATTAGGAGAGATTTGCATTTCCTCTAAAATTATAAGAACATAAAATCTGTGTGTGTGTGTGTGTGTGTGCGTGCATATACGAATGTATATATGTGAGTGTATATGGTATATGTATAGATATCTATATATTTATTTAAATGTTTCTATGTTGGTACCGTCTAAGGTAGTAATATCACTCTTATCCCACTCTCGTCATCTTTTAGTTATGATGGAGATAAGTAGAAAGTTTACTTTTGTATCCTTCTTGAAAGGCTAAGCTTGATTACTGTCTCTGTGCCTGTTCTTTAATAGGAGATCGTGTGCTAGGCACTGTTCCCATAGACACAAAACAACAAAAACCCTTTGGTACTTCTCAACTTAAAATTGTTCAGCAGGACACAGATAAAGTTAAACAGCAGAAGTGAAAAAAGGATAAATATACACTATTTAGGATATAAACAGTAATTAATAAAATATTAATATAAAGAATAGAATAAAAATAATGAAAACAGATTCCTATACCAACTAAAATATATTTTACTGTAGTATTACAATACAATGAACATTTTAAAAATACAAATCATAAACAGACCATGGAGAATTCACATGGAAAAGGTCTATTCTCAGTGCTAATCTTTATTGAGCTCTTCAAGAGATCTGTTATCCCAGGCAACCTTAAGCTAAAAGTTTCTGTTTGTGACTGTAGCTGTAATTCATGTCCCTGACACCATAGTCAGATATTACCTCCTGCACAGAGAGGTTGATATGCAGCAGTGGTAGAGAAGATGTGACTGCATATCTTGTAGAAAAGCTAACTACACAAAACATTTGTGTGCATAAAGTTCTTCACCGAACATTAGCTGGCTAGCACTGACTATCGCCCCCACCCTTAACTGTGTTTCGCTATAACACAGCAGCCTGGCTACTTCTTTTTTCCAGGTAAATGCATATACACAGCAAATTTCTGAAGACAGGTTTTAGCTGGATATGGCAGGAAGGGAAGATGAAATAGGAAATGTTATCCAGTTAGAGATAAGCTGTTAAAAGCCATTTGAAACTACATAAATCTTCTGAATATTGCCCCCCCCCCCCCTACCCACAGATTTTATCCTAAAATCATTCAATGGAATTATAAATATCTAGTTTTTAAATCTCTGATTTTACGTTCTCATAGCATTATTACAAAGTCCTGTATATTAATCTATTCTCTCAAAAAATTGCTGTAACATCACGATTTTAACAACAACGATTCTAAATCACCTCAAGTGAGAAAAATTTTTTTTGAAGTACCAGACCTCATAAACCGGCATAATTAGTAATGCTAAATTAGCATGTATTGAATTTACCCACGTTTATAATCATAGGTCATAGATATATATTTTTTTTTATGCTGACACTGGATCCGTGTTTCGGCTCGTGCCTTCGTCGGGGGCCGAAATAGATGATACTAGGAGCGGCATGAGATGGCGGCGTCTGCCGCCATCTCATGCCGTAACATCGGCAGACGCCGCCATCTCATGCCGCTCCTAGTATCATCTATTTCGGCCCCCGACGAAGGCACGAGCCGAAACACGGATCAGCATAAAAAAATATATATATCTATGACCTATGATTATAAACGTGGGCAAATTCAATACATGCTAATTTAGCATTACTAATTATGCCGGTTTATAAGGTCTGGTACTTCAAAAAAAATTTTCTCACTTGAGGTGATTTAGAATCATTGTTGTTAAAATCGTGATGTTACAGCAATTTTTTGAGAGATCTATATTCCGCTGTTATCACTTTGTATAATTTTTGAAGAGAGTCTTTCTTTGGTATTAATCTATTCTTCCATGATTCATCCAAACTGACAAGAAACAGCAGCTCCTTCCCATTAGCAGCACATCTGGTAGGATAAAGGTTCTCAATGGCAGGATCACAAGGTCAATTAGAACTTACAAGAGTTTTCCATTAAGGCAGCTCTTAAAAGATTCAGTGTAACTAGAATTTGCTGGGTTCCTATTTTCAAAAGGAACGTCTGCACTGCTGAATTTACTTGATTTACATTTTACCTTTTAGCCACTTCAAATTGGATTACATTCAAGTGCTATAGATATTTCCTGGTCCTTAGAGGGCTCATAATATGTTTGTACCTGAGGCATTTCTTCTATGCCATCTGAACAAATGTTATAATCAATTGCTGGGATTTTTGAAGTATAATCTTAAATTACTGCTACCAATTTAGAAATTAGAAAAGGGATTTTCTTTAAGTGTCATGACCTTTATTTTTATAAGCACAAACCCTGTTTTCATAATTTTATTTTTTAGAGATGCATTGCATCAGTGTTAGAGTGGCAGAATTGTTAATGTGATCCAAAACTGTTCACAATTGACTGAGGGAGAAACTTAGAAATACAGAGTGGAAGGAAATGGATGCCACTTTATATTTCAGACATTCTGGCTCAGGTTCACACTGGGTCAATTGTTAGTCATTAAGATTTTGCCATTGTTCTTTTTTTGATTTTTGCTTTATTCCGATTTAAAACATTTTTAAAACAGAAAGTAAGCACATTAATACTAAATACCAATCCAACAGAAAACATACAATCAAGTAAACAAAGCATGAATACCTAACTCATATCACGAGAATCAAATATCCCAGCCAAATGTAACAGGAGTAGAGGACAAAATTATTATAACAATCAATACACTGCTTCCTGATGGGCTTCCCTAACCTACCCAGCTAACTTAATTCTTAGAAAGATTCAAGGTGCCCTGCGTCAGAAAAAACAAAGCTATTACATTGATAAGAAATTAAACATTTCCATGGGGATTTAAGGAAGAAGGTAGTTTAAATGACAGAAATTGTTTCCTTCGTATCTGAGTACAAGCTGAAACATCCGGAAAAACCTGTATTTTCTGGCTACAAAACTGAACACTTTTATAAGAAAACTATTTTGAAAAGACGAGCTCCTTATCCCTCTCTAAGCTAGAAGATACCAACAGAGTAGCTCTTAGAGAAATATCATCAATAGCTGCTTCTAAGAAAGCAGAGAGAGCAGCCTCATTAGCCTTACCTTCAACAGTAACATTCATTTTCGTTTTGGAAATACAATACACATTTGTTGAAACTACTGGGATTTTACCACTTGAATACCCCAACATATCTAACAAAAATCTCTTGAACATTTCAAATACGGATAACAAGCGACTCATAGGGAAATTTAAGAATCAGAGGGATTTCCTCCTCAAAGCATTCTCAACATTCTCTGAGCGATTATGAATTACTGAGTTATCTTTCATATGAGCAGTTCTAAACCCCTGACCATTTGACATCTCATTTTAACCTTTAATAGTTATTTTTCAGTTGCTGGATTCTGCCTTTCCAATCCTGATTCAGTTCCAGTTTTTAATGAGATGATGAGGTCAATTTGTGAACTTCTACCCCAACGTTAATATAAAATAAGGATACATTTCTATTTGATCAGCACTCTAGGATATAACTATGCTTCACATTGGACAATGAAAAGAATCATGCAAGAATTAATTTAGAACTATATCCAAGGTAAAATCAGTTACTAATGATGAAGTTGGGGTAGAACATCCTTCAGGCTTATAGCTGTACTAAAGAATAATAATACTACAAGTATATTCACAACAAAATAATTTGCAAACTATTTCTGTAGATACATCATATTAGAGAACATTAGTACACTCTAAAGTCAAGAAAGGTTTGATCTCATCACTTACTTTCTTGGTCAATGGTCCCAGCATCTCTGGCGTGAATAATCTGAAAAGCTAAGGGTTTTTAAAGTGGTTGACAGGTCCACACTGACCTTGTTAGTTCTTTTCTAAATCTTAATTCTAATTGTGTGCACATAACTCCTCTTGAGGTTTCCTAGGGTGACAAGACAATGGTCTGAGCCAGAGAAATGTTCGTGCATAGGCATAATCATATACAGATGGAAAAAGGAGGCAATGCTTCCTCTGTACAGGTCACTAGTGCAACCTCATTGGGAATATTCTGTGCAATCCTGGAGATACAATCAGAATAGAAGATCTAATAACATGGAGCTGAGTCCATGCTAAAGCCCTATGAGAGGAAATTCATCATACGCAGAAGGAAAAAGGAGGCAATGCTTCCTCTGTACAGGTCACTAGTGCAACCTCATTGGGAATATTCTGTACAGTCCTGGAGTTACAATCAGAATAGAAGATCTAATAACATGGAGCTGGGTCCATGCTAAACCCCTATGAGAGGAAATTCATCATACGCAGAAGGAAAAAGGAGGCAATGCTTCCTCTGTACAGATCACTAGTGCAACCTCATTGGGAATATTCTGTACAGTCCTGGAGTTACAATCAGAATAGAAGATCTAATAACATGGAGCTGGGTCCATGCTAAAGCCCTATGAGAGGAAATTCATCATACACAGAAGGAAAAAGGAGGCAATGTTTCCTCTGTACAGGTCACTAGTGCAACCTCATTGGGAATATTCTGTACAATCCTGGAGATACAATCAGAATAGAAGATCTAATAACATGGAGCTGGGTCCATGCTAAAACCCTATGAGTTGAAATTAAGATTTAAACGTATTCAGTGGAGGTACGAACAGAAATGCAGATCTGATAAAGACGTACCTCAAATGTATAAATAAAGCAGAAAAAGATACATTATTCAGAAGAAGGAAAACACTTTAGAACAAAAGGTCATGGTAAGTTTCTCCAAGGGTGTTGCTACAGAATTAATTTTTCACAGAAAAGGTAGTGGATGAATAAGACAACCTCCCAGCAGAGGTAGTAAATAAAAAATGAAATATAATTCAGGAAAGCGTGAGACAGGCACAGTGGATCCCTTGTTAGATATTTGAATAGAAAGCCAGAGATGAGCTGGGTTATGAAACACTGCATTAGGAAGTACATTTAGCAGACCAAATGGGTGATATGGTGCTTATCTTTCATCATATTCAGGGTTAGGGATGTGCATCTGTTTTGAACAAATGCAAAAAATGCAATAAGTGAGGCCATTTTTGTTTCATTCCAAATGAAATGGACTGAAAATAGCTGTCTACAAAAATACCTGAAAATTATTGGGTATTTTCATATTTGTGGTATTTTAAAAAAAAATGGGCCTCCAGTAGCCATGGGAGGCCTTTCCGAGCCAAAAATCTGGCTGGACTGGTGCTGAGGCCTAATTTGTGTCAGGGCCTGCCCCAGGCTGCCCAGCACTAAGGCTCATACATAGTCCAGAGTTCAAACATTGGGGTTGCTCTCCCTCCCTTCCCTCCTTTAAAAGTGTTGCTGCCATTGAGTCCCCACTTACCTCTGTCCCAGATCTTCCAAAATGGACAAACACAATACCCAGTCCCGCCCGGTCCAGAATGCTTTAAAAAATGGCAGCACTGGCCTGTAGGGTGACCCAAAGTGATGTCACTTTTGTTTCTTCCTCTGGGGCAGCGGCTCCATTTTGCTGTCTGGCTGTCCATCTGTCTGGCCGTACAGTAAAATGGGGCCGGCCACACTGGAGCAAGCCGCCAAACTGATGTTACTTCAGCACCATCCTCCAGGTAGATGCTGCCATTTTTAAACATCAAGGACTGCTCTGGAGCAATGGGAATCTCTGCTGCCTGTTCTGGAGAATCCAGGATGACAGCAAGTTAAGAGCCCAGAGTGGAAGCTCCCTGGCGCCTACAATTTTAAAGGGTGGGAATGAGAGAGGGTGCCCCAGACACCGGGCTGGTCCTGTGGAGGGCCTTGGCATCAATTCAGCTTGGGGCAGGCCTCATTTAGAAGAAACAATGTTTAGAAGAAATCTTTAGAAGAAACAATGTCAAAAGCAGCCTCACACCTGAAAGCAATACAAAATTTGCTGAACAATCTAAAATTATGCTTAAATATGAGCAAAACAGAATGTATATTAATTACAAGAAAAAACTTTGGTATAACTTCCACTCCACCCTTCCAATTTGACAACATTCAAATTCAACTCAAAGACAACCTTAAAGACCTGGGTTTCTGGCTAGATAATGAGCTAAATCTTAAAAAGCACATCACAACAAAAACAAGAGAAGGCTTTTACAAAATTCAAATACTCAAACACCTAAAACCGCTGCTTCATCCCCAGGATTTCAGAACCGTTCTTCAAGCCCTCATCTTCTCCAGTTTGGACTACTGCAACTCCCTTCTGATAGGCCTCCCTAATTCAACATTAAGACCTCTGCAGTTACTCCAAAACGCAGCTGCCAGAGTCCTGTCTGGTAAAAGAAAATCCGACCATATATCCCCAGTACTTTACAACTTACAATGGCTACCAGTTAAAAAAAAGAATAGAGTACAAAGTACTCACAATCCTACACAAATCAATTCACAAAGCTGACTACTCTGCCCTGGACAATATTATACATCTACACAAATCCTCACGTATAACAAGATCTACATATAAAGTTCAGCTGGATGTCCCTTCTTTACCTCAAGCCAAATTATCCTCCACTAGAAATAGAGCCATCTCTATCGTCGGCCCAAAATTATGGAACGCACTACCGCAACACCTCAATTCGCAAGAAAACTTTAAATCTTTTAAAAAAGATCTTAAAGATTGGCTACTCTCACAGTCTTACAATGGCTGCTCACCCAATGACAACTGAACATAATCTTTTTCATATCCACCTTCACGTTCCTTTTTATGCCAGCAATCCCCTCCTTCTGTCTTTCGTCCTGTCTTGCAGAAACCTTTTTTCTCTTTAACGGTTTCAACCATCTACTTCAAGTGCTGCTTACACTCATAACTATTGTTCAGTGTATTGTTCAATGTATTTATTGACTTTTTAAGTTAATGTTCTGATTCATTCTCTGTCACACTGTTATGAATTTAAATGTAACTGGTTTGTTATAATGTAAACCGGAGTGAAGGCTATGTCAGCTGTACCTCGGTATATAAACAAATGCTAAATAGATAAAAATAGATTTTTATTTTTTTAATATTCTTATATTCCACTACTTCCTTTACCTTGTTCAGTGTGGATGTCAAAGATTACATTAATAAATAATTTAAAAAACATAACATAACACATCATACTGTTTAAAAGTAGTGCCAATATTAATCATTTAAAAAGGAAATAAAAGATTTCAAGATATTTATTACAGATGTTCTTTAATATACAGATGTTTCAGAATACTTAGGTTGCATAGAATAAATTATATGCAGATTTTAAAAGCCATGCATGTCCCAAAGCCAGGAGATCCATGCACAAATTAGGCTGGCATACACCAAGTGGATTTTATAAGCCGCCCATGGATGCGCATATCTAGCACCACATGCACAAGGAAAGGGATTGGAAAAAGGGGCGGGAAGTGGGTATAGTCTGGGCGTGGGGGTAGGCGAGTCAGGGGAAGGCCAAAGATATGCATGAAAAAGCTTACGTGCACAGGCGAGCACCGGGGTCCCCTGCCGCATATATTTACTTCTGCTATAAAGGGCGTGTAAGTAATAAAATAAAAACAATTAGGTCAGGCAGCGGGGTTCTAAGGGTCAAGGCTAACAGGGGGGGAAAGGGTGGCTATAAAATTAGTGGGGTTTGCAAGTCCTATTCCTAAATTGGGCAAACTGGGAATGAACTGGAAAAAATACCTATTGTTGTCGGTGTGCGACCCTTATAAAATTTCCCTGAGATGCGGTAGACGCAGGATTTGCAAGTACATGTACATGTCCTTTTGAAACTGTGCACAGACTGCACACATGTACGCAGATCCAGGCTATTTTATAACATGCACACATATAGGCGCATATGAAAATGGATGTGCACCTGGACACGAGCCGGCAAACACACGTACATGTGGACCCACACAGCTATTTCAAAGTTATCATCAAAGAGTTCACATTTTGTAGTCGATACATCACTCAAGGTGTACTATATTGTTCCTCTCCCTATATTTTGCACTTGTTTCACTCCCAAAATGTTTGGCATGGGATTTAAATTATTATTTTAAAAGTGAAATGTGATGTGCCTGTTGCACCCGTCGGTCGCAGACGGCTGCACCCTCTCTGTCTCACCTCTTTTCTTTTTCTTTCCTTTCCTCTGGGTAAGATGGCTGCCTCCGCCTCACCTCGCCAACCCCTCCGGCGTCCCTGGACCAGCATCGGCGATTGCGTTCACCATTCTTACACTGAGGTCTCTTAGGGCACGCGCGCGTGCATCACCCTCCCTTTTGAATACATCATGGCGGGAATCTTGGGGGCATCCCCACTGCATGATGTCACTACCTCCGGGTACTTAGCCTCCAATCTCCAATCCAGCTACGAGTTAGCATGGATTCCGGTCCAGCTAATTTTGACTTCATTCAGAGGCATTCTGCTCTGAGCTCTCACTCCTACCTACCCTCCAGGGTTACACTGATTCCACAAGGACGCTCTAGGTACCTGCTCCTTGGGGGCCTTGCCGCTCCTACCTACCTTCCAAGGTTTCACTGTTCCAGCAAGGACGCTCAAGGCCCCCACTCCTCGGGGGTCTTGCTTCACTACACTCTATTCTCCAGGTTACTCTGCATCTACAAGGATGCCTAAGGTACCCGCTCCCCGAGGGCCTTGCCTCGCTCCTGCCTAGTTCCTGGGTCGACTTACTTCTACAAAGGACATCCTGGCACTGGTGCTCCGGCATGCCTCACCGCTACCTTCGCGCTGCGGAAGTCATCTCTCCAACAGCTTTACCAGCCTTGTTAGTACCCTCACTCTTCAGTCTCTCTCTGCCTTGTCTCACCACAGAACAGATTCTTGATGTACTTCGCTCCGCGGACCACTACCGGAACTACCACTGCTGGCTACATCATGTATGACTGAGTTCTTGGCCTACCCCACTCAATGGACCACTACCAGACCCTCACTTTCTAGCATCGGGTGATACCTCCTCTGCACTTATTACATCATAGTGCCTGGACTGAACTCTGTCATCTGAGACAACTCCTTGGCTGAAGAGAGCGGAGTGCTCCACAGGCATTGCTCTATTGCTGTATAATAAAGCTTCCATTCTCTCTGTGTTGATTACTCTAGAGCCAGTCTATTGCTATATTTTCCCCATGGGAGGAGTCATCAGTATAGCAACCAAAGGCCCACAACCATGTCAAAACCACAACAGTGCCACACAGCATCTTGCAGGTATTATTACAATCGGGCCGATACAGTAAAGTCTGCGGGAGAGCGGGCGAATGCCCGCTCTCCCAGCGCACGCAGAGGCCACTCTCCTGTGCGCACAATTCAGTATGCAAATTAGGTCCGGTGGTAGAAACAGGTAAAAAGAGGTGCTAGGGACACTAGCGCATCCCTAGCACCTCTTTAGGGACAGGAGCGGCAGCTGTCAGCGGGTTTGACAGCCAACGTTCAATTTTGCCGGCGTTGGATCTCGAGCCCACTGACAGCTACGGGTTCGGAAACCGGATGCCGGCAAAATTGAGTGTCCGGGTTTCAACCCGCGAGCCGCTGGCCTACTTCAATTTTTTTTTATTTTTTTTCACTTTTTTTAACCTTCAGGACCTCCGACTTAATATCGCTATGATATTAAGTCGGAGGGTGCACAGAAAAGCAGTTTTTACTGCTTTTCTTTGCACTTCCCCGGCACCGGCAGAAATTAGCGCCTACCTTTGGGTAGGCGCTACTTTCTTAAAGTAAAATGTGTGGCTTGGCTGCACATTTTACTTACTGAATCGCGTGGGAATACCTAATAGGGCCATCAACATGCATTTGCATGTTGCGGGCGCTATTAGGTTCGGGAGGGTTGGACGTGCATTTTCAACCCCTTACTGAATAAGGGGTAATGCTAGCGCGTCTAAAACGCACGTCCAATGGTGGGTTAACAGTGGGCTCCAGCGGAGTGCACTGTACTGTATCGGCTTGAATGTTAGGCTCTGGTTGTGCTGATTCTAGATGTAACATCTTCTAGCATCTACAGATACTGCTGTCCATCCAACTTCCAGAATTTTAAACTCAGAAGAACCTTCCATTAATATTGGTTCCATTTTAAAGGCCACGCCCTCTTCCATTAACAAATCATTGTTATTTGCATGATGCCAAATTTCTGGGTGTCCAGGAAAGTAGGATCCTTTCAGAAATAATCAAAAGCTGATATGGACTTTAGACACAGCCATGAGTGCAGAGCTCCACAGAATGGAATCCAGTACTCTATGACCTCTCCCACAGATGGATACATTTAGTTAAAATGCAAGAGCAGCACCAGAAAATTTGTTGAACCCTGGCTGTGTTTCCAATTACAGAGAAGGGAGCCCTTGGTCTGAAAACTGCATTGGCGTCACCTCTACATTTCCAGGCAGCATTCACTAAATTTTAACCAAGTTTATCCACACTTCCCTCCAATTATGTTTCTGAAGTGTCACCATTATATCCATTGGATTACACTGTCAGGTCGATATAGTACAGTGCGTTCCGGTGGAGCGCACTGTTAGCCGGCATTTGGATGCACGTTTTCGACGCGCTAGCTTTACTCCTTATTCAGTAAGGGGTAATAGCTTGTCGAAAACGTGCGTCCAACCCCCCCGAGACTAATAGCACCCACAACATGCAAATGCATGTTGATGGTGTTACGCTCCTGCCCACAAGAAGCATGGGCAGGCTCTTAACTTCACAGCTAGCCGGGCTGCTGACGCTGCTTGCTTCCTCCCTGAGTCAGCTGGGGCTGCCTCCGCAGCTGTTCCTGCCTTCTCCCGACGTGCTGCTGCGATCCCGGGCCCTTTAGTCAGCAGGCCGTCTCTGCTGGTGCCTGTTACAGCCTGGGTCCTTGCCTGGCTGGGAAGCCATCCCTGCAGCTTGCTACAGCTCTCTACTCTGCCTGCAGTCTTACCTTTTCTCCTGGGGCTGTCTTCACGACATGGAGCCGTTCCTGCAGTCAGCCCTTCTCCTGCTTCAGTTCTTGCAGCTCTCTGTTCTCTCTGCCGGTGTCTGCAGCCAGCCTTACCTCTCTCTGCTTTTCCTGCTTCTGCCTTGCAGCTGGGAGCTGCTCCACTGACCTGCCTTCACCCAGCTCCAGCCCAGGGCTACTCCACCGCTTCCCTGGCCTTCCACGTGGCTGAGGACGCCACCAGCTTCCTGCTCTTCTCTCCAGCTCCCTAGGGCGCGGGCGCGCGCCTCTCTGCTCCTCTTCTAGGGCCAGCCAGGTGTGGCTCCCTGCTGACCCCTCCCTGGGCGTTGTCCACCTCAGCTCTACAAAGGGATTCAACGTTCAGTCTGTCTTTGCCTTCGCAAGGAGTTGGTCACTCCTGAGATCCTTCGCTCCAGGAAGTCGTCCGTGTTCCAGCACTTCTGCAAGGTCCTGTGTTTCTTGTTACCTGTCGGAGCTCCTCGTCCAGTCCTGATGTCTGCTTGCCGTTCCAGTCCCAAGGTCTGTCTTTTGATCCAGTACTTGTGTTCCAGTCCTGCTGTTCCAGATGTCCATGTTCCAGCCCTGAGGTGTGTCTCCTGTTCCAGTATCTGTGTTCCAGTCCTGATGTTCCCGCTGTTCCATATGTCCTTGTTCCAGCACTGAGGTCTGTCTTAATCCTTGTTCCTGATCCTGATGCTTTAACCTGCCTTGTGCTGCCAGGAGTGCAGCGTATCCTTGCCTTGTGCTGCCAGGAGTGCAGCGAACCTGCTTCCTCTTTCCTGTGCTCTCCCGCTCTCTGCGTGGTCCGCGACCAGCCTTCCAGGGCTGAGTAGGGCACGCTTGAGGCAGGGTGGTCCGCGACTCAGTCCCGCGGGTGGTCTGAGTAGGGCGCCCTGAGGGATGGTGCCCATGTCTTCCTTCAGCCCTCGTTCCTGACTCCACCTCTGTGCATCCAGTACCTCGACCTGAGTCCACGTCTGAGCCTGTCCACGTCTATGCATCCTACACCTCATTCCTGAGTCCACGTCTTTGCCTGAGTCCACGTCTAAGGATCCTGCATCTATGCCTGAGTCCACGTCTATGGATCCTGCACCTCGTCCTGAGTCCACGTCTATGCCTGAGTCTACGTCGTTCCTGAGTCTCGTCTGAATCCATGTTCCAGTCATCGCTGTCCTAGCCTCATCCGGCCTGCCGCTTCGTGCCGTACTCTGCGGCAGGTCTGAAAGGGCTGGGAACGGTCAGAGGACTGTTCACAAGACCAACATTGCGTTGTTGGGTCTTCCGTAGCGTGCAGGTCCGGAGGAGGGCCTGTCTCCATGTCACTCCAGCCCTGCTCCCGTCCAGCCCATGCTCGGGCATGCCACGCCTCCCGCGGCACCTCTTCAGAGCCTCTGGGGTCGAGCCGTGGCCCAAGGACACACATCACCCAGGAGTGGGATCGCTCTCCAAGTTCTCCACAACAGATGGCCCTTTTAGTCATTCCCACGCGATACAGTAAGTAAAATGTGCAGCCAAGCCGCACATTTTACTTTAAGAAATTAGTGCCTACCCAAAGGTAGGCATTAATTTCTGCTGGCACAGAGGAAGTGCACAGAAAATTAGTAAAAACTGCTTTTCTGTGCACCCTCCGACTTAATATCATGGCGATATTAAGTCGGAGGTCCCAAAAGTTAAAAAAAAGTGAAAAATGTAAAAAAAAAATTTTTAATGGGCCCGCGGCTTGCGGGTTGAAAACCGGACGCTCAATTTTGCTGGCGTACGGTTTCCGAACCCGTGGCTGTCAGCGGGTTTGAGAACCGATGCCGGCAAAATTGAGCATCGGCTGTCAAACTCGCTGACAGCTGCCGATCCTGTCCAAAAAGAGGCGCTAGGGACACGCTAGTGTCCCTAGTGCTTCTTTTTACCACGGGCCCTAATTTAAATAAATTAATTTACTGAATCGCGCGCATAGGAGAGTGGCCTGTGCGCGTGCCGGGAGAGCAGGTGCTCGCCCGCTCTCCCGCGATTTTTACTGTATCGGCCCATGTGACATCAATGTTGATATCATCTTCTTCCTGAAGAGCCTGGCCATCAGGAATACCATGATATACCACATTGTTTATAGAAGTGCAAACAGATTTTGGGAAACCTCCATAGCATAAAGGTGATGCATAAGCATTATGAGCAATTATTTCCTGATGAACGAAAGTATCTATTTTTTCAGGTGTCATGCTAACCTTGAAACTCTTCAGAGCTTGGAGTAAAATATGACCCTAAGCTTCTCAAAAGCTGAGTTACAAGCCCTTCTCACTAAACCATCTATTTTTGAAACTAATACTATTCTAACAGATAATGACCAGTGATCTATGCTGAATAAATTACTTTGACGTTCAGTACGCACTTATCTCCATGCATATACACTGTTAGAATATTGCAGACAACAAAGGATTCCACGCAGCCTTCCTATCTTAAAAGAACCTGATTTGTACAAGGAAGATCCAGACTTTATACAGGACTGGAATGCCGTGTTAAACAAATGCAGTTTGAATCTGATGATCCTTATTATTAAAAATGCTCAGAAAAAAAGATGAAGAAAATCAAGCAGAAATAACCACTTCATGACACTCCTAGATTTAAATATACTCAAGGAACTAATTTACAGAACCAGCTGGTTCATTCTGAGTCCTCTATATATCAGCGTTCTATTGTAACAGGCTCACACAATGCATGTGGCTCCTGTTCAGTGTGTTCCATAATGATTCAGACATCTGCTTTATTTTTCTCTAGATTAAACTTTAGTTTGGTTTTGAAATCTAATACTGACTGCTTATCTACAGGTATCATTTATCTTTTACAATGCCCATGTAACCTTTGGTATGTTGGGAAGACCAAACGATCCTTGAAAACTTGCCTTATAGAACATCGCTCCTGTTTAAATAAAGGGCATTTGACTGCACCATTAGTTGCTCATTGTCTAGAGCAATCACACTCTTTTGATTCATTAAAAGCTTGTGTCTTACAGCAATTTCACCCGACAAGGCGAGGTGGTTTCAATGCTGTTTTGTTGCAGGCAGAACAGCGCTGGATTTATCGCTTGAATACAGTACATCCTGCCAGATTAAATACGGCTTTAGATCTTCATGTTTTTCTGTGAATGTGTTCCTTTGTTGTCTGTTGCCTAGGCGCTATGACAATTGTACGTCATGACGTCACTACGCCATTGAGACGTGGGCTATTTAACTTTGATAACCGGTTTTATGCGGTCTCTGTCCCACTTTTGGATAATCTTTGTGAGACTCAGCGTCCGAGAAGAAAAGGTCAGCTCTTCAAAAAAAGAAGCTAACTTACAACATTTTTTCATTACACATCTGATTGAATGTTAATGTTTATTATATTTACAGAATCCCTTGATAAATATTATGACTCGCCCCTGAGGAAGCCACATGCCTCATAGCGAAACACCGGCCATTATGTTGGTTTAAGAGTTAGTGATTTCTATACAGGACAGAAGGACACATTAAAATAATTTTCTATAAACACTATTTTGACATCTTTTCAAGCTTTTTGCTGGTTAAAGCCACAAATGATTATTAGACCGGACATTTCTTTTGAGGATAAGAACACGTCATCAGACTTGCTGATGCGGCAACTTAAAAAAAATTGAGTTTTTCTTTGAATATGAATATATTCTAATTTGGATGGTAGAGCTATACTTGAATATTTCAGTAGCAGTTTCCTTTTGTTTTTCAAATACTTGATTTACAGAACCGAAGTAGTGTTCTTTTTCTGTATTTTGTAAAATATGACAAGCCAGTCAACAAGCCTGATGAATCCCTTGAATCTGGTTTTCATTCTTCTATGTCGTCTGCGCAGTCTGCTACAATCACTGTTGTCACATAGTTTGGCTTCTTTATGAGGATCTAAGGAAACCATAACTGGCCAAACTATACTGTATGTAGAACGTCTTTGCCTCTGCAAAAAGAAATATCTTCTTTGTTGAATGTTTAAGTGCCTATATAAGCAGATATGGCTGACTTGTGAGGAGAAAACTCTCTGACAGTTAGTCATACTGCCCTACAAGTTTCCTAGCTGTTGGCTGATCAAGGTACTGCCTTGAAGAATGTGGAACAAGAAGCCTGAGGCTTTCACAGTTTGGAAGGCCTGTGAAAATACCCAAAAAGTAATGGCTATAGACTTCTAGCAGCAATGTAAGCGGTGCTGGGTAGGCTACAATGCCAGGCTGGCTCAGGCTAAGCCTAGGCACTGGTTAGGCCTTGACACCAGGCTGACTTGAGGAAGCCTCAGGGCTGGGTAGACAAGCCCCAGGTACTGGGCCAACTTGGGGCAGGCACTTGTATTAGTAGTGGACTGGTTCTGGGAAGGTGGGAAAAGTAAAAGTTGCAGGAAATAAATGTAGTCAGAATTCTTGCACAGCCTGATGTATTTCTGGCCAGAAGAAACTTTCTAGCAACCAGTGAAGCATTCCTTGGCCTCTCAAATGACCTGCAAGAGGGTGAGCATGGGCCAGCATTAACATCCCTTTTTAAAACATTTTCAGAACCAATAACTACCTTTGTATTCCTTGTCCCTCCAGCCCTCCTTGTACTCTATATAATAAATCATTCTCCACCTCAAAATAAGGATATGAAAACAGAGCACTTTCATTCAACTTTTCCTGGCCTCTCACAATGGTCCCTTCCCTAATTATTTTGCTGGTGATTTTTCCACAAAGCACCAATTTCAAAGCCTCCTATATCACTACTGGATTCTGCTCTGCCCCATCATGAACTTCCCTGTAATCTTTTACAGTGTTTGCAATCATATCACAAAAGTGATCATTCGCTAGTAGCAATGGGTTAAAGCACCAAATCTAATTTGGCAGACCTCCATGAAAGAGCTTTAGAGGAAGATGAACAAGACTATGTTTGTAGACTAAACTGATCAAAATATCGAAGGAACCTGACAGTCACATCAGAGTCCTTGCATAAAGAAAAAAAATCAATCCAGTTATAAGACTTATGCCACTGGGAGAAACACATGCAGTCCCTTCCTGTAGGTATTGACAACTACACCCTTTCACATTAACCTAGCTTATTCATTAGGACATGAAGGCCTTCTTCTTGTCCTCTAGCCTGACCATACCTAGAGGACCTATCACTCCCCAGGTCCTCTAGGTATTCCAGTCCCCTCCCCCCAAGGACATAAGATAATAAGTTGAAATTTTCCAAAGACACCCACAAGCTGCTTATTGTACACTCTCTGTCCCTCATTTGGGTCATATATGCCAGCAAAAGCAAATTGCTCCCCATGCAAAAACATTTTACGGCTAAAGTCAGCTATCTACTCAGATATTTGAAGTTGTAGAGATCAATGTATCAGCATGCACACCCCCCTGCTCTTCAAATTGTAGGAGTTAAAAAACAGCTGTCCTACCCATTCCTGCTGTAATTTAGCATGCTCCAGGTCATTTAGATACATCTCCTGCAAAATAGCTATTTTCACATTTCTCTTAAAATAATCTAATATACACTTATGTTTAAGGAAATGCCTATTCCTCTCACATTGAGGGAGGTTAGATTCATCTCAATTCCAGATATGAATCATTAAACATAACATCTTATATTTCATAGTGGATTAACTACATTGGATTCATAAAACATCTCATACTATAACTACATATTCCCCCAAATCAACAGATCCAGACATGTTTCATTGATTCTCATGATTGGGATTTGACTATTCTGGGCTATGAGTTATTAGAAAGGACAGAGAACACAGAAAAGGAGGAGTAGCTCTTTATGTCAAAAACAGTATCCAAACAACTGAATTGCAAGGGATGTGGGGTTGAGAAGAAGCATTGTGGACCATCCAAAAAAAAGAAGATGGTGCTTCCATTTTACTGGTGTGATCTAAGGGTCACCAATTCAAATGGAAGAGCTGGACAGAGAATGCATCAAATACATCTAAAATGAGGGAAAGAAGGGTGAAGTGTTGGAGATTTAATCTACAGGATATAGACTGGAGTATCCCTTCTACAGAATCTAAAATAAGTTACTCCCTCTTCCTAGCCCCCTCACCCGGAATCTCTCCTCATCCTCCCTCCCCCCCGCTCCCCTTAGCTCCACCTTATGCCAGCATCTTAGCTGCCTCTGCTACTTGTAAATAATACCTGCAATGCTTGATCTCAAGCTCTGCTCCCCCCCCTCCCAAGTCGCATTCTCCCTCCCAATGCACTTTCTTAACACAAGTTATGTGTAAGCCCATACGATGTTCCCATGAACTCTCCCCTTACCCCCCCTTATGCCAGCAACCATAGCTGCCTCTACTAATTGTAAATATTAACTGCAATGTTTGGTATTAAGCTCTGCTTCTCCGTTCCAAGTTGCTTTCTCCCTGTTCAATGTACTCTCCTGTTACAAGTTATATGTAAACTAATATGATGTTCCCACAAATACCAGTATAAAAAAAACTGTTAAATAAATGTGTAAGGACTAATAGAGGAATTGTGGCATAAGAGTGTCTGGTAATTTCTGATGGCGAAGCATTGTGACAAGCTGATAGCTAAAGCAGAAGCTGGGTTGCTTAGAAAAATGAATATCCAGTAAGAACAAGGTGATAATGCCCTTGTACAGGTTCTTGGTGAGGTATCACCTGGAGTACTGTGTTCAGTTCTGGATCCCACATCTCAAAAACATGATAGAGACAGGATGGAGGTGGTCCAGAGAGGCTAACAGATCTGAATATGTATAAACTTGAAGAGAGAAGGTGCAGGGGAGATATGACACAGACCTTTAAATAACTAAAATATTTTAATGATGCATGAATTTCAAACCTTTCCAATGGAAAGGAAACAATAGAACAAGGGTTCATGAAATGAAATTCCATAGGGGACAACGCAGAACCAATGTCACTGAGAGGGTGGTGGATGCCTGGAATGCCCTTCTGGAGGAGGTGGTGAGGAAGAAAACTGTCAAAGAATTCAAAGGAGCGTGGGATAAACACTGTGAATCTCTAAAGGCTAGAGGATGGAAATTAGAAAAGCGTGCAGGTGGATAACTTTCTGCTGTGGCGTTTATTATCCTTAGAGAATACATGGAGATTACTACATTTAACCAATAAACATTGGATCTTTTAATGCCACTGTAATGCTGCTCCCCAATCAGATGGCAGGAGGGAAAAGATAAATTAGATTTAAATGATAACTGATGGCCCCAACTTCTATGGTCTGGGATACTGATATAGAGACATAAGGTAAAAAGCACAGGACTGCTTCTATGGCCAAGTCCATAAGCAAAGCACGACAAGCAGCAGTGTCTGAATTTTCAAGAAAGCTCATTACCCAGTAAAAAAATGTTGCTAGCTGCAATTTTTATGGATCATCACAAGGATGTGTTGGAGTGGCATTTAGCCATTTACTACCCTTAAGAGAAATGTGAGATTAACCTACACAGACTTATAGTTACTACTTTAAGAATCTTGCTAGGCAGATTGGATGGATCTTTTGGTCCTCTACTGCTGTCATTTCAATGTTTCTATATATTTTTATCATAAAGAGGCATTCCTGTATTTCCAGTTTTGTTCTCTATTCCCTCGAGTCCTAACATTATATTTGTATTTGGATTACCTCCACACACTGAGCTGAGGATTGCAAAGTGTTTCCATGATGAACCCTAAGGTCAATGACCTTCTTCCCTGTTAACAAACTTGCCACAGTAGTATGAAATTCTTTTTTCAAAACCTCTGTATCTCTGGCATCACATCAATGCCTGAATGTTAAAAGAAATTGCAATGGGATGTTTATTTGGTTTAACTTTATCACAGTTTAAAAATAAATGCTGATTCTTGTTGAGAAATCTGGAAGGCTTTTATCATTAAATTGTATTAACTTTCATCATCCCCAGCGCTGGTATTCAGACATGTTTATTTAAGAGATTTCAAATAATTGCCAAAAACAAGAACAGCTTTCTTTTTCCCCTGTTTCATTTTCCTAAGATGCTGACATATCATGAGGATCACGTGAGTCATTTTGAATCACATGTCAAGTCCTTCCTCTCTAAACCTGTTCTGTTTAATAAGATGGTTGGGTCAATGAGAAGGATCATAAAGGGACACTTTATGTCTCTACCTGAGGATGAAAGAGTCCAGAAATAACCTAGATAGAGAATATCATCCTTACCTGAAGCTTACAATCATTGCAAAGATAAACATGAAAGCACATTTACAACGAAAGTAGTTTTAAATTATGTCTGAAAATTCATCATATTGGATAATATTAATATAGATTCTAATCTATAGTAAATAAAGGTCTGATACCATCATTTACTTGCTTAGTCAATGGTTTCTGCATCTCTGGCATGAATTGTCCGATGATCTTGGAGTATTTATGTTGGTTGATATGTTATTTTGGGATATGATCCCTGGACATACCAAATCTAGTAAACTGTCTTCTGAATTGTATTATACTTATTATTAGGGATGTGAATCATTTTTATAACGAATTGAAATATCGTACGATAATTCTTAATTTGTTATATATCGATTAAAACAAGAAACAAACACTTTTCTCCCCGAATTTTCATGAAAATCATTTTTTCGGTTAGTGAGCGCTAACTCCTGTTAGCGAGCACTAAGCCGAAAAACAATTTTTTACTAAAAAAAATAATGCCGATCCGGGGGGCCACACAAACCCGAAAGCACAAACGATCAGGCATCCGATGCAATCCATACTTATTGTGCCTATAGAACTGTCCACATTTTGTGAAAATTCATGGTTTTCCACATATGAAATGGTTTAATATACTATCTGTGTTCTATATAAGTGATATTCTATAAGCTTTATTGGCTTGTGTCTAGTATAATGCAGAATTAATTTTATTATTATTGGTATTTGTAATGCATTGAAAGATGTAAACAACACTTTACAAAGATGCATTAGAGACAAACAATGCTCCTTGTAGCTTTCAATCCAATGAAGACAAAGAGACAAAAGTTACAGACAAAAAAATAATAATACAAATAAGACTTAAAATAATGAGACCTTGATTGAGAAGAATTAAACTTGTTGAGTTATTGGTGGAATTAAGTAAGAGAAAGGCAATGTTAATAAAGATATATAGGGTAAAGCTTCTTTGGTGTATGCATAAGAAAATACCAGTGGGGTAGGTGCTTTCTGAGGAGAAGCTCAGAGGTCATTGCACTTAGTTGGTTATAGTCATTGAGAGGGAGGGAGGGACAGTCTCAGGATTTTTTCATTCTTTCTCTGCTTTTGAGATCTCTCATGGCTCTCTGATTAATATACTGCTTCATTCATAAAATAATGATTTAGAATCTCATCTTGAGGGGGTCTGACACATTTCATCTGCAGATCGATGGATAAACTCCATCTAGTCAATTATGATTATCAATCACTATTTCAAAGTTTAGTAATGATCAATAGGAAACGTTTGTGACCTCAGTCCAATTTCCAATGAAAGAGATCACTTTAATATTTAGTTACATGTAGTCCAGTAGGTAGAAACTTAAACTGTGCATGTGGAAATGAGTTAGATATCCCAGTCATGGAGCAACAGATTCTTTACAAAGGGGCACAAAAAACAAATTTTACAAACATTTTAATTGAAATATTCTATCACCCACACACTGAGGTAGATTTTAAAAGAATACGTGATCGTGTACTTTTGTTCGCGCACCAGGCGCAAACAAAAGTACGGTGGATTTTATAAGATACGTGCGTAGCCGCGCGTATCTTATAAAATCCTGGATCGGCGCGCGCAAGGCTGCCGATTTTGGGCAGCCTGCGTGCGCCGAGCCGTGCAGCCTGCTTCCATTCCCTCCCCTCACCTTCCCTTCCCCTACCTAACCCCCCCCCCCCCCCCCCGGCCCTATCTAAAACCCCCCTTACCTTTGTTCCTCGATTTACTCCTGCTAGAAGCAGACGTAAATCTACGCGCGCCAGTGGACTGCTGGTGCGCCGTCATCCAACCCAGAGGCTGGTTCGGAGGCCTCGACTACGCCCCGTTCCTGCCCCCAAAACACCGCATCCCGCCCCCGAAACGCCGCGTCATTTGGCCCCACCCCCAACACGCCCCGACACGCCCCCTTAAAAAAGCCCCGGGACTTACGCGCGTCCCGGGGCTCTGCGCGCGCTGGCGGCCTATGCAAAATAGGCAAGCCGGCGCGGGAGGGCCCTGCACGCGTAAATAAGCCCGGATTTATGCGCGCAGGGCATTTAAAATCCACCCACTATGCTTGAGGCAAGTAGTGGAGTATGTGACTGGTGGAATTCTTCTGCCAAGGTCTGAGAAAATTAAGTGAAATTGCAAAGCAGAGTCAGTGTAAAGCACTTTATCTCTGTTCACAGTGACATATTCATCTTGGTCACTGAGAATGTACTAAGCTTTAGACAGTATGTTCATTTATGTTCCATAAACATAGTTCTGCTCAATGTGAGTTTACATCATATTTGTCAATTATTTAATCAGAGCAGTGAGCTAGATAAAATGTAGTCAGCTGTTCTCTTCATGGGAAGTTTGGCTAAAAGTCAAGTAAACTAAGCAGGTATTTGGGCTATGTAGTCTCCATCTCAAAAGACCAAACTTAACGGATTCGTGCAAGATGCAGACATTGACAAAGAGAGGAAAGAAGAAACTTCTGATAGTGAAAAAACGTCATAACATGATCATTAAAAGATAATTATATTATTGAAAGCTGTAAGAGAACAGATTATCTTCCAATGCCCTTGCATATTATTTTTCATCACCTATATTGGTCTTTGGCCTTCCAATACACAGGGAAAGAAGAACGTATATTTTTTTAATAAAGCAGAGAATAGAGAAGAAGCGCATCTTTATTTTGTATGAGATCTAGGAGAATCCTAATAATAGAGATCCAACTTGATGTTGTATAGCTATTTCTATATATCTATATCCATTTCTAAAAATATTTATATTTTTATATACATATGACCACAGTGCTTAGATAAAGAGTTAAACAATTAACCACCAAGCAGTATTCCAACATAGAACCAGATGTGCAGTGAAAGGAAGAACCACAAGAAGGAGCAAGAATTGCTAAGTGTGCGTCCCAGATGCACATTTTTTTTGCATCTGGAGTTCATGCTAATAGTCTCAATCACATGCATTTGCATGTGATTAGCGCTATTAGACTCACTCCATGTTGGACGTGCGTTGTAGAGGGATTAATTAGTGCCTATACAACCTGCGTCCAACTGCAGGTTAAACATTACACTCGGCTGAGTGCACTGTATTGCATCGGCCCCAATAGATGATTATTTTTTTTATATTATGATAACAGTGAGTTTACCATTCAGACTTTATGGGATGCATTTAAAGCCATTTACAGAGGGGATATAATTAGCTATATGGAAAGAACATGTAAAGAAGTTAATAAAGATATCATATCTTTAGAAGCAGAAATGTCTTGATTTAAATAAGAACACATTAAAACAGATAATAACTGTCTCCTGCCATCCTTATCTGAGTTGAATTCTCAGTATAATAAAATGTTTAATCAGATGGCAGGAGCTCTAAATATTACTCAGAAAATAGTAAAAGTGGTCATCAACTTGTATGATATCTGAAATACAAACAGGAATAAAGGAAGACCTCAGCTATTAAATCAGATGGGACAACACTTTTGATAAATGATGAGAAAATCACTGGCTGCTTTAATAAATGTTATCATTCCCTATATTCCTCAGTTTACCTCAAGATCCTGGCTTGATTTCTGATTTTTTATCCAAATTATATCATCCAATTCACATGAATGTTGATCGAGAGTTATTAGATTCCCCTATCAGTTTAGATGAATCAGGAAGACTATCTTCTCACTCCAGTGTGGAAAGGCACTGGGCTTAAAATGACCTTTCTGTGGAATTTTATAGGGCTTCCCCGGAAAAAATCCTGACAAGATTATTAGATTATAATAATAATCTGATTTTGAACACTACCCCTTCCTCTCAATGAAGCACAAATGATAGTTTTTCCTATACCAGGCAGAGATGAACAACTGCTTACTAATTATAGTCCCATCTCGCTATTGAATATTGACTATAAAATCCTGGCAAAACCTCTGTCCCACAGATTGGGAATAATCAGATTCATAATAGGGCATTATATAACTGATAATGCTTGGACATTTCTTAACGTTATTAATATCACCCAAACTGCGGAATAACCCATTGTCACATTTTCTTTGGATGTAGAAATGTCTTTTGATTAAGTTGAATGAGACTACTTATTTGTTGTAATGCACTAGTTTGGGTTTGGGGATTCAAGTCTCAAGAAGATGCGGATGCTATATAATAATCCATGCTCCTATTTGCTGATCAATGAGGCTTTATATTATCAGTTAAGGATTCAGTGGGAAACTAGGCAAGGTTCCCAGCTTTCATCATTTCTTACTTTCCTCCCTATGATAAAACCCATTTCTAAAAAGGATTCCATACGGGCACAGTTAATGTAAACTCATGATCCAGGCTCTGGGATCCCAATACTGATTGACATGGTGAGGTGTTTTTGAAAATCTTGGGATATCAAATCAATTGGCATAAATCAGAAGTCATGACACTAAATGTATTCAGACACAGTGATGTGCATCAGTCGTACAACTTTAATTAAGTATCAGATGTTTAAAGTATTTGGACATTTACTTTTACTCCAGTATTGCTATTACAATTTCCAAATGTGAAAATCACATATACGACTTTCTCAGCAACAATACTACACACTGGTCTACTTTATATTTCTCTTGGGTGGGGCAGGCTGGATGCAATAAAATGATTTTGACCCCACAGATTTGCTGAGTATGATACCCATTCTCTTCTCCTCAAAACTTTACAAGATGGATGCAATTTTAGCTCACTTCAGGGCTGATGCAATTTATTGGGTGATAAGTGTGGGGGGATAAGTGTGGGGTGATAAGTGTGGGGTTGGGCACACATTTTTTGAGTGCAAAAGGAACGCCAATGCGATATCTGGATTAGCGCATCCATAATGCTCGTGCAAAATCTGTGCATAGGGAATAGCACCAATGGCATGCGACTCTTATTTAAATGTGACAATTATCTATTGGTTCCTGATACAGTAACATGCGCCAAAATTTTGTGCGTCCTTAGTGAGCTTTTTTACGTTCTAAATTTTGCACCTGCCTTACCCTGGCGTTATTGTGTTGGAGCTAGTGGTAGCTGGTGGTTCATGAAGATTTCCTGAGGGTTTCCTGCTATTTCGATGGAAACTGTTTACTTTCTGGTCATGCTAACCTTCTTGCATCTGCGAGTAAGAATTAGGACAGCCACATGGGCGATAGCAAATAACTCTGCCAATGACAGAAGACCAGAGGACCATGTGGTGGAGCACAAGCACCCTTATAAAATATTTATTAAAAGCGATGTCCTGTTCTGGGGCCATCATAAGATACCCTGGACTTCGACGTCAGTAATGTCAAAAGGACACCTAAATGTTGAATGTCCATTACTAGAACAATAAATGCCAAAGTCCTTTTGGGTTAATTACTGCTTTAAGAAAACTGTCCCATGTTGACTAGTAACTGGAATAAAAAGGCCCGAAGAGAAAAAATGTAATTGTCAGCCCAGAGACAGAACAACAGAGGCTGAGAACGGCATGAGAGTCAGAATGAATGCAAGATAAGAAGGTGCCAAGACAGAAGCCACAAGAACAAAAGAAGTACTGAGTAAGCATAATATATGATGTCTGATAGGCGCATGAAGGAAAAGTACAAGCAAATGTAGGGGATGAGAGAGGGGAGGGGGGGGGGGGAAATGTGCGAGCCATGTTTAACAGTGTATAAAAGACTAATACAAATTCAAAATGATGAGTAACTGGCATTGCTCAGAAAGCAGTTCATTCTGTAAACTGGGCTCCGTTTACTCCCTTAAGGAAACACAATCTTGTTTCCTTCGGTTTCCGTATCAACTTTTGTATGTATAAAAAAAAACAAAACCTGCCAGCTATTATAGATTTCTAAGCTACTTAATAAATGTTGTTTTGAAACTAAAAGGCTGTTTCATTGCTGGATTTGTGCCCTGTCTGGGGAGGAAACCAGGTAGGGTAAGTTTCAAGATTCAACAGTCCAAGTAATGTATGAAAGCCCGATGCCTCAGTCCTCAGGCATCTTTAACTGACAAGGGCATTTTATGAATCCTGAATTTTTGGGTTTGTTTAAAAATGTGTGTTTTTGGAACCTGCCTGCCACACAACTGTGATAAGCTGAGGATGTGGTTGTTCTGTATTAAAAAGACACCAGATGGACCCTTGGTCTGACTAGTATGGCATGTCTTATGTTCCTTATGTTGTTATGCTTTCAAGTGCATCCCAGAGCCATCTGTAGACCCTGCAGGCAGTGGGTTATTCGGCCATACACAATTCTCCTTGGATTACCTGAGTCAGAAGTGATGCGAAGATACCATCTCAGGCCTAGTGCAACTGAGACACTGTATGAAGACCTGCACAATGATATTGATCCAATCACCTCTTGCAACCATTTGGTCCTGGGTTGGTGAACTTCTGTGTATCTTGCATTTTTTCATGATAGGAAGTTTCCAGAATACAGTAGGACTGGTTTGTAGGATGAATCAGTCCTCAGTCTCGCAACACTTTGGACAAGTCTTGAGGGCTATAATGAAATGTATTTGACAGTGTATTTATTTCCCAGTGGACCTAGGCAACTGCAGGAGATTCGGCGTAAATTCTTTGAGTTAGCTGGGATGCCCAATGTATTGTGGTGGTGCACTAATAAGGAGGTGCTACAGACAATAGTGCATCCCTAGCGCCTCCTTATTAGCTGTAGAAGTGGCTGTCAGCATGTTCGACAACCATCGCTCTATTTTACCTGTGTTGGTTTTCGAATCCACTGATAGCTACGGGATAGTAAAACGAATGCGGATAAAATTGAGCGTCCATTTAAACTTTTTTTTTTTTACTTTTCTTTTTTTAAGTTTTGGTTCCTCTGACTTAATATTGCTAGGATATTAAGTTGGAGGGTTAATTTCTGAGCGTACAATGTGTGGCTTGGTCACACATTTTACTTTCAGTATTCCAGGGACTAACTAATAACCTCATCAAAATGCATTTGCATGTGATGAGTGCTATTAGTTTTTTTTTTTTGGGGGGGGGTGTTGTCTGTGCGTTTTCAATGCGCTAAACCCCTTACTGTATAAGGGGTAATAGACATGCGTTGAAAATGTGCAGCCAATTGCAGGTTAAACGGTACGCTCAGTTGAATGTGCCTTACTGTATTGGCTTGCTTGTATTTTATGTATTGCTAAATGCATCACTAAATTAAATATAGCCAGATCTGTGCCAGTCAGATCAACCCCAAATGTCCTCTAACAGTCCCTAGTTTAAACCTCATCTCTGACCTCAAAACTAACCAAAGCTTTTAAAAAATGGCTTATTTGGGCAGACTACCAAAAGCATTTAGTGGCTGATATTGTTGACTTCCTGGTTACAGCTTTTTTCAGGGCCATATTTAACTCCTTACTTCTTAAGCTATAAATCAAGGGGTTTAACAGTGGGAGAGTGACTATGTACAGTGCAGTAGACAGCTTGTTCGATTTCATGGAGTCCCCTGACTTGGGACGAAGATAGACTCCTATCATAGTCCCATATAAGAGGATGATGACTGTGAGATGAGAGGAGCAGGTGGAGAAGGCCTTGCTTTTTCCCTCTGTAGAACGGATTTTCAGGATGGAGGAGATGATAAAAATGTAAGATGTCAGGGTTAGAAGAAATGGGGCATAGACTGCAAACACTGATTCTACAAATGTCATAGTTAGAATAACAGAGGTATCTGAGCAGGAAAGTTCCAGCAGTGCTGTGACATCACAGAAGAAGTGATCAATTACATTGGAGCCACAGAAAGAAAACTGGGATATAACAATAGTATGAGGGACTGGCCCTAATAAACCTGTTACTCCTGAGACCATTGCCAGAAGAGCACAGACCCTTTTATTCATGACAATGGTGTAACGCAGGGGATTGCATATTGCAATGTAACGGTCATAAGCCATGGTAGTGAGAAGCAGAAATTCTATCTCAGTACAAGTCAAAAAACAATATAACTGTATAATGCATGCATTGAATGATATGGTGTTTGTTTTTGTCAGGAGGATTGACAGTAACTTTGGCACAGTAACCATCAAGGAAGAGATATCAAGGAGTGACAGATTGGCCAAGAAGAAATACATGGGGGTGTGCAGGTGTCGATCAGCGCATACTATGCAGATAATGAGGAGGTTTCCCAGCATGGCCATCAGGTAGAGGAGTGAGAAGAGAGTGAAGAGAGGGAGCTGCAGCTCTGGGAACTCTGGGAACCCCAGAATCAGGAATTCTGTCACTCCAGTGTCATTTTCCATGTTCTTGTTTTCATGCTACATGGATGCTGAAATAGACAACATCCTATAAAAAAAAAAAAGGCAAAATTAAGTTTACACTGAAAACAAAGAGAGAGAAAAATATTTTCCTATAAATGCTGAAATAAAACATTGGATCATCCAAGTAAATGAAGTCATTCATTATACACTAAACAAACATGACAATCAACTACGGAACATCCTACAGAAGAAGCAAAAAGGATCCATATATCCCTCAAACAGAAAACACAGCGCAGGAAGAATCTAAAAAACCAAAGAAAAAACGTGAGTACAATCACTCAAACATGACATACAAGATTCTGAATACTTACGCCAAATGCACGCTCCTATCATTCATTATATTTAATAGAGATGTGAATCGTGTGCCAGATCGTCTTAACGATCAGATTCGGCTGGGGGGGGGGGAAATCTGATCGTTAAGATATATGAATTGGAATAGTTTCCGATTCCAATTCACATCGCTAATTCTTTTTTTAGGGAGGCCCGCGCAGCTAAAAAAAAAAAAAAAAAAAAACACCCGACCCTTTAAATCGACCCCCCCCCCCAAAAAAAAACCTTTTAAAATTACCTGGTGGTCCAGGGGAGCCTCGGGGAGAGATTTCCCGTTCCCAGGCATCAGCTGTTCTAAAAAAAAAAAAAATGGCACCGATGCCCCTTTGCCCTTACCATGTGACAGGGTATCCGTGCCATTGGCCGGCCCCTGTCACATGGTAGGAGCACTGGATGGCCAGCGCCATCTTTAAAGATGGCGCTGGCTATCTTTACTCATCAGCCCCTATTATAGAGTATAGAATAATAGGGGCTGATGAGTAAAGATGGCGCCAGCCATCCAGTGCTCCTACCATGTGACAGGGGCCGGCCAATGGCATGGATACCCTGTCACATGGTAAGGGCAAAGGGGCATCAGCGCCATTTTTTTTAGAACAGCTGATGCCTGGGAACGGGAAATCTCTCCCCAAGGCCCCCCTGGATCTCTCCTCTCCCCGAGGCCCCCCTGGACCACCAGGTAATTTTAAAAGGTTTTGGGGGGGGGGTCGATTTAAAGGGTCGGGTGGGTTTTTTGTTTTGTTTTTTTTTTTTTTAATCGGGCCATCGGCGCCATTTTAATTAGTGGCAGCCAAAATGGCCCGAGAGCGGGGAGATCGCGCTGGGACTCCCCCCACTGGACCACCAGGTAACAACATTTTGGGGGGATTCGGGAGGGTGGGGGAGGGTAAGGAATTGGTTTTAAAGGGTCGGGTGGGTTTATGGTTTGTTTTGGTGTGCCGGTTTTCCCACCCTCCCCAAAATAATTCCCGTGCCCTATTTAACGATACAATACAAATGCCCCTGACGATAAATCGGGGGCAATTGTATTGTATCGTGCACTCTAATGATTTAGAACGATTTTAAAATTATCTGACGATAATTTTAATCGTTCAAAAACGATTCACATCCCTAATATTTAACGCTCAATCCATAGTAAAAGAAATGCCCATTCTCACAGACAGCAAACCAGATTTCATAGCAATCACAGAAACCTGGATTAAGAACACGGACAACGTTCTAATTAACCAAATTGAAGACCCAAACTACAAAACGTTTTCAATCCCCAGACCAAAAAAAAAAAAAAAAGAGGTGGGGGCCTCATGTTAATCATAAAAAAAACCCCTCCAGATGAAACAAATCATCTGCAAGATATGTTCCCCTTTCGAAATTGCAATATTCAACTCTCCTAAATTAGATCGAAGCTGCTCTCCAGTAATTGAATTCACCATTTCCAATTTAACACTTACCAAACCAGTCATCCTGGAAGATTTCAACTTACATATAGACACACGTCCCCTCACACCCACATGCAAAACAATAACAGATACACTAGCAATTATGGGAATAGAACAAATCAAGGAACCAACACACAAAGCAGGACACAACCTCAATTTAATTTTTATCAACACCAACACCTGGGATACACAAACAAAATTAACCAAAATCCCCTGGTCATATCACTCCCTCATCCAAGCCTCCCTCATGTTCAGCATGAAACCCAACAAAACAGAAAACAAATTTAGAACCATCACATACCGCCCACCGTTTGATATAGAAGAACTGCAACTAAACTTCCAAGAAGAAATCAAGAACATTGACTATTCAAATTCCAAAACAGCCACAAACTCATGGCTCAACATGACCAAAGCATTAGCAGACAGAATAAACCCCACCATCACAAAGGCAATAAAAAACCCTAAACACCTAAATTGCTGGTACAACGATAGCATAAGATCAGCCAAACGTGAACTCAGAAGAAAAGAGAGATCATGGCGCAGGAACAGAAAACATCTATTACTCAATGCCTACAGAACTCATCTAGCAATGTATAAAAAACGTATCCATAATGCAAAAAAGGAATTGTACGCCATCAAAATAAATCAATATCAGCATAACCCCAGAATGCTTTTCACAATCATACAAAACCTCACCAAACCAACAAATGATCCAGGAACACCTTCCAACACAAACAAAAGCAATGATTTCACTGAAGATATAATTGAAAAAAATAAAAAAAAAAAATAAACAACTCCAGCAACAACTCCATCACTCACACCCAAACCTGGAAACTGTTACAGAAAATAACGTCAACTTGGTCCAATTTCGACCCTACCTCCTCACTTAAAATCCAAAATATAATTTAAAAAAATGAATCCAGCAAACCATCCCATTGGCAGTATCCCTATTCAGACAATAAACCACTGGAAACCACAATTTCCAAAGCAATAACAAACATAGTGAACTTTTCCCACTGAAGGAAAATATCCTGAATGCCTAAAATCTGCAATCATCAACCCATTAATAAAAAAGAACAACCTAGACCCAGAGAACATTCAAAATTACAGACCCATATAAACTAGAACAAGGGGGAAAGTCGACAGCCACTCAGCAGTGCATGGTTTGGAGAAATGTATCCTTGAAGGACACTAATAAAACAGGAGAGTTAGGGCATCCCAAGAGAGAGGTTCCATTAAAAGCAAACATAGTCCATATGCCTATATGTAAAAAAAATCACCAAAGCTAATGATTTCCGAATTATCCCAAACAACTGAAAAGCAGGTTGTTAAAACAAACAAAAAACACACTTTGAAATGTCTGTATGCCAATGCCAGAAGTCTAAGAAGTAAGATGGGAGAGTTAGAGTATATAGCAGCAAATGATGAGATTGACATAATTGGCATCACAGAGACTTGGTGGAAGGAGGATAACCAATGGGACAGTGCTATACCAGGGTACAAATTATATCGCAATGATAGGGAGGATCAACTTGGTGGGGGTGTGGCACTTTATGTCCGGGAGGGTATAGAGTCCAACAGGATAAAGATCATACAAGAGACTAAATGCTCAGTAGAATCTTTATGGGTAAAAATCCCATGTGTGTTGGGTAAGAGTATAGTGATAGTAGTATACTACCGTCCACCTGGACAAAATGGTCAGACAGATGATGAAATGCTAAGAGAAATCAGGGAAGCAAACCAATGTGGCAGTGCAATAATAATGGGAGATTTCAATTACCCCAATATTGACTGGGTAAATGTAACATCAGGACTTGCTAGAGACATAAAGTTCCTAGATGTAATAAATGATTGCTTTATAGAGCAATTTGTTCAGGAACCAACAAGAGAGGGAATTATTTTAGATTTAATTCTTAGTGAAATGCAGGATTTGCTGAGAGAGGTAATGGTGGTGGGGCCACTTGGCAACAGTGATCATAATGGGCCTCATTTTCCAAGCACTTTACCGCGTGCGATAAATACGCAAATCGCGTTAACAGCTGTTAACGCGATTTGCGAATGCAAATTAGTCATTTGGTATTCAGGGGGCGGAGTTGGGGCGGAGCATATGTAAGCGGGAACCTGTGTATCGTGTGCGGCGAAACAGCCGCAGTGGTTAGCGCGGCTGCTATCGCGGCTGAGAGAGAGAGAGAGAGAGAGAGAGAGCGAGAGCGCCTTACTATAGTGCCTATGCCCTACATAGGTATTTTGAATCCTATGGGAGGGCTACCTACTAACTACCTACTAACTCGGGGTGGGGATTAGGTATGAGCGTCGGGGTTGGGGGCCACTTTTGCATTCCACATGAGACCTACGGACAGAACAGTGGTCTCTAGTGCAGATTTGCTGGCCGTCGGAGTGAGGACGCTCACTCCAAGAGGAGATTTGGGCAACATTCTCTCCACCTAGCATGTTGTTGCCCAGGTAGAGTGTCCATCAAGCTAGGTAGAGAGAACGTTGTTGTTGTCTTTGGATCATTAAAACCTTTCAAGTATCTGAAAGTCTGTATCATATCGCCTCTGCTCCTCCTCCGTGTCAAAAGCTTTGCTGAAATCCAAGTATATGATATCGAGCGCACTTCCTCGATCCAATTCCTTGGTTACCCAGTCAAAAAAGTCAATCAGATTTGTCTGACAGGATCTTCCCCTGGTGAATCCATGTTGCCTCTGGTCCATCAATTCTCCGGACTGTAGATAGTTCACTATTCTCTCTTTCAGCAGTGACTCCATTACTTTTCCCACCACCGAAGTGAGGCTGACCGGTCTGTAGTTGCCAGCCTCCTCCCTGTTCCCACTCTTGTGAAGCGGGACCACCACCGCTCTTCTCCAATCACTCGGCACCACTCCCGTTTCTAGGGATCTATTGAACAGGTCACACAGCGGAGCCGCCAGAACATCTCTGAGCTCCCTCAATATCCTTGGATGAATCCCATCAGGCCCCATGGCCTGATGGGATTCATGGAAAGGATGGAAAGGAATACGACGAGTGACGTTATCAAATTTGGGGATGATACAAAATTCTTCAGAGTAGTTAAATCACAAGAGGACTGTGTTACATTACAGGAGGACCTTGCAAGACTGGAAGATTGGGCATCCAAATGGAAGATGAAATTTAATGTGGACAAGTGCAAGTTGTTGCATATAGGGAAAAATAACCCTTGCTGTAGTTACACGATGTTAGGTTCCATATTAGGAGCTACCACCCAGGAAAAAGATCTAGGCATCATAGTGGATAATACTTTCAAATCGTCGGCTCAGTGTGCTGCAGCAGTCATAAAAAGCAAACAGAATGTTAGGAATTATTAGGAAGGGAATGGTTAATAAAACAGAAAATGTCATAATGCCTCTATATCGCTCCATGGTGAGACAGCACCTTGAATACTGTGTACAATTCTGGTCGCCGCATCTCAAAAAAGATATAGGTGTGATGGAGAAGGTACAGAGAAGGCAACCAAAATGATAAAGGGGATGGAACAGCTCACCTATGAGGAAAGGCTGAAGAGATTAGGGCTGTTCAGCTTGGAGAAGAGACGGCCGAGAGGGGATATGCTAAAGGTCTTTAAGATCATGAGAGGTGTTGAATGAGTAGATGTGACTCGGTTATTTACACTTTCGAATAATAGAAAGACTAGGGGGCATTCCATGAAGTTAGCAAGTAGCACATTTAAGACTAATTGGAGAAAATTATTTTTCACTCAACGCACAATAAAGCTCTGGAATTTGTTGCCAGGGGATGTGATTAGTGCATTTAGTGTAGCTGGGTTCAAAAAAGGTTTTTCATAAGTTCTTGGAGCAGAAGTCTAATAACGGCTATTAATCAAGTTTACTTATGGAATAGCCACTGCTATTGATTGCATCAGTAGCATGGGATCTTCTTAGTGTTTGGGTAATTGTCAGATTCTTGTGGCCTGGTTTGGCCTCTGTTGGAAACAGGATGCTAGGCTTGATGGACCCTTGGTCTGACCCAGCATGGCAATTTCTTATGTTCGTACCTTTCTTTGTGAAAATCATTGAGAAAATTGCCCACTCACAACTCTCTGAATACCTTGGCATGAATAACATACTCCACCCCTCTCAATTTGGATTCAGGAAAAACCTAAGCACAGAATCCCTGCTCCTCTCACTTAATGACACAGTACTCAGAGGATTTGATAAAGGACAAAGCTACCTATTAATACTCCTGGATCTATCAGCCGCTTTCGACACAGTGAATCATGCAATCTTATTAGACAGACTAGCGGACATTGGAGTCATGGATACCACATTAAAATGGTTTTCATCCTACCTCTCACAGAGAAACCTCCAAGTAATGTTCAATAACAGTCTCTCGAATAAAGTAATCCTCAACACTGGAGTACCTCAAGGATCTGCCTTATCAGCTACACTCTTTAACATCTACCTATTACCTATCTGTCACGCACTAGAACGCCTTGGTTTGACCCATTCTCTATACACTGACGATATACAAATATTGGTACCTATTCAGAACACTTTGGAAAATTCATGAGAAAACAACCATCTATCTCTCAGAAATCAAACAGCATCTAAATGACTTGAATCGACATAGAAAAAACAGAGTTAATTATCCTTGTCAAAAAAAAACAAACAAAAAACATCACCCCCTCATTACCACTTAAAACAGAAAACCCAAATACATTAATCTCACCTGTAACTCATACAAGAAATCTGGGAATCACCATAGACAAAAGAACTTTCATTCAAAAACCACATAGCCAACAAAGAGGAACTCACCCTTGCACTTGAAAAAGCAACCAAGAACCTTGACCTCTCCAATCCAGATACAGCCTTACAATCATGGAATAACATCACAACCACTATAGCTGACGAACTCTGTCCAACTGTACACAAAGAAATCCCCCTTTCAACGAGAGAAAAACAACCCTGGTATACCAACCAGTTAAAGAAGGCAAAGCAGGACCTCAGATCCAAGGAACGCATCTGGCGCAGACAACTCTCCTACTCATAAAGCTATATACAAACAGACCCTGCACAACTACCACCAAGCCACCCTCCAAGCCAAACGTGACTTCTATTCCTCCAAAATTCATTGCTACCAATTCAACCCCAAAGCCCTTTTCTCCTATGTTGCTGATCTTACTAAATCCCCCACTCCCATCTCCCACGAAGGAAATACAGACACAAAATGTGAAGAAATCGCAAGGTATTTCCAGACCAAAATCAACAGCATCCTTCAGCACCTCCCCTCCAAACCCTCCCCCTACCAGTAATACCAGGCACCTCCTTGAGTCCCTTGAACACACCTCCACCCTAGAGATAGAATCTATCCTAAAAAAGATGAGACCGGCCTCTCACATAGCAGACTCAATCCCCTCTAAATTCCTCCTCTCCATACCCACTACTATTGCTAAACCCATAGCAAACATAATTAACTGCTCACTAACCTCCGGCAAAGTCCCAGACCCCCTTAAACTAGCTGTAGTCAAACCCCTCCTAAAAAAAACCCACTCTTGATCCCACGACCCCAGCAAACTACAGACCCATTTCCAACCTCCCCCCCAACCTCCCCCTTCCCCTCCCCTATTACTTTCCCCTGCTAATTATTCTGATTGCATTGACGAACGCCCTTGTAAAAACTAACATGTACATATGTATATAATTCTCGTATTATCTACTCCTGTCCTTTGTTTACCCCCTCCCTGTTAAAAAATGTTATTATTGTAAAGCTTGTTGCTCAGTTATGTTACATTGTGAACCGAGGTGATGTTTTGCAAACGTGCCTCGGTATATAAAAACCCGTAAATAAATAAATAAATAAATATCCAAGATCCTCTAGAAGGTAGTCAACATCCAACTCACTGACTTCCTTGAGGACCACAACATCCTACACCCCTCGCAATTCGGCTTCCGTAAAGGTCATAATACTGAAAATCTACTTTTAGCTATCTCTGACATTCTCCTCATCGGCATGGACCAGGGGAAATCATACCTCCTGGCCATCCTAGACATCTCTGCCGCCTTTGACACTGTTAACCACCAAATCCTACTTTCCAGGCTAGCAGAAATAGGCGTCACTGGCACTGCTCTATCTTGGTTCTCCTCCTATCTTAACCACAGAGAATACGTTGTACAAATCGATAAAAGTACCTCTTCACATATCCCACTCACACAAGGCGTCCCCCAAGGATCCTCCCTCTCTTCCACACTCTTCAACATCTATCTTCTCCCCCTCTGTCAACTTCTCTCCGACCTAGGGCTGACTTTCTTCCTGTATGCTGATGATGTCCAAATCATCATCCCCATTCAAACTACACTCAAGGCATCCTTCAATACTGGGAATCCTGCCTCTCCACCATCAACTCCCTTTTGGCCAATCTCCACCTGGCACTCAATGCAGATAAAACTGAAATCCTCGTCATCTCCAATCAACCAGAGCACACTTCCCGCCCCACTGCTCCCGCCCCCACCATAACCCACTCACCTACATCTAATGTAAGAGACCTAGGAATCCTACTTGATCAGCACCTCAATTTCAAGCCACACATCAAGTCCCTAATAAAAGGAGGCTTCTACAAACTTCACATACTTAAAAAACTGAAACCACTCCTTCATGCACATGATTTCCGTTTAGTCCTGCAGTCCACTATCCTTTCCAAACTAGATTACTGCAATTCCCTTCTGTTAGGCCTCCCTGCTTCTACGATCAAACCCCTACAAATCCTTCAAAATGCGATGGCAAGAATTACCACCAATACCCGTAAGACTGAACACATAACCCCCATACTAAAGGACCTGCACTGGCTTCCCATACCATACCGCATTAAATATAAAACCCTCACCATCCTGCACAACGCCCTTAATAAAAACAATCCCGCCTGGCTTAAAGACATGCCATACTTCTGTACCTCCAATCGACCCACTAGAAATGCCCTCGCAGGCACCCTACACACCCCACCTCTCAAAACCGCACACCTCTCCAACACCAGAGAAAGAGCGTTTACCATAGCCGGCCCCACCCTTTGGAATTCACTTCCCCATTACCTACGACTTGAGCCCTCCTTACAGTCTTTCAAAAAAGGCATCAAGACCTGGCTGTTCAGGCAAGCCTACCCAGATACCAATCAAACCTAGCCCACTCCCTATCCCTTCCATCACCGTCCTCCCTCCTTTTCACCCCCCAACCACCCCTTACCCCCCCAACCCACTCTCCCTGCCCCCTTAATTTCCCCCCCTCCCACTTCTTCCCCCCCACATCTGCCTCCCTCTCCCCCCCCTTTTTTGAATTTATCACTGCCAAAGCCTTAACCCTAACAATTAATCATGCTATTGATCTATTGTAAATAAGTACCTCGCCTTAACTTATAATTGTAAAACACAGTTACAATTATGTTCATTTTATTATATTTATCAAGTTGATTGCTCCTCTCTCTCCTTCTGCCCTATCCTTTCTTGCTGCTCTTCCCCTGCCCACCTCTCACCATTTTCTTGCCTGCTCCCCTTCTCCCCCAGCCTTGTTCATTGTATTTTCTACCTGCTTCAGTTATTTGTAAACCGGCATGATATGCCCTATGAATGTCGGTATATTAAAAGTTTCATAAAATAAATAAAATTAAGGAAGGATACCACAAACTATTAATGCTCAGACGTCTCAAACCTTTCCTTGCACAGAATGATTTCAGAACAGTCCTACAACTACTCATTTTCTCCAACCTAGACTACTTCAACGCTTTACTCCTTGGACTACCACCCATTCTCTACAGATCTTACAGAACACTGCCGCCAGAATTCTGACTGGATCAAAAAAACATGGACACATTACACCAACCCTCATCTCCTTACACTGGCTCCCAATAAAATACCATATAGAATACAAAGTACTTACAATCCTACATAAAATAATCCAAGGACAGCAACACAACTGGCTAAGCAAATACATCGTAAGCCATGCACCAAAATGGAACCTATGCTCAATCAACAAAGGCCTCCTCAAAATCCCTCATGCCAGAACCTCAAAACTAAAAACAACACGAGAGCGAGCCATATCCATAGCCAGCCCCACACTATGGAACTCAATACCAATAGAAATAAGAAATCAACCAAACATCAATACTTTCAAAAAAGTCCTGAAAACCTGGCTTTTCACCAGAGCCTACTCAAGCCATCTCAAGCAACTAAACCAACAATCAACCACGCAACCCAGCAACAAGAAAAAGCCTTCATCCACCAAACAACCATATAACCTCCACCAGCTAAACAACGAAGACAATGTGTAACTAACCACAATCACTACCCCCAGCATATAGCAAACAACATTTTCTTGTACAAATTAACACTACCATTTGTATGAACACTGCTATGATAGTATACTATTAACACGTAATAACTATTGTATATGACCTCAACTAACATTTTAAACCTTAAACTTCCCTTCCTGTTGACTTTTATGCTGTTTGGATAATTATAGTAATGTTTATTTCACAAGCACTGTAAACCGTTCTGATGGCGAAACATGTTAAATAAATAAATAAATAGATAAAAATAATTAATGAGAAAGGAATTGGCATTGAAGAAGTTGAAACTCTCTGTCTGACATAGCAAAGGATACACTTTGGCCCGGATTTTAAAAGGCCAACACGGTCTGGGCCTAATTTAGAAAGGCCCGGCCAGGCACATAAAACCCCGGGACACACATATGTCCCGGGGGCTTCGAAAAAGGGGCAGGGAGGGGGCGGGGGTGGGGTGGGGTCAGAGCCGGCACTGTGCCAGGGGATTATGTGCCGGCGTTGCACGCAACCTGCACTTGCCCGGAGGCAGGCATAGAAGGTAAAACAAAGGTTTGGGGGCATCGATGTGTGCATATTGCACTATTGTATACCCCCTAGCGCGCCAAAGCCCGATTTTATAACATGCACGTAGGTAATAAAATCTACCCCTTTATCTATTGCCTGAATCCTGCAACAGATCTGATGTTGCGGCTCCGGGTCAGCCCCGGCCGCTCTGCCTACCTCCGCGGGCTTCCGGGTCTCCTCGGCCCTCCCCGGGCCTCCGGGGGCTCTTGCCGCCGCACTCCCGGCGTTCCCACGCGGCGCCCGGGCCTGCCCCTGCTTCTACCACGCTGCCTCTGCGCCGCCGGAGCAGCCGGCGTCTCGCCGCGGCTGGCTCCGCCCCCTAGGGGCACGCGCGCGTCTCGGCCCGAGATTTAAAGGGCCAGGGCGCGGGAAACTTGGCTTCTCCTCCGGTGACGTCAGACGCTGCAGGGCTACTTAAGCCCTGCAGCTGCGCTCCTCCAGTGCCTTGCAACGAGGTTCCCAGGTTCTCCTGACTCCAGTTGCTGCATCCTGAGCTCCCGTGCGCTTCCTGATCCTTGATCCTGGTTCGGCTGACGGTGATTCCTGGCTCTTGACCCCTGGACTGGCTTACGACGTTCCCTGGCTTCTGACCCCGGTTCGGCTTACGGTGATCCTCTGGCTTCTGACCCCGGACCGGCTTACGTTGACGCTTTGGCTCCTGACCTCGGACTGGCTTACGGTAATCCCTTGGTTCCTGACTCTGGACTGGCGAGCGACGACCCTTCGACAATTGACCTTGGACTTCATTCCCGTCTCGGCCCTCGCGGGTCCGCCTAAGTCCCAGCGGCCGGGTCCCTACAGGCTCCTCCTGGGGGGACTCCGGCTTCCAGGGTGAATCTCCTAAGTCCCAGCGGCTGAACTCCTACGAGCTCCTCTCGGGGGAGGATCGGCTTCCAGGGCGAAGATCCTCCCACTACTGGACTGGCTCCGTCGTCTCCACCTTCCTCGCCAAAGCCCTTGGTCGCATAGGGCTTCCAGAGCTCCTCCTTTGGCCAGTTCCGAGCCTGTCTTTGCCGCCTCCCGGTCGGGGCCACTGCTGCCACCATCTACAGCAACTTCTCCTCTGGTTCCGATCGGCCCAAGGGTCCACGAATCCAACATCTGAGGTCCATTTGGCATCTGTATTGAAACTCCTCTCTTCCCCCTGCCCTTTCTTTCGCCTTCCTCATTATCCTTCTCCCCTTAGTTTAGTTTATTTATCTTTCAAAAAATAAATCAAAGTGGTTCCTTTCTTCCTTCTCTGCCCCTTCCCCACCTGCTCCCAACTTCCTCTCATCCATATCAGCCCTCCATCCCCTTATTACTGTTTTCTTACCCCTTTTTACTATTTACTTAATCCTTCTTCTCCTTCACTCGTCCATCGCCTCTGTTAGATCTCACCCTTCAATCCTTCCCCTTTCTCTTGAATAAAGTTTCCCACACAAATGCGCTCTCTGTCACATGTCACATGTACTCTCCCTCTCCCTTCCAAGTCATCCCCAATATGTTTTCTCCTTTCCCCCACTTCCCAATCTCTGGAATCTTCCCCTTTGCCTTCCCATTCTGATTCACATTTTCCACCCCCCTCCAGCCTGACATGAGAAAGCCCTCCTGTCACCCTCTTACTTTCTGCTGTAGTGACTTTATACAGCAGGAGAGGTATTTGGGGCTGACTGTGGGTCCCAAGAGATCTGGCACCACAGGCTGTAGCATCCATTACATCAGTTTGCCAAGGGGATATCAAGGGATGCCATAGTTTGAGATGTTCCCAAGTACCTGCCCCCACAAGGTGCCTGGAAGCACCAACAAGTATTGCTGGTAGAAACCTATCAACACACAGCCCACTCAGCACTAGGGATGTGAAAAAGGGACGGATTCATCCAATTCAGTATTCGTCGGGACCAAAATATGTTGCATTCATTTTCATAGGGGGAAACCCAATTCGTCCATTAGTTGAATTCGGTATTCGTTTTCCATTAAAGTTGAAAAAACAAACAAAAAAAAACCCCCTTCTCAACCCTTTAAATTTAATTAACTATAACCCCCCACCCTCCTGACCCCCCAAGATAAGCCAAAAGTCCCTGGTGGTCCAGTGGGGGTCCTGGAGTGACCTCTTGCACTCGGGCCATCGGCTGCCAGTATTCAAAATGGCGCCAATAGCCTTTTCCCTTACTATGTCACAGGGGCTACTGGTGACATTGGTCGGCCCCTGTCACATGGTAGGAGCAATGGACGGCCAGTGCCATCTTGTGCTCCTACCATGTGACAAGGGCCGACCAATGGCACCGGTAGCCCCTGTGACATAGTAAGGGCAAAGGCCATCCGTGCCATTTTGAATACCGGCAGCCGATGGCCCGAGTGCAGGAGATCACTCCAGGACCCCCGCTGGACCACCAGGGACTTTTAGCAAGTCTTGGGGGGGTCAGGAGGGTGGCGGTTTTATTCGTTAATGATACATTGCATTTGTGGGGGTTCACCATACATTTCAGGAACCCATGAATGCAATGAATAGGGACCTATACGTTGTGGATTGTGCATTTGTTCAAAACGAATGCACATCCCTACTCAGCACAGCAGCTTCTTTCTCTGATCCACACTGCTATTGAATAGGTCTACCTTAGCTGGATAGTTTATCCAAATAAGGCTGAATGTTGCTACTTAACTAGATAATGTATCTGGCTAAGTAGCACCACCTTGATCCTCCCGTTGCCCACCCACAACTTATCTGGCTAATCAGAGAGCCAGATAAGTGATGTGTCCTTATAAACGGGATATTCAGAAGCTGCTAGGTTGCTGGATGAGTCCTACATATCTAGCTACCTGGGGTTTGAATATCAACCTCCAGGACTCTCTGGGTCATAGTGGGATTTTTGCATGATTACAGATACAAAGTGCAATATAATCTAGAACACCCTAACATCCAAGATCCATTTGTATTTTTTTTAAAAAACATCAACAGCTTCAAATATTTGTTTTAATCCTTTTACAGCACTTAAAAAATGAGCACGACTTAAAAAATTATATACATTGTTTATATCATCAAATATGCAGATATACTCTGTCCATAAATTAATTCTTGAAATAAGAGAGAGTTATAGCTATTGATGAACAATAAATGTTTCAATATATTGTGTTCCAACTGAAAAAAAAAGCTTTCTGTCCTCCCTTTTTTCATTGCTGTGAAAAGATATAAAAACATTGGGCCTCATTTTCTAAAGTATCCCAGGCCTGCGATACTTTAGAAAACGGCGCTAATGGGGGGGCAGGGGTGGAAGCAGGGGGGGCGGCCCTATGCTAGCCGTCAGCGATCGCACCGCCGCGGTGTGATCGCTGCCGGTTTCGCACCCAATAGCGCCACCATAGAAAGTGTAGCTATTGGGCATGAAATAGGGCGCGAAATAGGACACGAAAAGGCACCTACATTTTCGCCGTCTGCGGCGTCTTCGCGGAGTCAGCCCGGTGACGCCCCGACTCCTCCCCGATTTAAGTAGCGCAGGCTATCGCAGGCTTGCGCTGACAGTGCAAGCCTGCGATAGCCTTGGTAAATAAGGCCCATTGTTGGAAGCTGTTGATGTTTTACATGCAAATCATGTCAGTCTTTGGATGCAGGTTGGCAGTTGATGATTAAAGCAAGTTAGAATCATTATCATCGTGTGGTAATGTTCAAATATATGCAACCTGCCTCCTTGTCCATTTATATATTCATTCAATTAATTTTTTGAGGGTGTTTTTTCATTTTTGTTCGGTTTGCAATTTAAAAATCTTAAAAATTAATTTGAAAAGGTACATATGGTTCTTGGATGTTAAGGTGTTCTATATTATGTCACTTTGAGATAACACCTTTTTAGTGGTAATTTTGTGTGCTATGGATAAAAAGTGACACAATCACTGGGGCGGATTTTCAGAGCCCTGCTCGCGTAAATCCGCCCAAAACCGGGCGGATTTACGCGAGCAGGGCCCTGCGCGCCGGGAAGCCTATTTTACATAGGCCTCCCGGCGCGCGCAGAGCCCCGGGACTCGCGTAAGTCCCGGGGTTCTCGGAGGGGGGCGTGTCGGGGGCGGGCCCGGTCGTCGCGGCGTTCCGGGGGCGTGTCGGCAGCGTTTTGGGGGCGGGTACGGGGGCGTGGCTACGGCCCGGGGGCGTGGCCGCGCCCTCCGTACCCGCCCCCAGGTCGCGGCCCGGCGCGCAGCAGGCCCGCTGGCGCGCGGGGATTTACGTCTCCCTCCGGGAGGCGTAAATCCCCTGACAAAGGTAAGGGGGGGGTGTAGACAGGGCCGGGTGGGTGGGTTAGGTAGGGGAAGGGAGGGTAAGGTGAGGGGAGGGCAAAGGAAAGTTCCCTCCGAGGCCGCTCCGATTTCGGAGCGGCCTTGGAGGGAACGGGGGGAGGCAGCGCGGCTCGGCGCGCGCAGGCTATACAAAATAGATAGCCTTGCGCGCGCCGATCCGGGATTTTAGTGGATACGCGCGGCTCCGCGCGTATCTACTAAAATCCAGCGTACTTTTGCTTGAGTCTGATGCGCAAGCAAAAGTAGGCTGATCGCGCTTCTTTTAAAATCTACCCCACTGTGTTACACACTTGCGCATATAGGGGCGGATTTTCAGAGCCCTGCTCGCGTAAATCCGCCCAAAACCGGGCGGATTTACGCGAGCAGGGCCCTGCGCGCCGGGAAGCCTATTTTACATAGGCCTCCCGGCGCGCGCAGAGCCCCGGGACTCGCGTAAGTCCCGGGGTTCTCGGAGGGGGGCGTGCCCGGTCGTCGCGGTGTTCCGGGGGCGTGTCGGCAGCGTTTTGGGGGCGGGTACGGGGGCGTGGCTACGGCCCGGGGGCGTGGCCGCGCCCTCCGTACCCGCCCCCAGGTCGCGGCCCGGCGCGCGGGGATTTACGTCTCCCTCCGGGAGGCGTAAATCCCCCGACAAAGGTAACGGGGGGGTGTAGACAGGGCCGGGTGGGTGGGTTAGGTAGGGGAAGGGAGGGTAAGGTGAGGGGAGGGCAAAGGAAAGTTCCCTCCGAGGCCGCTCTGATTTCGGAGCGGCCTTGGAGGGAACGGGGGGAGGCAGCGCGGCTCGGCGCGCGCAGGCTATACAAAATCAATAGCCTTGCGCGCGCCGATCCAGGATTTTAGTGGATACGCGCGGCTCCGCGCGTATCTACTAAAATCCAGCGTACTTTTGCTTGAGTCTGATGCGCAAGCAAAAGTAGGCTGATCGCGCTTCTTTTAAAATCTACCCCATACTGTAAAGTTATTCTGATTTTTCATATTTATACAAGTTTTTCTTGTTGAAAAGTGCACACAGTTAAAATAAAAGAAATTAAAATAGATTACCTTTATTTTCTGCTTCTTAAAGGAAGCATTTTCTTAAAGCATAAGTATTAAAATATTTTCAATAATTCAGTTGGCATGCTCATTAAGCAGACGATAAAGGCATTTCTCCAGGTTAAAAGGTGCTTTACACACTGAAATGTGCTCTTTGATTACCTGCTCAACCTGTTTGTAGAATGTGAGTATTTTCATCTGCATGTTGCGGAGGTGTTCCCAGGGAATGGGGAGAGGGCAGAGAATGGAACAACCTGTGTTGCTTTGTGCCAAAAAGAAATTACACATAGATGGGCAGATTTTCAAAGGCTACGCGCGTAACCTGAGGAAATCTGCCCCTGCGCGCGCCGAGCCTATTTTGCATAGGCTCGGTGGCACATGCAAGACCCGGGAAGCGCGTATGTCCCAGGGCTTGCAAAAAGGGGCAGTTTGGGGGTATGGCAGCGGTCCGGGGCAGTCCGCGGGCGTCGCCGAGTGCCCCGACACAGCGGCCTGTGTCGGGGCCTGCCGCGCCAGCAGACATTCGGCACGCGCAAGTTACGACTGCCCGGAGGCAGACGTAACTTCCTGGATAAAGGTTAGGAGGGGGATTTATGTAAGGCTGGGGGGTGGGTTAGATAGGGGAAGGGAGGCAGAAGGAAAGTTCCCTCCGAGGCCACTCCGATTTCGGAGCTGCCTCAGAGGGAATGGGCAGCACGTGCATTGCTCGGCGTGCGCAAGATGCACAAATGTGCACCCCCTTGCACGCGCCGACCCCAGATTTTAAAAGATACATGCGGCCACGTGCTTATCTATTGAAATCCGGCATACTTTTGTTAGTGCCTGGTGCGCGAACAAAAGTACGCACTCGTGCTTTTTTTTTTAAATGTACCCCAGAGAAAGCAGGTGAACATTTTTGTGTGTAATTTTTACTTTGGCAATAATTGAAGCAAAATTACCGGCCTAGTTTTGCTTTGATTACTGGAGCAAATCAAACGGGGAAAAGTAACAATGGAGTGTGTCCCCATTTGATTATTTACTTCTTAGACCCTAGACTCTGTTTGCAAAAATTGTATTTAGTGAAATGATATAATCACAGATTTTAAAATGTCCTCTTGTTGATCTGTTCCTATCATCCTGAAATTATGTAAAGCATAATTTACTGATGTGCTAAATAAACTTCATTGGATCCCCATGCAGGCATCACGTAGATGCATGGAAGGCAGGAATACCGCAAGCAGCTGAAGAGCAAAGCATCATCAGAGCTGCACGCAGGAGCCACACTGATACATGGAAAGTGGGAAGACTGCTTGGGCATCTGAAGAGAAGTGTAAGGGATCCCCATTTTAGAAATAACACGCTGAATTCAATAGATCTGCAAGTATGTAGCATAACATCAATAGGAAGTGGAAAACTGAAAACAAGATTCATTCTGGGATCAAAAAGGTAATCAAGCAAAGTGTTAAAGCTTCTCGGGAAGTTATTTGCATTTTGCTGGCTGATTTCCCACAATGGTGATGTGGACACTGCAAGGACACATTCAGGTGAATATTTAAAAAGATGGTGGCATGAGGATTTCTCATGGAGAGCGAAGCATAAATTCACACTACAAATTAAAGTTTTAGATCATCTGCTGTTAGTTCATGCTATTTAGATTCTTTGGGCATTATTTATTTAGAAGACTGTTGGACTTTCAGCTTTTAAATGTATGGCCTGAAATATTGCTCAGCAATGCATGCATCTGACCTCCTGAATTTATGTAGGAACCAGTGTACGAAACTGCACAAAGGACTCTCCAGTGTTACTGATTCATTAAACAGCACACTCTCTTCCTCAATAGCCACAAAGCTGACTGGATAGAGCATTCAGGCAACACCGAAGCTCAAAGCCAGCCTGACCTCTTAAACAGGTTTTCAGGATATCTCTAATGCATATGAATGAGATTTATTTGCATGCCCTACCTATGTATGCAACTATTTTGCATGCATATTCAATACAAATATCCTGAAAACTAGAGATGTGCTTCGGGTAAAGGTTTTGTGTCGGCTTCGTTTCAGGGCCCCCTCCCTGTGGGAATATCATTTTTCCCGTGGTTCAGGTTTTTTTTTTTTTTTTCGGGGGCCCAATTTTTGGGTTAGCGCTCGTTAACAGGGAGTTAGCGTGCGCTAACTCAAAAATGAATAATTTTCTGAAATTTTGGAAAAAATTCAATCTTTTTTTTGGTTCTCCCGAACCATTCTGAATTAGGAAATTTCAATGAAATTGCCTAATTCATGGAAAACGAATGCACATCCCTACTGAAAACTCTATTGCCTGGGAAGGGGTGAGGACTGGTTTGAGCACCCCTGTCTTAAACATGGAAATGTGATGGCAGAAAAAGACCATATGGCAACTATTTAAAAAATGACTTTAGTGGGGCTGAGATGCAAAACCTTTGAATCACTTCAGCCTGCTCTGAGTCCAAAGCATTATTCATTGCACCACAGAGATCCAAGAAGTCACTAAATTCCTCTGTGCAAAAGGATCCTTTCCCTTTCTGTGTCTTTGGCATCACTTCTTTGATTGATTGTTAAATTAAATTGTAATTAGTGCAGTGGAACATTTGCCTATTGATTTGAGCATCACATTTAAATGAACTCCAATTCTAGTTCCAGTCCTCTCCCCTCCACCTAGCTTCCCTTCCCCCTTTCCCTATATGTTAAGTTACAGTTCTATTCTATATATTGGAATTCCTCATCACTGCTTTGATGGCAGCAAGGCAGAAGATCCTGGCTGCAAATGGATCAACGACCCCCAGGCTCTCTCCTGGAAAGTAGCAGGAGTCATGGAAGGCACTGCAGGACAGACACTGCACCTCTCATATGTCAAGCCTTGGGTTCCATCTATGAGGGTCATTTTCAAAGCAATTTACCCAGCTAAAAGCAATTTAAACAGATACCATAAGTTGGCTTTCTGAAATATTCCCCCTCAGAGTGCTGCTGAAAAACATGCGTGGGATCCAGGGGCATCCTCAGGGCAGAGGACATTTTGAAAAGTTTGTGGTTTTTACACATCTCCCTTACCCAAAGAAAAAGCAAGGGATGTTTTAGAAAATTATCCTAAAGTACACAGGCTAAAAGCAGCTGCCTACCTTACAACAGTGCTGGCTGTTTGCAAATTATCCATGTATGTGCATGAGGCTGGGATCCACATAGGGAATTATCATTCAGGAAGTCACTTTGGAAGATACATTGAATTCCTCAGCTCAGATAATGATCAATGATGTTCAGAAAAGCAAATAGAATCTTAGGGATTATTCTGAAAGGATTTGTGGCGAAAACTGAGAATACCCAAATGCTTCTGTTTAAATTTATAATGTGACCAAATCTTGAGTATTGTGTGCAGCTTTGCTCACCAAATCTCCAAAATGATAAAGCAGAAGAGGTAAAAAGGCGCAGAGAAGGACAATAAAAATGATAAAGGGGATGCAATTGCTCCCTATCAGGAAAGGCTGAACAGGTTAGGGATCTTCAGCTCAGAAAACAGATGAGAGGGAATATGAAAAAAGGATTATTAAATCATGTGTTTTGTGGAACAGATTAATAGGGAACATGTATTTATCTTTTTAAAACAATGCTAGAACTAGGGGATGCTCCTCAAAACTAAATTGAAGCAGATTTAATGCAAATTCTTATTTTTTGAATCAATGCACAATTAAACTGTGAAATTTGTTGCTGAAGGACTGTTCAAGGCTCGTAGCCTAACCAGGGTATAAAAAAGGTTTGGACAAATTCCTTGATTGTTGGTTCATTAACAATTAATTATTAGCCATCTAGACTTGGGGTTCACCACCTCTTATTTTTGGAGTCAGCAGCATGGTGTGGATTATCCCCATTAGGATCTACCGAGTAATTCTAAATGACCCAGACTGGACATTCTCTAAGAAAGGCTGCTGGGTTTGATCCAGCTTTACACCTCCTATGCTTTTATGTTCATCCCGTAGTGTGCATCTTCCTGCTATGCAGGCTCCACACTAAATCCTCCTACATGGACAATCTTCTGCTACTTTGCAGTTTGTCTTTCTATCAGCAATAATCATGTTCACATACAAATGCTAATTAATAATTCTAATTTAGAAATCTGGTAAGGTTGATGCTTTACAATTTATTTCTTTTCTTTTTAAAAACACAATCTCAGTTTTTATAGTTGATTTTTCAGAAGGTTTGAAATCTTTGCATAGCCGTCGAGCCACTTCCCTTCTGTATTTCTAAGCTGTTGCTATTCTTTTGCTCATGTTCTGTCAAGGACTTGCTTGATCAGATTTTTAGCCATCCTGAATCACAGTTCAGATCCTGCCACTCTAATCCTTACTCAATTCTAATGTTTATTGGGGTGCAGGTGTCAATGCATGTGGTTCCACCCCATAGACATTAAATAAAAAAGGAGAAGTTGCTTGCTTTGTGGTGGATGGGATCTGAGGGGGACACATTTATTTTTGATGGTGAAACAGTCCAGGAATTATCCAGTTACTGTAGAGCATCCTCATTTCAGGTATAATTGTAACAAAGAGTAAAATGACAAGCACATTCGGTATAAGAAGCATTTGCAAACTATATCTGAGAATAAATCAAATTGGAGAGCATGAAGTATAGATCCGAGTCTATAGTAAGGAACGTTCTGATCCATCACTTACCTTTCTGGCCAGTGGCTTCTGCATCTCTGGTATGAGGAGCCTGATGAGTGAGGAGTGTTTAAGTTCATTGATTTTCCCATTTGGGATATGATCCCTGGATGTGCACTCCTTGTTAATTATCTTCCAAATCTTTTGACAAATTATGGTCCATTTGAGAAGAATGTCATTATAAACGACAGCATTTGAGTTCCTGTTCTACACACATAGTCCATTCCCTCTCGAGCCTGGAAAGGTGTGCTCCATGGAGTAAACTATTTTCAAAGGCATGCTTTGTATTATAAGGGCTATTTTCAAAAACCTTTGCAAATAGCTATTCACCCAAGTAAAAAGGGCATTTTGAAGATCATCAACTCTGTAAGCAGGTGCATGTGGCACAACACATTTACTTTCACCTGCATTGAGTGGAAGCAATTCCATGTAGAGAGTTAAATAAGGGGGGCAATACCACATGTATTTTTGCATTTTCAAAATTAGGCACTTTTTAATCAGGGAAAATATATTCACATAAAAAAGGTGATATTTCCTATGGTTACTTTTTCTTTGGGGAATTTCTAAAGGACATTATTGGATAATCCATGGGGAAAAGTACCAGTGGACTTTATTACTAGCTACACAGATTTGAAGACTGTCCCATCTATATGTCAGTCTGTCTATGTATATTTCTATTTTGTGTGTCTACTCTGTTCCTAATCAATGGCAGGGGGAAAAGGGGGAAATGTGGAAAACAGGATTTACATTCAGACAACATCCAACAAGGCATTGGTTGTGTCTGTGCAGTCTGGGTAAACAAGCATCGGGGTAACTTGCTTGATGCAGCAGTTACTACCCTTAACCATTAAGCCTTATGCTCACCTTTGATGCAACGCCAACATTACTCTCTGCATCAATGACAGCAGGGGGTGGCAGGAAATTTGAATCAAACAGTTACCAACAAGGGCCCTGATATTGGTGGTCGGTGAAACAGATAAGTATGGGAAAATAAGTGTGAAAGCTTGCTGGGCAGACTGGATGGGCCATTTGGTCCTCTTCTGCGGTCATTTCTATGTTTCTATGATTGTTTCTGAGCATTCTTAGCACTCAAAGTCTGACCAATCATGACTGCTGTTTGAAAATAAAATATAAAAGTAGACAAGTGGTGTATTCAGAAGACTGTTCTTCCCTCTGTGTGACTTATTTTGGTTTATAGAGACTTCATATGGTCCAGATCTGCTGAAGAATTAAATCCAAGAGTAAATGGAAGACAGAAAAGAAGAGTCATATAGTGGGAATAAGGATGGTAGGTAGTTGTCAGTTGAAAGCTGAGCTGTTTAGAGATATATGGATAGCTTCTGTAGATATTTGATGGTTTAATGCTCATTAGCCTTCATTTTGCCTTGTTCTAGAGATGAATGCTAGAAGACTGAATTAATAGGGTAATGAATTAATCCAAGTGAAGTGGCATAGCCTACAAGCTACTAAATCCCAGTCAAAAAGTAAGTCTCAGCCATATACAGCCCTACAGTTTGCCTTTCAGTACATTTTCCCTCCTAATATTTTGGAAAATACATTTTCAGCAGAAACACAAAGAATCGATGTAGACCAGATTAAGCAAGACTCAGTTATACCCATCTATGCTTACATTGTTACTTCCCTTCCCGGTGATTTCTTTCTACCTCCCGTCTCTTCTGTCTTCGCCTCTTCCTCTCTTTTTCAAGTTTTATTTTTTGTCTTTTTTCTCTATTGTGGGCTTTCAGTAAATTCTTGTATCAGTGGAAGGGAGTGGGCATTGGAGTGCCTCAGGGATCTGTATTGGGACCCGTACTTTTAAATATATTTATAAATGATCTGGAAAGAAATACGAGTGAGGTAATCAAATTTTCAGATGATACAGAATTATTCAGAGCAGTTAAATCACAAGCAGATTATGATAAATTGCAGGAAGACCTTGTGAGACTGGAAAATTGGGCATCAAAATGGCAGATGAAATTTAATGTGGATAAGTGCAAGGTGATGCATATAGGGAAAAAGAACCCATGCTATAGTTACACCATGTTAGGTTCCATATTAGGAGCTACCACACCAGAAAGAGATCTAGGAGTCATAGTGGATAACTCATTGAAATCCTCGGTCAGTGTGCTGTGGCAGTCAAAAAATCAAACAGAATGATGGGAATTATTAGAAAGGGAACGGTGAATAAAACAGAAAATGTCATAATACCTCTGTATCGCTCCATGGTGAGACTGCACCTTGAATACTGTGTACAATTCTGGTCATCACACCTCAAAAAAAGATATAGTTGTGATGGAGAAGGTACAGAGAAGAGCGACAAAATGATAAAGGGGATGGAACAGCTCCCCTATGAGGAAAGACTAAAGAGGTTAGGATTTTTCAGCTTGGAGAAGAGACAGCTGAGAGGGGATATGATAGAGGTGTTTAAAATCATGAGAGGTCTAGAACAGGTAAATGTGATTCAGTTATTTACTCTTTCGGATAATAGAAGGACTAGGGGGCACTCCATGAAGTTATCATGTGGAAAACTTAAAACTAATTTGAGAAAGTTATTTTTCACTCAATGCACAATTAAACTCTGGAATTTGTTGCCAGGGGATGTGCTTAGTGCTAAGTGGGATTTGTTTCACACAGATATCCACAGTGGGCAAACAGGAAATGCCAATGTCAGAGCATCAGGGTCTTAGTATTGGGATCCTTGGTAGTGACCATATGGTCCGCATATTGTTGAATTTATGACCACATGACAACATTCCTAATGCAACACGGTCAGAGGCATGGACCAGGGCCACATAACCTGATGATAGGTATGATTCTTAGGACAAGGAAGGGGGCATCCAGAGGCTCAGTTGTTATACATATAGCAGGTCTTACCTTCTTCTTGAAAGCACGTGGATAGGGAGATCCCACCAAGCCCTTACTGTTGAAGAAGATGTTAGCGGGTTGGTCAAGAAAGATGGGGCCGGCCAATGATATATGACTTCCAATGGCACACGACCTGCTGGGACTCTGAGTATTCTTGATATCCATCCATGCCTCTGACTTCAAAACCAACCTGTTTCACCTTACGATCTTGCTGGCCCTTTTTGGAGCTTTACATGTGAGGGAATTGGTCATATTCAACAAGTATGGTCCGGGCACCTGTGGCATACTTTTGCGGAACATGACACCTATACCTCTAACGCCCTGCATTAAGATACACAGGTCAAAAACCGATCAAGCAGGAAAGGAGGAAATCCTCTTTTTGAAGTGAATTGAGACATGCAGTTCTTGTCCTGTCTGCAATATGAAGTATTTAGCAGTTCGATCCTCTGGCAGTGTACACTTCTTGGTGCATGCAGACTAGGTTCCATTGACCACATATCAGTTTTCCACTGTGCTCAGAATGGTAATAACAGGAATGGGCCTCAACAGGAAATTTACCACACACTCTTTTAGGAGTGGAGTGGCCACAAATGCCACACAAGCAGGCCTTCGCATGGACTCCATGCAGCGGATAGGAAGATGGAGATCAGCAGCAGTCAATACATATGTCAGGATGGACTGGGTGAGTACACCTACTCATAATTCTTAATTGTATTTTGCAGATCCGCACTGAGCTCAACTGAATGCTTGGGTTATAGGACACTCTTTTGTATATTGGGCTGCTAGGAGAGCACGCAATCGCCTCTATGGACCGCACTTGAGATTGGCACCTCGTGGGCTGGTTGGGACATGGATGGGCAAGCCAGGTATGCATTTAGATCATTTGTTTGCAAGAAGGTCAACCGTCAGATCGGTATATGGACCTGCAAGTTTGGTGGTCGCCAGATAAAGTACAAATGGTTGGGTGTCCAATGTCAAGGTTTGCTTAGGTCAGACAGAGTCCATCTTTTAGACATTGGCTATGATATGTTCAACAATGCCTTACAGGAGTTTTTGAAGGGATAATTGTTGGGGATTGATGTCAGCCGCAGCTTGATTTTGGTGATGGGCATGAGGTAAGGGTGTGCCCTACCTCATGCCTATGGCAGTTACCCAGGTTGGTAAGGGACTTTTAGACATGGTGCAGGTGGGCATCAACAATGGACTGGTGCCTTGAGTGGCACAAGGCGGGGAATTCTGTACCCCTCAGGTCAGAGGCCCCCTTGCTTGGGGTAAAGGCGGGGGGGGGGGGTCAAGTTTTGTTGCTGCCTTGCTTAGTTATTATGGAGGGCAGCGGAGGTGAGGGTGTAACCTGGTCTTTGGCAAATGACATATCAGCTTAGGTACCAGTATGTCTAGGGTATGTCTTTATTGTTAGTAAAGCTGCGGCCTTTTTATCCAATATCTGTGTTTGCTGTTATTCAATTGAATTAATGAATGTACGCATGTATGGCTATAGGTCAATCAGAGGTGATGGGGGCGGTCGGAGATTGGGGAGTGGGAGGGCCATAGACAGGACAACAATATAGTCATGGCTACTACAGTTACATTCTCTATTATCTGTGACTAAGCAATGACTTAGTTATAACATGCCTAGAAATATTTCTTAGCTGAAATTTGAAAATAGTTGTAGCAAAATGAGGTCATACTTTCTGGGTTAACCTCTGCTAACTTGACTCACGGGTACCTCAGTTTAATATAGTAGTGGTCTGAGGTCGTGCATCATGATTTGCTTGGCTTAATTAACTTAGGCATCCCAGAAATGTTAACGTATTGCAAAGTAAGGGTCTTAAAATCCCTTTCAGTATGACTTAAGATAAATACATTTGTCATAGCCTTTAGGTTTTAAAACCAGAAGGGGCTCATTGAAGGAAGAGGTTGTGCTAGTAGTATTGCTCAGGTCTCCTGGAGGCATTAAGTGAGCCCATTCTAGTATGGTAAATTGATGGATTTTCCCATGCTGAGTCGAGAGCCAGCCTGATGAGATGTAACTTCAACTTTCTCCTTGAAATTGCTCAATTTTTCCATACAGTTCCAGCACTATGGGTCTCTCAATATATACATAGGGTCTCCTGACATTGTTTACAAGAAGGGAGGGGTCACATAAGCTATTATGCAAGGACTTAAGGCATACAGACATCCAAGTGCTAATTCACCAAGGATTTCATAGTATTATACTCCAAATAAAGGTCAGCTCACATTTTACGGAGCACATCATTTTAGTGCGACGGAAGTAAGTGCAGTTTAGTGTTCCTGCCCATCCCTGCCCCTTTCAACATAGTCAAAAGTATGTTCATTGAAATCATTGTGTGCACTTTTGGTCACATTGAGAAAGCTGAGAATTTTTTTTTTTTTTAAGTTCAATACTTTTTATTGATAAACAAAGATTACAACAGTAGAAGAAAGGAAAATTGGAATCAGTCTATACAACAATACACTAAGGATATCCAAACAGCCACTGTTGCACAATAAATGGAATGCACTATACCAAAGGAGGAGTATAAGTTAGGAAGATGACACAAAACTGTATGGGGTAGATTTTACAAATTTGCGCACATGCGTACTTTTGTTCGCGCACCGGGCGCAAACAATAGTACGCAGGATTTTAATAGATACGCGTGTAGCCGCGCATATCTGTTAAAATCCTGGATCGGCATGTGCAAGGCTGTGCAAAATTGGCAGCCTGCACGCGCTGAGCTGCGCAGCTTGCCTCCGTTCCCTCCGAGGCAGCTCCGAAATCAGAGCGGCCTCGGAAGGAACTTTCCTTCCACCCCCCCGCACCGTCCCCTCCCTTCCCCCCCCCAGCCCTACCTAACACCCCCTTACCTTTGTTGCACAAGTTAGGCTCCACCCCCAAATGATGCGCTGCCACGACATGCCCCCGACACGCCCCCCCCCCCGCAGGAAAGTCCCGGGACTTGCGCGCGCCACCAAGCCTACTCAATATAGGCTCGGCGTGAGCAGGGGAAACTTCGGGCAGGTTTTCGGGGGGGTACGCTCGTATCTTACGCGCGTACCCCTTTGAAAATCTGGCTCTATATCGGGCCCTGCATTTTCAACCAAGATCCAATTCTATTATTTTTAGCTGCAGCTATCTTTTCATCTCTATAATATAAACAAACAGTGTTCCATCAAAATAGGACATAACTGTAATCTTAAAAGGAATCAACATGCACCCATAAATGCACATAATGGTGCATTTTTATAGGGTGCGTTTAATCTTAAATGGTGGCTTGAGTAAATGTCCCATGCATATTTTCACTAGGGCTTTAGTGGCTTTCACACATAGGCAGATTTTAAAGCATGCCTGAGTGAGGGAAAAAACAGTCGATATCGAGGTCGTCAAGACTCCCCTGGTTCTTCATCATGCAAGCCCCCCACTTGACCCCAAACCCTCACATTGTGCTAAAATCCCTAAAACTCAAGATCTCCAGACTTGCTCCTCTTCAGGACCAGAAGTAAATTTAGTGGATAACATGCTAATGCATACCTTGGTCAGCTTTTGTAAAATTAGGAGTTATGCTCGGAAGTCTTGTCCTTGCTCTGGAAGGCCCATGATCTGCCCCCTTATTCTATATATGCTCACAGATATGTACTTGCATACTTTGCAGCTTCTTAAACTTTACATTGCTTGTGCACGGCCCACATATGTATATGGCCATTTTTGCATGTGCAATGGGGTAGCTACACGGAGCGCACACATGTACACCCGATTTTATAACTTGCGCGCGCAAGGGGGTGCACAGTTGTGCATCTTGCCCGCGCCGAGCCCACGCCATACTCCTCCATTCCCTCCCAGGCCACTCTGCCTTCCCTTACCCTACCTCCCCCGCTCCCTTCCCTTACCTCCCCTGCCATTTCCCCTCTACCTTTGTCGGTTTATTTTTGTTTTTTCTTTTTTTATTACAAAACTTACTTCAGCCCTGGGGCTGAAGTAAGTTGCGCGTGATGGCCGATTGCCGGCACGTGATCCCCGGCACAGCAGCAAATATGGCTGCTGTGCCGGGAGACTGACCCCGCCCCTACCCCTGGACCACCCACTCCCTGCCACTTTACTAAAGCCCCAGGACTTACCCACGTCCTGGGACTTTACGCTCATCGCCGGGCCCTTTTAAAAGAGGCCCGGCGAGCATAACCTTTTGAAAATCTGGCCCAATGCTTTTAAAATCTACCTCTGTGTAAGGAGCAAATCTTAGTTAGCTAAAATCTTCTTCAAAGCAATTGTTAGAAGAAAGTCCAAAAGTCTATTGTGTACAGGAAGTGAGACAGGAAGTCCCACAGATTTCAGAATCACAATACAATAGGAAATTGAAAATGGCAGCTGGAAATATTGGGAAATTCTTTTCCAAATCTCATCCCAATACTGTCTAACCGGCAGACAAGCATAAAGCTTATGAAAAATAGTCGCATTATAGAACAGGACCAGCCTTTATGAGAGTCTATGAGACCAGCTTTGAATAATTTCCATAGGGGTAGATTTTCTAAATTTACGCGATGGCGTACTTTTGTTCACGCAGCACGCGCAAACAAAAGTACGCTGGATTTTATAAGATACGCTCGTAGCTGCGCGTATCTTATAAAATCCGGGGTCGGCGCGCGCAAGGGGGTGCACATTTGTGCAACCTGCATGCACTGAGCCCAGCACGCGCTGCCTGTTCCCTCCAAGGACGCTCCGATTTCGGAGTGGCCTTGGAGGGAACTTTCCTTCTCCCTCCCCCCACCTTCCCCTCCCTAACCCCCCCCCCCCCCCCCCGGCCCTATCTAAACCCCCCCCCCTTACCTTTGTTCCACGATTTACGCCTGCTAAAAGCAGACGTAAATCTACGTGCGCCAGCGGGCTGCTGGCGCATGATCACCCGGGCCAGCGCCATGCCCCCGGTCCTGCCCCCGAAACGCCACGTCATTTTAGAAGCGCCCTGACACGCCCCCTCTCCGCCCCTTTTAGAAAGCCCCGGGACTTACGCGTGTCTCGGGGCTCTGCGCGCGCCGGCGGCCTATGCAAAATAGGCGCGCTAGCACGTGAGGGCCCTGCGCACATAAATCCGGCTGGATTTGCGCGCGCAGGGCATTTAAAATCCGCCCGATAGTGTCCATAATGACCTAAGGGCAACAAAATACATGGATTGGGTATTGGGGGAAGATAGCGAGATTCCTAATGTGGACAACCAATATCATTGCCAATGGTTCCCGACTGAACCAATTTGCAGTTTAAATTTCCAGCATTTAATCAATTCAACACTATGGGAAAATCTATGATGTTTAAAAAGTTTATATGTTAGAGATCCCCTAAAGGTTCTGACAACAACAAACATATTTAGAGAAACTTATATTAATGGAGCCATCTTAATCTTTGTAATCGAGGGGGGAGTATCAAAAGCTAAGATCACAAATGAGAGTATGTTGCCATTTTCCCAAATCAGATATAAAACACACATACCATGTTGTTGCCAAATTTTCCAATAGTCAACTCTTTATATTGAAACATTGCAGCATGAACAATAAATATAGGATAAGCAATATACACAAAACATTAAGAAAATAACAGAGGGATCATTAAAATAATAAAATCTACATCATAGAAACTAAGATGGCGGCATACTGCAGCTACCTTTTTATATTGTTAATATAAACATTCCGTGTTCCACCAAGGTGGAATATTAAGAAAAAATGATTTTTTTTTCCCAATTTAGAAGGATCATTTTTACTGCTAAAGGAAGTAAAAAATCAATAATTTTGCTGTATGGGCTGGTAGCTGCAGATACACAGAGATTGATTTAAAAATAACTATTTTATATGATAAAGGAGAGGTTATTAATAATATCTGATACATTTTCTCCCAAACCCTTTGTCAAAAATAATATGTTGATTCACAATGAAATAAAATATGAGGAGTGTTGCCTTAGATACAGTACATGATGGCAATAGTACGTTGGTGAAAATTCAGCCCTGTACCAGGACCAGAGTTTCCAGACTGATGTGCTAGAAAAATCATAGACTGAATAACAATGGAAGAAAGAGGTATCCATAAGGTTTTATCCCCAATAATGTTCCCAAGGAAAATTCTCTTCAAGTGAGAGTTCCTAAGCCCTGGCTTTTTCTAAACCAATGCATTGAGAACATGTAGATTTCTTCAAATGTTTATAAATGTGAGATGAAACATGCCCCGCCAGAGATAATGGGGTAGATTTTAAAAGAAGCATGTTATAAAATCGGGGGTCGGTGCGCGCAAAGGGGTGCACAATTATGCACCTTGAGCCTGCCAAGCCATGCTGCCTTCCCCCGTTCCCTTCCCCTAACCTGACTTTTCCACCCCTTCCCCTACTATAGCCCCCTCCTCCCCAAATTTTTAATTTACCTTTTGTGCCTGCCTCTGCTGCTGTGCCTGAAGCTTCTGACCCCGCTCCCACTCCCTTCCTGCCCCTTTAGTAAAGCCCCGAGACTTACACGCATCCCAGGGCTTTACTAATTTCAATATTGTAAAAAGTAGTCCCTTTCCACATGTTCAAAAGCCTTCTCAGCATCTAATGAAATGGCAATGAAAAGATCAGATTTATTCTGTGCTACCCATAACATATTATGAAAAAGGCAAGCACTGTCAGTGATATATTGACCTTTCATGAAAACGATTGATCCAAATGGATGTTTACCAATTACCAACTTCATGTGAAAGGTCAAAAGTTTTGCAAAAAATATATAATCAACATTCAAGAAAGAAATTGGTAAATTAGTCACTAACAAGGAATCGCAATGAGGCTTAGGGAAATCTACAATTTTAGCATCATTGAAATGGCAGGTATAAGGGAGGTGGACCCTTGAGCTGAGACAAGGTTGTTGCCACGCCCAAGGGGAGGTCCCTGGTGGTTGTCGTCATTGGGAGGTAGTTCCAGGAAAGAGAACCCAACAGAACCTTCACCTGTACTAGCCCACATTTCCCGCTGGTTGAGCCTTTGGATGCCGGAGCCGACAGGACTTAGGCACGGGTCTCTCAGATGACAGTACCAAGGGTTGAGACAGGCAGCAGGCTAAACAAGATGGAGCAAAATCTATCTAAAGCACACCACTCAATACAGCGAACTGATCCAACTAAACCTCAACAATCTAGAGCAGAAATGCTCTGTCGCTGTCAGTACTAAACTTATAAAATGATAATGTGGTATTTAAAGTGTTTTAATAAAGTGTATCCCTACACAATGAGTGGTATTGGTTTTATGTTAATGTCTACAAATCATTTATCTAAATAATAATTATCTTTCTTCCTGGCGATCCAGAGAGGAAGATCGCCTCGTGGCAGAGACAACCAGGACAGCATGAATTGCTGACAAAAGAGTTTCGGACTCCGTGAGGTTGGTTTGAGCAGTCACCTAAGCCCCTGAGGAAAGGCTTCAACGTCTGAAACATGCAACGTTCATGTCGGGACCATTCTTGAAAAGAAGGACACACCAACCATTACCGGGGAAGTCTGATTTTTTACTCTTTATTTACATCATTTTGGAGTCTCACAGAATTTTCACTGCAGAATACGCATTTAATAACACCACACTGCCACGGAAGAGTCCACAGGTTTTTTTGGGGGACAACACAAAGTTATAATTCTCCAAAAACCAAAAAAAGTTCACAAGGAGGAGGAGGAAGGTTGATGATTATAACACCACTGAGTTGTGGTGCTGGGCACCTACACGATATATGAAACCTTTCTCTGACTCCATAATTATTATTTAGATAAATGATTTGTAGACATTAACATAAAACCAATACCACTCATTGTGTAGGGATACACTTTATTAAAACACTTTAAATACCACATTATCATTTTATAAGTTTAGTACTGACAGCGACAGAGCATTTCTGCTCTAGATTGTTTAGGTTTAAACAAGATGGAGGCCATGCCGAGGTCAGGGCAGGCAGTGGACAAGAAGATATGAAGAACCAGTCTGAAGATCAGGGCAGGTGGCGGACAAGCAGAAACCAGGAGACAAACAGGTTTGGAGCCAGAAGATCAATCCAAGGAAGCAGGGATGAGGAAGAACTGGATGGAGGCAGGAACTGGAAATAGGACTGGGGCTGGAGCTGGAGCAGGATCTGGAGCAGAAGGCAGGAGAACCACAGGAACGTGGGATCAGGAAGCAGACAGCACATAATCATCAGGAGCTGGACCTATTGCTGAGGCGAATAGGAAGTGGCAAGGCAGGGTATTTATACCTGTCTTGCTTGATGTCATCATCCTGTGCCATGAGGAACTTTCCTGTTGTTGGCCCTTTAAATCTAGCCCAGGCTCTTGTGTGTGTGCCCAGGCAACACTCAGACATCGGCAGCATTGGAAGCACTGCGAGCAGGCCACAAGAGCAGAAAGCCGCATTGGGACGTGACTGCGGAGAGGAGCAAAATTCCTGCCCACAGAGGTAAGGGGACCTGGCCCAACTCCCTGAGGGCTGGGGCATCTAACAGTAGCCCCCTTCTAGGCCCCCTCCTAGAAAGTTTGGGTTTCCCTCGATGGGAGGCATGGAAGTGCCGGAGTAAGTTCTTATCTAATATATTGGAGGCAGGCTCCCGGGTGTTTTTGTCAGGCCCGAAGTCCTCTCAAGCAATCAGATATTCTCATTGTCTGCAACAGCATCTCATTTCTAAGATCTCCTTCAATTGGTATATTTGCTCCTCCGCAGCCAGCTGCTGAGGTTCCAGGGGTCTTTGATGAGGCCGGGTCAGTACCAGCGGTTTGAGGAGAGACACATGGAATGAATTATGTATCTTCACAGATGATGGAAGTCTTAGAAAGTAGGTGACTAGGCCAAGATGCACTTGATGGAAAAAGGGCCAATGTATCACATGGCCAGTTGCATAGAGGGTACCAGCAGGCAGATGCGGTGAGTGCTTAGCCACACTCAGTCCCCAGGGTTGAAGAGAGGCGCCGGTCTCTGGTGTTTGTTGGACATTCTCTTAGCCTAGCTCACCGCTTCATGGAGGGTCTTTTGAGTAAGAGTCCAGAAGGCCAGCAGCTGCTGGTTGGAGAGTTGTGCTGTGGAGAAGGAACTGAAAGTGGGGTAGGAAGTCGTGGGCAGTGGTTGTCTCTCATAGACAATTGAAAATGGATAGGAGCCGTTCATAGAATGAATGTGAGAATTAAAGGAGAACTCCGCCCAGGGGAGAAGAGCGGACTAGGTGTCCTGCCTGTCATTCACAAATGAGCAGAGGAATACCTTCAGAATGCAATTAATGCATTCCGCTTAACCATTGCCCTGAGGATGGCAGGCAATGGTGAGATCAAGGTGAATCCCAAACTTCTTGCTGTTGTGGGTTTGACATGGTTGTGGGTTCTTGGTTGCTATATTGATGACTCCTCCCACGGGGAGGGGCCCCATGGGGAAAATACAGCAATAGGCAGGCTCTACAGTAAGCAACACAGAGAGAATGGAAGCTTTATTAGACAGCAATAGAGCAATGCCCATGGAGCGGGCAGCCCTCTTCAACCAAAGAGTTGTCCCAGATGGCAGTGTTCAGTCCCGGCACTGATGTAGTAAGTGCAGAGGAGGTATCAACCTATGCTGGAAAGTGAGGGGTCCGGTAGTGGTCTGTGGAGTAGGGTAGGCCGAGAAACCAGTCACAGATGACTTAGCCAGCAGTGGTAGATCCGGCAGTGGTCCACGGAGTGGAGTACTCTGAGAATCTGTTCTGTGTTGAGACAAGGCAGAGAGAGACTGAAGAATGAGGATACTCACAAGGCTGGTAATGTTGTTGGAGAGATGACCGCCGCAACGGGAAGGTAGCATGGAGGCAAGGCCGGAGCAACGGTGCCAGGATGTCCTTTTAGAAGCAGGTCGACCCAGGAAATAGGCAGGAGCGAGGCAAGGCCCTCGGGGAGCGAGTACCTTAGGCGTCCTTGTAGATACAGAGTAACCTGGAGAGGGAGCAAGAACGAAGCAAGACCCCCGAAGAGCGGGTGTCTTGAGCATCCTTGCTGGAAAAGCGAAACCCCGGAGGGTAAGTAGGTGCGACAAGGCCCCCAAGGAGTGAGTACCTAGAGCAGCCTATGAAAGTCAGCGTAACCCCGGAGGGTCGGTAGGAGCGAGAACTCAGAGTGGACACTTCTGAGAGAGGCGAAATTAGTTAGACCGGAATCCTTGCTAACTCATAGCTGAATTGGAGATTGGAGGTTAAATACCTGGAGGTAGTGACGTCATGCGGTGGGGACGCCCCCAAGGTTCCCCCCATGACGTATTCAAAAGGGAGGGCCATGTGTGTGCATGTGCCTAAGTGACCTCAGTGTAAGAATGGCGAATGCAATCGCCCATGCCAGTCCGGGGACGCCGGAGAGGTCGACGAGGTGAGGCGGAGGCAGCCATCTTGCCCAGAGGAGAGGAAAGGAAAAGAAAGGAGGTGAGACAGAGAGGGTGCAGCAGTCTGCGACTGACGGGCGCAACAGTACCCCCCTTTATAGGGCCCCCTCCAGGCCCCCTTCCAGGGGGTTTGGGTTTCCGAGGATGCATCTGATGTAAACAACGGATCATGTTTTGTCGATAATGTTGACAAGTGGTTCCCATGAATTCTCCTCAGGTCTGTATCCCTCCCAGAAGATAAGATACTCCCAAGTCTTGCCTTTCTTGCGAACATCCAATATGTCATCAACCTTGTATTCAATGTCCTCTTCAGTTTTCAGTGTTGCTGGTTCGGGAGTCTTTTTGGAAAACTCAGAGTACTAGCAGAGCCACATGAAAGGTGTTATGTATTTTCATGGATGGAGGTAGTTTTAGGCTGTATGTCAAATTTCCCAACCGTCGGAGTATGGCAAAGGGTCCAACGTAGTGAGGTTGCAAAATTAGCTGAAGGTAGCTTGAGGCGAAGAAATTTTGAACTCAACCAGACCTTGTCTCTGGCTTGAAATTGAGGTGCATTCCTATGATGAGCATCGTAGGTTTTCTTAGATTTTTGGCCTGCTTTGAGTAGTAGCGCCTTGGTCTGTTTCCAGAGATGTTGTAACTCTGCTGCAGTGGCTTGAGCTGCTGGTGAGGCCACAGACAGTGGTAGCGGCAAAGGAGGTAGTGGTTGACAGCCATATATGACTTGGAAAGGGAAGGACCCCTTAGCTGTGGCAGGATGTGAGTTTATAGCAAACTCTGCTGATGCTAGCAATTCTGCCCAGTCGCTCTCTGTCTTGTGTTCACATAAAATTGTAAGAACTGTTTAAGCATCCTGTTCATTCTTTCAGTTTGTCCATTGGATTGAGGGTGATAGGCAGAAGTTAGATCCAGTGAAATGTGAAATTTTTGACAAAGCGCTCTCCAGAATTTTGTGGTAAATTGGACACCCCTGTCAGATAGGATGTGCTTGGGCATCCCATGGAGGTGAAAATTGTGTTTGACAAAAAGCTTCGCTAATTCAGCAGTGGATGGTAAGCCTGGCAGGGCCACAAAATGTGCCATATTTGAGAAGCGATCGATGGTTACCCAGATTGTATTGTTTCTACAAGAGGGTGGTAGATCTACTACGGTCGCGATGTGTGTCCAGGGTTCCACAGGAACTGGCAGAAGTTGTAGGAGACCCCAGGGGCATCCGACAAGTGGCTTCTGTCTTGCACAGGAAGACATATAAGCTTGTACGTCCTCCTTCATTGTAGGCCACCAATAGCAACGTTGAAGTATGGCGACTGTGCGGCTTTGCCCAGGATGGCCAGCCAGACGGGAGTCATGTGCCCATTTTAATAGTTTTCTTCTCAGGCTCCGAGCCACTACTGTTTTACTGGGGAGAACTGTATGAGTGGTCACCAGAACCACTTTCTCGGGAATGATGTGGAGATGTTCATCGGGTACTTCATCTGGAGAAAATGAATGTGAAAGGGCATCTGCTTGGACATTGTCTGCTGAACGGTATTTGAGCAGGAAGTCAAATCTATTAAAAAACAGTCACCACCTGGCCTGTCGGTGGTTAAGTCGCTGTGCATGTCGAAGATACTCCAAGTTTTTGTGATCAGTATATACTAGAATTTGATGTTGAGCACCCTCTAGCCATGGGCGCCACTCCTCAAAGGCCAATTTAATAATGAGCAGTTCTTTATCTCCTATTCTATAATTTTTTTCAGCAGGATAAAAACGTCTCGAGAAGAATGAGCAAGGATGGAGATCATTGGAATCACTGAACTGGCTTAACACTGCTCCCACGCTGATGTCACAGGCATCGACCTAGACGATGAAGGTTGGAGTGGCGAAGACAATGCTTTTTTTTGGAAGGCTTTGAGTTTGAAAGGCCACCACAGCCTCCAGAGACCATTGAGAAGCATTGGCTCCTTTTCTTGTCATGGCCGTGAACGGAACCGTCAAGGTGGAATAATTCTTGTTAAATGAACGGTAGTAATTTGTGAAGCCAAGAAAGCTACCTAACACCTTCAACCCTGTGGGTTGAAGCCACTCTTGGATACTTTTCGTCTTTTGGGGATCCATCTGAAAACCCTCCTTGGAGATGAAGTAGCTTAGGAAAGGTACGGATTCTTGATGAAAAGCGCACTTCGAGCTTCGCGTACAGATGGTTTTCTTGTAACCTTTGCAGTACATTTTTTACATCCTCTTGGTATGTCTGAAGATCCTGTGAGAAGATCAGGATGTCATCTAAATATACCACTACGCACTGATACAGAAGATCTCGCAGGATATCCTTCATCATATTTTGAAACACCGCTGGTGCATTGCACAAGCCGAAGGATATGACAAGATACTCAAAGTGTCCGTCACTGGTGTTAAAGGCTGTTTTCCACTCATCCCCACAATGGATTCGGATCAGGTTGTAGGCCCCCTTGAGATCTAACTTGGAGAAGATCTTGGCCCCTGAAGTCTGTCGAATAATTCTGTTATCAGCAGTAGAGGATAACGATCCTTGATGGTGATCTCGTTGAGACCTCTGTAATCAATACAAGGGCGAAGGGAGCCATCTTTTTTCCCAATGAAGAAAAACTCCTTGGCAGCTGGGGATTCTAAGTTTAAAATTTATTATGTTACAAGGTACAGGATCCCCCAGTTCCCTAGCATCAGAGTTCAAGAACCTCGCTATATACGCTCTCCCTTTCCCCTTATGAGAGCAAAGAATCAGAATTTAACCCTGGTTTAGGCTATAGTACAGGGAACCTTACATTTACTGTCTTACATTTATAGTTTGTAACAAGTTTGTATGTTGCTCATAGTAGCTAGTTTTGTTAGAAGACTGTAGTTTCTCAGCCCCTGTCTCTTATTTCGGGAAAGAATCTATATGGTGGGATGAGGTGAAATATGCAGTTAGTTTCTTTCTCTTTGAACGGAGTGGATGTTTGAAATTGATTATATACTGAGTTCTGAGATGAGATAAAATTCCTTTTTACTTTTATTTTTCTTGACTTTCTTCACTTTCCTGTGCAGAGACTCACTCAGATGGTTTGGTAGCTCTAAAATGACATTATTTTTGCATTTGAACATAAAGCATACTGAATACTTCCCCACAGGATGGGCTGTCACTTGTTTCAGTGCACGTGTTTTATCCTACACACACATTATCTGAATTTGTCTGTAATTCTAAATGTTTATTCCTGATTGAAGAGAGAATTGCAAGAGTTGTTAGGTTTCCTTAATTCTTAACAAAACCACCCTATTAGCTATTACAGGTGTCATTCCATTAGTTACAGGGATTCCTTTTTCCCAATTTATGGTACAAAAATTTATTGTTTATGAATTTGAATATGCTTTTAACAAAACTATTAATGAATTATCACAGCTATATGTAGAACCAAATGATTATTTGTTATTATCCCAAGATGGAGTAATTGCTATTGTAAAAGGACAAGGTTGTGTTTCCATTGATGATAATTTTGAATTAGTAATGGATTTGGTCTACTTGGTGGGAACAACTGGTAAATTGGCTCACATTTCTAGGGGAAATTGGCTGTGGTTTCTTGTGGTTTGCTCTGGTCTTTCTTATGGTTGTGAAAGTAGTGTGAATGTGTTTGCCTACCTGTTTATTGTTTTATGGGCCTAAACAACATCTCATATCACTATGAACACAGTCAACATTCAGAGGTCAAGTATTACACAGAACCTCTATGCTTCCCTTGATACAGCTACTTCCCTGGACAGAAACCTCCTCAGGATGAGTCATGTTGACATTGACGGGTAAGATCAGAATACGCTTTCTGACAACCTAAGACAGTCGCATGGCCCTGAGTGCGTGATGATTGTCTACAATCATCAAGAGGGAAATGAAGAATTAGGTGAAATTACTGCTTTAAGAAAATTGCCCCATGTTGACTAGTAACTGAAATAAAAAGGCCTGAAGAGAAACAAATATACTTGTTAGTAAAATGTTATTGTCAGCCCAGAGACAGAATGGCTGGAGGCTGGGAACAGCATGGGAGTGCAGGGCAAATGTGAGATAAGAAAGTTATGACAAACAAGAGAAAGCGCTGCGTGAGCAGAATGTGTGAAGTCTGAGATGCGCATGAAGGGAAAGTTACAAGCTGATGTAAGTGATGAGCAAAGGCAGGAGGGGAAATTATGCGAGCCATGTTTATCAGTGTATAAAAGGGTAATGCAAATTTAAAACAATAAGTAAACTGCATTGCATGAGAAGCAGAATATTTTTGTAATCAGCTACGTTTACTTCCTGAAGGGAAAAACAATCTTCTCGTTCCCTTCGGTTTCCGCTAGTTGCTATTTATCATTCACTATTTGCTGTCTTGGTTTATTGTATGCATGCATGAAATGAACAAAGCCTGTCAGCTTTTATAAGATCTTTAAGCTACTTAATAAATGTTATGAAATTAAAAGTGTGTTTCGTCACTGGCTATCTCTCAAGAGAGAAACCAAGCAGGGTAAGTTCAGGGTTTTAACATTTTTACAATCCCGTTCAACAATTTAGAGGGTCTAATGAACTGTTTTTGAAAGTTTTCTTGAATATAGGCTGACATAGCCTTGGTCTCTGCTACTGAGAGGGGATATACCCTTCCCTTGGGAGGCTCTGAGTTGGGGTTCAGATTGATTGCACAATCAAAAAATCCTATGAGGTGGTAATACGTCTGCCGCATGTTTGGAGAAAACATCCTGGAAAGATGCGTATTGAGGTAGTAGGCCAGGTAATGATGATATGGTGGGCACAGGAGTGACCTTCAAAAGATATTGGTCATGATAGCCAGGACCCCATTGTGACAATTCAAGAGTTGCCCAGTTAAACTGATACATGTGATCCTGTAGCCAGGGTAGTTCGAGCACCACTGGGTGAATAGCCTTCTCAAGAAGAAGAAAAGAGATGGTCTCTTAGTGTAAAGCCCCGGATGTGAAGGCATATGGGCTGTGATGTAAGGGAGACTTCTCCTAGAAGTGGTTCTCCTTGGATTGACGATAGCAGCAATGGCGTAGCTGTGGGAGTGGTAGGAATTCGCAGATGTGCCACCAGGTGTTTTAAAATAAAATTCTCTCCGGCCCCAGAGTCTATAAGGGCAAGTGTCTGAAACTCAAGGCTTTCGTAGATGAGTGAGACAGGAAGCGATAATGGAGGAGAGGGTGTAGTTAGGCCTAGGAAGAGTTCTCCTGGGGATCCTAGGTCTGCATGTTTCCTGGACAGATAGGGCAAGTCTGGACAGTATGGCCGGAGTGGCCGCAGTACATGCATAGGCCCATGCATTTACGGTAATGCCTCTCTTTTGAGGTTATGTGATTATGGCCTAACTGTATTGGCTCATCCTCTTCACTGTGGGGTAGGAGCTGTGTGCAAAGGCTTAGGATGGGTACCTCCCGAGACATGTTTCTTGGGACTCTTAGCCTCCTGGGTATGATCCCAAATAAGGCGATCAATTCTTCCAGCCAATTCGATGAGAGATTCCAGGGTGTCAGGCAAATCGCAAGCCACTAATTCATCCTTCAGTCGAGAGGTGAGACCCTCCAAGAAAATAGCCCACAGACATCCCAAGTCCCAATGGAGTTCAGACGGTAAAGTTTTAAATTCAATCACATAGTCTGGTAAAGGCTAGTTCCCTTGCTGAAGGTGCAGCAGAGTAGACCCTGCAATGGTGCGAAACGTCCCTTATCGCGTGTGATCCGCTTGGAAAATGCCCCCCTTAGCCGGGATAACTTTTCTATCTGGACTGTGAATACGGACAATGTAAGTACTGAAAGATTTTGAAACTTCCTCATGATAAAGCTATGTAAATCTATGTAAATGTTAGCTATGGATCCTACTGCCACTATGTAAACTGGTGTGATACTATGTAAACTGGTGTGATAACACTAGTTGAACATCGGTGTAGAAAAACAAAAATAAATAAATGTCATATTCCCAATATTATTAGGAGCGCTGCAGTATTAACCATCAGAGTCCATGTGAGCCTCACATTGATAAACATGAAGCATGAATACAACACAGAGAGCTGAAGAGTGGATCTTTATCCATGTACCATGCACTATTAAACAGATATAATTATTTATTTATTTGTATACCGTCAATCTGGTAGACAATCTTGGCGGTTTACAGAAATAAAAATGCAAGTATACAAACCATAAAACATCAAATAAAATACAATAATAGTAATACAACATTGAGCCCACCTGTGGCATAGTTTTCCTGCTGCTCTTTGCAATTGTAATAGTTAAATCAATCTCGACTGTTCTATTTACCTACTGCCTACTAAAGATACAGATAAACACGAAGAAAGCATGGACAGCCAAAGAGTGAATTCAATGAAAACAAGTTTAACCACTGAAAGTATTAAAGCTGCATATAATTCAGGTAAAATAATCTGTAGTTGTGGAAAGTGATGTCCCCCACTGAGAGGATTTGTAAATTTTTCTACTTTTTCTTCTACACATTTCATTTTCGGAAGTAATTTGTAGATTTTGGTTTTGTTTAAACAGAAGGCATGTTGCACATTTTTATATTTTTCTGTTTTCTTTTTTAAGTTGGCAAATGATGAATTAATCTAATTCAAGCAGATCATTCATACTTCAGGATTATAGTCACACCAAAGAATAGCATGATGAGCTCCTTCAGAAGCAGAGGATTTACACAAAACATCTGAGGTTATATTAAAATGAAGACCATTAGTACAGAGAGGCCAGGTCTGATCCCATTACTTACTTTCTTGGCCAATAGTTTCTGCATCTCTGGCATGAAGAGCCTGGTGAGCCAGGAGTATTTATGTTTGATAACACTGGGGAACAATGTTTAACTTAATTCCTGTTGAGTTCGATTTTTCAGCTATTTTAGACTTAAATAGGCATGCTGATTTCAAAACTGCAATTAGTTTTTTCTCTACAGCCTATCTTAGGCCTGGATTTATCAAAATGCACTAAATATCACATGCAATAGGAAAAGGGGCGTGTTTTATGGTAATAGGCTGTTTATCGCAAAGTACGCCTCCAAGATCTGACCTCAAACCTGGTGATCCAAACATTCTACAAGAGCCACTTGACAGAAAGAACATGATTTTTGGGATGAAGGGAGGGTATCCTGTACCTTAAAAAGTTGACGTGATAGAGAAAAACTGGGGTCATTTTTGGATTCAGACGTCAAACGTTAGTCAAAAACAAGTGTCAGATCTAACTCAACAAAAATTGTGTTCCCCAGTGAATTGGTCCATTTGGAACCTGATCCCTGAACACAGAGCTCTTGTTAATTATCTTCTGAATCTTAAGACTATTAGTTTATAAATGACTAGGGTTCAGCTTCCTAGACTTACAAAATTTAGGGTAATCCATCCATTTATCATCTGGCAAAGGAAAAATGTCTGAGTTCATAAATGTTATCCCATCCTCTAAATCTCATAAACCTCGACAATATGTGACACTGTCTACTCTCACCATAGCTACATAAAACAGTGCAATATATTCTTTGTGCAATCTGCAAGCATATCCCCAGGTTTCTGGTGATTCTGGGATTGTACTAAGGGCCAGAAAGTCTGGATTTTATGATGAAATACCCTGTTCTCTGCAGAATCAGTCAAGCAGACAGGGCCAGGAAGAACTGGAAATAAAAATAATAATGACCCATGCATTTGCAAACAGTGGTTTTTTACATTTTATAAGTAAATATATAAATAAATAAATGCATCTATATCCCTGCCTCAAACCACATTGATCCTGGAAGGAGGGCAGGTGCAATATGGCACAGGTCCCATCATCCTCCTTCTCCTATCCTGCCCCAGTCCAAACCACAACTTCATCTGCAGGAAGCAGAAGAAGAGGGAGGATGTGATCTGAGGTGCTATGCTGGAACAGTTCTATCAAGTCAAGACTGGAGAAGATGCAGGGGAGAAAGAAAAGGAATTAGAATATGAAGAGAGATGGCATCACAGTCGGGTGAGAGAGATCATATTTGGGGGATAGTAATAGAATAAGTGGTGGAATAGGAATGAATCTGTAGAGTGAGGAGATTGGAGGAGCTGGAGAGTATGAATGAGGGGGGATAGGAGGTTCTGTGGGGTAAGAGTGAGAGGAAAACAGGATGTGAGGGATAGGAGGAAGTCTAAACAGTGATTTAGGAGACTGGAGGAGCTGTGAAGTGTTTAAGAGGAGGTTGGAGGGAATGGATTAGTAGGGATGTGAGGTATATGAATGAGAGAAGGGATCAACATGAGGAGGAATGGAGTCAGTGAATCATTTAACCCTCTCCAAAACCCCCTCTTTACATATGACATGTCATACTGAGTCAGACCAAGGGTCCATCAAGCCCACTATCCTGTTTCCAACAGTGGCCAATCCAAGTCACTAGTACCTGGCAAGTACCTAAACCTCAAATAGATCCTATACTACTATTCCTTATTGATTAATAGCAGTTTATGGACTTCTCTAGAAACTTATCCAAACCTTTTTTAAACCCAGTTACACTAACTGCCATAACCAAATCCTTCGACAATGAATTCCAGAGCTTAATTATGCATTGAGTGAAAAATATTTTCTCTGATCTGTTTTAAATGAGCTACTTGCTAACTTCATGGAGAACCCCCTAGTCCTTTTATTGTCAGACAGTAAAAATTATCAAAGGTAGCAGAAATTGCAAGAGAAAATAGAGTAACATTAAAAAAATATAGGTAGAGGAAGACAGGTGGAATTATCCAAAAAACTGGAAGACAGGGAGGGCAGTTAGATAAGCAAAGACCAAAAAGAGAGAACAACATTGCCTAATCAATAAAAATAAGAGATAAAGTCTTTGGATATATAGGAGAAAGATGAAATACAAATGGAAGAATGTGTAAATATTTCCAGAATAAGGAAAGTGATACAGACTTAAATCAAGAAATGTAATGAATAAATGAGACATGAGGAAGAGGATAAGAAGGAATAAGATCAAGGTCCTAGTATGGTAAAGCCCAGAATATATAATGAGCTCAAGAATGTGCTGGCTAAACCCTTCAACTTGTCCTTGAGGATGGAAGAGTGTATGAGGGATCAGACAAGCATAGATGTAGTTCTGCTGCAAACACTGGAAACAAGCAAGAGATAGGCAACTGCAGGCTCATCATTAATATAAAACTTTACTGTGCACAACTGTGAAAATAATAGTAAAGAAAAAAATAATGCAGATCTGTGGATCAGGAAGATTACAGGAAACCCAGCAATGATGATTCACTAGGAGACTATGTTTTCATACACACTTGGTTGAGTTCTTTATTGAGACAGCAAAAGCAATGGATTGAGAATGTACAATAGATATTGCCTATCTTTAGTAAGGTTTTTTACACTAGAGGGCATGGGATTAGTGGAGAAAGTTTTAAATTGGATGGGAAATGTATCAAATAACTGAATTCAGAAAGGGAAGTAAAAATGTTGATTTTGATCACTGCAAGGGTCTGTGCTAGAACTTGTTATTCTCAATATATTTTGTGGCATTGCAAGCCACTTGACTTAAAACAGAACTTGTTTGGAGATGAAACAGAAATCCAGAAAAAAGTAGGTATGCTGAAAGGAAGAGAAAACAATGAAGAGGGAGGAGGAATAGCCTAGTGGTTAGAGCAGTGGGCTATGAACCAGGGTTTGAGTCCTGCTGTCCATTGCCTCAAGTACAAACATAGATTGTAAGCCCTCTGGGAATAGAGAAATACCTACAGTACCTGAATGTAAACTGGTATGATATCTCAATTGAGATCAAATGTTGGTATATAAAAATAATAAATATGGGATGCCAAGCAACTTTCTTAGGCTAGAGGCTCAGGACCCAACCTTTCTTCATGCAATGTAAACATTATTTCTTCCATTCAATCAGCAAACACAGTATTAGACTGCCTGTCCCCTTCCAGCAGTATACTCATATCTAGACATTTAGTAGACCTGCCAATCTTATTCCAGCAGTGTCATTCACTGTATACAGGAGCTCCTCTCCTGGAAACTCCAGAGCCTCCTGAACCTAGCTAGGATCAGTCTGGTATCCTTCCCTAGCAGGGTCCCACCCACAGAGCTCTCTCTCTCTCTATAGGATTTAAGGTGGCCCAGGCCATCTAGCCTGGTTTCACACAGGTTAAGGAGGGGTAGTAAGGCCAGTCCTTCACATACCCTCCCTCTCAGCTTAAACCCATGGGGTAAGTGTACTTGCTCACCCTGGATCCCATCCAGGGAAGTGGCTTCACTCTCCAATAGAATCCCCCTGGCCTTCTGCCAGGTAAACACTTGGGTGGAGCTATAGGGTCGTGCTCTCCCCTTCATGCTAGGAATACCCCAGATCCCACCGACATTACCATGACCCACTATACCATTTGCTCAGTATTCACCTGCAGTCCTTCAATTGAGTTCTTTCCCAGCTCTGGGTTCCAATGCAGTGTCTCCAACTGCAGTGACTCTTTCTGGAATTTCAACAGCACTCCTCTCTAGTACCTCCGCATACCATCCTCAGGCCAGCCCACGCTGCTTCCAAGTGGCCACAATGTACTGACCCTTTCTGTGATCCCTTTATCCTCAGGCCAGGCTGTAAAGTTCCACCCTTATCTCTCATGTGTCTCAGTTACACTCCCAGCCTGCTCCATCAGCTGACTCTCATTTTTTTCTGTAAGTCAGGCTTCTCTTCTGACACCTGTTCCAGTGGTGTACACCCTGGTTCCATGCCAGGTTTTCCTATTACACCACCACCCACAGTCATTTCCCCATCTTCAGCATCATTGCTGCTTTTATAATCCTCTGCATCTGTGTTCACTTGCATTGTATCAAGTTCTGATGTTCCTCTTGGCATTTTGGCACTTGATATCAGTGTTGTTGCTTTGCATTCTCTCAAAGTAGATTTCAAGACAATCTGGCTTCTCCTAACACAGTTTTGCCCTTGCCTCTGTCCTTCCAAGTGATTTTGAAGCATCACTAGAAATGCTTGCTCATTCCCGCGTGCATCTTGAGGGCCACCTCCTGTTCAAGCTTACAGCCACTCTGGCAGCTTCCTTTCTCTTTTCAGAGGCCATGCCCTGTGCAAACATGGTATCTGTATAACTGTTTCTTTCCTTTTTTCTCAAAGGTAAAACAGAAAAAAGCTTGCTTTACTAGCATTAACTTGCTCACTTTTTTATTTCGATCTATCTCCTTGGTCTGTTTAATTCTCATCTTAACGTTTTCTGTGTGTTCTTCTTTGACCCACGCTACTACACTTCTTTAGTGCTCTGGTACAAAAACCTGCCTTGCATAGAGAAAAAATGCCTGAACTGACACCATATGTGGGATGACCGAGAACTTTCTTATTCTGGACACACAAACCCTCAGTACTCCAGCCTTCCTTAATTCAATTTAAAGATAATTTCTCCCATGCAATCAGCAAACACAATATTAGTCTGCCTGTCCTCTTCTAGCAGTGTCTGCCTTCCTCTAGCAGGGTACTCACCCGTAGACATTTAGTAGGCTGTCTGCCTTCCTCTAGCAGGGTACTCATCCATAGACATTTAGTAGACTGTCTACCTTGTACTAGCAGGGTACTCACCCATAGCCATTTAGTAGACTGTCTACCTTGTACTAGCAGGGTACTCACCCATAGCCATTTAGTAGACTGTCTACCTTGTACTAGCAGGGTACTCATCCATAGACATTTAGTAGACGGTCTGCCTTGTACTAGCAGGGTACTCATCCATAGACATTTAGTAGACGGTCTGCCTTGTACTAGCAGTGTACTCATCCATAGACATTTAGTAGACGGTCTGCCTTGTACTAGCAGTGTACTCATCCATAGACATTTAGTAGATTTTCTACCTTCCTCTAGCAGGGTATTCATCCATAGACATTTAGTAGACTGTCTGCCTTCTTATAGCAGGGTACTCATCCATAGACATTTAGTAGACTGTCTGCCTTCTTATAGCAGGGTACTCATCCATAGACATTTAGTAGACTGTCTGCCTTCTTATAGCAGTGTACTTCACAATACCTTAATGCAGAGCTGTTCAAAGGAGATCTTCTCCTGGAGACCCTAGATCATCCTAAACCTAACTAGGCTCTAGGTATGTGAATCGTGTCCTCGATCGTCTTAACGATCGATTTCGGCTGGGAGGGGGAGGGAATCGTATTGTTGCCGTTTGGGGGGGTAAAATATCGTGAAAAATCGAAAAATCGAAAAATCGCAAAACCGGCACATTAAAACTCCCTAAAACCCACCCCCGACCCTTTAAATTAAATCCCCCACCCTCCCGAACCCCCCCCAAATGAGTTAAATAACCTGCGGGTCCAGCAGCGGTCCGGAACGGGCTCCTGCTCCTCAATCTTGTTGTCTTCAGCCGGCGCCATTTTCCAAAATGGCGGCGAAAAATGGCGGCGGCCATAGACGAACACGATTGGACGGCAGGAGGTCCTTCCGGACCCCCGCTGGACTTTTGGCAAGTCTCGTGGGGGTCAGGAGGCCCCCCACAAGCTGGCCAAAAGTTCCTGGAGGTCCAGCGGGGGTCAGGGAGCGATTTCCCGCCGCGAATCGTTTTCGTACGGAAAATGGCGCCGGCAGGAGATCGACTGCAGGAGGTCGTTCAGCGAGGGTTCCGGCGCCTCGCTGAACGACCTCCTGCAGTCGATCTCCTGCCGGCGCCATTTTCCGTACGAAAACGATTCGCGGCGGGAAATCGCTCCCTGACCCCCGCTGGACCTCCAGGAACTTTTGGCCAGCTTGTGGGGGGCCTCCTGACCCCACGAGACTTGCCAAAAGTCCAGCGGGGGTCCGGAAGGACCTCCTGCCGTCCAATCGTGTTCGTCTATGGCCGCCGCCATTTTTCGCCGCCATTTTGGAAAATGGCGCCGGCTGAAGACAACAAGATTGAGGAGCAGGAGCCCGTTCCGGACCGCTGCCGTTCCGGACCGCTGCTGGACCCGCAGGTTATTTAACTCATTTGGGGGGGGTTCGGGAGGGTGGGGGATTTAATTTAAAGGGTCGGGGGTGGGTTTTAGGGGGTTTTAGTGTGCCGGCTCACGATTCTAACGATTTATAACGATAAATCGTTAGAATCTCTATTGTATTGTGTTCCATAACGGTTTAAGACGATATTAAAATTATCGGACGATAATTTTAATCGTCCTAAAACGATTCACATCCCTACTAGGCTCTGTCTTTAATCCTTGCCCAGCAGGATCCTGCCCACAGAGCTATCTCTCTACAGGATTTAAGGTGGACCGGTCATCAAACCTGGTCCCATACAGGTTAAGGAGAGTTAATAAGTCCACTCCTTCACAAGGGATTTGAAAAAACTGGGAGAAAGTTCAAGGTTTCTCACAATACATTTCAGTGTTAAACAGTGTAAAATCATGCAGTTGAGGAACAAAATCCACAAGATACATATCACTTAGAAGGGTAAAAATTGGACACTGTTATGCGAGCAAAAGATCTTGGAGAAATCTCAGATGATCTACAGCTATCAAGTGAATGATAACCAAAAGTAACTGTGATCGGGGGAATAATCCAATGTAGGTTAAAGGGTTCTAATTAGTCTGATGTTCTAGTGCACCAGGGAGTGAAACATAATTTTGGCTCGGTTGACCATACTTCTCTGGGTCTGTACAGACTTGGAATAAGTTCAGGGAAACAATCTCTTATAGCCCCACAAATGCAAAACTTTGTAATAAATGCAAGCTACTCAATTAGCAGTGATTCTGAAAACAGTCTTCTTTCATTTACTGGAAAAGTATATAAAGAGTCCAGCTTTGAAGAAACTTAAAAGTAAATGCATTTCAATGGAACAGCTCCCCTATGAGGAAAGACTAAAGAGGTTAGGACTTTTCAGCTTGGAGAAGAGACGACTGAGGGGGGATATGATAGAGGTCTTTAAAATCATGAGAGGTCTAGAACGGGTAGATGTGAATCGGTTATTTACTCTTTCGGATAGTAGAAAGACTAGGGGGCACTCCATGAAGTTAGCATGGGGCACATTTAAAACTAATCGGAGAAAGTTCTTTTTTACTCAACGCACAATTAAACTCTGGAATTTGTTGCCAGAGGACGTGGTTAGTGCAGTCAGTATAGCTGTGTTTAAAAAAAGGATTGGATAAGTCCTTTAAGGAGAAGTCCATTACCTGCTATTGTATTAAGTTCACTTAAGGGTAGATTTTAAAAAATTGCGCAAACAAAAGTACGCTGGATTTTATACTTAGCCGCATGTATCTTATAAAATCCGGGGTCGGCGCACGCTGCCTGTTCCCTCCGAGGCCGTTCCGATTTTGGAGCGGCCTCGGAGGGAACTTTCCTTCGTCCTCCCCCCACCTTCCCCTCCCTTCCCCTACCTAACCCACCCCCCCGGCCCTATCTAAACCCCCCCTTACCTTTATTCCACGATTTACGCCTGCGAAAAGCAGACGTAAATCTGCACGCGTCGGCCGGCTGCCCCGCACCGTGTTCCGGTCCCAGGGGCTGGTCCGGAGGCCGCGGTCACTCCCCTGGGCCAAAACCACACCCATATTGCCGCCCCCGAAACGCTGCGTCATTCGGCCATGCCCCCAACACAATCCCTCCCGCCCCTTTTAAAAAACCCCAGGACTTACGCGCGTCCCGGGGCTCTGCGCGCGCCGGCGGCCTATGCAAAATAGGCGCGCCAGTGCGTGAGGGCCCTGCGCGCATAAATCCGCCCGGATTTACGCGTGCAGGGCATTTAAAATTTGCCCCTTAGAGAATAGCCATTGCCATTAGCATGGGATAGACTTAGTTTTTGGGTACTTGCCAGGTTCTTATGACCTGGATTGGCCACTGTTGGAAACAGGATGCTGGGCTTGATGGAGCCTTGGTCTGACCCAGTATGGCATTTTCTTATGTTCTTATGTTTTTAATCCATGCTTTGAGAGTCAGAGCAGCAGTGAAATATTATTTCATAAGGTCAACGTTTTGGGTTAAAGCTTTGCAGTCCCACCCTCCCTCTGGTCTGAACTCTACCCGGTCGATTTAGCCTTGCATCACTTGCACCCACCCCCTCCCCCAAAGGCAGGCCATTTTCTCTTCTGCTGCAACCAGAGCCAATCTATCCAGGTAAATAGCAATTCTTTGTAAAGAAAACAAAGCACTTTAAGTTAAGCCTTAGCAATTTTGAATTCCCAGTATTTAAACAAAATCTGAAGTGTTCTGCAGTGACCCCCCCCCTCCTCCTCCCCCTCTCCTCCTGTCCATATCCTTTCCTGCACAGATTCCTCTCCATTCCCCTCTCCCTGTCCTGAGCACAGTCTCCCACTCCCTGCCTAGTATCCCCCTGCTTCCCTCAGACCTGTCTCTGGGGTTCCCAGTGCCCTGGGCAGTCCTTGGGAGCGAGGATGGCCGTGAGGAGGTGGGGAGCCTCCATGATGACACGACTGGCCAGCTGAGCCAGCAGCTGCATAGTGATGGAGGGCTCGTGCCCCCACAGTGACAGCGAGCAGCTCCTACCCCCAGCCTCCTGATGAGTGGCATCAAAGCCCCGCCCCCTTCCAGGTCTTGCACCCTGTGTGGTGCCCACTCCTCCTCTCCCCTTCCCTGTCCAGCTTTCTTCTGACCCTCTCAGAGCATGAGAGAGGGAGCGAGTGTGTGAGAAAATGAATGAGTGTGTACATGAAAAAGAGGGAAAAGATTATGTGATCCCTTCCACCCCTAATAACCCACCACATTCTCAGAATGACTGAAAATCAAAAAAAGTTGCCAGGTATGTAGAGCAGGGGATTGTTCAATTCCTTATTAGTTTTAATTTCTTGATGTGTCTGCTGTTTTGAAATATCATATGGGTGTCTGGCAAATTTTAAACCTTTTTATAATACCTTTTAATTATTGGATATTCTATTCATTGGCTGATTTGAAATATTTATTTATTTATTTTATTATTTATTTTATTTAAAGTCTCTTATATACCGATGTCCGTTCGCACATCGCATCAGTTCACAAAGAACAATAACTTTTGGGCGGAGCCCTTACATAGAACAGATATAAATAGTTAAATTACATATAAATAGAGATAACACTAAAAATGGGGATGGGTGATATTGGGTAGAGAAAACAATATAAATGATTCAATGATACAAAAATCGATACAAGGAACTATAAATTATATAAAATAATTATGTACATAATTCGCAATATTACATTGTACAAAGTAAGAGACATACCATATTCCGTTTTCATACCGTATTCATAGACGTAGATCGCAAATATATATTACAGATGAGATTTATGTGATGGGGGGTGACATGGGGTAGGCTTGCTGGAAGAGCCATGTTTTCAGTTTTTTTTTTTTTAATTTGGGTGTGTATGTTTCCAGGCGAATATCATGAGGCAAGGAGTTCCAAATGGTGGGTCCGGCTAGAGAGAAAGCCCTGCTTATGGTGGAGGAGAGTTTGAAAGATTTGATGGATTGGGCACGTAAAGTTCCTTGTAGGGCTGGGCGGGTGGGTCTATTGGAGGTACGAGGAAGGAGAGGGGGGTTGATCCAATTGAGGTTTCAGTATTATGATTGCTATTTTATATTTCTTGATTTTGTTGTGTTATGAGAACATAAGAACATAAGAAAATGCCATACTGGGTCAGACCAAGGGTCCATCAAGCCCAGCATCCTGTTTCCAACAGTGGCCAATCCAGGCCATAAGAACCTGGCAAGTACCCAAAAACTAAGTCTATTCCATGTAACCATTGTTAATGGCAGTGGCTATTCTCTAAGTGAACTTAATAGCAGGTAATGGACTTCTCCTCCAAGAACTTATCCAATCCTTTTTTAAACACAGCTATACTAACTGCACTAACTACATCCTCTGGCAACAAATTCCAGAGTTTAATTGTGCGTTGAGTAAAAAAGAACTTTCTCCGATTAGTTTTGAATGTGCCCCATGCTAACTTCATGGAGTGCCCCCTAGTCTTTCTACTCTCCGAAAGAGTAAATAACCGATTCACATCTACCCGTTCTAGACCTCTCATGATTTTAAACATCTCTATCATATCCCCCCTCAGTTGTCTCTTCTCCAAGCTGAAAAGTCCTAACCTCTTTAGTCTTTCCTCATAGGATTGGTGACATCATATTCTGTGTTGCTAAGGCATCAGATATGGTGATGTCACAGTGGAGGATGTTGCTTGGAGACCAGAAAGTCAAGAGATTATAGGCAACTGTCCTCAGTGCTGAGCTGGGCAAGCAGGGGAGCAGGGGCTATGGAGGATTAGGGTCACCAACTGTCCTCAGTGCTGAGCTGGGCAAGCAGGGGAGCAGGGGCTATGGAGGATTAGGGTCACCAACTGGTGCCATTGTTTCAGAACAGGTTAATTCGGTGTTTGATTTTACCTCACCCGTTTTCCCAAGAAAAGCAGGATCACAAATCCCACACTGGATCAAGCTGTCCTGATGAAAGAGAGGCAGTGGATAACCCCCTGTGCTCAGGGTATTGAATCAGAGCAGACATCCTTGTGCAATGCTGCCAGAGGGGGTGGCTGAAGCCCCTGACACTTGGAGGACCTGAAGAAACATTGAATGCAGCAGGAGAGCAGCTGAGAACAGAGCAGCAGGAGCAGCCAATGAAGGTACGAGTTTTCCAGTTCTCATATATGGAAACACCATTGGTTTTATGGAGGGTAATTCTCAAAGCCATTTGCTGGGTAAGAAAACTGTCATATCTGAAGGGTTCCCCCTTCCTCTGCCAGGCTAAAGGTACCTGCTAGGGGTGTGCATTCGGATTGACCGCATTAGTAAAACGCAACTCATATTTTTTTTTTACTTAAAAAATTGATTCGACATAAACGATCGGATTTCCCACATATCGAACATAGATATGTTCGATATGTGGGAAATCGCGATTGTTGAGCCAAAATAAAAATATAAACCCCCTCACCCTCCTTAATCCCCCCCCCCGACTTACCACAACCCCCTGGTGATGGAGCGAGGAGTGAGGACGTCATTTCTGCAATCCTTGGCGAGAAGCATGTGACGTCGGCGGCACGTGATTCCCGGCTCGTTCGGCCCAAAAAGAACTTTTGGCCAGCTTGGGGGGGTCAGGAGGCCCCCCCAAGCTGGCCAAAAGTTCTTTTTGGGCCGAACGAGCCGTCCGGCGCGAACTCGCCGGGAATCACGTGACGCCGCGTCACTCGACGTGCCACCGACGTCACATGCTTCTCGCCAAGGATTGCAGAAATGACGTCCTCACTCCTCGCTCGATCACCAGGGAGTTGTGGTAAGTCTGGGGGGGGGATTAAGGAGGGTGAGGGGGTTTAAATTTTTTTTTTGCACATATGTACATATACCCAACTCATTGGATTTTTTTTATGTCCATATTGGCCGCAAGTGGGACCCCCTTTCGGACATAAAAAATATGAACATAAAATTTTGCTCTGCACATCCCTAGTACCTGCAGGTTTCCATAGCTCACACAGACTGTGACCTGGGTTAGGTAGAAGTGTTCCCTGGTTGGGGGAAGGGATGGGTATTTAGGTCAGGAGAAGGAAACAGTGCATGTATCAGTGATTACACAGACTATTTTCAGCCTCCTAGGCTGTCAGGGATATCAGAGGCTGCCCCGTAGGGAATCTACGTAGCTGGAGAGGCAAGGCTGACGTTAATGGTGCAGAGCAAGGGCTGGGCAGGAGCCAGGAGCACAGGAACTAAATAGAAGAGTAAGGGCACTGGAAATAAGAATACTAAGATGGAACTCTAAATTATTATTTCTAAGTTATTATTTGTAATCCTATTAGGACCATTCTGTGTAATGCTATTTCACTTAGGTTTATTATTTGTAAATTGCAAATAATTGTAGGTTTATTATTTGTAATTGCATTTTATTAAGATAAAACATATAGAATATAATTTGATTCTGTATGTTTTAATTGTACACCATTATGAAGTTACAATGGAAATCGCTTATACGGTATAAACATTACTATAACCATTACAACACAGGAACATTGGAAAAAAGGTCAGAATCTGCAGTCAATGAGAAACTGCCTCCACAGGACAGAGGCCAAGAAGGTTAATTGGACCAGCACATTCTTCCTTCTGAGCATGTTGAGACACCCAGATTTTGGCATTGCTGGTCCAATCAGATTGTTGCACAGGCATGTCTAGCTCTGAGAGAATAAAAATGCTAGGACTCTAGAAATGCAGCCTCTGCAGGTCTGGAGTAGGTTAACCACCTGAAATTCCCAGAGCCATAGGTTCAAACAACTTTGATCCTGATACAATGCTCCCCTTTCCAAAGTGTGACTTCTAGACACACCCAAAGATCTCCAATGTCCCAGTATGGAGAGGTACAGATAGGTCTTCTCCAGCCATGGAGCCAGGTTTTTCCAACCTGGAATCAGGGCTTGGTCAGTGATTTAGAGCTGGAGTGAGGGCTGGAGAAATTACAGACTTGGTGACAACTGGAGTGAGGTCAGGTGCAGCTGGAGTCTTGGGTACAACTGGAGCAAGAGATGGAACTATGTAGTGAGTTGATGCTGGATTCACCAATGCAGAAACAGGTATTTAATTCATACTGACAACTAGCATTGGATTCACCAGTGCTAGAGCTAGAACTAAAACTAGAGACAGCTGGAGCCTGATTCATGGACATGAGAACTGGAGCTGAAGGTATAGAGAAAGCCAGAGTTGGACTCATGGATGCAGGAACTGGAGCTGAAACAGTAGAGAGAGCCAGAGCTGGATATTTGGATACAGGAACAGAAGATGAAACTGTATAGTCAGCAAGTATTGACTTTGTCTGTGCAGAGGCAGGCACTGGAGCTGTAGAGACAATTCACATTGCCTTCACTGGTGCAAAGACAAGAACTGAAGATGCATCTGATACACACTTCATTGCTGCAAAATCAGTGACTGGAGCTATCAAGATTGCTAGTGCTTACTTTACCAGTAGGGATAGGAAGTGCAGTTAAAGCAGCTGACAAGGAGTTCATTGGTGCAAGAGGAGGCACTTGAGCTATTAAGATGGCTGACTTTAGCAGTGTAAGGACTGGAAATGCTGAGATGGATGTGGCATCTTTGAATTTGCTAGCCTGGCCTGAAGTGGAATACTTACTAGAGCAGTTGACATGGCCTGGAATGGAAGCAAAGCAGCTGACTCAGCCTGGAGTAGTTTCACTTTTGCAAGAGCTACAGTTCTGAAAATAGCCAGTACTATACTGGACAGCTGACACTGGATTAGATGTAAAATAGCAATGCAGGATCACTGAACCTAAGTAGCAAAGCAAGTAGCAAGGCAGGAATTCTGGAACTAGATTGGGAGCAGGAGTGGCCTGGATGGTTTGTGCAGGATTGGATGGAGCCAGATTGGCCTGGACCCCTGTATCTGGATTGGGTGGAGCCAGAGTGGCCTGGACAGCAGGCATTGGATTGGAGTGGCCTGGTCATAAGTCTTGGGCATAGCCTAGAGTAGAGACTTTGATGCTATATGTGCAAATTGGTCTGGAGCATTGATTGCTGTGGGTGTATCCTGGAGTCCAGTCATTGGTACACAGACTGAGGTGGCTAGGACCATCTGAAAATGAATTTCTGGCTTTGCTTACGTGGTCTGGAATATATTCTTTGGGCATGTTGATGCAACCAAGATTGGAATCTCCTCAGTTGCTGGAGCAGCCTGGAGTGGACCAGTTTTCACAGTGGAAAAAGGTAAACAGTGATGTGCTTCAGGACCATGCTTTTTAATATATTTATAAATAATCTGGAAAGAGGTATGACAAGTGAGCTGATCAGACTTGTAGTTGACAGAATTATTCAGAGTAGTTAAATCACAAGCAGATTGTGAAAAATTGCAGGAGGACCTTGTGAGACTGGAAGATTGTGTGTCCATATGGCAGATGAAACATAATGCAGACAAGTGCAAGGTGATGCACATAGGGGTATAAAAAAAACCCCACACATGCTGCAGTTACACAATTTTAGGTTTCATTTTAGGAGTTTTCACCCAGGAAAAAGATCTGGGAGAGATAGTTGACATTATATTGAAACTGTAGGCTCAGTGTGCTATGGTGGTGGAAAAAAACCCCAGAATGTTAGAAATTATTAGGAAGGCAATGGCAAATAAGAACATAAGAAATTGCCATGCTGGGTCAGACCAAGGGTCCATCAAGCTCAGCATCCTGTTTCCAACAGAGGCCAATCCAGGCCACAAGAACCTGGCAATTACCCAAACACCAAGAAGATCCCATGCTACTGATGCAATTAATAGCAGTGACTATTCCCTAAGTAAACTTGATTAATAGCCGTTAATGGACTTCTCTTCCAAGAACTTATCCAAACCTTTTATGAACCCAGCTACACTAACTGCACTAACCACATCCCCCGGCAACAAATTCTAGAGCTTTATTGTGCGTTGAATTTTTCTCTGATTAGTCTTAAATGTGCTATTTGTTAACTTCATAGAATGCCCCCTAGTCCTTCTATTGTTTGAAAGAGTAAATAACCGATTCACATGTACTCATTCAACACCTCTCATGATCTTAAAGACGTCTAACATATCCCCCTTAGCCATCTCTTCTCCAAGCTGAACAGCCATAACCTCTTCAGTCTTTCCTCATAGGGGAACTATTCCATCCCCTTTACCATTTTGGTTGCCCTTCTCTGTACCTTCTCCAAATAAAATGAAGGATGTTAATAATACCTCTGTATTGTTCAATAGTTAGACTGCACCTTGAATACTGTGTGCAATTCTGGTCACCACATCTCAAAAAATATATAGTTGCACTGGAGAAAGTAAGGAGAAGGGTGACAAAAATGAAGGGGATGGGACGTCTCCCCTATGAGGAAAGGCTAAAGAGGTTAGGGCTATTAAGCTTGGAGAAGAGATGGCTGAGGGGGAATATGTCATGAAGGACTTGAACAGGTAAATGTGAAACTATTATTTATTCCTTCAGATAATGCAAGGACTAATGGGCACTCAATGAAGTTATCAAGTAGCACATTTAAAACAAATTGGAGAAAATTATTTTCATTCAATGCACAATCAAGCTCTGGAATTCATTGCTAGAGGATGTGCTTCAGGTAACTAGTGTAGATGGGTTTAAGAAACATTTGGATAAGTTTCTGGAGGAGAAGTTCATAAAATGCTTTTAGTTAATAAGGACTAGCCACTGCTTCTTTCCAGCTGGCCCGTGGGCGGTGCCTGGCTAGAAAAGGGAGAGCACAGTATCTGCGGCCCCCATTTCCGCTAGACACCGCCGGCCAGGTTTCGTTTCCCTCCACCCTCCCACTACGTTTAAAGTGGGAGATGGTACTTTAGGAACCTGTCACAGCCCTTGGCGTTGCGGCGCAGTGACCAGCAAAGCGAAACCCCCCCCCCCCCCTATGCGTTACAAAGGGCACAGGCAGGGGGCCAGCGGGCCCAGGAGCACAGGAACAGGCAACTCTGACTGGGTCAGCGGCCCGACAGGTCCAGCACAGACCCTCGACACTTCGACGGCCATGAGGGGAGAGTGAGAGGAGGATTACTGAGGCGCTTAGTCCAATCGACCCTGACTTCTACGGTCAGGTCACCGGCAATGACACTGTGACTTCGACAGTCAGGTGTCAGTGGCAGATGCCTGGCTTCTACGGCCAGGGGGTGTACACGACATCAGCGGAATTATGGACTTGGCAGCGGGGGCAGTAATAGGGGCCGGCCAATGGCACTGATAGACCCTGTCACATGGTAAGGGCAAAGGGCAACCAGCGCCATTTTGATTAGTAGCAGCCGACGGCCAGAGAGGAGGACAAAGCTTCCGGGACCCCCGCTAAACAACCTGGGACTTTAAGCAAGTTTTATTTTTTATTTTTTTTTGGGGGGGGGGGGGGGTTGTAAATAATTAGATCTGAAGGGTTGGGGTGGGTTTGGGGTTTTTTTTTTTCCTTTGTACCCTCTCTCTCCACCCCCCAAAAAAATGATAAGAAAACCACACAACATTTTGTGGGGTATTCCTATCATTTTCAGGGTCCCCCGATACATGATGAGTTTTGAAATATTGTACAATATTTCAATTCGTTGAAAAATGAATGCACATCCCTAGTGAATATACGTAGCATTTCTACTGTCCACATTGTGTTTGTGAACCCTACAGCACATTCCTCTGACCTCTCTGAAGTGCAGTTGTCTGGGCTCTCTGCATTGTCTTCCTCTGGTTCCTCTGCAGCACAACACTCTGGGCTCCTGGTAATACTCCTCCCTTAGGTCTCTGCAATGCCTCTGACTGGCTTCTCTGTAGCTCCTCTTCCTGTATTCTCTGCATTTTCTCCAACTGGCTCCTTTGCAGTGCCTCTTTCTGGGCTTTCGACAGCACCTCTCTCGGTACCTATGCAGAGCCTTCCTCAAGCCAATCCATGCTGCTTCCAATCAGTCACTCAGTACTGCACTCTTCTGCATGGCCTTTGATGCCTTTATCCTCAGTCTAGGCTGTAAGGCTTCACACTGAGCTCTCACATCCTGTTTCTTCAGATGTCTCATTTTCTTTTTGCAAATCAGGTTTCTCTTTTGCCTCCTGTTCTGGTGGTGCACTCCATAGTTTCATGCCAGTTTTTCCTGTTGCATCATCCACAGGCTTTTCTCTATCTTCATTATTACTGTTCCTTTTCTAATCCTCTGCATCTGTGTTCACTTCTATTGCATTAAGTTCTGACTGCACTCTTGTCATATTGGCTCTTCAGAGCAGTGCTGTTGCTTTGCATTGTTTAAAGTAGATGTCCAGACAATCTGGCATCTGCTAGCATAGTTTTGCACTTGTCTCTGTCCTTTCAAGAGCCTTTGACCCATCACTAGATGTGCTTGTTTCTGGAGATCCACATCCTCTTCAAGCACACAGCAACTCAGGTACTTTACCTTCACTTTTCAGGGACCACACTCTGTCCAAACACAGTCTCTGTTCAACTATTTCTCTTCTCTATTTTTTTCCTCAAAGGTAAAAAGGTTAAAAAAAAATCCTTCTTTCCCAGCTTTAACGTATTTACTTTTTTTCTCTCTATGTAAGGTGGAGCTAATCTCCTTGGCCTGATTTATTACTATCTTAACTCCCTAAAGTCCCTCAAGGACTTCTCTCTGCTTTAGCCAAAAAACATGTTTTTCTGTTGTCTCTTCTTTGAGTCCATTGCTTTACTTCTTCAGAGCTCTAGTACACACTGCAGCACTGTTTTGTCTTCAAACTGTTTCTTTGGCAGGTCACACATACAAAAAAGACATTTGTTTTTCTGATTCCTCCTGTTGGAGACTTGGGCTCTCTGTGTGGCCTCAAACTGACACCATATGTGGGATGAGCGAGCAACTTTGTTAGGCTGAAGACACAGACGCTCAGGATTTGAGCATTTATTCATGCAATTCAAACTTTGTTTCTTTCATTCAATCAGCAAACATTATTAGCCTGCCTGTCCTCTTCTAGCAGTGCACTCATACATAGACATTTAGAGGTCTACCTACCTTCTTCTAGCAGGGTACTTCACAATACCTTAATGAACAGCTGTATGTGAGAGCTCCTCTCCTGGAAACTTGCATAGACTCAGTCTCTTATCCTGCCAGAGCAGGGTCCTGCCCCAGAGCTCTCACTCTCTGTAGGATTTAAGGTGCACCAGGCATCTAGCCTGGTCTTGCACAGGTAAAGGAAGGATTGTAAAGTCACTCCTTCACAAGAGATTTGAAAAAACTGTAAGAAATGTCAAGGGTTCTCCACATTAATTTCAGTTCTAAGGAATGCAATATCCAGCACTTGAGGAACAAAATCCATAAGCTGCAAATCATTTAGAAGGGTAAAAGTGGACAAGAGATCTTGGAGAAATCTCAGATCTGTTGATATCCAGTGAATGGAAACCAAATGTAGCTGTGTATGTAACTATAGATTTGGAATAAGTTCAGGGAAGAATCTATTATACTCCAACAAATATGAAACTGTGTAATGCATCCATGGTATTCATATAACTGTGATTCTTCTAAAAGTATTTTATTTACCGGAAAAATATGTAAAATGTCTGGTTCTGAAGAAACATTAAAGTAAATGCATTTCAATCCAAGCTTTGAGTCAGTCAGAGCAGCAGGAAAATATTATTTCATAAGGACATGATTTTTCATTAAGCTGTGCAGCGCCTTCCTCCCTTCCTCTGGTCTCATCTCTAACCTGAATGCTGGCAGCCCCCTCCACCTTGTCTGTTGATGAGCTTCCTAGTTTCCTAGGGAGCATGGGTGATCATGGGGGGAGGGGATTCTGGGAAGGCAGGACTGGCCAGCTGAGTCAGCAGCTGCAGAGGGAGGAAGGAGGGGGCTCATGAGACTACAGAGATTGCATGCAGCGCCGGGGGTATCAAAGCCCCTTCCCCCTCCAGCCCTTCTACCCTGTGAGGTTACCCTTGCCTATTCACAGTGCTAGCTCCCTCTCTCCCTCCTCCCTGTCCAGCATCTTTCTGATGTAAGCATGTGTGTGAGAAAATGAATGTGTGAGTATAGGAGAAAGAGGAAAACAATTGTGTGACCCCCTTCCACCCACTAATCCACAACATTCTCAGGGTGACTGAAAATCAAAAGGTCCCAGGGATGAAAGCAGGGGATTTTTTTTAAATCCTTTTTAGTTTAATTATTGGGTGTTTTATGATGTGTCTGCTGTTCTGAAATATTTTATGAGTGTTTGGAAAATGTAAATGATTTGATATGAATTTTTAATTATTAGATATTCTATTCATTGGCTGTTTGGAAATATTTATTTGTAAGTGTAGCACCCCCTCAAGTATTATGCTGCCAAGGGAGAGGGGCTGCACAAGAAGAATAACCCCCACCTGCACCCGTGGGTATGAGTATCAGAGTAGGGGGTTGCGGGTTACGTTAGCATCTCTGGGATAAATGATCCAAATGCCCCAACCCATCTCTTCTAGGGGTCTCTGTGGTTCTCACCCCATACCTGGGAACAGTGCACAGCACAAAAATCACTACTTTACTGTATACATTAACTTCTTTAACTATTAACAGATACACAGAACACTATACAAATGATAAAGCAGAAGAAGGGAAAATAATTATTAATAGCACGCATCCATAAGCCTAACAATCACAATTTGGCCAAATATTGTTCTGATAAATTAAGCAACCTGCCCACTAAACCAGGGCTATGAGTAACTTGAATTTTCAGTAGCAGACTGTGGATTCTCCTGTTCAGACTGCCCTCTGGCAACCCTTATGGTTACCCAAGACCTTAAGGGTAAATGTCATACCAGTGCACAAAATAAATGGTATACTGTTACTTTCATTAGTCCCCAGTCCAAGGAGTGTATACACCAAAAAAAGGAAAATCACAAGAACAGTGGGCCCGAATATCAGTAAGAAAGTGGTTGTTAAATCTTAATCAATGCAGGCTGTATAAGTTGAGAAAGTATTGGCATTCTCTGGGAAAACTCCAGTCTTATAGAGGCTCCAACACAGAGGAAACAAGAGAAAGTCTGGGCAGGTCTCTACTTGGTAGCAAACAGCAGGGGTTTATCTTGCAGCTCCCTGATGCAACCGTCTGGGGCCCAGAAAGACAGCAGGAATTGGTGTACTGCTGCTGAGCAAATGAGGATTACTTAGCTGGACTAGGTCCTGCAGGAAGGGGACATCAATTCTCAGCTCCTGGACACTCCTTCTGCTGTGCTCTGTCTCCTGGTAGCCATGGGTGAAGGGTAAGGAGGGATCCTAGCCCAAGCACAGCTTTCTGCTTTCCTTCCCCTGCTGATCCCTCTCTCTGATCTCACATGCAGCCTCAGGCCTTTTTTTCTTGCTCCTCACTGATTGGTCTGACATTCTCGCCTCTCTCTGGGTAGTAACCTGGCTCCCCATTGGCTCAGTTTAGGAACTGAAAGGTGCCTTTTTTTCTTGCTCCTCACTGATTGGTCTGACATTCTCACCTCTCTCCGGGTAGTAAGCTGGCTCACCATTGGCTCAGTTTAGTAACTGAAAGGTGCCTTTTTTTCTTGCTCCTCACTGATTGGTCTGACATTCTCACCTCTCTCCGGGTAGTAAGCTGGCTCACCATTGGCTCAGTTTAGTAACTGAAAGGTGCCTTTTTTTCTTGCTCCTCACTGATTGGTCTGACATTCTCGCCTCTCTCTGGGTAGTAAGCTGGCTCCCCATTGGCTCAGTTTAGTAACTGAACCCCCTGTGCCTCTTGTAATCTGATAACAGCTGCTTTTTGCAACAGCACAAGTCTCATGCTGGATTTAAACTGAAACAGTTTTATTATGACATCTCTCTGCTCCACAGGGAAATTAACAGTACCCTCACTGTAAATCTGGAATACAGTTGTCACCAGTCTAGTTATTTTCTTTTGTCCTTTTATTTTTTCTGTCCCTCGGTTACACCCTACCTCCCTGCACCAGGTAAGGTCTGGGGGGAAGGGACCCAAATCAGGCAGTCCAGCCACATAAGGTTTCAGTATTATGGGAGCTGTTTTATATTGCTTGATTTTGTTGTGTTGTGAGGATTGGTGACATCATAATCTATGTTGCTAAGGCATCAGATATGGTGATGTCACAGTGGAGGATGTTGCTTGGAGACCAGAAAGTCAAGAGATTATAGGCAACTGTCCTCAGTGCTGAGCTGGGCAAGCAGGGGAGCAGGGGCTATGGAGGATTAGGGTCACCAACTGTCCTCAGTGCTGAGCTGGGCAAGCAGGGGAGCAGGGGCTATGGAGGATTAGGGTCACCAACTGTCCTCAGTGCTGAGCTGGACAAGCAGGTGAGCAGGGGCTATGGAGGATTAGGGTCACCAACTGTCCTCAGTGCTGAGCTGGACAAGCAGGTGAGCAGGGGCTATGGAGGATTAGGGTCACCAACTGGTGCCATTTATTCAGAACAGGTCAACCCATTGCTTTATTTTACCTCACCCGTTTTCCCAAGAAAAGCAGGACCACAAATCCCACACTGGATCAAGCTGTGCTCAGGGTATTGAATCAGAGCAGACATCCTTGTGCAATGCTGCCAGAGGGGATGGCCGAAGCCCCTGAGACTTGGAGGACCTGAAGAAACATTGAATGCAGCAGGAGAGCAGCTGAGAACAGAGCAGCAGGAGCAGCCAATGAAGGTACGAGTTTTCCAGTTCTCATATATGGAAACACCATTGGTTTTATGGAGGGTAATTCCCAAAGCCATTTGCTGGGTAAGAAAACTGTCATATCTGAAGGTTTCCCCCTTCCTCTGCCAGGCTAGAAGTACCTGCAGGTTTCCAGAGCACACAGACTTGTACCTGGGTTAGGTAGAAGTGTTCCCTGGTTGGGGAAAGGGATGGGTATTTAGGTCAGGAGAAGGAAACAGTGCATGTATAATTGATTACACCTACTATGTTCAGCCTCCTAGGCTGTCAGGGATATCAGGGCTTGGCAAACAGAGGCTTCCCCAGACAGAAGGTGAATAGCTGGAGAGGCAAAGATGAGAACAATGGTAGAGACCAAGGGCTGGACAGGAGCCAGGAGCAAAGGAATAAATAAAAGAGCAGAAGTACTGGAACATGCTACTAAAAGCAGTGGGTATTTTCCAAGTCATCTGAAGTTCTCTTCCACCATTTTAAATTTAAAAATCTAAAACAAGTAGATGTTGACATTCATGTTTATGGACATTCTGTGATCACCGATTTGTGTGCATCTTAAAATATCTCAAATTTACCTGTACCAGATTTTTCCTTAGTGTCTATTGTCTGTATATGCAGGGGTCTTTATTTTTATTTCAAATCCAGTAACTGGTAGCCAAATGTAAGTGGTGTATGGGGGAATAATCCCATGTAGATTAAAGGATTCTAATTATTCAGAGGTTGATCAGACCTTCCAGTGCACCGGGGGGTGAAGCATTATCTTGGCTCACCTGGCCATACGTCTCTGGGTCTGGCTGAAACTCTCTATGTAAATACAGATTTGGAATAAGTTCAGAGATAAAATCTCTCAAACTCTCACCAGTATCAAACTTTGTATTAAATCCTTACTATTCAATTAGCAGTAATTGAGAAAAAAAGTCTTCTGTTATTTACTGGAAAAGTATGCGAAATGTCCAGGTTTGAAGAACTACAAAGTAAATGCATTTCAGTCCATGAATTGAGACAGAGCAACACTGAAATATTATTTCATAATTTGGGGTTAAAGCTGTGCAGTGTCTTCCTTCCTCCAGCTTCCTTTGCTGGCAGCCCCTCCCCCTTTGATTGTTGCTGGGCTGTCCAGTGCTCTGGGCAGTCCTGGGGGGTATGGCTGGCCGGGGGGGGGGGGGGGGTGCTCCTGGGATATCATGAGTGGCCAACTGAGCCAGAAGCTACATAGGGATGAAGGAGGGCTCATGCCACTACAGTGATTGAGAGTAGCACTAGCACCCAGGCACCTAATGAGAGGTACCATAAGCCTTCACTTCTTGCAAGGAATGAACCATAAGAAGTGAAGTAAGAATGCATTGGATCAAAACCATAAATATCCTATTGCCTCGAAATAGCTTAACAGCGAAACGCTAGCTAACGTCGGCATTTGATCTATAATACGAGTAGTTGCGTGGAGAGACCTCTGGTATGAAGAGTCCCATACGTTTCATGCACTGAATTTTCATGCAGGCTATCGAGTGAGATTGGTTTCAAGTCAACAGCCAACAGTCTTTTGAGACCTCAAGATAAGTTTTGGTTTTTCAAAAAAGTTTGAGCTATTTTGAGCCTAAAAAAATGTGAACTTATTAGAAAGCTTTGCATGATTTCAGATGAGGAAGTTTTATGGAAAATATTTCATTTGGATATCACAGGAAGAATTAAACAGTGATTTTAATAAAAAAGAAAAAAATATATAAACAGAAATAAACATATTAATAAAGGCACTTGGGCAGGTCTTCTAAACACCGATGATTGAGCAACCCGTAAATGTGTATAAGTTTTGTACAAAACTTACACTTGTGTTCTGAGGTCTTTTTTTCCTCCTTAAAGGGGTATTACATACTTTTAATTATGGCAGAATAAATTTGGGTGTAAGGGATCTTCTATTTGAATGTTTCTATACTTTATACGTCCTGGTTGTTTTTGAATTATGAGGATTGATGACATCATATTCTGTGTTGCTAAGGCATCAGATATGGTGATGTCACAGTGGAGGATGTTGCTTGGAGACCAGAAAGTCAAGAGATTATAGGCAACTGTCCTCAGTGCTGAGCTGGGCAAGCAGGGGAGCAGGGGCTATGGAGGATTAGGGTCACCAACTGCCCTCAGTGCTGAGCTGGGCAAGCAGGGGAGCAGGGGCTATGGAGGATTAGGGTCACCAACTGTCCTCAGTGCTGAGCTGGGCAAGCAGGGGAGCAGGGGCTATGGAGAATTAGGGTCACCAACTGTCCTCAGTGCTGAGCTGGGCAAGCAGGGGAGCAGGGGCTATGGAGGATTAGGGTCACCAACTGTCCTCAGTGCTGAGCTGGACAAGCAGGTGAGCAGGGGCTATGGAGGATTAGGGTCACCAACTGTCCTCAATGCTGAGCTGGGCAAGCAGGGGAGCAGGGGCTATGGAGAATTAGGGTCACCAACTGCCCTCAGTGCTGAGCTGGACAAGCAGGTGAGCAGGGGCTATGGAGGATTAGGGTCACCAACTGGTGCCATTTATTCAGAACAGGTCAACCCATTGCTTTATTTTACCTCACCCGTTTTCCCAAGAAAAGCAGGACCACAAATCCCACACTGGATCAAGCTGTCCTGATGAAAGAGTGGCAGTGGATAACCCCCTGTGCTCAGGGTATTGAATCAGAGCAGACATCCTTGTGCAATGCTGCCAGAGGGGATGGCCGAAGCCCTGAGACTTGGAGGACCTGAAGAAACATTGAATGCAGCAGGAGAGCAGCTGAGAACAGAGCAGCAGGAGCAGCCAATGAAGGTACGAGTTTTCCAGTTCTCATATATGGAAACACCATTGGTTTTATGGAGGGTAATTCTCAAAGCCATTTGCTGGGTAAGAAAACTGTCATGTCTGAAGGTTTCCCCCTTCCTCTGCCAGGCTAAAGGTACCTGCAGGTTTCCAGAGCACACAGACTGTGACCTGGGTTAGGTAGAAGTGTTCCCTGGTTGGGGGAAGGGATGGGTATTTAGGTCAGGAGAAGGAAACTGTGCATGTAAAATTGATTACACCTACCATGTTCAGCCTCCTAGGCTGTCAGGGATAGCAGGGCTTTGCAAACAGAGGCTTCCCCAGACAGAAGGTGAATAGCTGGAGGGGCAAGGATGAGAACAATGGTAGAGACCAAGGGCTGGACAGGAGCCAGGAGCACAGGAATAAATAAAAGAGCAGAAGCACTGGAACATGCTACTAAAAGCAGTGGGTATTTTCCAAGTCATCTGAAGGTCTCTTCCTATATTTTAAATTTCAAAATCTAAAACAAGCAGATGTTGACATTCATGTTTATGGACATTCTGTGATCACCGATTTGTGTGCATCTTAAAATATCTCAAATTTACCTGTACCAGATTTTTCCTTGGTGACTATTGTCTGTATATGCAGGGGTCTTTATTTTTATTTCAAATCCAGTAACTGGTAGCCAAATGTAAGTGGTGTATGGGGGAATAATCCCCTGTAGATTAAAGGATTCTAATTATTCAGAGGTTGATCAGACCTTCCAGTGCACCGGGGGTGAAGCATTATCTTGGCTCACCTGGCCATACGTCTCTGGGTCTGGCTGAAACTCTCTTTGTAAATACAGATTTGGAATAAGTTCAGAGATAAAATCTCTCAAACTCTCACCAGTATCAAACTTTGTATTAAATCCTTACTATTCAATTAGCAGTGATTGAGAAAAAAAGTCTTCTTTTATTTACTGGAAAAGTATGCGAAAAGTCCAGGTTTGAAGAACTACAAAGTAAATGCATTTCAATCCATGAATTGAGACAGTCAGAGCAACACTGAAATATTATTTCATAATTTGGGGTTAAAGCTGTGCAGTGTCTTCCTTCCTCCAGCTTCCTTTGCTGGCAGCCCCTCCCCCTTTGATTGTTGCTGGGCTGTCCAGTGCTCTGGGCAGTCCTGGGGGGTATGACTGGCCGGGGGGGGGGGGGGGTGCTCCTGGGATATCATGAGTGGCCAACTGAGCCAGAAGCTACATAGGGATGAAGGAGGGCTCATGCCACTACAGTGATTGAGAGTAGCACTAGCACCCAGGCACCTGATGAGGGGTACCATAAGCCTTCACTTCTTGCAAGGAATGAACCATAAGAAGTGAAGTAAGAATGCATTGGATCAAAACCATAAATATCCTATTGCCTCGAAATAGCTTAACAGCGAAACGCTAGCTAACGTCGGCATTTGATCTATAATACGAGTAGTTGCGTGGAGAGACCTCTGGTATGAAGAGTCCCAAACGTTTCATGCACTGTATTTTCATGCAGGCTATCGAGTGAGATTGGTTTCAAGTCAACAGCCAACAGTCTTTTGAGACCTCAAGATAAGTTTTGGTTTTTCAAAAAAGTTTGAGCTATTTTGAGCCTAAAAAAATGTGAACTTATTAGAAAGCTTTGCATGATTTCAGATGAGGAAGTTTTATGGAAAATATTTCATTTGGATATCACAGGAAGAATTAAACAGTGATTTTAATAACAAAGAAAAAAATATATAAACAGAAAGAAACATATTAATAAAGGCACTTGGGCATGTTTTCTAAACACCGATGATTGAGCAACCCGTAAATGTGTATAAGTTTTGTACAAAACTTACACTTGGGTTCTGAGGTCTTTTTTTCCTCCTTAAAGGGGCATTACATACTTTTAATTATGGCAGAATAAATTTGGGTGTAAGGGATCTTCTATTTGAATATTTCTATACTTTATACGTCCTGGTTGTTTTTGAATTATGAGGATTGGTGACATCATATTCTGTGTTGCTAAGGCATCAGATATGGTGATGTCACAGTGGAGGATGTTGCTTGGAGACCAGAAAGTCAAGAGATTATAGGCAACTGTCCTCAGTGCTGAGCTGGGCAAGCAGGGGAGCAGGGGCTATGGAGGATTAGGGTCACCAACTGTCCTCAGTGCTGAGCTGGGCAAGCAGGGGAGCAGGGGCTATGGAGAATTAGGGTCACCAACTGTCCTCAGTGCTGAGCTGGGCAAGCAGGGGAGCAGGGGCTATGGAGGATTAGGGTCACCAACTGTCCTCAATGCTGAGCTGGGCAAGCAGGGGAGCAGGGGCTATGGAGAATTAGGGTCACCAACTGGTGCCATTTATTCAGAACAGGTCAACCCATTGCTTTATTTTACCTCACCCGTTTTCCCAAGAAAAGCAGGACCACAAATCCCACACTGGATCAAGCTGTCCTGATGAAAGAGAGGCAGTGGATAACCCCCTGTGCTCAGGGTATTGAATCAGAGCAGACATCCTTGTGCAATGCTGCCAGAGGGGATGGCCGAAGCCCTGAGACTTGGAGGACCTGAAGAAACATTGAATGCAGCAGGAGAGCAGCTGAGAACAGAGCAGCAGGAGCAGCCAATGAAGGTACGAGTTTTCCAGTTCTCATATATGGAAACACCATTGGTTTTATGGAGGGTAATTCTCAAAGCCATTTGCTGGGTAAGAAAACTGTCATATCTGAAGGGTTCCCCCTTCCTCTGCCAGGCTAAAGGTACCTGCAGGTTTCCATAGCTCACACAGACTTGTACCTGGGTTAGGTAGAAGTGATCCCTGGTTGGGGGAAGGGGTGGGTATTTAGGTCAGGAGAAGGAAACTGTGCATGTATAATTGATTACACCTACCATGTTCAGCCTCCTAGGCTGTCGGGGATATCAGGGCTTGGCAAACAGAGGCTTCCCCAGACAGAAGGTGAATAGCTGGAGGGGCAAGGATGAGAACAATGGTAGAGACCCAGAGCTGGACAGGAGCCAGGAGCACAGGAATAAATAAAAGAGCAGAAGTACTGGAACATGCTACTAAAAGCAGTGGGTATTTTCCAAGTCATTTGAAGGTCTCTTCCTATATTTTAAATTTCAAAATCTAAAACAAGCAGATGTTGACATTCATGTTTATGGACATTCTGTGATCACCGATTTGTGTGCATCTTAAAATATCTCAAATTTACCTGTACCAGATTTTTCCTTGCTGATTATTGTCTGTATATGCAGGGGTCTTTATTTCTATTTCAAATCCAGTAACTGGTAGCCAAATGTAAGTGGTGTATGGGGGAATAATCCCATGTAGATTAAAGGATTCTAATTATTCAGAGGTTGATCAGACGTTCCAGTGCACAGGGGGGTGAAGCATTATCTTGGCTCGCCTGGCCATACGTCTCTGGGTCTGGCTGAAACTCTCTATGTAAATACAGATTTGGAATAAGTTCAGAGATAAAATCTCTCAAACTCTCACCAGTATCAAACTTTGTATTAAATCCTTACTATTCAATTAGCAGTGATTGAGGAAAAAAGTCTTCTTTTATTTGCTGGAAAAGTATGCGAAAAGTCCAGGTTTGAAGAACTACAAAGTAAATGTATTTCAATCCATGAATTGAGACAGAGCAACACTGAAATATTATTTCATAATTTGGGGTTAAAGCTGTGCAGTGTCTTCCTTCCTCCAGCTTCCTTTGCTGGCAGCCCCTCCCCCTTTGATTGTTGCTGGGCTGTCCAGTGCTCTGGGCAGTCCTGGGGGGTATGACTGGCCGGGGGGGGGGGGGGGGGGCTCCTGGGATATCATGAGTGGCCAACTGAGCCAGAAGCTACATAGGGATGAAGGAGGGCTCATGCCACTACAGTGATTGAGAGTAGCACTAGCACCCAGGCACCTAATGAGAGGTACCATAAGCCTTCACTTCTTGCAAGGAATGAACCATAAGAAGTGAAGTAAGAATGCATTGGATCAAAACCATAAATATCCTATTGCCTCGAAATAGCTTAACAGCGAAACGCTAGCTAACGTCTGCATTTGATCTATAATACGAGTAGTTGCGTGGAGAGACCTCTGGTATGAAGAGTCCCAAACGTTTCATGCACTGTATTTTCATGCAGGCTATCGAGTGAGATTGGTTTCAAGTCAACAGCCAACAGTCTTTTGAGACCTCAAGATAAGTTTTGGTTTTTCAAAAACGTTTGAGCTATTTTGAGCCTAAAAAAATGTGAACTTATCAGAAAGCTTTGCATGATTTCAGATGAGGAAGTTTTATGGAAAATATTTCATTTGGATATCACAGGAAGAATTAAACAGTGATTTTAATAACAAAGAAAAAAATATATAAACAGAAAGAAACATATTAATAAAGGCACTTGGGCAGGTTTTCTAAACACCGATGATTGAGCTACCCCATAAATGTGTATAAGTTTTGTACAAAACTTACACTTGGGTTCTGAGGTCTTTTTTTCCTCCTTAAAGGGGCATTACATACTTTTAATTATGGCAGAATAAATTTGGGTGTAAGGGATCTTCTATTTGAATATTTCTATACTTTATACGTCCTGGTTGTTTTTGAATTATGAGGATTGATGACATCATATTCTGTGTTGCTAAGGCATCAGATATGGTGATGTCACAGTGGAGGATGTTGCTTGGAGACCAGAAAGTCAAGAGATTATAGGCAACTGTCCTCAGTGCTGAGCTGGGCAAGCAGGGGAGCAGGGGCTATGGAGGATTAGGGTCACCAACTGTCCTCAGTGCTGAGCTGGGCAAGCAGGAGAGCAGGGGCTATGGAGGATTAGGGTCACCAACTGTCCTCAGTGCTGAGCTGGGCAAGCAGGGGAGCAGGGGGCTATGGAGGATTAGGGTCACCAACTGTCCTCAGTGCTGAGCTGGGCAAGCAGGTGAGCAGGGGCTATGGAGGATTAGGGTCACCAACTGTCCTCAGTGCTGAGCTGGGCAAGCAGGAGAGCAGGGGGCTATGGAGGATTAGGGTCACCAACTGTCCTCAGTGCTGAGCTGGGCAAGCAGGGGAGCAGGGGCTATGGAGGATTAGGGTCACCAACTGTCCTCAGTGCTGAGCTGGGCAAGCAGGGGAGCAGGGACTATGGAGGATTAGGGTCACCAACTGTCCTCAGTGCTGAGCTGCGGGAGCAGGGGAGCAGGGGCTATGGAGAATTAGGGTCACCAACTGTCCTCACTGCTGAGCTGGGCAAGCAGGGGAGCAGGGACTATGGAGGATTAGGGTCACCAACTGTCCTCAGTGCTGAGCTGGGGGAGCAGGGGAGCAGGGGCTATGGAGAATTAGGGTCACCAACTGTCCTCAGTGCTGAGCTGGGGGAGCAGGGGAGCAGGGGCTATGGAGAATTAGGGTCACCAACTGTCCTCAGTGCTGAGCTGCGGGAGCAGGGGAGCAGGGGCTATGGAGAATTAGGGTCACCAACTGCCCTCAGTGCTGAGCTGGGCAAACAGGTGAGCAGGGGCACTAGGGAGGATTAGGGTCACCAACTGTCCTCAGTGCTGAGCTGGGGGAGCAGGGGAGCAGGGGCTATGGAGAATTAGGGTCACCAACTGTCCTCAGTGCTGAGCCGGGCAAACAGGTGAGCAGGGGCACTAGGGAGGATTAGGGTCACCAACTGTCCTCAATGCTGAGCTGGGCAAGCAGGGGAGCAGGGGCACTAGGGAGGATTAGGGTCACCAACTGTCCTCAGTGCTGAGCTGGGCAAGCAGGGGAGTAGGGGCTATGGAGGATTAGGGTCACCAACTGTCCTCAATGCTGAGCTGGGCAAGCAGGGGAGCAGGGGCACTAGGGAGGATTAGGGTCACCAACTGTCCTCAGTGCTGAGCTGGGCAAGCAGGGGAGCAGGGGCTATGGAGGATTAGGGTCACCAACTGTCCTCAATGCTGAGCTGGGCAAGCAGGGGAGCAGGGACTATGGAGGATTAGGGTCACCAACTGTCCTCAGTGCTGAGCTGGGCAAGCAGGGGAGCAGGGACTATGGAGGATTAGGGTCACCAACTGTCCTCAGTGCTGAGCTGGGGGAGCAGGGGAGCAGGGGCTATGGAGAATTAGGGTCACCAACTGTCCTCAGTGCTGAGCCGGGCAAACAGGTGAGCAGGGGCACTAGGGAGGATTAGGGTCACCAACTGTCCTCAATGCTGAGCTGGGCAAGCAGGGGAGCAGGGGCACTAGGGAGGATTAGGGTCACCAACTGTCCTCAGTGCTGAGCTGGGCAAGCAGGGGAGTAGGGGCTATGGAGGATTAGGGTCACCAACTGTCCTCAATGCTGAGCCGGGCAAGCAGGTGAGCAGGGGCACTAGGGAGGATTAGGGTCACCAACTGTCCTCAGTGCTGAGCTGGGCAAGCAGGGGAGCAGGGGCTATGGAGGATTAGGGTCACCAACTGTCCTCAGTGCTGAGCTGGGCAAGCAGGTAAGCAGGGGCTATGGAGGATTAGGGTCACCAACTGGTGCCATTGTTTCAGAACAGATGAAGCCAGTGCTTTATTTTACCTCACTGATTTTCCCAAGAAAAGCAGGACCACAAATCCCACACTGGATCAAGCTGTCCTGATGAAAGAGAGGCAGTGGATAACCCCCTGTGCTCAGGGTATTGAATCAGAGCAGACATCCTTGTGCAATGCTGCCAGAGGGGATGGCCGAAGCCCCTGAGACTTGGAGGACCTGAAGAAACATTGAATGCAGCAGGAGAGCAGCTGAGAACAGAGCAGCAGGAGCAGCCAATGAAGGTACGAGTTTTCCAGTTCTCATATATGGAAACACCATTGGTCTTATGGAGGGTAATTCTCAAAGCCATTTGCTGGGTAAGAAAACTGTCAGGTCTGAAGGTTTCCCCCTTCCTCTGCCAGGCTAAAGGTACCTGCAGGTTTCCAGAGCACACAGACTGTGACCTGGGTTAGGTAGAAGTGTTCCCTGGTTGGGGGAAGGGATGGGTATTTAGGTAAGGAGAAGGAAACAGTGTATGTATCAGTGATTACACAGACTATTTTCAGCCTCCTAGGCTGTCGGGGATATCAGGGCTTGGCAATCAGAGGCTTCCCCAGACAGAAGGTGAATAGCTGGAGAGGCAAGGATGAGAACAATGGTAGAGACCCAGAGCTGGACAGGAGCCAGGAGCACAGGAATAAATAAAAGAGCAGAAGCACTGGAACAGGATTAATAGGCAGGAACAATGGAAACAAGAATACCAGACTGGAATACTAAGTTAACTTATTATCTTTAATATTATTAATATTCTCTTTAAAAGTATTGTATTTACTTTTCTGATGGTGATATTATGGGGTGTAAATGTATTTTTTTTTATATTATTTTAGGATGATAGGATTGTAGTTTTCAGGTTCTTAGCAATGGTTACTAGGTGTGTGCAATCCTTTTTTTTTAGATGAGTAACACTTTTTAAAACCAATTTTTCTGTGCCAGTATTAGCATTGCATTTCAGTAAAGAGTACACAGAAAATAATCATATGAGTGACCATGTCGCTCACATGCTTAGCATAGAGGGAACTGGGCTCCTAGGCTGTCAGGGATATCAGGGCTGGGCAATCAGAGGCTTCCCCAGACAGAAGGTGAATAGCTGGAGAGGCAAGGATGAGAACAATGGTAGAGACCCAGAGCTGGACAGGAGCCAGGAGCACAGGAATAAATAAAAGAGCAGAAGTACTGGAAGGCAGTGGGTATTTTCTAAGTCATCTGAAGTCCTCTTCCTCCATTTTAAACTTCAAATTCTAAAACAAGCAGATGTTGACATTCATGTTTATGGACATTCTGTGATCACCGATTTTCAAATTTACCTGTACCAGATTTTTCCTTGGTGACTATTGTCTGTATATGCAGGGGTCTTTATTTCTATTTCAAATCCAGTAACTGGTAGCCAAATGTAAGTGGTGTATGGGGAATAATCCCATGTAGATTAAAGGATTCTAATTATTCAGAGGTTGATCAGACCTTCCAGTGGACCGGGGGTGAAGCATTATCTTGGCTCACCTGGCCATACGTCTCTGGGTCTGGCTGAAACTCTCTTTGTAAATACAGATTTGGAATAAGTTCAGAGATAAAACCTCTCAAACTCTCACCAGTATCAAACTTTGTATTAAATCCTTACTATTCAATTAGCAGTGATTGAAGAACTACAAAGTAACTGCATTTCAATCCATGAATTGAGACAGTCAGAGCAACACTGAAATATTATTTCATCATTTTGGGTTAAAGCTGTGCAGTGTCTTCCTCTCTCCAGCTTGCATTGCTGGCAGCCCCTCCCCCCTGCCCAGTGAGCTCCTCTCTGCTCTGTCCAGCGTCCCCAGACTCTCTCAAAGCATGTGGGAGAGGGGGCATGTGTGTGAGAAAATCAATGTGTGAGTATATGATAAAGAGGAAAAAGATTGTGTGACCCCTTCCACCCCTAATAATCCATGACATTCTCTGAGTGACTGAAAATATAAAAGTTCCAAATATAGAGAACAGGGGATAATAAAGAAAAATAATAAGGTTTTAAATTAAGTGTCATTTGATGTGTCAGCTGTTTGGAAATATTTATTTGTAAGGTTTCAGTATTATGGGAGCTGTTTTATATTTCTTGATTTTGTTGTGTTATGAGGATTGGTGACATCATAATCTATGTTGCTAAGGCATCAGATATGGTGATGTCACAGTGGAGGATGTTGCTTGGAGACCAGAAAGTCAAGAGATTATAGGCAACTGTCCTCAGTGCTGAGCTGGGCAAGCAGGGGAGCAGGGGCTATGGAGGATTAGGGTCACCAACTGACCTCAGTGCTGAGCTGGGCAAGCAGGGGAGCAGGGGCTATGGAGGATTAGGGTCACCAACTACCCTCAGTGCTGAGCTGGGCAAGCAGGTGAGCAGGGGCTATGGAGGATTAGGGCCACCAACTGCCCTCAGTGCTGAGCTGGGCAAGCAGGTGAGCAGGGGCTATGGAGGATTAGGGCCACCAACTGCCCTCAGTGCTGAGCTGGGCAAGCAGGTGAGCAGGGGCTATGGAGGATTAGGGTCACCAACTGCCCTCAGTGCTGAGCTGGGCAAGCAGGTGAGCAGGGGCACTATGGAGGATTAGGGTCACCAACTGCCCTCAATGCTGAGCTGGGCAAGCAGGTGAGCAGGGGCACTATGGAGGATTAGGGTCACCAACTGTCCTCAGTGCTGAGCTGGGCAAGCAGGGGAGCAGGGGCACTATGGAGGATTAGGGTCACCAACTGTCCTCAGTGCTGAGCTGGGCAAGCAGGGGAGCAGGGGCTATGGAGGATTAGGGTCACCAACTGCCCTCAGTGCTGAGCTGGGCAAGCAGGGGAGCAAGGGCTATGGAGGATTAGGGTCACCAACTGTCCTCAGTGCTGAGCTGGGCAAGCAGGTGAGCAGGGGCTATGGAGGATTAGGGTCACCAACTGCCCTCAATGCTGAGCTGGGCAAGCAGGTGAGCAGGGGCACTATGGAGGATTAGGGTCACCAACTGCCCTCAATGCTGAGCTGGGCAAGCAGGGGAGCAGGGGCACTATGGAGGATTAGGGTCACCAACTGCCCTCAGTGCTGAGCTGGGCAAGCAGGGGAGCAGGGGCACTATGGAGGATTAGGGTCACCAACTGGTGCTATTGTTTTAGAACAGATTTACACAGCACTTTATTTTACCTCACTGATTTTCCCAAGAAAAGTAGGACTACAAATCCAACACTGGATCAAGCTGTCCTGATGAAAGAAAGGCATTGGCTAACCCTATTGGGGATGCCCTACTTGTGCTCAGGGTGTTGATGCAGAGCAGACATCCTTGTGCAATGCTGCCAGAGGGGATGGTCGAAGCCCCTGAGACTTGGAGGACCTGAAGAAACATTGAATGCAGCAGGAGAGCAGCTGAGAACACAGCAGCAGAAGCAGCCAATGAAGGTACGAGTTTTCTAGTTCTCTTATATGAAAACACCATTGGTCTTGTGAAGGGCAATTTACAAAGCCATTTGCTGGTTGAAAGAAACAAGCAAACACATCCTTCTTGAAAGGAAGGAGAGTGAACAGATGTTTAGTGAAACAGTATAAGTATAAGTTTTATTCACGGACTTGCAAGTGCAGGTATCATACAGAATTAGGCACACCCCCATTGCCTGAAGCAGAACATTTTATACACTTTTTCTTGCTTATGCAAGCCTCCTTTTTCCCCTCCCTTTTCCCTTTTGTATGTGCAAATTCCCTTAGCCAATAAGGTACTGTTCATGATGCCTTTGTCTACGTGCAGTTTCTAAGTTAAGGTTTTCTATGTAACAATTTTTGCTGAAGCCAGGTATGGGGAGGGATACAGTCTTAGCTCTGCTTGCCTCCTTCCAACTGCTAAAGAAGCAACATTCCTCTCTTTCTGACAATCCCTTGTTCACATGCTCCCTTCTCTGTCTGTACTATATGTGCTACTCTAAGTAGATTGTGGTTTCTAATTTGTTCTTATGCATTATTTTTGCAAGTAAAGAAGTGGGGGAAAGAGGCAGAGGGGTTGCTGGGTTTCTCTTGTAAGTTTTTTGCATGCAGCTAAGCCAGTTTCTAGCAATTTGCAGTTTCTCATGTAAACCATTTTATAAGAAGCAAAGAAAATAAAACAAAAGAAAGAAGAGGAATACACTATCCCTGTCTTAACCATTGAAGAAGCTACACAATCCTTCATAGGATGCTTCTAGAGCCTCAAGCATTTCCTGGGCCCTCTGATGCCTCCGTTTCATCTATTAATTGCATTGCATCATCATATGGAGGGGGTTCTAGCAGCCTATTCTTAGTAATTGCTTTTTCAATCAGTCTTTGCCCCAGTCCTCGCACACATGGGATAATACAACACCCTCGTGCCACTAATACTCCCGCTGCTACTATTTAGGAGGTGATTATTGATACTGCTAAATCCTTCCACCTTCCAAACCTTGATTTCAACCACTCCATGAGTAAGGTATCTATCCAAGAGTTTTCTGCTAGAGTAGTGAGACCTTGCAAGGCTCTTGTGATTATACCCAATAATACCTTCCCAGATGGAACAAAGGTGCAGCATTCTTCCCCTAGCATTACATATATTTCTGCTAACATCATGTCTAAGAACATCCTATTTTCACAGGCCATTCTACTAGTAGCATCTAATTGTTCTGCAATCCCTTTCACTGCATCTCAGGTATAGTTGTTGAATCTCTGCTGATTATAATAGATATATGTATCCTATCTACATTTTTTTATCTTGGATTCCATCCCTGCTGCTATCCTGTTCCGGGCTTTCACTCATCAGTGACTCCTCTTGGCACTCTTATAGAGTAAGTATACCCTTTCATCAAAGGATGTCCTAAAACGTCTCTTCGCATTCTTTTGTGCTCTATTTTCTCCCTTTTAAATGCCAGGGTGAATGGAATTGCCAATTGTACAATTGCACAAGTGCCAGTCCAATTAGTGGGCAGTGTAGGTCTTATTACTCTTCTTCCTCAGTACTACCACAGGTCAGCTCTCGCTACTCTCAAGCCTGAGTAATTTCCAACCTCCAGTAATTCCGTCACATTCCAGGTTGCAATACAGGTGTCCATTTCTCCCACTTCCTGGTCAAACTCTGACCCCTGCCATGAGAGGCAGGCAGTGTGGTTCCCACGACCTGGAGAAAATATTGGAAGCACCTGCTGCCCCTTGTTTGGCTTCAGAGCCAGGAATAGGAGGGCTAGAGACTTACAGGTGACATTGTACCAAGCCATTTCATCTTGATATAATGCCAGGATGCACTCAAGTCCTTCTGGATTGTCATTCCAACCAAAAGGAAATGGCACTATCTGTGTGGTGGGTCTACCAGAAGCACACGCATAATAGTTGCTCTTATTCAGAGTTTTTACTCTATTTTTTATGCATTCCACCAGGCATTTACCTCCCCATATCCTGTTTCTGTCTCAAGGATCATTCTTAAATCATTCACAGCTATCAGCTTTACTACATTAGGGTCATTCAAGGAAGGCTTGAAAGGCTGAGGTGGGCAGGCATAACTGTGGAAACTAACCTTGGGGCAGGTGAATTCTTAACAAGTATTCCAATACATCAGTCAGTTGGGTCTTTCCCTGTGGTGGATTTCCCTATCCCAAATTATCTTTCATTCATTGACTTCTGGACCCTTTTTCCATTAATCTCTTCATACAAATAGGTCATTTTGTTAGTTATGTATACTGAGTTACAGGTTTTAATTTGAAAATTTGAATCAAAGAGCCCCTTAAACATGAAGATCAGGGGCGGGGAGCTGGTTTGTGCCATCCAATCATTTGGTTCAGTCATCCAGAAGACATTAGACCAATAGGGGCAATCCCCTTTAGGGCTCAAATATTTATCTCCTGCATAGTGATGTTGTTTTTCTAGTCCCCCCCTCCTCCCCCGCAATTTATTAGTGTGCAGGTGTCTATTTTTATAACCTGGGGCCTGGTTGTATTCTCATATCCTCAACATATACCTTAAATAGTGTGTGTGTTGCCTTATTCCCCCCCCCCCCCCCCCAAGTAATTCCCCACCTGTAGGTCAGGATAGTAAATCCTGGCACCCACCCAAGCAGAATCATTCCCCACAGAGTAACCCACAACGTCTTATTTTTCCCTCCTGCACAATGTTTCTCTATGCATCCAGAAAATGAAGATCAATCCTATGATCATCAATAGTACCAATATCCCAATTTCTAATTCCTATGTCCACATGGGAGCTGAGGGCTAAAGCAAATTTCTCAAGGAAAAGGCCACCTTATGGGCCCCAAGGCAGGGATCTCAGAGTTGCTTATGCAAACTAGCTCAAACAAACAATTTGAGAATTCTCTCTTCCCTTTTCCTTAAATACCACGGGTACTTCCTGCCTCCTAGGTCCTCATAAGTGATATACCAGAATGTTACCAATTCCCCAGTGGTAGGTCTAGTTAATGATACATCCCCTTTCTCAACTCTTATCCCCTTTAATCCACAGAAATCCCCCTCCCACACGATGAATGTTCCTGGCCTCGTAGTCCATATATCTAATAATGGTTCACACAGTATTATTATTATTATTATTATTATTAATAAAGGCTTTTATATACCGACTTTCTTGATACAAATCAAATCAACTTGGTTTACATCGAACAAGCAGTAACTATAACCAACCAATAACAAGAGACAACAGCAAGTATATTAAACCTGGTCACTGGGTCCCAAATAGGGTGTCATCAGGGCCAGGATCCCAGCCCAAATGAATGTACAAAGTATAACTGTTCATGCAAACTTCTTTAGTCTTTTCTAGTGATTCTTATCTTAAGCAGATTGTCTGTGTTAGTCACTTTCCATTGGGAAGGGTCTGCCAGCAGCTCCACAGGTCCCTTGACTCGAGAATGGTGAATCCACCCTGTCTCAGCTGTCTGCACTGCTGTTTCTGTGGTGAGAAGGATTTGAAACTGTCCTTCCCACTTTGGCTGTAGCTTAGGCTCCTTCCACAGTTTTATCAACACCCAGTCTCCAGGCTGGAACCTGTGTACCACAAAGTCCAGTGGAGGGGTTTGAGCCAACAGTCCCTTTTCTCTTAAATAAAATAAAGAAGAAGACAGTGCCTGTATATAATTCTTTAGAAATAGGTCCTTTGTTTCGAACACTGGTATTTCTCTAGCCCAACACCCCCTCTCCCCCCCCCCCCCCCATATAGGGCAGGCCAAACATCATCTGATAGGGGTATACTCCCAGCTCCTTCCTGGGGTGAGTTATTACCCGAAGCAATGCCAGGGATAAGCACTTAGAAACCAGGATGCCCTGCATTCTAACATAAATTTGGAAATTTGTTGTTATCTCAGGACAAGTAGGATGATAGTCCTCACATATGGGTGACATCACTGGATGGAGCCCTATCACGGAAAACTTTGTCAAAGCTTCTAGAAACTTTTGACTGGCACACTGAGCATGCCCAGCATGCCATTATCCCTCGAGCCACAGGGGTCTCCTTTCAGTATCTATTTTTCCGTGCTGCAGTTAGCCTCATGGTTAGGAGCCCTGTGTGATTCTTCACACAATTTTCCTCACGGAAAAAGTATTAAAATTTCCTCAAAAAACTATCCCCTCATAGGGGTATCCCACTTTAATTCCATTTCTCCAATCGGTGAATAAAACATTAGTGTGGTCGATACCATTTTCACCGTCCCTTCTGTGCCTGAAGGCTGTCGACGGCTGTCCGGCCTTAACTTTTTGTCATCATGACAACTGGGTTTAAAAAGTGCCCAAATTACCCTCGTACGATGTTGATCACTGACCCCCATGACGAATGCATACTATGCCTGGGAGCAGGACATAATGTTTCATCTTGTCCTCAATGCACCGAAATGACAGCTAAAGGCAGATGGGCCCACCTGGAAAAAATGGAAAGCCTGTCCAAAATATCGTTACTTCCTTAGACATTGATGCATTCTTCACCGGCAGGAGTATCTAAAAAAGTGGTAATAAAGACCCGCTGGATACTTGAAGATAGTGGTGACTGCCTGTCTCTGACTCCAAAGTCGTCGACCAAATCTACCTTGGCACTAGAGAAAAAGAGAACCAAGCACTGAGAAAAAACAAACATTGGCATTGACGGGATTCCATACCCAGTGCTGGCTCGGTTTCTGGAGTGGTTTCGATGGCCATCGAGCTGCCCCCAAATAGGACTAGGTTAGAGGAGCCGTTTTCACCCTCGACACCACAAAGTCCAAGGCGATCCCCACCGATATCGGTGCTGGTTACTGTGCCACCACAGGGACCTGTGGAAGAGCCAGTTGCACCTACTCTTCCACCCCCTATAGCTGCTCTGTCTTCATCAGCTATACGGGAGGAACTGGATGGATTTATCCACTAGACAGTCATCGATGCCCTTTGAGAACTACATCCACCAGTGCCAGTTCTCACACCACCACCAATGCTGGAGACATCGATTCTCACACCTCTGCTCAGACTCGATACATTGATCTGTGCCCTACCGACGCAACCCGCGCCATTGATGCTGAAGGCACTGACCAAGCATCTGAAACAGATACTGATTCCAGGATCTTTTGATGAAGAAGGCATGGACTCTGACCCACAGTCACCGATGCCTGAGCCAATGCTGGGACTGTCAGGACTCTCGGGACCGAGCCGTCTGACTCTTCCATCGATTCCACATCCATTACCATCGATGCCACCGAAGTATCAGCTAAAACCATCGAAGGATCCATCGATGACTTTACATCCTTCACTGTCTTCATCCCTCCTTCTAGTCCTCAATCACACACCTTGTCAGATACCTGGGAAGATGTAGATACTGAGTCTTCTACAGAAGATATCTTATCAGACCCATCTCCACCAGAGGAAAGGAGAAAGTCACCATCTGAGGACATCTCCCTCTCAAAATTCATAAAGGAAATGTCAGACACAATTCATTTTCAATTATTAACAGAAGATGACACCAGACACAGGACTTTGGTGGTCCTCCAATTTGTGGATGCCTCCAAAGAGATAGTGACTATACCAGTACATGAAGTCCTAGTTGACCTCAAACATCGACTTTGGGAACATCCCTGCTCTGTTCCACCGGTAAACAGACAAACTAATGCTACATACTTGGTGCAGCATATACCTGGGTTCCAAAAACTTCAACTCCCACATCAATCTGTTATGGTAGTCAGCACAAAAAAGATCAAAGAAAATCCGTCCACATTCATCTACACCTCCTGGCAAAGAGCAAATGTTTATGGACAATTTAGGACGTAAAATGTTCCAAGGCTCCATGCTCTTATCAAGAATTGCCTCATACCATTTGTACATGATGCAATACCAGAGAAATTTGTGGAAGCAGATTCAAGAACTATCAGAAACTCTTCCACAACAGCATCAGGACACCCTCAGCGTCATCATACATATAAAGGTCTTGAGGCTGGGAAGCACGAGGTACATGCAGCCTACGACTCGTTCGAGACATCCTCCAGAATGGCAGCGACTGGCATTAATGCCAGAAGATGGGCATGGTTGAAGGCTTCCGACCTCAGGCCTGAGGTCCAAGAAAAAGTTAGCTGACCTTCCTTGCACTGGTGAAAACCTATTCGGAGAAAAAGTGCAAGATGCAGTTGCGCAACGTAAAGATCATAACGAAACTCTGCGCCAACTATCCATAATCACTGCAGAAACTCCATCTTCTGCAAGACACCAATCTAGGAAAGACACAAGAAAGCCATTCTATTGACCACACAGGTATTATCCACCAGCTCCTCATGGGAGAACAACGAATCCATCCCAAAGATGTCATCCCAGGCATCTAAAAGCATCCAGACCTCAGCCTCCCCCACAGACAGGACAAGCATCTGGGTTTTGAAAAACTCCCAAGGAACAGCAGCCTTTCCAGAAACCCAAATTAAAATTTACCAGTTGGAGGCCAGGTTTCTTATTTTATACCTAATTGGACAAACATCAAAGATCAATAGGTACTATCCATTATAACCCAAGGTTACCATCTGGATTTTCACACGGTACCCAAAGATCCCCCCCAAATTCCCTCTGGGTACACAAAGATCATGCCACTCTTCTAGAAAAAGAATAATCCACCCTCCTGGGAGCCAGGGCTGTGAAACCTGTTCTCTGACCTCAGCAGGGCAGACTATTCTACTCCTGCTATTTCCTCATTCCAAAGAAAACAGGAGGCTTCCGCCCCATCTTAGACCTCTGAAATCAACAAATTTCTATGAAAAGAAAAATTCAGGATAGTGTCCTTAGGCACCATGCTTCCCCTTCTTCAAACAGGAGATTGGCTCCGATCTCTGGATCTGCAAGACGCTTACACTCACATTCCAATATTCCCACCTCATTGCAAGTACCTGCATTTACTAGTGAGTCATCAACACTTTCAATACCAGGTTCTGCCCTTCGGACTTGCCTCGGCATATTTACAAAGTGCCTAGCAGTAGCTGCGGCCCATCTATGCAAGAAAAACACACGTTTTTCCTTATCTTGACGACTGGCTCATCAAGAACCAGTCGAAACAAGGAGCTCTCGACTCTCTCAAGCTCACAATCTGCTTCACTTGGGATTTCTTATCAACTACCAAAAATTCCACCTCACACCATCTCGCGTTCTACAATTCATTGTAGCAGAATTGAACACCAATGTATAAAAGGCCTTCCTACCAAAAGACTGTGCAGACACACTCTCCGGACTAGCAAGATCTCTGCATGCAAAGAAAACAGCTTCAGCCTATCAGTTCCCAACAATGCTGGGCCACATGACTTCCATGGTCCTTGTCACCCCTATGGCCAAATAAGCCATGAGAATAAACGCAATGAACTGAGATCACAGTGGCTCCAAGTTTTTCAACCACTGTAGTCTCCAATTCAAATAGCCCCCCAGTTACGTTCATCTCTCCTCTGCTGGCCGAACACGAACAACTTGCTAACAGGTCTACCGTTCTAATAACCAGTTGCACAAGTAATCTTAACTACAGATGCATTCATCGTTAGGTTGGGGAGCATATATAGAAAATCTTCAGACTCAAGGTACTTGGACAAAACTCAAAGCAACATTTTAAATCAACTTCCTGGAGCTTCGAGCTATACGTTATGCTCTATGGGGTAGATTTTTTAAAGAATTTACGTGCATAGGGGGGTTATGCGCGCTGGGCCTATTTTCAAAAGGCCTGGCGGCACGCATAAAGCCCCCGGACGCACGTATGTCCTGGGGATTTTCTGAATGGGCGGGCAGGGGGTGGGACGGGGTGGTCCAGGAGGTGTGGCAAAGGACTCCGGCACAAAACTCGGCTGGCAGGCTTAATTTCATAATCAAAAGTACGGGTGGGGTTCTTTAGGGCTGGGGGGCGGGACATGGAGGGGAAGGAACGGGGAAAGCCAGCTGATCTCTCAGAGGGCAAGGTGCACTAGTGTGCACCCCCTTGTGCGCGCTGACCCCTGATTTTATAACATGCGCGTGGCTGCGTGCGCATCTTATAAAATCGGGCGCACATTTGTGCGCGCCGGGTAGCCCACACAAATGTAGGTCATGCACGTACCTTTTAAAATCTGCTCCTATATGCATTCAAGGACTGCCTTTCACACAAGACTGTTCTCATACAAACAGACAACACAGTTGCTCTGTGGTACAGGCTCTTATCTCCTTTGCCAAGAAGCCGCGCAGATTTGGGACTGGGCCCTGACACATTCCATGTTTCTCTGGGCCACTTATCTAGCAGGGATACACAATATAGTTACAGATCACCTCAGTCATCAGTTCCAGCCCCACGAGTGGTCCCTGGATCTGGTGTAATGACCAGAATCTTTCAACACTGGGGGTCAACCAACGATAGGACTCTTTGCCTCCAAACTGAATCACAAAGTGGACAGATTCTGCTTCCTACACAAGCAGAGAAACCAGTTAGCCATGGCAAGTGGATTTTCACTCCCTTCTCCTCCACCTCCTTCCTCATATTTTAACTTGGTCTCGGATGCTCTTAAACCTTGCCCGCCTAGGAATTACAGTAATTACATCTGGTATCATTAGGATATGATACTTTTTAACATTACCATGCCATAACTTACTCCATCAGTTACACTTACTCACACCTTCAAAAAAAAAAAAGAAGTTTACAGTAGTAACTCCCTGTTCAAAAAAAACAAAGCTCTTCGTAAAAAGGAAGAACTCATTCAATTCTATATTTATTCCCTGTATTGACAACAGATTTCAATGCACTGTAAATAAAATTAAACTTTTTTTCTTAGTATCTTTTAATTCCTCACCAGTCTGTTTTTAAACTGAAAGATTAATTCATTGAATGGCATTTTCTCCTCCTTTAGTGTCTTCACCTGGAATCACTTTCCTGCATCCCCCAGTCACCCTTCCTTTTCCTCTCTGCTGCTAATCCCTTAACTGCCTTGTCCTTTCAAGTTCTAAACTTTAGAACTGTGGCCCCTGTATCTATTAAGAAAACTATTTCCTCCTTTCCTGGTCCTACCTTTAAATGTATCAAGGGCTCTCGGTAGGACCTTAAAACTAGCAGCCCCTGACTCCTCTATTCATCTGCACTCTCAACCACTGAGAACATTTTCTCTTCTTTCTGTATCTGAGGACATTCTCTCTTAAAGTGTCCTTCATGTCCACATTCCAAACATCCTGCTTGATTAGGGTTCCAGCTCCTCGGAACCCAGGGCTTAAAGTGTCCTTCATGTCCACGTTCCAAACATCCTGCTTGATTAGGGTTCCAGCTCCTCGGAACCCAGGGCTTAAAGTGTCCTTCATGTCCACGTTCCAAACATCCTGCTTGATTAGGGTTCCAGCTCCTCAGAAACCAGGGCTTAAAGTGTCCTACATGTCCACGTTCCAAACATCCTGCTTGATTAGGGTTCCAGCTCCTCGGAACCCAGGGCTTAAAGTGTCCTTCATGTCCACGTTCCAAACATCCTGCTTGATTAGGGTTCCAGCTCCTCGGAACCCAGGGCTTAAAGTGTCCTTCATGTCCACGTTCCAAACATCCTGCTTGATTAGGGTTCCAGCTCCTCGGAACCCAGGGCTTAAGTGTCCTTCATGTCCACGTTCCAAACATCCTGCTTGATTAGGGTTCCAGCTCCTCGGAACCCAGGGCTTAAAGTGTCCTTCATGTCCACGTTCCAAACATCCTGCTTGATTAGGGTTCCAGCTCCTCGGAACCCAGGGCTTAAAGTGTCCTTCATGTCCACGTTCCAAACATCCTGCTTGATTAGGGTTCCAGCTCCTCGGAACCCAGGGCTTAAAGTGTCCTTCATGTCCACGTTCCAAACATCCTGCTTGATTAGGGTTCCAGCTCCTCGGAACCCAGGGCTTAAAGTGTCCTTCATGTCCACATTCCAAACATCCTGCTTGATTAGGGTTCCAGCTCCTCGGAACCCAGGGCTTAAAGTGTCCTTCATGTCCACATTCCAAACATCCTGCTTGATTAGGGTTCCAGCTCCTCGGAACCCAGGGCTTAAAGTGTCCTTCATGTCCACATTCCAAACTTCCTGCTTGATTAGGGTTCCAGCTCCTCGGAACCCAGGGCTTAAAGTGTCCTTCATGTCCACATTCCAAACATCCTGCTTGATTAGGGTTCCAGCTCCTCGGAACCCAGGGCTTAAAGTGTCCTTCATGTCCACATTCCAAACATCCTGCTTGATTAGGGTTCCAGCTCCTCGGAACCCAGGGCTTAAAGTGTCCTTCATGTCCACATTCCAAACATCCTGCTTGATTAGGGTTCCAGCTCCTCGGAACCCAGGGCTTAAAGTGTCCTTCATGTCCACATTCCAAACATCCTGCTTGATTTGGGTTCCAGCTCCTCGGAACCCAGGGCTTAAAGTGTCCTTCATGTCCACATTCCAAACATCCTGCTTGATTAGGGTTCCAGCTCCTCGGAACCCAGGGCTTAAAGTGTCCTTCATGTCCACATTCCAAACATCCTGCTTGATTAGGGTTCCAGCTCCTCGGAACCCAGGGCTTAAAGTGTCCTTCATGTCCACATTCCAAACATCCTGCTTGATTTGGGTTCCAGCTCCTCGGAACCCAGGGCTTAAAGTGTCCTACATGTCCACATTCCAAACATCCTGCTTGATTTGGGTTCCAGCTCCTCGGAACCCAGGGCTTAAAGTGTCCTACATGTCCACATTCCAAACATCCTGCTTGATTAGGGTTCCAGCTCCTACCTCTCTGCCCTCAGCTCTTTCCTCTATCCCTTTCTCTGCCACGTTCTCTTTCCATTTCCTCATACCTGCCGCACTAATCAGAGCCTTTCTTCTCCCGTAAATAGGATACCGAGTATTCACATCTCTTTTGTCCATGTAAATATATTAGGGCCCAGAAACTGATCCACTAAACTGCTGGGATCATCTAACAGGGATTACATTTCCCTTTTAAAGTTTCTCACTTCCCTACTAGTGAGAGGACAACTCACACATCCAATATTACCACCCCCAAAAGACACCTCCCTCAGTGGATACAGGGGGTCCAGTTTCTCCGATCTTTTATCTTTTCTCCTAGCTTCAGGACCCAGATATTGGATATTGCTCTGTATCCTTTATTAATTATTTGAATTCCTTATCTAATCCTGAGGCTCCGTGCCAGGGCTTTTGTTCCTCTCACCGTCGTTCCCCCCTGTCCTGTTTTTTCTCTGTCCCAAGCTACTCTGAGATCATCAGGCTCTCCATGAACCCCTTTAACTATTTACTTACCTGGGTGATCGTCCGATCCCTCGGCACCGGCGGGAGAAGGGGAGGGGCACTAAGATATACCGGCACTGGATCAAAAGGCGGCAAGCGATCCAGGGGGTCCCATTTCTTTCCCTCCATTTCCCAGGGAGGGTCATTTTTAGGAACTGCCTTAGGCTCTGATATTTTTATGAGCATCATTGTTTCCCTGCCACCTGTCCCAACAGGCAGCATATTACGCCTCTTCCTGAGAAAACGGTGTTTTCCTGGTTGCATCCATATTTAATGTCTGACATAACCAATTCTCATCCGCCCCATATTTTGGCCACCACCTCTGCTGGCTTTATACTCTGTCTGGGCCACTCAAACAACCATATTTTATCATTTTCTTTTTATCTTTATTTCTTGTACAAGATCTGTCCTCCCAGGTCCTTAACATCCTCCCTAAAGGACGATCTTGAGGAATGTCTGAGGGGTCTTTCCAAGTCCGCCCTCCTTTCTTTTTATCCCTGGCCATCTTATTTACCATTGTGGTTTATCTGGAATTCACCTTTCTTTCCTTTCGCTTCATCCGTTTCTGGCCGTACTCCACACTCACTTCGTGTCCAGGTCACGTCTCATTCACACACACAAGGCAATACTTTAATAGTCCATTTTTCTTATCTTGGTCCGTGCATGGAGTGGCCTGCTTACAGCTGTGCCTACTTAGTCTCTGAGACTGATTCACTAAGTTCACTTGTCAGTCGAGACACCAACCCCTGGTGGTGAGTCAAGGACTGTTGCAGTCAACAGGATGCATCTTCCTTTCTTCAGTCACTGGTCCCCAGTGTCTGTGAGGAGGTGGATCCTGGATGAGCCCCCATCTGAAAGAAACAAGCAAACAAATCCTTCTTGGGAGGAAGGAGAGTGAGCACATGTTTAGTGAAAGAGTCTAACTTTTATTCATACAGAACTAGGCCCACCCCCACGGGCTAAAGCAGAACATTTTATACACTTTTTCTTGCTTATGCAAGCCCCCTTTTTCCCCTCCCTTTTCCCTTGTGTATGTGCAAATTTCTTTACCCAATAAGATACTGTTCATGATGCCTTTGTCTACGTGCAGCTTCTAAGTTAGGGTTTTCTATCTAAAGGTCCTTGTAAAAGCCAGGTATGGGGAGGGATACAGCCTTAGCTCTGCTTGCCTCCTTCCATCTGCTAAAGAAGCAACCTTCCTCTCTTTCTGACAATCCCTTGTTCACATGCTCCCTCCTCTGTCTGTACTATCAGGCCGATATAGTAAAGTGCGTTCCCGTGGAGCACACTGTTAGCCCTCGTTTGGATGCGCGTTTTCAACGCGTTATTTTTACCCCTTACACAGTAAGGGGTAATAGCGCTTTGAAAACGCGTGGCCAAGCCCCCTGAAACTAATAGCGCTCATCACATGCAAATGCATGTTGATGGGCCTATTAGTTATTCCCACGCGATTCAGAAAGTAAAATGTGCGGCTTGGCTGCACATTTTACTCTCAGAAATTAATGCCTGCCCAAAGGCAGGTGCTAATTTCGGCTGGCACCGGGGAAGTGTACAGAAAAGCAGAAAACTGATTTTCTGTACACCCTCTGACTTAATATCATAGCGATATTACAGGCCAATACAGAAAAAACACGCAGGAGAGCCGGCAAGCGCCCGCTCCCCTGACGTGTGCACAGGCCACTCTTCTGGGTGCGCGATTCGGGAAGGCCGGGTATGTAAATTAGGGCCCGTGGTAAGAGGCACTAGGGACACTAGTGCTTCCCTAGCGCCTCCTTTTTGACAGAAGCGGCGCCTGTCAGCAGGTTTGACAGCCAACACTCAATTTTACTGGCATCAGTTCTCAAACTCGCTGATAGCTACGGGTTCGGAAAACAGACGCTGGCTAAATTGAGTGTCCATCTTCCAACCTGTGGGCAGATTTAATTTTTAATTTTTTTTTACTTTTTGTTTTTGGGGCCTCCAACTTAATATCGCTATGATATTAAGTTGGAGGGTGTACGAAAAAGCAGTTTTTTCTGCTTTTCTGTACACTTCCCTGATGCCGGCCGAAATTAGCACCTGCCTTGGCTGCACATTTTGCTTTCTGAATTGCGCAGGAATAACTAATAGACCCATCGACATGCATTTGCATGTTGCAGGCGCTATTAGTTTCAGGGGGGCTGGCCGCGCATTTTTGACGCGCTATTACCCCTTACTGTATAGGGGGTAAAAATAGCGCATCGAAAATGCGCGTCCAAACGTGGGCTAACACTGCGCTCCACCGGAGTGCACTTTACTGTATCGGCCTGTTAAGTTGGAGGCCCCAAAAATAAAAAAAACCCAAAACATTTTAAATCTGCCCGCTGCCCGCGGGTTAGAAGACAGATGCTCAATTTAGCCAGCGTCCATTTTCCGAACTCGTAGCTATCAGCGGGTTCGAGAACCGACCCCCGTAAAATTGAGTATTGGCTGTCAAACCCGCTGACAGCCGCCGCTTCTGTCAAAAAGGAGGCGCTAGAGTCGTGCTAGTGTCCCTAGCGCCTTTTACCTCTGGCCCTAATTTACATACCCGGCCTTCCTGAATCGCACGCCAGGAAGAGTGGCCTGTGCACGCGTCAGGAGAGCGGGCGCCCGCCGGCTCTCCCGCATGTTTTTCTGTATCGGCCTGCTTGTGCGCTGCCTTAAGCAGATTGTGGCTTCTAATTTGTTCTTATGCAGTATTTTTGCCAAGTAAGGAAGTGGGGGAAGGAGGCGGAGTAGCTGCTGGGTTTCTCTTGTAAGTTGCTTGCATGCAGCTAAGCCAGTTTCTAACAATTTGCAGTTTCTCTTGTTAACTCTTTTATAAGAAGCAAAGAAAATAAAACAAAAGAAAGAAGAGAAATACACTATCCCTGTCTTAACTACTGAAGCATCACTTATGAGCCCCTGCTCACACTGGGTAAGAAAACTGTCATGTCTTAAGGATTCCCCCTTCTTCTGCCAGGCTAAAAGTACCTGCAGGTTTCCAGAGCACACAGACTTGTACCTGGGTTAGGTAGAAGTGTTCCCTGGTTGGGGGAAGGGATGGGTATTTAGGTCAGGAGAAGGAAACAGTGTATGTATCATTGATTACACATACTATTTTCAGCCTCCTAGGCTGTCAGGGATATCAGGGCTTGGCAAACAAATGCTTCCCCAGACAGAAGGTGAATAGCTGGAGAGGCAAGGATGAGAACAATGGTAGAGACCCAGAGCTGGACAGGAGCCAGGAGCACAGGAATAAATAAAAGTGCAGGGGCACTGGAACAGGATAAATTGGCAGAAACAATGGAAGCAAGAATACCAGGCTGGAACACTAAGTTAATATTAAAAATAATAAGTTATTATGACTATTCCGTTTAATAGTATGTAATTTAGTTTTATGATCATGATATTAAAGTATGTAATTGCTTTTTATTTTAGGATGATAGTATGCAATTTTATGATGTTATTTGTACACCATTTTGAAGTTACGATGAAAATTGCTTAATTAAAATAAATATTACCATTGGAAACAAAGTCAGGATCTGCAGTAAGAGAGAGAGAGAGAGAGAGTGCTTCCATAGCACAGATGCCAAGAACATTGATTGGTCCAGTTCATTGTGCCTTCTGAGCATACTTTATATGTTGGTGTCAGTTTGGGACACTCCCAGTACTGGTCCAATCAGTCTGCTTCTGAGGCATGTCTAGTTATCCCAGGACAAGCAGGATGCTAGTCCTCACATATGGGTGACATCGGTAATGGAGCCCTATGTACGGAAAACTTCTGTAAAAGTTTCTATGAAACTTTTGACTGGCACCAGAGTGCCCACTGAGCATGCCCAGCATGTCATGATATTCCCTGCCACAGGGGTCTCCCCTCAGTCTTCTTTTTTCCGCGAAGCAATTAGCCTCGCGGTTATCAGGAGTCCTGTGGGATTTTCCACATATTTTCCTTACGGAAAGCTTTAAAAAACTTCAAACGCAGAGGGTCTCCCTTAGTTTGATCATCGCGGTGAGTTTTTCCCGTTCTCGCGGTTCCGTGCCGTTTTTTGACTAAAAACAAAATTTACCTGAGCCTTAGGCCGTCGACGGCTGCCCGGCCACAAAATGGCTACAGGTTTTAAAAAATGTCCGAAATGCGCGAGAAATATGTCTATTACAGACCCTCACCAAGACTGTGTACTTTGCCTTGGTGAAGGTCATGATGTAAAAAATTGTCCCTTATGCGCTACGATGACCTCGAAAGGTCGACGTCTACGGATGGACAAGATGGAGCAATTATTCAAAATTTAACTGATTACTGCTCCATCTACTTCCACACAATCGTCTCCGGCTGGGGCGATTAGGAAAGTGGTCTTGAAGAAACGTCACTCCGGTGACTCGGGAGACGCTCCTTTTTCCTCCCCCTCACCATCGTCCAGAGCGTCCACATCGAGTAGCGAAAAAGGGCGCGAAAAAGATAAACATCGCCATCGGCATCGCAGGCCGCAACCAGCAACCATCGCTCCGATACCCGGCGAGCCATCGGCGGAAGACGGGGCACCGAGTAAGAAAGCCCGGCTCCAAAGTAAGGCTTCCGAGCCACCGACAGGCCAATCCTCGCCGATTCCGGCGGAAGGAATCGTACCTCCTCAGGGCCCTGAGGTCGTACTACTGTCGCCACCACCGCCTCCCCCCATGGGTGCTCTGTTCACATCATCCATGCGGGCGGAACTTGACAGTTACATACGTCAAGCGGTTAAGGATGCCTTTATCGAGGCGATGCCACGGCCTGCCACTCCGGTTCTGCCATCGACACCGGTCATAGGAGGATCTCCGGTTCCATCACCGATTCCTTCACTACCGATGCCAAGGAAATCACCGCTCTCCTCGATGGCGCCGATTCCATTGCCGGTTCTACCTAGGCCGCAGCCACCGGATTCAGCATTGCCGATTCCCCGAGTACCATCGATTCCACCACGGCCATCGATCCCGATGGCACCTTCGATGCCTTCTCAAGAGTCCATTTTTCAACCATTGATGGACAAGCTGGACTCACTAATACATTGCTTCTCATCTCTACCACATCCTATAGATGTAGATGACAGTCAAGAGCCAATACCAGGTCCTTCGGGTGTCCCACCACCCCTCAGACCTCAGACTCCACTTTCTGAAATGCCAACTAAGCCTACTAGGCCGTTGGAGCTCCCTCTGGATGATAGTGACGAAGAATTCTCCTCGGATGAAGACCTCCTTTCTGAGCCTTCTCCCCCAGAAGATAGAAGAAAGTCACCACCGGAGGATCTCTCTTTCTCCAACTTTATTAAGGAGATGTCTCAAACAATTCCCTTTTCTCTCATCTCTGAAGTGGACAGCAGACAAAAAACCTTGGAGGTGCTTCAATTCGTAGACCCTCCCAAGGAAATTCTTGCTATTCCTGTTCATGAAGTTTTACAAGAACTTATGTACAGGATATGGGAACACCCTGGGTCGGTGGCAGCTGTTAATAAGCGGGCGGATGCCACTTACCTAGTACAACCCATCCCGGGGTTCCAAAAAACTCAACTACCGCATCAGTCAGTGGTGGTCGAGTCGGCCCAAAAGAAGGCCAAAAGATTAAAGCAACATGCCTCCATACCTCCTGGAAAGGATAATAGGTTCTTGGACAATCTTGGTCGAAAAATCTTCCAAGCTGCTATGCTGGTAGCTAGAATAAATTCATACCAGCTTTTTATGAACCAGTACCAGCGTGACCTATGGAAGCAAGTTGAATCCCTGTCTCAGCAGTTACCTGACCATCTTCAGGAAGGTTTTCAAAACCTAGTACATAAGGGCCTAGAGGCGGGGAAACACGAGGTTCGGGCCACGTATGATTCATTCGAGACAACCTCCAGATTGTCTGCAGCTGGAATAACGGCGAGAAGATGGGCCTGGCTTAAATCATCAGAGCTCAGACCAGAAGTACAGGAGCGCTTGGCGGACCTGCCTTGCTTAGGAGAGAACCTCTTTGGCGATAAGGTCAAGGAGGCAGTAGCCACCATCAAGGACCATACAGAAACCCTCAAACAGCTTTCTCAGCTGCCACAAGAGGTACATCAACCTTCTAGGAGGCCTCCAAGAAGGGAACAAAGAAAGCCATATTACCGCCCTAGGCGGTATTATCCGCCAGTAGCCAGGCCCAGACAACAAAGACCTGCTCAACGGCCTCAGCCTCGCCAGAGACCTGCTAGGCCTCAACAACCTCCGCCTGCGGCGTCCACTTCCGGATTTTGAAGTTCAACCAGAGGGCATGAGTCATTATCAAAATCCCTATCCACAAGTACCGGTTGGAGGCCGAGTTGCTCACCATCTTCAAACTTGGACCTCCATCACTACAGACCAATGGGTACTCTCAATCATATCTCAGGGGTACCACTTGGACTTCCTCACTGTACCAAAAGACAATCCCCCTATTCCGTCTTGGACAGTGTCTCATCATTACACAATCCTGCAAGCAGAATTATCTACCCTCCTGACTGCCAGGGCCATCGAAAGAGTTCCCAGGCCTCAGTGGGGCACAGGATTCTACTCCCGATATTTCCTCATTCCAAAGAAAACCGGGGGTCTACGTCCTATCCTGGACCTAAGAAATCTCAACAAATTTTTAAAGAAGGAAAAATTCAGGATGGTGTCCTTAGGCACCATGCTACCTCTTCTTCAAAAAGGAGATTGGCTCTGCTCTCTGGATCTTCAAGACGCTTACGCTCACATTCCCATATTTCCACCTCATCGACAGTTCCTACGATTTCTGGTACAAGGTCAACACTTCCAATACAGGGTGCTACCTTTCGGCCTTGCCTCAGCACCTCGAGTGTTCACAAAGTGTCTAGCAGTAGCGGTGGCACATCTTCACAAGCAACAAGTACATGTGTTCCCCTACTTGGACGATTGGCTCATCAAGAGTCATACACAGAGCGGAGCTGTCACTTCTCTCCATCTCACAATAAGATTGCTTCACTCCTTGGGATTTCTCATCAATTACGACAAATCCCATCTCACACCATCTCACCAGTTGCAGTTCATAGGTGCAGATCTCAACACCATCACAGCAAAGGCTTTTCTTCCGAAAGACAGGGCTCAATCGCTCGTTCTCCTAGTACATTCTATTCGCAATCAATATACAGTCACAGCTCATCAGTGCCTCATCCTACTCGGACACATGGCCTCAACAGTTCACGTCACTCCCATGGCCAGACTGACCATGCGACTAATGCAATGGACACTCAAATCTCAATGGATTCAAGCCATTCAACCACTGTCCACTCACATCCAGATAACACCAGAGCTGAAGTATTCCCTTCTCTGGTGGACATCACCACTCAACTTGCTCAAAGGCCTACCTTTTCAACAACCAGTTTCACAAGTGACTTTAACTACAGATGCGTCCACCTTGGGATGGGGAGCGCACATTGCTCATCTGAAAACACAGGGCAAGTGGACAAAGCAAGAAGCTTCCTTTCAGATAAATTTCCTGGAGCTTCGAGCTATACGCTATGCTCTATATGCATTCAAGGACTGCCTTTCACACAAGACTGTTCTGATCCAAACGGACAATACAGTAGCCATGTGGTACATCAACAAGCAGGGTGGTACGGGCTCGTACCTCCTTTGTCAGGAAGCAGCTCAAATATGGGACTGGGCCCTAGCACACTCAATTCTACTACGGGCCACCTACCTAGCAGGCATCCACAACACAGTAGCGGATCGCCTCAGCCGTCACTTTCAACCACACGAGTGGTCCCTCGACCCAGCGTTAGCAATCAAGATATTTCAACGCTGGGGTCAACCAACAATAGATCTCTTTGCGTCACATCTGAACTACAAAGTGAACAATTACTGCTCTCTCCTCTTCCGGCAGAACAGCTTACCAAAGGACGCGTTTGCCCGCCATTGGAACTCAGGCCTGTTATACGCGTATCCACCAATACCGCTCATAACCAAAACCTTAGTAAAGCTACAACAGGACAAGGGGACAATGATACTCATAGCCCCATATTGGCCTCGACAAGTATGGTTCCCCACACTGCTAGATCTCTCAGTCAGGGATCCAATTCGCCTGGGAGTAGCTCCCAATCTCATAACTCAGGAACAGGGTCAGTTGCGCCATCCCAACCTTCAATCCCTGTCCCTGACAGCATGGATGTTGAAAGCCTGATCTTACAACCATTCAACCTTTCAACTAATATATCTCAGGTACTTATAGCTGCACGTAAACCTTCCACTAGAAAGAATTATTCCTACAAATGGAAAAGGTTTACTTTATGGTGCACTCAGAAAGATTTAGATCCTTTCACTTGCCCCACTACCTCGCTACTAGATTACCTTTACCATCTCTCAGACTCTGGTCTTAAGACGTCATCTGTAAGGGTACACTTAAGTGCAATCTCAGCTTATCATAACAAGCTAGGAGATACGTCGATCTCCACGCAGCCTCTCGTCAGTAAATTCATGAGAGGCCTAACTCACATTAAACCTCCAATTCATTCCCCAAGCATTCAATGGGACCTGAACGTAGTTTTAACCAAGCTTATGCGTTCTCCATTTGAACCCATAAATACCTGTGACCTTAAATTCCTTACTTGGAAAACGGTATTTCTTATAGCCATTACATCAGCTAGAAGGGTCAGTGAACTACAGGCCCTAGTAACTTACGAACCCTTCACGAAGTTCCTTCATGACAGAGTAGTCCTCCGTACACATCCAAAATTCCTTCCTAAGGTTGTCACGGAATTTCATTTAAACCAAACCATAGTTTTACCTACATTTTTTTCCTAGGCCTCACTCTCACCAGGGAGAGAGAGCCTTACACACTTTGGACTGTAAGCGTGCGTTATCTTTCTATTTAAACCGCACTGCAGCCCAAAGAAAATCTAATCAGCTGTTTGTGTCCTATGATCCGAACAAACCAGGTAAAGCAGTGGGTAAGCATACTCTGTCAACCTGGCTAGCAGATTGCATACAATTTTGTTATGAAAAAGCAGGCCTTACTCTCCAAGGGCGAGTAAACGCACATTCAGTCAGAGCAATGTCAACCTCAGTAGCACACCTTCGCTCTGTACCTATTCTGGACATTTGTAAAGCAGCAACATGGAGTTCTCTTCACACCTTTGCAGCTCACTACTGTCTAGACAAAGAGGGAAGACAAGATTCAGCATATGGACAATCTGTCTTAAAGAACTTGTTTCCAGTTTAACCCCAACTCCTTCTTCATCCAACCTGCTGGGATTTCGACTGATTCATTCCAATAACAATACCTTACAGTCGTTTCAGCACCGAATGAATCAGCCTCTAGCTCGCTAATCACCCATATGTGAGGACTAGCATCCTGCTTGTCCTGGGATAAAGCAAAATTGCTTACCTTGTAATAGGTGTTATCCCAGGACAGCAGGATGTAGTCCTCACGAAACCCACCCGCCACCCCGCGGAGTTGGGTCCGATACGTTTTATTGTTTTATTTTTGGCTAACGCTATTTGCTACCAACAAAGACTGAGGGGAGACCCCTGTGGCAGGGAATATCATGACATGCTGGGCATGCTCAGTGGGCACTCTGGTGCCAGTCAAAAGTTTCATAGAAACTTTTACAGAAGTTTTCCGTACATAGGGCTCCATTACCGATGTCACCCATATGTGAGGACTACATCCTGCTGTCCTGGGATAACACCTATTACAAGGTAAGCAATTTTGCTTTCTCAATAGATTAGAGGGAAAAAATGATAGTACTCTCTGGCAAGATAGGAAACCTGCACAAACAGCTGTAAGAGATAGTAGTAAGTTGTTCTGGTTACAGGACAGGCTTTTCTCCCCTTTTCTGTGGTTGAGGCAAGAACCATTGGTACAAGCATTTCATTATGAACAGCTGACTTCTCAGATTTGCATCTTAGGTCATTTAGGTACACTGTAAGGATTTAAACGCCAATCTACAAGAAAAGAAGCAGTGTTCATCCAATGTCTTTCCCTTCTGGTCCGGCAGCTCCTTTTCCATAAAGAGTAAAAATCACCAGGACTGGATGGCATCCATCTCAGACTTCTAAAAGAACTGAAGCATGAAATTGTTTCCTTTAACTAGTAATCTGTAAACTATAATTTAAAACAGCCACAGTTCCTAAAGACTGGAAGTTGGACAATGCAATGTCAGTTTTTAAGAAGAGCTCTAGAGGTGATTTATCCCAAACAACTGAAAAGCAGGTTGTTAAAACAAGCAAAAAACACACTTTGAAATGTCTGTATGCCAATGCCAGAAGTCTAAGTAGTAAGATGGGAGAGTTAGAGTGTATAGCAGCAAATGATGAGATTGACATAATTGGCATCCCAGAGACTTGGTGAAAGGAGGATAACCAATGGGACAGTGCTATATCAGGGTACAAATTATATCACAATGATAGGATCAACTTGGTGGGGGTGTGGCACTTTATGTCCGGTAGGGTATAGAGTCCAACAGGATAAAGATCATACAAGAGACTAAATGCTCAGTAGAATCTATATGGGTAGAAATCCCATGTGTGTTGGGTAAGAGTATAGTGATAGGAGTATACTACCGTCCACCTGGACGAAATGGTCAGACAGATGATGAAATGCTAAGAGAAATCAGGGAAGCAAACCAATTTGGCAGTGCAATAATAATGGGAGATTTCAATTACCACAGTACGCTGGTGCAGGATAAAAATTTAATCACCATTAATTTCTATGGTATACTTTACTTGAAAAATTGAACATCAAGGATATATATAGTTCAAACAGGCAACTCCATAAATTCCAAGTAGTACTTTAAACTCGGTCCCCCGACACGGTCCCGTGTTTTGCCAGGCTGCGTCGGGGGGGGAACCAGGGGTACATTCAAATCTGGCCTGACCGAGCGACGCAGCCTGGCGAAACACGGGACCGTGTCGGGGGACCGAATTTAAAGTACTACTTGGAATTTATGGAGTTGCCTGTTTGAACTATATATATCCTTGATGTTCAATTTTTCAAGTAAAGTATACCATAGAAATTAATGGTGATTAAATTTTTATCCTGCACCAGCGTACTGTGATACTTGCTTATGTGCAAGGTTTTGCTTCTTTTCTTTCTAGATTTCAATTACCCCAATATTGACTGGGTAAATGTAACATCAGGACTTGCTAGAGACATAAAGTTCCTGGATGTAATAAATGATTGCTTCAGGGAGCAATTGGTTCAGGAACCAAAAAGAGAGGGAGCTATTTTAGATTTAATTCTTAGTGGAATGCAAGATTTGGTGAGAGAAGTAACGGTGGTGGGGCCACTTGGCAACAGTGATCATAACATGATCAAATTTAAACTAATAACTGGAAGGGGGACAATAAGTAAATCTGCAGCTCTAACACTGAAATTTTAAAAAGGGAAACTTTGATAAAATAAGAAAAATAGAAAAAAACTGAAAGGTGTAGCTGCAAAGGTTAAAAGTGTTCAAGAGGCATGGACATTGTTTAAAAATACAATCTGCGCATTAAGAAAGGTGGAAGGAAGGAAAAATGATTACCGTCATGGTTAAAAGGTGAGGTGAAAGAGGCTGTTTTAGCCAAAAAAACATCCCTCAAAAATTGGAAGAAGGATCCATCTGAAGAAAATAGGATAAAACATAAGCATTGTCAAGCTAAGTGTAAAACATTGATAAGACAGGCGAAGAGAGAATTTGAAATGAAATTGGCCATAGAGGCAAAAACTCATAATAAAAACTTTTTTAAATATATCCAAAGCAAGAAACCTGTGAGGGAGTTGGTTGGACCATTAGATGACAGAGGGGTTAAAGGGGCTCTTAGGGAAGATAAGGCCATTGCAGAAAGACTAAATGAATTCTTTGCCTCCGTGTTTACAAATAAGGATGTGAGGGAGATACCAGTTCCAGAGATGGTTTTCAGGGGTGATGAGTCAGACGAACTGAACGAACTCACTGTGAACCTGGAAGAAGTAGTAGGCCAGATTGACAAACTAAAGAGTAGCAAATCACCTGGACCGGATGGTATGCATTCTAGGGTACTGAAGGAACTAAAAAATGAAATTTCTGATCTATTAGTTAAAATTTGTAACCTATCATTAAAATCATCCATTGTCCCTGAAGACTGGAGGGTGGCCAATGTAACCCCAATATTTAAAAAAGGCTCCAGGGGCGATCCAGGTAACTATAGAACAGTGAGCCTGACTTCAGTGCCGGGAAAAATAGTAGAAACTATTCTCAAGAACAAAATTGTAAAGCATATAGAAAGACATGATTTAATGGAACATAGTCAACATGGATTTACCCAAGGGAAGTCTTGCCTAACAAATCTTCATTTTTTTGAAGGGGTTAATAAACATTAGGGATGTGAATCGTTTTTTGATGATTTAAAATATCGTCCGATATATTTTAAATCGTCAAAAATTGTTAGAGGCGATATACAATAGGAATTCCCCCGATTTATCGTCAAAAATCGTAAATCAGGGGAAGGGGGAGGAGAAGGGGGAGGGCGGGAAAACCGGCACACTAAAACAACCCTAAAACCCACCCCTAAAACCCAACCCTAAAACCCACCCCTTTAAAATAAATCCCCCCCCCCAAATGTCTTAAATTACCTGGGGTCCAGTAGGGGGGGTCCCGCTGTGATCTTCCACTCTCGGGCCATGGGTGCGTTAATAGAAATGGCGCCGGCGCTACCTTTGCCCTGTTGGGGGCAGGGCCAAATGTTACACATGTAACTCCGGATTTTAAAACCAGAGGCCACAGTATGCAGTGGTTTGTTAACTGCATAACTTTACTGGACCCCCAGGGACCCCCAGGGACTTTTGGCCAGCTTGGGGGGGCCTCCTGACCCCCACAAGACTTGCCAAAAGTCCAGCGCGGGTCCAGAAGCGACCTCCTGCACTCGAATCGTATTTGCCGTATTGCAAAATGGTGCCGGCCATACGGTGCTTTTCAATATATATATATAAATGATCTGGAAAGGAATACGACGAGTGAGGTTATCAAATTTGCAGATGATACAAAATTATTTAGAGTAGTTAAATCACAAGCAGACCGTGATACATTGCAGGAGGACCTTGCAAGACTTGAAGATTGGGCATCCAAATGGCAGATGAAATTTAATGTGGACAAGTGCAAGATGTTGCATATAGGGAAAAATAACCCTTGCTGTAGTTACACGATGTTAGGTTCCATATTAGGAGCTACCACCCAGGAAAAAGATCTAGGCATCATAGTGGATAATACTTTAAAATTGTCGGCTCAGTGTGCTGCAGCAGTCAAAAAAGCAAATAGAAAGTTAGGAATTATTAGGAAGGGAATGGTTAATAGAACGGAAAATGTCATAATGCCTCTATATCGCTCCATGGTGAGACCACACCTTGAATACTATGTACAATTCTGGTCGCCGCATCTCAAAAAAGATATAGTTGTGATGGAGAAGGTACAGAGAAGGGCAACCAAAATGATAAAGGGGATGGAACAGCTTCCCTATTAGGAAAGGCTGAAGAGATTAGTGCTGTTCAGCTTGGAGAAGAGACGGCTGAGGGGGGATATGATAGAGGTCTTTAAGATCATGAGAGGTCTTGAACGAGTAGATGTGACTCGGTTATTTTCACTTTCGAATAATAGATGGACTAGGGGGCACTCCATGAAGTTAGCAAGTAGAACATTTAAGACTAATCGGAGAAAATTCTTTTTCATTCAACGCACAATAAAGCTCTGGAATTTGTTGCCAGAGGATGTGGTTAGTGCAGTTAGTGTAGCTGGGTTCAAAAAAGGTTTGGATAAGTTCTTGGAGGAGAAGTCCATTAATGGCTATTAATCAATTTTACTTAGGGAATAGACACTGCTATTAATTGCATCAGTAGCATGGGATCTTCTTAGTGTTTTGGTAATTGCCAGGTTCTTGTGGCCTGGTTTTGGCCTCTGTTGGAAACAGGATGCTGGGCTTGATGGACCCTTGGTCTGACCCAGCATGGCAATTTCTTATGTTCTTATGATTTGGAAAAGTATAGATTGGTAAGCCTGACATCAGTGCTGAGCAAAATTCTAGAAACATTTGTAAAAACAAAAATCACTGGCGTTATAAACAGACCATGGCTTAATAGAGAGGGTCAATATGGTCTTAGCAAGAAGAACTCTTGAATTATCAATCTTTAAGAATTTTTGAAGGTGCAAATAAACCTGTACATAGAGGATTTTCAGTAGACATTTGACAAACTAAACCCCCCATGGCAGTCTCCTCAGGAAATTAGAAAGCCATGGACTGTTGTTTCATGGATTAGTAACTGGTTATAAGGCCAGAAACAGAGGGTAAGACTAAATGTTCAATTTTTTTAATGGAGAAAGGTAATTAATGGAGTGACTCAGGGATCAGTAGTGGAACCTGTGCTGTTCAACATATTCATAAATGGACTAGAAATGAGAACATTGAGTGAAGTAATCCATTATGCAGATGACACAAAATTAGTTAAAGAACAACATTTTTAAAGTGTAGTTGTGCTAGAAAGCCCATATAAGCCAGAAGTTACATGCATATATACTTGTGCGTGAGTAACACATGGGACTGGAGTTGGGGGCAGGGCCAAATGTTACACATGTAACTCCGGATTTTAAAACCAGAGGCCACAGTATGCAGTGGTTTGTTAACTGCATAACTTTACTGGACCCCCAGGGACCCCCAGGGACTTTTGGCCAGCTTGGGGGGGCCTCCTGACCCCCACAAGACTTGCCAAAAGTCCAGCGCGGGTCCAGAAGCGACCTCCTGCACTCGAATCGTATTTGCCGTATTGCAAAATGGTGCCGGCCATACGGTGCTTTTCAATATATATATATAAATGATCTGGAAAGGAATACGACGAGTGAGGTTATCAAATTTGCAGATGATACAAAATTATTTAGAGTAGTTAAATCACAAGCAGACCGTGATACATTGCAGGAGGACCTTGCAAGACTTGAAGATTGGGCATCCAAATGGCAGATGAAATTTAATGTGGACAAGTGCAAGATGTTGCATATAGGGAAAAATAACCCTTGCTGTAGTTACACGATGTTAGGTTCCATATTAGGAGCTACCACCCAGGAAAAAGATCTAGGCATCATAGTGGATAATACTTTAAAATTGTCGGCTCAGTGTGCTGCAGCAGTCAAAAAAGCAAATAGAAAGTTAGGAATTATTAGGAAGGGAATGGTTAATAGAACGGAAAATGTCATAATGCCTCTATATCGCTCCATGGTGAGACCACACCTTGAATACTATGTACAATTCTGGTCGCCGCATCTCAAAAAAGATATAGTTGTGATGGAGAAGGTACAGAGAAGGGCAACCAAAATGATAAAGGGGATGGAACAGCTTCCCTATTAGGAAAGGCTGAAGAGATTAGTGCTGTTCAGCTTGGAGAAGAGACGGCTGAGGGGGGATATGATAGAGGTCTTTAAGATCATGAGAGGTCTTGAACGAGTAGATGTGACTCGGTTATTTTCACTTTCGAATAATAGATGGACTAGGGGGCACTCCATGAAGTTAGCAAGTAGAACATTTAAGACTAATCGGAGAAAATTCTTTTTCATTCAACGCACAATAAAGCTCTGGAATTTGTTGCCAGAGGATGTGGTTAGTGCAGTTAGTGTAGCTGGGTTCAAAAAAGGTTTGGATAAGTTCTTGGAGGAGAAGTCCATTAATGGCTATTAATCAATTTTACTTAGGGAATAGACACTGCTATTAATTGCATCAGTAGCATGGGATCTTCTTAGTGTTTTGGTAATTGCCAGGTTCTTGTGGCCTGGTTTTGGCCTCTGTTGGAAACAGGATGCTGGGCTTGATGGACCCTTGGTCTGACCCAGCATGGCAATTTCTTATGTTCTTATGATTTGGAAAAGTATAGATTGGTAAGCCTGACATCAGTGCTGAGCAAAATTCTAGAAACATTTGTAAAAACAAAAATCACTGGCGTTATAAACAGACCATGGCTTAATAGAGAGGGTCAATATGGTCTTAGCAAGAAGAACTCTTGAATTATCAATCTTTAAGAATTTTTTGAAGGTGCAAATAAACCTGTACATAGAGGATTTTCAGAAGACATTTGACAAACTAAACCCCCCATTGCAGTCTCCTCAGGAAATTAGAAAGCCATGAACTGTTGTTTCTTGGATTCGTAAGGCCAGAAACAGAGGGTAAGACTAAATGTTCAATTTTCTTAATGGAGAAAGGTAATTAGTGGAGTGACTCAGGGATCAGTAGTGGAACCTGTGCTGTTCAACATATTCATAAATGGACTAGAAATGAGAACATTGAGTGAAGTAATCCATTATGCAGATGACACAAAATTAGTTAAAGAACAACATTTTTAAAGTGTAGTTGTGCTAGAAAGCCCATATAAGCCAGAAGTTACATGCATATATACTTGTGCGTGAGTAACACATGGGACTGGAGTTGGGGGCAGGGCCAAATGTTACACATGTAACTCCGGATTTTAAAACCAGAGGCCACAGTATGCAGTGGTTTGTTAACTGCATAACTTTACTGGACCCCCAGGGACCCCCAGGGACTTTTGGCCAGCTTGGGGGGGCCTCCTGACCCCCACAAGACTTGCCAAAAGTCCAGCGCGGGTCCAGAAGCGACCTCCTGCACTCGAATCGTATTTGCCGTATTGCAAAATGGTGCCGGCCATACGGTGCTTTTCAATATATATATATAAATGATCTGGAAAGGAATACGACGAGTGAGGTTATCAAATTTGCAGATGATACAAAATTATTTAGAGTAGTTAAATCACAAGCAGACCGTGATACATTGCAGGAGGACCTTGCAAGACTTGAAGATTGGGCATCCAAATGGCAGATGAAATTTAATGTGGACAAGTGCAAGATGTTGCATATAGGGAAAAATAACCCTTGCTGTAGTTACACGATGTTAGGTTCCATATTAGGAGCTACCACCCAGGAAAAAGATCTAGGCATCATAGTGGATAATACTTTAAAATTGTCGGCTCAGTGTGCTGCAGCAGTCAAAAAAGCAAATAGAAAGTTAGGAATTATTAGGAAGGGAATGGTTAATAGAACGGAAAATGTCATAATGCCTCTATATCGCTCCATGGTGAGACCACACCTTGAATACTATGTACAATTCTGGTCGCCGCATCTCAAAAAAGATATAGTTGTGATGGAGAAGGTACAGAGAAGGGCAACCAAAATGATAAAGGGGATGGAACAGCTTCCCTATTAGGAAAGGCTGAAGAGATTAGTGCTGTTCAGCTTGGAGAACAGACGGCTGAGGGGGGATATGATAGAGGTCTTTAAGATCATGAGAGGTCTTGAACGAGTAGATGTGACTCGGTTATTTTCACTTTCGAATAATAGATGGACTAGGGGGCACTCCATGAAGTTAGCAAGTAGAACATTTAAGACTAATCGGAGAAAATTCTTTTTCATTCAACGCACAATAAAGCTCTGGAATTTGTTGCCAGAGGATGTGGTTAGTGCAGTTAGTGTAGCTGGGTTCAAAAAAGGTTTGGATAAGTTCTTGGAGGAGAAGTCCATTAATGGCTATTAATCAATTTTACTTAGGGAATAGACACTGCTATTAATTGCATCAGTAGCATGGGATCTTCTTAGTGTTTTGGTAATTGCCAGGTTCTTGTGGCCTGGTTTTGGCCTCTGTTGGAAACAGGATGCTGGGCTTGATGGACCCTTGGTCTGACCCAGCATGGCAATTTCTTATGTTCTTATGATTTGGAAAAGTATAGATTGGTAAGCCTGACATCAGTGCTGAGCAAAATTCTAGAAACATTTGTAAAAACAAAAATCACTGGCGTTATAAACAGACCATGGCTTAATAGAGAGGGTCAATATGGTCTTAGCAAGAAGAACTCTTGAATTATCAATCTTTAAGAATTTTTTGAAGGTGCAAATAAACCTGTACATAGAGGATTTTCAGTAGACATTTGACAAACTAAACCCCCCATGGCAGTCTCCTCAGGAAATTAGAAAGCCATGGACTGTTGTTTCATGGATTAGTAACTGGTTATAAGGCCAGAAACAGAGGGTAAGACTAAATGTTCAATTTTTTTAATGGAGAAAGGTAATTAATGGAGTGACTCAGGGATCAGTAGTGGAACCTGTGCTGTTCAACATATTCATAAATGGACTAGAAATGAGAACATTGAGTGAAGTAATCCATTATGCAGATGACACAAAATTAGTTAAAGAACAACATTTTTAAAGTGTAGTTGTGCTAGAAAGCCCATATAAGCCAGAAGTTACATGCATATATACTTGTGCGTGAGTAACACATGGGACTGGAGTTGGGGGCAGGGCCAAATGTTACACATGTAACTCCGGATTTTAAAACCAGAGGCCACAGTATGCAGTGGTTTGTTAACTGCATAACTTTACTGCTGCTCCTGATGAGGAGCAAGTCTGCAGATCTTGCCTTTTAGGGCTTACGCAATAGGGTGAGGGATCCAGGTCAACTGGGGCATGCAGAATGAAGAACTATGGAATATACACAAAGTAGGTTTGCGTATATTCCATAGGATTTAGGAGGCTTTAATGCACATAGGTAAGGAGATTTTAAAACATGCTCGCACAAGTGACTTTCCCAGTGGTTGATATATTTTAAATGATTTGTGAGTAAGCACAGTCATGATTTAACAATCTAACTTATCTCCACTCTTGAGCTGATGCTCACCTGTATGATGCACATGGGCTCAATTTACAATTAGCCTGTTAATTAAAAAAACAAAAACAAAAACAACTCAGGTTAATTTTAACACAAGCATGCATGCACTGATACACATGTGTATCAGCACATGAATAGAGATACGTTAGAATTAAAATCATGCTCACGCTTACACACTGTAATTGGATCAGGAATGAAGTATTTGCCTTGCAGTCTAGATCACACAAACACGAACTAAGAAAATAATAGAGATGTGAATCGTGTCCTCGATCGTCTTAACGATCGATTTCAGCTGGGAGGGGGAGGGAATCGTATAGTCGCCGTTTGGGTGTTTAGAGTATCGTGAAAATCGTTAAAATCGTGAACCGGCACACTAAAACCCCCTAAAACCCACCCCCGACCCTTTAAATTAAATCCCCCACCCTCCTGAACCCCCCCAAATGCCTTAAATTACCTGGGGGTCCAGCGGCGGTCTGTAGCTAAATCGGGGGAAGGGGGAGGGCAGGAAAACCGGCACACTAAAACACCCTAAAACCCACCCCCGACCCTTTAAATTAAATCCCCCACCCTCCCGAACCCCCCCCCCCCAAATGCCTTAAATTACCTGGGGGTCCAGCGGCGGTCCGGAACGGTCTCCTGCAATTGAATCGTGTTGTCTTCAGCCGGCGCCATTCTGCGCCGCCATTTTGCAAAATGGCGGCGCAAAATGGCGGCGGCCATAGACCAACATGATTCGACTGCAGGAGGTCGTTCCGGACCCCCGCTGGACTTTTGGCAAGTCTTGTGGGGGTCAGGAGGCCCCCCAAGCTGGCCAAAAGTCCCTGGGGGTCCAGCGGGGGTCCGGGAGCGATCTCCTGCCGCGAATCGTTTTCCTTACGGAAAATGGCGCCGGCAGGAGATCGACTGCAGGAGGTCGTTCAGTGGGGGTTCCAGACCCCGGACCCCCAGGGACTTTTGGCCAGCTTGGGGGGGCCTCCTGACCCCCACAAGACTTGCCAAAAGTCCAGCGCGGGTCCGGAACGACCTCCTGCAGTCGAATCGTGTTGGTCTATGGCCGCCGCCATTTTGCAAAATGGCGGCGCAGAATGGCGCTGGCTGAAGACAACACGATTCAATTGCAGGAGACCGTTCCGGACCGCCGCTGGACCCCCAGGTAATTTAAGGCATTTGGGGGGAGTTCGGGAGGGTGGGGGATTTAATTTAAAGGGTCGGGGGTGGGTTTTAGGGTGTTTTAGTGTGCCGGTTTTCCTGCCCTCCCCCTTCCCCCGATTTACGATTTTTTGACGATAAATCGGGGGAATTGGTATTGTATCGTGGCCCTAACGATTTTTGACGATTTAAAATATATCGGACGATATTTTAAATAGTCAAAAAACGATTCACATCCCTAGAAAATAACACTTTACTACAGCTTATGTGAAAGTATAAATACCTATATTTTTCTGATTAGTGTATCCATAAACCAAATGCTTATCAGAACGCTTGGAAACAAATAAACAGATAATAATACATTACTGGAGACTGGGTATTTTGTCTTGGTTGAGCTCTGGTCAGCAGTCTTGCCTATCCTAACCTGAAGTGGTATATTATGTCCTTAGTTGATGTATGCTCAGAACAATTTCCTTTCTTCTAATTCCTAAAGTTTTGCCAAAATGACTGATAAGGAAAAAGTACTGCGTATGTTCTTGTGGTTTGTACACTATAATTGCCATTTTGTACAGACATTCTCTCTCACATATAAAACTGCTTGCTCTTGCATTTTTCTCTAAACCTAACCAAAAATCAGCAATGTATAACTAATGTTATGTCTCAGGTAACAGTAATTACTACTATTATGCAACTCATATTATGCCTACAAATGTACTTCTGAATAGAGAAGTTTTACCAAATCTAATCTGGGTATATGCCAGTTGTTTCAGCTTTTGCTACACTTCTTAAGTTACACTTGATTGATAAAGCCAGTCAAAGTCAAGATTTTATTCTGTTAGCTGGCTTTAAATAAGTGATGTTCTTATACTTTTAAGTCATGTCTCCATTTTGTGTGTGTGTGTGTGACAGTGAAGTTGAGCGAAGGGAGGGCTGGCATGGGAATTGTAGGCTGTGAGTTATTACAGGGTGTTTCTAGTAAAGGGGAAATGGAGGTGGGGGGCTACTTAACAGCCCACAAGCCTTTAATTTCCTTAAGCAGAGCTATGGCTGTTATCCCAGGACAAGCAGGATGCTAGTCCTCACATATGGGTGACGTCAGTAACGGAGGCCTAGTGCAGGAAAACTTCTGTCAAAGTTTCTAGAAACTTTTGACTGGCCCTGTGAGGCCACTGAGCATGCCCAGCATGCTATGATATTCTCTGCCACAGGTGTCTCACTTCAGTCTTCGTTTTTCTGCGCCGCTGGCTAGCAGCATGGACCGGAGCCCCCTGAGAGTTCTCTCAGTTTTTTTCTAAAAACCATAAATTCTCCCTCACAGGATCTCACTTCGTCTCACTTCACCGGCTGGTGAAGTAACTTGTGAAAAATTTTTTGGATATACGCTATCTATATTTCCAGTCATCGACGGCCGATGACAACATGGCGTCTGGGTTTAAAAAATGCCCGACGTGCAACCGAACAATGTCGGTTACCGATCCGCTCTTAGAGTGCGTTCGATGTTTAGGCGATCAACACGATATTTCATCGTGTGAAAAATGTCAAGAAATGACACCGAAGGGACGAAAACTACGACAAGAGAAGATCCAACAACTCTTCAGCTTACAGTTAATCCCCTCGCCATCGTCTTCCAAGAAGTCTTCACCGGCAGGTGCTCCTCAAAATGTTTTGTTAAAAAAGCGTCGACTACAGAGTGAAAATCCTCGCCGACGCCATCGACATCATCGATCCACTCAGCGGTAGAGGTAAGGCCTAAACACAAACATCGCCATCGACATGCCTCGGCCTCACCTTCGACACCTATCTGGGAGGAACCAATCGAAAAGCGGCCTAAAAGTACCGACACTTCGATGCCCGACAGGCCTGCTAACACAGATACCACACAGACAGCATCGTCTCCGTCAACACCGTTGTCTGCACAGATACCGCAGGACTTAACCGCGTTCATAAAGGAAACAGTCCTACAGGCTATAAAAGACAGTTTACCGGTACCTTCACCGATGCCGGCAACTCCGCCGATGCTGGTGACATCTGCCCAATCTAAGATGTCACCGATGCCAGCACAACTAGTGCTGATGATTGAGATACCATCGACATCGATTCCGGGAAATCTTCCGATGCCGGGAACTCTCCCGATGCAGGGAACACTCCCGATGCCGGGCACGGTATCGACGACGGATACGGTTCCAAGGCCGACCACCGTCTCGATGCCAGTCACAGTCTCGGTGCCACCCACGGTCTCAATGCCAATCTTCTTTCCGATGCCATCCACCATCCACTTTACCTCGACGGATTCTTTTCTGAAGCCTGGATCCTCTCTGATACCGAGGGATATATCGATGCAAAGTACAACAACAGCTTTCTCATCGATGTCTTCATCGAAACCTCAAAATTTTTCAAGTATGGCTTCTTTTGGTCCCTCAATCCAGACTTCATCCTCGATGATGCGTACCGGAATTTCTTCGATGCCATCGATTACTCAACCAACTTCAACGATGTCATCGGTGCCGCATGCAGCATTGTCGCTGCCAGGTCCTTCTGGAGATGCAGTATCGGCTGAATCAGCTTTATATTCAGCAATTCATAAGAGGTATCAGGATCTACTAGATTCTTTACCGATGAATCCAATAGAAGAAGACTCTTCTCCTCCAGAACCTATTCCAGGACCATCTGGTGCAGTTCCTCCTTCTGCTCCACAGAAAACACGACCTCACACTCCAGATTACGATACATGGCGTGATTCACAGTCAGATACATCAGAAACTTTTATGTCTGACCCGTCTCCACCACACCCAAGAAAACAGTCCCCACCAGAGGACCTTACTTTTTCTGCCTTTGTCCAGGATATGGCTGACTCTATCCCTTTTAAATTAGAGTCTGAACAGGATCTACGTCATCAGACACTTGAGGTGTTACAATTTGTGGATCCTCCTAAACAAATCATGGCAATACCTATACATGATGTTCTCCTTCAACATCGAATGTGGGAACATCCTTGTACAATTCCACCCATCAATAAAAGAATGGACTCAACATACTTAGTCCAATCTGCATCAGGATATCAAACATCTCAATTACCACATACCTCAGTAGTGGTTGAATCCGCTCAGAAGAAAGCAAAGAGAACAAGGGTACATTCCTCTAATCCTCCTGGAAAGGACAATAAGTTTCTGGACAGTTTGGGTCGTAAGGTTTTTCAGGATGCTATGCTGAATTCAAGAATTGCAGTTTATCAGCTATATATCACCCAATACCAATGAAACCTTTGGAAGCAGATGGAGGAGTTCATCCCATCTCTCCCCCAAGAATACAGAGAATCAGCACAAAACCTCATCCACAAGGCTTTTGAAGCTGGGAAGCATGAGGTACGAGCTGCATACGATTCTTTTGAGACATCATCCAGAATTGCAGCTTCAGGGATAAGTGCTAGACGTCGGGCCTGGCTTAAGGCATCAGACCTACGATCAGATGTCCAAGAGAAATTGGTGGACCTTCCATGCGCGGGAGACAATTTATTTGGCACAAAGGTCCAAGAAGCAGTCTCCCAACTGAAAGAACATAATGAGACCTTAAGATTGCTCTCCTCCCTACCTCATGAATCTACTTCCCATGCTGTTCGTAGAACCCAGCGAAGAGCTATAAGGAAACCCTATTACTGCCAAAAGCGATTTATTTATTTTATTTATTTATTTATTATTTTTATATACCGACATTCATCTCAATTGAGATATCACACCGGTTTACATTCAGGTATTTCTCTATCCCCAGAGGGCTTACAATCTAAGTTTTTGTACCTGAGGCAATGTAGGGTAAAGTGACTTGCCCAAGGTCACAAGGAGCGACAGCAGGACTTGAACCTTGGTCTCCTGGTTCATAGCCCACTGCTCTAACCACTAGGCTATTCCTCCGCAGGAGGATTCTATCCTCCTGCGAGTAGGCCTCGACAAACAAGGCCTCAGCACAGATCTCAACCTCGACAACAAAGACCGCCCAGGCCCCAGCCAGCTACTCAGACAGGTCCTGCAGCGGGCTTTTAAAGGTATCTCCAGGGAACTCAGCCAATCACAAAATCCTCGACCAGACCTCCCTGTAGGAGGCAGATTATCCAAATTTTACAACACTTGGATAACATTAACAACGGATCAGTGAGTTCTGTCCATAATATCTCGAGGATATCAACTCAACTTCCTTTCAATTCCAGAAGATTTTCCACCAAGTCAAATTCATCCCAACAGAAATCACATTTCTCAACTTCAAATAGAATTATCCACCCTTCTGAAATCCAAGGCCATAGAACCTGTGCCCAGGCCTCAGAAGGGCAGAGGATTCTACTCCCGTTATTTCCTCATTCCAAAGAAAACAGGAGGCTTACGTCCCATCTTAGACCTCAGAAATCTCAACAAGTTTCTCAAAAAAGAAAAGTTCAGGATGGTCTCTCTAGGCACCATGCTTCCACTTCTCCAAAAACAAGATTGGCTCTGTTCTCTGGATCTTCAAGACGCTTATGCTCACATCCTAATATTTCCTCCTCACCGAAAATATCTGCGCTTCACGGTGGGTCATCAACACTTCCAATACAGAGTGCTGTCATTCGGACTCGCCTCTGCTCACAGAGTATTCACAAAATGTCTAGCAGTAATATCAGCACACTTACACAAGCAAGGTGTACATGTCTTCCCATATCTAGACGACTGGCTCATCAGAAGCCAAACTAAACAAGGAACAATAACTTCTCTCAAACAATTGCTCTACTTCACTCCACGGGATTTCTCATCAATTATCAAAAATCCCATCTCACACCATCTCCTCTGCTCCAATTCATAGGAGCAGATCTGGACAACACACTTGCAAAAGCCTTTCTACCCGAAGATCGAGCAGAAACACTATCCTTGATAGCATACTCGATCCACTCAAGGACGCAAGCAACAGCTCATCAGTTTCTCACGTTACTAGGCCAAATGGCCTCCACAGTACATGTCACTCCAATGGCAAGGCTCGCCATGAGAGTAACCCAATGGACATTACGCTCACAATGGATCCAAGCCATTCAGCCACTCCATTCTTCAATTCAAGTGACTCACCAACTACGTTCATCCCTACTATGGTGGATAAACAAAGACAATTTACGCAAGGGCCTACCATTCCATCCATCAGTTCCACAGATAACATTAACTACAGATGCATCCACCTTGGGCTGGGGAGCTCATATAGACACTCTCCAGACCCAAGGTACTTGGACTCGACTCGAAGCAACATATCAAATCAATTTTCTGGAACTTCGAGTTATACGTTATGCACTGCATGCGCTCAAGGACTGCCTTTCACACAAGACTATCCTTATCCAGACGGACAACACAGTAGCCATGTGGTACGGGCTCATACCTCCTGTGCCAAGAAGCAGCACAGATTTGGGACTGGGCCCTGAATCACTCAATGTTCCTACGAGCCACTTATCTAGCAGGCATACACCATGTAGTGGCGGATCGACTCAGTCGTCAATTCCAACCGCACGAATGGTCCCTGGATCCTGCAGTAGCGACCAGGATATTTCAATGTTGGGGTCAACCAACAATAGACCTCTTTGCATCCTATCTGAATCACAAAGTGGACAAGTTATGCTCCCTGCACAAACAGAACAACAAACCAGCCAAGGACGCCTTTGCTCGCCCTTGGAACTCAGGCCTACTATACACGTATCCTCCAATACCGCTCATAACCAAAACTCTAGTGAAGCTTCAACAAGACAAGGGGTCCATGATACTCATAGCCCCATATTGGCCTCGACAAGTATGGTTTCCCACACTTCTAGACCTATCAGTCAGGGATCCAATTCGTCTCGGAGTAGCTCCTACTCTCATAACTCAGGATCTGGGTCGGTTGCGCCATCCCAACCTTCAATCCCTCTCCCTGACAGCATGGATGTTGAAAGCTTGATCTTACAACCACTCAATCTTTCCACCCATATATCTCAAGTACTTATAGCTTCACGTAAACCTTCCACAAGAAAAAACTATGCATCTAAATGGAAAAGATTTGTTTTCTGGTGCAAACAAAACAAACTAGATCCTTTTACTTGCACTACTACTTCTCTCCTAGACTACTTATATCATCTTTCAGACTCTGGTCTCCAGACTTTGTCCGTAAGAGTACATTTAAGTGCAATTTCTGCTTACCATAACAAAATGGGAGATGCACCAATTTCCACAGAACCTCTCGTCAGCAGGTTTATGAGAGGTTTAACTCAACTCAAACCACCCATTCGTCCTCCAGCTACAGAATGGGACTTGAATCTGGTATTAACAACACTTATGCGTTCTCCTTTCGAACCCATAGACTCCTGTGATCAAAAATTCCTCACATGGAAAACCATTTTCCTCATAGCCATTACTTCAGCTAGAAGGGTGAGTGAATTGCAAGCGCTAGTCACTTATCCACCTTATACAAAGCAGTTCTCCGTACTCATCCAAAATTCCTTCCTAAAGTAGTTACGGAATTCCACCTGAACCAATCCATAGTTTTACCCACATTCTTTCCAAGGCCTCACTCCCATCCAGGAGAAGCAGCTCTACATACCTTAGACTGTAAACGTGCTCTATCCTTCTATCTACACCGCACTGCAGTCCACAGGAAGTCCAATCAACTATTTGTTTCTTATGATCCAAACAAACCAGGTAAAGCAGTGGGTAAACATACTCTATCCAATTGGCTAGCAGATTGCATACAGTTTTGTTATGAAAAAGCATGCCTTCCTCTCCAACGACGAGTAAAGGCTCATTCAATAAGAGCAATGTCAACCTCAGTAGCACACTTCCGTTCAGTGCCAATCCTTGACATATGTAAAGCAGCAACATGGACTTCTCTCCACACCTTTGCAGCTCATTACTGTTTGGACAAGCAAGGACGACAAGATTCAACCTATGGGCAATCTGTCTTAAAGAACTTGTTTCCAGTTTAAACCCAACTCCTTCTACAACCAACCTACTGTGATCTTTGGCTGATTCATTTCCACTACAATACATAACTATTGCCTCAGTACAAACTGACTCAGCCTCTAGCTTGCTAATCACCCATATGTGAGGACTAGCATCCTGCTTGTCCTGGGATAAAGCAAAATTGCTTACCTTGTAATAGGTGTTATCCCAGGATAGCAGGATGTAGTCCTCACGAAACCCACCTGCCACCCCGCGGAGTTGGGTCACATTTCTTTTATTATTTTATTTTTGCTAAAGCTTATTGCTACCTACGAGACTGAAGTGAGACACCTGTGGCAGAGAATATCATAGCATGCTGGGCATGCTCAGTGGCCTCACAGGGCCAGTCAAAAGTTTCTAGAAACTTTGACAGAAGTTTTCCCGCACTAGGGCTCCGTTACTGACGTCACCCATATGTGAGGACTACATCCTGCTGTCCTGGGATAACACCTATTACAAGGTAAGCAATTTTGCTTTATTATACCTCCAAAGCAACTACGTGTTGACTTTGTACATATAGCTGTATTTTCTCTCTCGTATGGGACTAAATTAACTCTTTATGCATCTTTAACTAACTAATATATGCACATATGATTTAAAATATGCCTACCACACGTAACCAGGTGATTGCAAAAGTAAAGAAATCAAGGAATATGACTGCTGATCTGCTATCTTAGCAGGGAGGATAACTTTCAAACAAATGCATGCAGCTCCATATATGCTTTGTATATGGTGGTGCGTGAACATACACTCCAAGTTTATAATCTGTGCAAATGAGGGGAGCCCTGGAGGTCTGCAGGAGTAATAAGTCATCTCACAATGACCTGGAGGGAGTAACAGTCCTGATATAGCATCATATCCCAGAGAAGAATCAATATGGTGGTAAGAAGAAAGGTGGGTATGGTAGTGGTAGATTGGAAGGAAATTTAGGGACAGTAGGAAGTTGGGATGATTTTGGAGCAGTGGGGGCAAAAAGGGCCTGGGAGAGCATTAGGAGGTTTGAGTGAAGTTGGGGGCAAAGGGGGGCCAATGGGAAGGAATAGTTAAGTAACTGAACTGTATTCTGATAGTAACCATATTACTATGTGTAATTATTTCTCTGTATAGATTTAGGACCTCAAGAAGAAAGCCTGGGATCTATGAAGGAAGGAAAGGGAGAGGCTGATCCAGGTTTGTGGCTGGGAGGAGCAGCAAGGAGGTAAACTTGTACCTTTACCATCAGACAGATATCTAAAATTATTTCATTTTCATGCTTACATCACTGGTCCTAGTTCTCTGCCACTGTACATGACCCTGTCTCTGCCTACTGCTTCCAGCAATCCTCATACAGATTTTATTTCATGCCTGCCTGTTCTCTGGGTCATGGGGAGCACAGCCATGAAACAGTACTTGTTAATGATTCAAAGGCCTAATATTGAATTCAAGAGGGTGTTAGATTCTACTCTTTATACCCCTGCCAGGAAAACTGAATGCCAGCCATTCAACAACTATGCATAGACTAGTGGCAGCACAACAGACCTTGAAGGTTTCCTATCTCTAAGCCACAATCACTACTTATCCATCCGCTATTAAAAGACAGCTTTACGGGAGCTTCCACATCTCTGGAAGCCTAAGGATGACTTTGCCATCCATTGCTTCTAGGAGCACGTTCCAATGTCTCCTACCTCTCCCGCTAAGGCAATACCCTCTAAATGCTTGTACAATCACGCCCAGCACATCTTGGAGCTTATGAGATGTATTGAAACAGTTTTACTCTCATCAGAGATAACACCAGGAGAAGGAAAACAAAGGGGACAAGCACCAACGCCCTCCTTCCTTTGCAGCACATAGATCCCCAATAGGACAGCAGCAGCCACTCGGCAGCCATTCCAACCCATACACTGAAGGCCCTGGGGAATAGAAGGAACAATTCTTCTCCCCTTCCATGTAGGGCCTCATCCCCCTTTGGAGCTGGAACCTCAAGATTCAGGTCCTCTGGCTGGCCAGCGATTGCTGACGAAAGTCATTCAGCAGGTCCCTGGAAACCTTCACCCAGATCCTTTACAGCACTCCTTGGCAGCAGAAACCCCCTTAGGTGCAGGAGCTCCGGCTGCTGGGCCAGATGGATGGACTCTAAATGCCAAAGAAGCAGCTGTGGAGAGCATGGGGGGAGGCCTGCGGGCTAACTTCAGGAGGGTGATGGCAGTTCTGGAGCAGCTCATCTCCAACATTCAAGAGGGCTAAACAGCAGCTCTTGAGCTGAAGGTAACGAGGCAACCACCATAAGCACCATCCACCTCAGTATCCTGTTAACCTAGATCCTTTATTGGATTCAATGTAGAGAGTTAAGCGCACAGAAACTCCCACTCCAATAACTTTTAATAATTTTACATTATTTATAATTAATGAAAACATTTATAATAATTTCAATTTATGAGTGAGTCTCTTATTTGCCAGTGCTTATAATTTTTAGTATTTCCTGCATTTGGATACTTTTCCCATTTTTTAAAGAAATTCTTTTGCCTATAGAAGCCCCTTCACCTCATCTTTTAACCATATGGAGTTCATTCTTCATGCCTTTAATATGTGGAATACATGGGGTCTGGGCTTCCAGAGGCAGCAGTCAGGGAGAATCCCAAGTTCCTACTGTCCAGGGATCGGGCTTCCCCAGGCAGTGAGGGAGAATCTCAAGCTCCTACTGTCCAGGGATCGGGCTTCCCCAGGCAGTGAGGGAGAATTTCAAGCTCCTACTGTCCAGGGATCGGGCTTCCCCAGGCAGTGAGGGAGAAGCTCAAGCTCCTACTGTCCAGGGATCGGGCTTCCCCAGGCAGTGAGGGAGAATCTCAAGCTCCTACTGTCCAGGGATCAGGCTTCCCCAGGCAGTGAGGGAGAATCTCAAGCTCCTACTGTCCAGGGATCGGGCTTCCCCAGGCAGTGAGGGAGAATCTCAAGCTCCTACTGTCCAGGGATCGGGCTTCCCCAGGCAGTGAGGGAGAATCTCAAGCTCCTACTGTCCAGGGATCGGGCTTCCCCAGGCAGTGAGGGAGAATCTCAAGCTCCTACTGTCTAGGGATCAGGTTTCCCCAGGCAGTGAGTGAGAAGCTCAAGCTCCTACTGTCCAGGGATCGGGCTTCCCCAGGCAGTGAGGGAGAATCTCAAGCTCCTACTGTCCAGGGATCGGGCTTCCCCAGGCAGTGAGGGAGAATCTCAAGCTCCTACTGTCCAGGGATCGGGCTTCCCCAGGCAGTGAGGGAGAATCTCAAGCTCCTACTGTCCATGGATCGGGCTTCCCCAGGCAGTGAAGGAGAATCTCAAGCTCCTACTGTCCAGGGATCGGGCTTCCCCAGGCAGTGAGGGAGAATCTCAAGCTCCTACTGTCCAGGGATCGGGCTTCCCCAGGCAGTGAGGGAGAATCTCAAGCTCCTACTGTCCATGGATCGGGCTTCCCCATGCAGTGAGGGAGAAGCTCAAGCTCCTACTGTCCAGGGATCGGGCTTCCCCAGGCAGTGAGGGAGAATCTCAAGCTCCTACTGTCCAGGGATCGGGCTTCCCCAGGCAGTGAGGGAGAATCTCAAGCTCCTACTGTCCATGGATCGGGCTTCCCCAGGCAGTGAAGGAGAATCTCAAGCTCCTACTGTCCAGGGATCGGGCTTCCCCAGGCAGTGAGGGAGAATCTCAAGCTCCTACTGTCCAGGGATCGGGCTTCCCCAGGCAGTGAGGGAGAATCTCAAGCTCCTACTGTCCATGGATCGGGCTTCCCCAGGCAGTGAGGGAGAAGCTCAAGCTCCTACTGTCCAGGGATCGGGCTTCCCCAGGCAGTGTGGGAGAATCTCAAGCTCCTACTGTCCAGGGATCGGGCTTCCCCAGGCAGTGTGGAAGAGTCTCAAGCTCCTACTGTCCAGGGATCGGGCTTCCCCAGGCAGTGTGGGAGAATCTCAAGCTCCTACTGTCCAGGGATCGAGCTTCCCCAGGCAGTGAGGGAGAATCTCAAGCTCCTACTGTCCAGGGATCGGGCTTCCCCAGGCAGTGAGGGAGAATCTCAAGCTCCTACTGTCCAGGGATCGGGCTTCCCCAGGCAGTGAAGGAGAATCTCAAGCTCCTACTGTCCAGGGATCGGGCTTCCCCAGGCAGTGAGGGAGAATCTCAAGCTCCTACTGTCCAGGGATCGGGCTTCCCCAGGCAGTGTGGGAGAATCTCAAGCTCCTACTGTCCAGGGATCGGGCTTCCCCAGGCAGTGTGGGAGAATCTCAAGCTCCTACTGTCCAGGGATCGGGCTTCCCCAGGCAGTGTGGGAGAATCTCAAGCTCCTACTGTCCAGGGATCGGGCTTCCCCAGGCAGTGAGGGAGAATCTCAAGCTCCTACTGTCCAGGGATCGGGCTTCCCCAGGCAGTGAGGGAGAACCTCAAGCTCCTACTGTCCAGGGATCGGGCTTCCACAGGCAGTGAGGGAGAATCTCAAGCTCCTACTGTCCAGGGATCGGGCTTCCCCAGGCAGTGAGGGAGAAGCTCAAGCTCCCACTGTCCAGGGATTGGGCTTCCCCAGGCAGTTACCCCAGCAGGACTCCACGCGCCACACTAGGGTTCTCCAGCTCAGAGGCATCCTTGGGTGCACTCAGACACCTTTAATCAGTCGCTTCAATGTTCCCCTCAGCAAGTCCCTGTGAATTCCATCCCCCAGCAGTGCAAAAGAGTGTTGTATCTATCACACCTTTCATTCCTTAAAAGTAAAAAAAAAAACCAAACCTCACAAAAGCTGTATCAACCCTCACTTCATTGGGGGAGACAAATGAGCTCAGGCTTCCAGGGAGCAAACCTTCCTGCTAGGCAGGAGTGCAACAATCCCCTTCACCCCTCAGTTGCACTGCAGGACACGACCTTCCCAGTCCTTACAAAAAAGAAACACAAATCAAGCCAAACAATTCCACTTACTGTTTCCATGTCAGTGCTAGTGTCATCCACTGCAGGAGGTTCCAATTTGATAACTTCCTCCCCAACTGAGGAGCAGAGCTTTTCTTTAAATCCTAAAGTATGCCCAGTGCCTTCCTCATCCGTGACCATGGGTTCAGGTGTGTAACACCCCCCCCCCCCCCCCCCCCCCGGTGCCATTCACAGCTGCATAATCAGAACACTCCCCTTTCTCCCATTGGTTTAGCTGTGGGTCAAAAAGCCTGGGAAATGTAGTCTTCCCCTGTAGCCTCTGGCCCCTCTGAAGCCTGAGTTACGGTCTGAAATAGGCCCCTCTGAAGCCTGAGTTCCGGCATCCTCCAGCTAATCACGATACCACCAAACGTGACTTTGTTTCAATCCTCCTTTGCGCACCCTGCGGGATGCAGAGTCGCATCAGTTGATGTTTATTGTCTTCTGGGGGGGGGGGCGGCCAATGTGCCTTCCTCCCCGATTTGTTTGTTTGTTCTGGGTTGAAATATGCCCCTCTGAAGCCTGAGTTCCGGCATCCTCCAGCTAATCACGATACCACCAAACGTGACTTTGTTTCAATCCTCCTTTGCGCACCCTGCGGGATGCAGAGTCGCATCAGTTGATGTTTATTGTCTTGTGGGGGGGGCGGCCAATGTGCCTTCCTCCCCGATTTGTTTGATTGTTCTGGGTTGAAATAGGCCCCTCTGAAGCCTCAGTTCCGGCATCCTCCAGCTAATCATGATACCACCAAACGTGACTTTGTTTCAATCCTCCTTTGCGCACCCTTGCGGGATGCAGAGTCGCATCAGTTGATGTTTATTGTCTTGTGGGGGGGGCGGCCAATGTGCCTTCCTCCCCGATTTTTTTGTTTGTTCTGGGTTGAAATAGGCCCCTCTGAAGCCTCAGTTCCGGCATCCTCCAGCTAATCACGATACCACCAAACGTGACTTTGTTTCAATCCTCCTTTGCGCACCCTGCAGGATGCAGAGTCGCATCAGTTGATGTTTATTGTCTTGTGGGGGGGGCGGCCAATGTGCCTTCCTTCCCGATTTGTTTGTTTGTTCTGGGTTGAAATAGGCCCCTCTGAAGCCTCAGTTCCGGCATCCTCCAGCTAATCACGATACCACCAAATGTGACTTGTTTAAATCCTCCATTGTGGGGGGGGGGGGGGAGGGCGGCCAATGAGCCTTCCTCCCTGATTTGTTTGTTTGTTCTGGGTTGAAATAGGCCCCTCTGAAGCTTGGAGAGTGGGCTGGTGCCCCTCTCCCAGGCAATTTTCGTATGGTCTGAAAATAGGCCCCTCTGAAGCCATGACATTTGTTTGGTCTGGGAGAGTCTAATTAGCCTTCCTCCCAGTTTGTTTGGTACTAGGCTGAAATAGGCCCTTTGTAGCCATGACAACACGTGGTGACTTTTGTTCCGGCCAATTTGTGCAGCCACCTGCGGCACAAAGTGGACGCAGGTGCACAGCTAGCGTAGCTAGGTCTTTTGCTTTAGGGCAGTGGCGCACATCCTTTTTTAAGCACGTGCACGGGAAAGGTGAGGCGTTCCCACCCTTAGCCAGCCAGCCATGAGCCTTGGGGTCCCGCTTGGGCAGACGGGAGCAACCCCAAAGCCTCCCTGCCAGGGTTACGGCCCCCATCGGCTCCTCCCTGGCCCATGAAGACGGCCACAGGCTCTTCAGAACATCTTGGCAGAGAGCCTGGCACAGGCGAACAGCCGCCCCACCCCCCCTGCTGTATCTTAGTTGAGCTCGGGAGCCAGGAAAGCTGCGCACAAGCCACGTCACAAAAACATCAAGTGGATTTAGTTTCAGGACACTTTGTGCGGCCACCTGCGGCACGCGGTGCCCGCAGGTGCACAGCTAGCGTAGCTAGGTCTTTTGCTTTAGGGCAGTGGCGCACGTCCTTTTTTAAGCACGTGCACGGGAAAGGTGAGGCGTTACCGCCCTTAGCCAGCCAGCCATGAGCCTTGGGGTCCCGCTTGGGCAGACGGGAGCAACCCCAAAGCCTCCCTGCCAGGGTTACGGCCCCCATCCCCTCCTCCCTGGCCCATGAAGACGGCCGCAGGCTCTTCAGAACATCTTGGCACAGAGCCTGACACAGGCGAACAGCCGCCCCAACCCCCCTGCTCTTTATTAGTTGAGCTCGGGAGCCAGGAAAGCTGCGCACAAGCCACGTCACAAAAACATCAAGTGGCTTTAGTTTCAGGACACTTTGCGCGGCCACCTGCGGCACACGGTGCCCGCAGGTGCGCAGCTAGCGTAGCTAGGTCTTTCGCTTTAGGGCAGTGGCGCACGTCCTTTTTTAAGCACGTGCACGGGAAAGGTGAGGCGTTCCCGCCCTTAGCCAACCAGCCATGAGCCTTGGGGTCCCGCTTGGGCAGGCGGGAGCAACCCCAAAGCCTCCCTGCCAGGGTTACGGCCCCCATCCCCTCCTCCCTGGCCCATGAAGACGGGCGCAGGCTCTTCAGAACATCTTGGCAGAGAGCCTGGCACAGGCAAACAGCCGGCCCACCCCCCCTGCTCTATCGTAGTTGAGCTCGGGAGCCAGGAAAGCTGCACACAAGCCATGTCACAAAAACATCAAGTGGCTTTAGTTTCAGGACACTTTGTGCGGCCACCTGCGGCACGAGGTGCCCGCAGGTGCGCAGCTAGCGTAGCTAGGTCTTTTGCTTTAGGGCAGTGGCGCACGTCCTTTTTTAAGCACGTGAACGGGAAAGGAGAGGCTTTCCCGCCCTTAGCCAGCCAGCCATGAGCCTTGGGATCCCGCTTGGGCAGACGGGAGAAACCCCAAAGCCTCCCTGCCATGGTTACGGCACCCATCCCCTCCTCCCTGGCCCATGAAGACGGCCGCAGGCTCTTCAGAACATCTTGGCAGAGAGCCTGGCACAGGCGAACAGCCGCCCCACCCCCCCTGCTCTATCTTAGTTGAGCTCGGGAGCCAGGAAAGCTGCGCACAAGCCACGTCACAAAAACATCAAGTGGCTTTTGTTTCAGGACACTTTGTGCGGCCACCTGTGGCACGCGGTGCCCGCAGGTGCGCAGCTAGCGTAGCTAGGTCTTTTGCTTTAGGGCAGTGGCGGACGTCCTTTTTTAAGCACGTGCACGGGAAAGGTGAGGCGTTCCCGCCCTTAGCCAGCCAGCCATGAGCCTTGGGGTCCCGCTTGGGCAGACGGGAGCAACTCCAAAGCCTCCCTGCCAGGGTTATGGCCCCCATCCCTTCCTCCCTGGCCCATGAAGATGGACGCAGGCTCTTCAGAACATCTTGGCAGAGAGCCTGGCACAGGCGAACAGCCGCCCAACCCCCCCTGCTCTATCTTAGTTGAGCTCGGGAGCCAGGAAAGCTGCGCACAAGCCACGTCACAAGAACATCAAGTGGCTTTAGTTTTAGGACACTTTGCGCGGCCACCTGCGGCACGCGGTGCCCGCAGGTGCGCAGCTAGCGTAGCTAGGTCTTTTGCTTTAGGGCAGTGGCGCACGTCCTTTTTTAAGCACGTGCACGGGAAAGGTGAGGCGTTCCCGCCCTTAGCCAACCAGCCATGAGCCTTGGGGTCCGGCTTGGGCAGGCGGGAGCAACCCCAAAGCCTCCCTGCCAGGGTTACGGCCCCCATCCCCTCCTCCCTGGCCCATGAAGACGGCCGCAGGCTCTTCAGAACATCTTGGCAGAGAGCCTGGCACAGGCAAACAGCCGGCCCACCCCCCCTGCTCTATCGTAGTTGAGCTCGGGAGCCATGAAAGATGCGCACAAGCCACGTCACAAAAATATCAAGTGGCTTTAGTTTCAGGACAGTTTGCGCGGCCACCTGCGGCACGCGGTGCCCGCAGGTGCGCAGCTAGCGTAGCTAGGTCTTTTGCTTTAGGGCAGTGGCGCACGTCCTTTTTTAAGCACGTGCACGGGAAAGGTGAGGCGTTCCTGCCCTTAGCCAACCAGCCATGAGCCTTGGGGTCCCGCTTGGGCAGGCGGGAGCAACCCCAAAGCCTCCCTGCCAGGGTTACGGCCCCCATCCCCTCCTCCCTGGCCCATGAAGACGGCCGCAGGCTCTTCAGAACATCTTGGCAGAGAGCCTGGCACAGGCAAACAGCCGGCCCACCCCCCCTGCTCTATCGTAGTTGAGCTCGGGAGCCAGGAAAGCTGCGCACAAGCCACTTCACAAAAACATCAAGTGGCTTTAGTTTCAGGACTCTTTGTGCGGCCACCTGCGGCACGTGGTGCCCGCAGGTGCGCAGCTAGCGTAGCTAGGTCTTTTGCTTTAGGGCAGTGGCGCACGTCCTTTTTTAAGCACGTGCACGGGAAAGGTGAGGCGTTCCCGCCCTTAGCCAGCCAGCCATGAGCCTTGGGGTCCCGCTTGGGCAGACGGGAGCAACCCCAAAGCCTCCCTGCCAGGGTTACGGCCCCATCCCCTCCTCCCTGGCCCATGAAGACAGCCGCAGGCTCTTCAGAACATCTTGGCAGAGAGCCTGGCACAGGCTAACAGCCGCCCCACCCCCCCTGCTCTATCTTAGTTGAGCTCGGGAGCCAGGAAAGCTGCGCACAAGCCACGTCACAAAAACATCAAGTGGCTTTAGTTTCAGGACACTTTGCGCGGCCACCTGCGGCACTCGGTGCCCGCAGGTGCGCAGCTAGCGTAGCTAGGTCTTTTGCTTTAGGGCAGTGGCGCACGTCCTTTTTTAAGCACATGCACGGGAAAGGTGAGGCGTTCCCGCCCTTAGCCAACCAGCCATGAGCCTTGGGGTCCCGCTTGGGCAGGCGGGAGCAACCCCAAAGCCTCCCTGCCAGGGTTACGGCCCCCATCCCCTCCTCCCTGGCCCATGAAGATGGCCGCAGGCTCTTCAGAACATCTTGGCAGAGAGCCTGGCACAGGCAAACAGCCGGCCCACCCCCCCTGCTCTATCGTAGTTGAGCTCGGGAGCCAGGAAAGCTGCGCACAAGCCACGTCACAAAAACATCAAGTGGCTTTAGTTTCAGGACACTTTGTGCGGCCACCTGCGGCACGCGGTGCCCGCAGGTGCACAGCTAGCGTAGCTAGGTCTTTTGCTTTAGGGCAGTGGCGCACGTCCTTTTTTAAGCACGTGCACGGGAAAGGTGAGGCGTTCCCGCCCTTAGCCAGCCAGCCATGAGCCTTGGGGTCCCGCTTGGGCAGACGGGAGCAACTCCAAAGCCTCCCTGCCAGGGTTACGGCCCCCATCCCTTCCTCCCTGGCCCATGAAGACGGACGCAGGCTCTTCAGAACATCTTGGCAGAGAGCCTGGCACAGGCGAACAGCCGCCCAACCCCCCCTGCTCTATCTTAGTTGAGCTCGGGAGCCAGGAAAGCTGCGCACAAGCCACGTCACAAGAACATCAAGTGGCTTTAGTTTTAGGACACTTTGCGCGGCCACCTGCGGCACGCGGTGCCCGCAGGTGCGCAGCTAGCGTAGCTAGGTCTTTTGCTTTAGGGCAGTGGCGCACGTCCTTTTTTAAGCACGTGCACGGGAAAGGTGAGGCGTTCCCGCCCTTAGCCAACCAGCCATGAGCCTTGGGGTCCCGCTTGGGCAGGCGGGAGCAACCCCAAAGCCTCCCTGCCAGGGTTACGGCCCCCATCCCCTCCTCCCTGGCCCATGAAGACGGCCGCAGGCTCTTCAGAACATCTTGGCAGAGAGCCTGGCACAGGCAAACAGCCGGCCCACCCCCCCTGCTCTATCGTAGTTGAGCTCGGGAGCCAGGAAAGCTGCGCACAAGCCACGTCACAAAAACATCAAGTGGCTTTAGTTTCAGGACACTTTGTGCGGCCACCTGCGGCACGCGGTGCCCGCAGGTGCACAGCTAGCGTAGCTAGGTCTTTTGCTTTAGGGCAGTGGCGCACGTCCTTTTTTAAGCACGTGCACGGGAAAGGTGAGGCGTTCCCGCCCTTAGCCAGCCAGCCATGAGCCTTGGGGTCCCGCTTGGGCAGACGGGAGCAACTCCAAAGCCTCCCTGCCAGGGTTACGGCCCCCATCCCCTCATCCCTGGCCCATGAAGACGGCCGCAGGCTCTTCAGAACATCTTGGCAGAGAGCCTGGCACAGGCGAACAGCCGCCCCACCCCCCCTGCTCTATCTTAGTTGAGCTCGGGAGCCAGGAAAGCTGCGCACAAGCCACGTCACAAAAACATCAAGTGGCTTTAGTTTCAGGACACTTTGCGCGGCCACCTGCGGCACGCGGTGCCCGCAGGTGCGCAGCTAGCGTAGCTAGGTCTTTTGCTTTAGGGCAGTGGCGCACGTCCTTTTTTAAGCACGTGCACGGGAAAGGTGAGGCGTTCCCGCCCTTAGCCAACCAGCCATGAGCCTTGGGGTCCCGCTTGGGCAGACGGGAGCAACCCCAAAGCCTCCCTGCCAGGGTTACGGCCCCCATCCCCTCCTCCCTGGCCCATGAAGACGGCCGCAGGCTCTTCAGAACATCTTGGCAGAGAGCCTGGCACAGGCAAACAGCCGGCCCCCCCCCCCTGCTCTATCGTAGTTGAGCTCGGGAGCCAGGAAAGCTGCGCACAAGCCACGTCACAAAAACATCAAGTGGCTTTAGTTTCAGGACACTTTGCGCGGCCACCTGCGGCACGCGGTGCCCGCAGGTGCGCAGCTAGCGTAGCTAGGTCTTTTGCTTTAGGGCAGTGGCGCACGTCCTTTTTTAAGCACGTGCACGGGAAAGGTGAGGCGTTCCTGCCCTTAGCCAACCAGCCATGAGCCTTGGGGTTCCGCTTGGGCAGGCGGGAGCAACCCCAAAGCCTCCCTGCCAGGGTTACGGCCCCCATCCCCTCCTCCCTGGCCCATGAAGACGGCCGCAGGCTCTTCAGAACATCTTGGCAGAGAGCCTGGCACAGGCAAACAGCCGGCCCACCCCCCCTGCTCTATCGTAGTTGAGCTCGGGAGCCAGGAAAGCTGCGCACAAGCCACTTCACAAAAACATCAAGTGGGTTTAGTTTCAGGACATCTTTGTGCGGCCACCTGCGGCACGCGGTGCCCGCAGGTGCGCAGCTAGCGTAGCTAGGTCTTTTGCTTTAGGGCAGTGGCGCACGTCCTTTTTTAAGCACGTGCACGGGAAAGGTGAGGCGTTCCCGCCCTTAGCCAGCCAGCCATGAGCCTTGGGGTCCCGCTTGGGCAGACGGGAGCAACCCCAAAGCCTCCCTGCCAGGGTTACGGCCCCATCCCCTCCTCCCTGGCCCATGAAGACAGGCCGCAGGCTCTTCAGAACATCTTGGCAGAGAGCCTGGCACAGGCTAACAGCCGCCCCACCCCCCCTGCTCTATCTTAGTTGAGCTCGGGAGCCAGGAAAGCTGCGCACAAGCCACGTCACAAAAACATCAAGTGGCTTTAGTTTCAGGACACTTTGCGCGGCCACCTGCGGCACGAGGTGCCCGCAGGTGCGCAGCTAGCGTAGCTAGGTCTTTTGCTTTAGGGCAGTGGCGCACGTCCTTTTTTAAGCACATGCACGGGAAAGGTGAGGCGTTCCCGCCCTTAGCCATCCAGCCATGAGCCTTGGGGTCCCGCTTGGGCAGGCGGGAGCAACCCCAAAGCCTCCCTGCCAGGGTTACGGCCCCCATCCCCTCCTCCCTGGCCCATGAAGATGGCCGCAGGCTCTTCAGAACATCTTGGCAGAGAGCCTGGCACAGGCATACAGCCGGCCCACCCCCCCTGCTCTATCTTAGTTGAGCTCGGGAGCCAGGAAAGCTGCGCACAAGCCACGTCACAAAAACATCAAGTGGCTTTAGTTTCAGGACAGTTTGCGCGGCCACCTGCGGCACGCGGTGCCCGCAGGTGCGCAGCTAGCGTAGCTAGGTCTTTTGCTTTAGGGCAGTGGCGCACGTCCTTTTTTAAGCACGTGCACGGGAAAGGTGAGGCGTTCCCGCCCTTAGCCAACCAGCCATGAGCCTTGGGGTCCCGCTTGGGCAGGCGGGAGCAACCCCAAAGCCTCCCTGCCAGGGTTACGGCCCCCATCCCCTCCTCCCTGGCCCATGAAGACGGCCGCAGGCTCTTCAGAACATCTTGGCAGAGAGCCTGGCACAGGCAAACAGCCGGCCCCACCCCCCCTGCTCTATCGTATTTGAGCTCGGGAGCCAGGAAAGCTGCGCACAAGCCACGTCACAAAAACATCAAGTGGCTTTAGTTTCAGGACACTTTGTGCGGCCACCTGCGGCACGCGGTGCCCGCAGGTGCACAGCTAGCGTAGCTAGGTCTTTTGCTTTAGGGCAGTGGCGCACGTCCTTTTTTAAGCACGTGCACGGGAAAGGTGAGGCGTTCCCGCCCTTAGCCAGCCAGCCATGAGCCTTGGGGTCCCGCTTGGGCAGACGGGAGCAACCCCAAAGCCTCCCTGCCAGGGTTACGGCCCCCATCCCCTCCTCCCTGGCCCATGAAGACGGCCGCAGGCTCTTCAGAACATCTTGGCAGAGATCCTGGCACAGGCGAACAGCCGCCCCACCCCCCCTGCTCTATCTTAGTTGAGCTCGGGAGCCAGGAAAGCTGCGCACAAGCCACGTCACAAAAACATCAAGTGGCTTTAGTTTCAGGACACTTTGCGCGGCCACCTGCGGCACTCGGTGCCCGCAGGTGTGCAGCTAGCGTAGCTAGGTCTTTTGCTTTAGGGCAGTGGCGCACGTCCTTTTTTAAGCACATGCACGGGAAAGGTGAGGCGTTCCCGCCCTTAGCCAACCAGCCATGAGCCTTGGGGTCCCGCTTGGGCAGGCGGGAGCAACCCCAAAGCCTCCCTGCCAGGGTTACGGCCCCCATCCCCTCCTCCCTGGCCCATGAAGACGGCCGCAGGCTCTTCAGAACATCTTGGCAGAGAGCCTGGCACAGGCAAACAGCCGCCCCACCCCCCCTGCTCTATCTTAGTTGAGCTCGGGAGCCAGGAAAGCTGCGCACAAGCCACGTCACAAAAACATCAAGTGGCTTTAGTTTCAGGACTCTTTGTGCGGCCACCTGCGGCACGCGGTGCCCGCAGGTGCGCAGCTAGCGTAGCTAGGTCTTTTGCTTTAGGGCAGTGGCGCACGTCCTTTTTTAAGCACGTGCACGGGAAAGGTGAGGCGTTCCCGCCCTTAGCCAACCAGCCATGAGCCTTGGGGTCCCGCTTGGGCAGGCGGGAGCAACCCCAAAGCCTCCCTGCCAGGGTTACGGCCCCCATCCCCGCCTCCCTGGCCCATGAAGATGGCCGCAGGCTCTTCAGAACATCTTGGCAGAGAGCCTGGCACAGGCAAACAGCCGCCCCACCCCTCCTGCTCTATCTTAGTTGAGCTCGGGAGCCAGGAAAGCTGCGCACAAGCCACGTCACAAAAACATCAAGTGGCTTTAGTTTCAGGACTCTTTGTGCGGCCACCTGCGGCACGCGGTGCCCGCAGGTGCACAGCTAGCGTAGCTAGGTCTTTTGCTTTAGGGCAGTGGCGCACGTCCTTTTTTAAGCACGTGCACGGGAAAGGTGAGGCGTTCCCGCCCTTAGCCAGCCAGCCATGAGCCTTGGGGTCCCGCTTGGGCAGACGGGAGCAACCCCAAAGCCTCCCTGCCAGGGTTACGGCCCCCATCCCCTCCTCCCTGGCCCATGAAGACGGCCGCAGGCTCTTCAGAACATCTTGGCAGAGAGCCTGGCACAGGCGAACAGCCGCCCCCACCCCCCCTGCTCTATCTTAGTTGAGCTCGGGAGCCAGGAAAGCTGCGCACAAGCCACGTCACAAAAACATCAAGTGGCTTTAGTTTCAGGACACTTTGTGCGGCCATCTGCGGCACGCGGTGCCCGCAGGTGCGTAGCTAGCGTAGCTAGGTCTTTTGCTTTAGGGCAGTGGCGCACGTCCTTTTTTAAGCACGTGCACGGGAAAGGTGAGGCGTTCCCGCCCTTAGCCAGCCAGCCATGAGCCTTGGGGTCCCGCTTGGGCAGACGGGAGCAACCCCAAAGCCTCCCTGCCAGGGTTACGGCCCCCATCCCCTCCTCCCTGGCTCATGAAGATGGCCGCAGGCTCTTCAGAACATCTTGGCAGAGAGCCTGGCACAGGCGAACAGCCGCCCCCCCCCCCCTGCTCTATCTTAGTTGAGCTCGGGAGCCAGGAAAGCTGCGCACAAGCCACGTCACAAAAACATCAAGTGGCTTTAGTTTCAGGACACTTTGCGCGGCCACCTGCGGCACGCGGTGCCCGCAGGTGCGCAGCTAGCGTAGCTAGGTCTTTTGCTTTAGGGCAGTGGCGCACGTCCTTTTTTAAGCACGTGCACGGGAAAGGTGAGGCGTTCCCGCCCTTAGCCAACCAGCCATGAGCCTTGGGGTCCCGCTTGGGCAGGCGGGAGCAACCCCAAAGCCTCCCTGCCAGGGTTACGGCCCCCATCCCCTCCTCCCTGGCCCATGAAGACGGCCGCAGGCTCTTCAGAACATCTTGGCAGAGAGCCTGGCACAGGCAAACAGCCGGCCCACCCCCCCTGCTCTATCGTAGTTGAGCTCGGGAGCCAGGAAAGCTGCGCACAAGCCACGTCACAAAAACATCAAGTGGCTTTAGTTTCAGGACTCTTTGTGCGGCCACCTGCGGCACGCGGTGCCCGCAGGTGCGCAGCTAGCGTAGCTAGGTCTTTTGCTTTAGGGCAGTGGGGCACGTCCTTTTTTAAGCACGTGCACGGTAAAGGTGAGGCGTTCCCGCCCTTAGCCAGCCTGCCATGAGCCTTGGGGTCCCGCTTGGGCAGACGGGAGCAACCCCAAAGCCTCCCTGCCAGGGTTACGGCCCCATCCCCTCCTCCCTGTCCCATGAAGACGGCCGCAGGCTCTTCAGAACATCTTGGCAGAGAGCCTGGCACAGGCGAACAGCCGCCCCACCCCCCCTGCTCTATCTTAGTTGAGCTCGGGAGCCAGGAAAGCTGCGCACAAGCCACGTCACAAAAACATCAAGTGGCTTTAGTTTCAGGACACTTTGCGGGGCCACCTGTGGCACGCGGTGCCCGCAGGTGCGCAGCTAGCGTAGCTAGGTCTTTTGCTTTAAAGCAGTGGCGCACGTCCTTTTTTAAGCACGTGCACGGGAAAGGTGAGGCGTTCCCGCCCTTAGCCAACCAGCCATGAGCCTTGGTGTTCCGCTTGGGCAGGCGGGAGCCACCCCAAAGCCTCCCTGCCAGGGTTACGGCCCCCATCCCCTCCTCCCTGGCCCATGAAGACGGCCGCAGGCTCTTCAGAACATCTTGGCAGAGAGCCTGGCACAGGCAAACAGCCGCCCCACCCCCCCTGCTCTATCTTATTTGAGCTCGGGAGCCAGGAAAGCTGCGCACAAGCCACGTCACAAAAACATCAAGTGGCTTTAGTTTCAGGACTCTTTGTGCGGCCACCTGCGGCACGCGGTGCCCGCAGGTGCGCAGCTAGCGTAGCTAGGTCTTTTGCTTTAGGGCAGTGGCGCACGTCCTTTTTTAAGCACGTGCACGGGAAAGGTGAGGCGTTCCCGCCCTTAGCCAACCAGCCATGAGCCTTGGGGTCCCGCTTGGGCAGGCGGGAGCAACCCCAAAGCCTCCCTGCCAGGGTTACGGCCCCCATCCCCTCCTCCCTGGCCCATGAAGATGGCCGCAGGCTCTTCAGAACATCTTGGCAGAGAGCCTGGCACAGGCAAACAGCCGCCCCACCCCCCCTGCTCTATCTTAGTTGAGCTCGGGAGCCAGGAAAGCTGCGCACAAGCCACGTCACAAAAACATCAAGTGGCTTTAGTTTCAGGACACTTTGCTCGGCCACCTGCGGCACGCGGTGCCCGCAGGTGCGCAGCTAGCGTAGCTAGGTCTTTTGCTTTAGGGCAGTGGCGCACGTCCTTTTTTAAGCACGTGCACGGGAAAGGTGAGGCGTTCCCGCCCTTAGCCAGCCAGCCATGAGCCTTGGGGTCCCGCTTGGGCAGACGGGAGCAACCCCAAAGCCTTCCTGCCAGGGTTACGGCCCCCATCCCCTCCTCCCTGGCCCATGAAGATGGCCACAGGCTCTTCAGAACATCTTGGCAGAGAGCCTGGCACAGGCGAACAGCCGCCCCACCCCCCCTGCTCTATCTTAGTTGAGCTCGGGAGCCAGGAAAGATGCGCACAAGCCACGTCACAAAAACATCAAGTGGCTTTAGTTTCAGGAATCTTTGTGCGGCCACCTTCGGCACGCGGTGCCCGCAGGTGCGCAGCTAGCGTAGCTAGGTCTTTTGCTTTAGGGCAGTGGCGCACGTCCTTTTTTAAGCACGTGAACGGGAAAGGTGAGGCGTTCCCGCCCTTAGCCATCCAGCCATGAGCCTTGGGGTCCCGCTTGGGCAGACGGGAGCAACCCCAAAGCCTCCCTGCCAGGGTTACGGCCCCCATCCCTCCTCCCTGGCCCATGAAGACGGCCGCAGGCTCTTCAGAACATCTTGGCAGAGAGCCTGGCACAGGCGAACAGCCGCCCCACCCCCCCTGCTCTATCTTAGTTGAGCTCGGGAGCCAGGAAAGCTGCGCACAAGCCACGTCACAAAAACATCAAGTGGCTTTAGTTTCAGGACACTTTGCTGCGGCCACCTGCGGCACGCGGTGCCCGCAGGTGCGCAGCTAGCGTAGCTAGGTCTTTTGCTTTAGGGCAGTGGCGCACGTCCTTTTTTAAGCACGTGCACGGGAAAGGTGAGGCGTTCCCGCCCTTAGCCAGCCAGCCATGAGCCTTGGGGTCCGCTTGGGCAGAGGGGAGCAACCCCAAAGCCTCCCTGCCAGGGTTACGGCCCCCATCCCCTCCTCCCTGGCCCATGAAGACGGCCGCAGGCTCTTCAGAACATCTTGGCAGAGAGCCTGGCACAGGCGAAACAGCCGCCCCACCCCCCCTGCTCTATCTTAGTTGAGCTCGGGAGCCAGGAAAGCTGCGCACAAGCCACGTCACAAAAACATCAAGTGGCTTTAGTTTCAGGACACTTTGCGCGGCCACCTGCGGCACGCGGTGCCCGCAGGTGCGCAGCTAGCGTAGCTAGGTCTTTTGCTTTAGGGCAGTGGCGCACGTCCTTTTTTAAGCACGTGCACGGGAAAGGTGAGGCGTTCCCGCCCTTAGCCAGCCAGCCATGAGCCTTGGGGTCCCGCTTGGGCAGACGGGAGCAACCCCAAAGCCTCCCTGCCAGGGTTACGGCCCCCATCCCCTCCTCCCTGGCCCATGAAGACGGCCGCAGGCTCTTCAGAACATCTTGGCAGAGAGCCTGGCACAGGCAAACAGCCGCCCCACCCCCCCTGCTCTATCTTAGTTGAGCTCGGGAGCCAGGAAAGCTGCGCACAAGCCACGTCACAAAAACATCAAGTGGCTTTAGTTTCAGGACACTTTGTGCGGCCACCTGCGGCACGCGGTGCCCGCAGGTGCGCAGCTAGCTTAGCTAGGTCTTTTGCTTTAGGGCAGTGGCGCACGTCCTTTTTTAAGCACGTGCACGGGAAAGGTGAGGCGTTCCCGCCCTTAGCCAGCCAGCCATGAGCCTTGGGGTCCCGCTTGGGCAGACGGGAGCAACCCCAAAGCCTCCCTGCCAGGGTTACGGCCCCCATCCCCTCCTCCCTGGCCCATGAAGACGGCCGCAGGCTCTTCAGAACATCTTGGCAGAGAGCCTGGCACAGGCGAACAGCCGCCCCACCCCCCCTGCTCTATCTTAGTTGAGCTCGGGAGCCAGGAAAGCTGCGCACAAGCCACGTCACAAAAACATCAAGTGGCTTTAGTTTCAGGACACTTTGTGCGGCCACCTGCGGCACGCGGTGCCCGCAGGTGCGCAGCTAGCGTAGCTAGGTCTTTTGCTTTAGGGCAGTGGCGCACGTCCTTTTTTAAGCACGTGCACGGGAAAGGTGGGGCGTTCCCGCCCTTAGCCAGCCAGCCATGAGCCTTGGAGTCCCACTTGGGCAGACGGGAGCAACTCCAAAGCCTCCCTGCCAGGGTTACGGCCCCCATCCCCTCCTCCCTGGCCCATGAAGACGGCCGCAGGCTCTTCAGAACATCTTGGCAGAGAGCCTGGCACAGGCGAACAGCCGCCCCACCCCCCCTGCTCTATCTTAGTTGAGCTCGGGAGCCAGGAAAGCTGCGCACAAGCCACGTCACAAAAACATCAAGTGGCTTTAGTTTCAGGACACTTTGTGCGGCCACCTGCGGCACGCGGTGCCCGCAGGTGCACAGCTAGCGTAGCTAGGTCTTTTGCTTTAGGGCAGTGGCGCACGTCCTTTTTTAAGCACGTGCACGGGAAAGGTGAGGCGTTCCCGCCCTTAGCCAGCCAGCCATGAGCCTTGGGGTCCCGCTTGGGCAGACGGGAGCAACCCCAAAGCCTCCCTGCCAGGGTTACGGCCCACATCCCCTCCTCCCTGGCCCATGAAGACGGCCGCAGGCTCTTCAGAACATCTTGGCAGAGAGCCTGGCACAGGCGAACAGCCGCCCCACCCCCCCTGCTCTATCTTAGTTGAGCTCGGGAGCCAGGAAAGCTGCGCACAAGCCACGTCACAAAAACATCAAGTGGCTTTAGTTTCAGACACTTTGTGCGGCCACCTGCGGCACACGGTGCCCGCAGGTGCGCAGCTAGCGTAGCTAGGTCTTTTGCTTTAGGGCAGTGGCGCACGTCCTTTTTTAAGCACGTGCACGGGAAAGGTGAGGCGTTCCCGCCCTTAGCCAGCCAGCCATGAGCCTTGGGGTCCCGCTTGGGCAGACGGGAGCAACCCCAAAGCCTCCCTGCCAGGGTTACGGCCCCCATCCCCTCCTCCCTGGCCCATGAAGACGGCCGCAGGCTCTTCAGAACATCTTGGCAGAGAGCCTGGCACAGGCGAACAGCCGCCCCACCCCCCCTGCTCTATCTTAGTTGAGCTCGGGAGCCAGGAAAGCTGCGCACAAGCCACGTCACAAAAACATCAAGTGGCTTTAGTTTCAGGACACTTTGCGCGGCCACCTGCGGCACGCGGTGCCCGCAGGTGCGTAGCTAGCGTAGCTAGGTCTTTTGCTTTAGGGCAGTGGCGCACGTCCTTTTTTAAGCACGTGCACGGGAAAGGTGAGGCGTTCCCGCCCTTAGCCAGCCAGCCATGAGCCTTGGGGTCCCGCTTGGGCAGACGGGAGCAACCCCAAAGCCTCCCTGCCAGGGTTACGGCCCCCATCCCCTCCTCCCTGGCCCATGAAGACGGCCGCAGGCTCTTCAGAACATCTTGGCAGAGAGCCTGGCACAGGCGAACAGCCGCCCCACCCCCCTGCTCTATCTTAGTTGAGCTCGGGAGCCAGGAAAGCTGCGCACAAGCTACGTCACAAAAACATCAAGTGGCTTTAGTTTCAGGACACTTTGCGCGGCCACCTGCGGCACGCGGTGCCCGCAGGTGCGTAGATAGCGTAGCTAGGTCTTTTGCTTTAGGGCAGTGGCGCACGTCCTTTTTTAAGCACGTGCACGGGAAAGGTGGGGCGTTCCCGCCCTTAGCCAGCCAGCCATGAGCCTTGGGGTCCCGCTTGGGCAGACGGGAGCAACCCCAAAGCCTCCCTGCCAGGGTTACGGCCCCCATCCCCTCCTCCCTGGCCCATGAAGACGGCCGCAGGCTCTTCAGAACATCTTGGCAGAGAGCCTGGCACAGGCGAACAGCCGCCCCACCCCCCCTGCTCTATCTTAGTTGAGCTCGGGAACCAGGAAAGCTGCGCACAAGCCACGTCACAAAAACATCAAGTGGCTTTAGTTTCAGGACACTTTGTGCGGCCACCTGCGGCACGCGGTGCCCGCAGGTGCGCAGCTAGCGTAGCTAGGTCTTTTGCTTTAGGGCAGTGGCGCACGTCCTTTTTTAAGCACGTGCACGGGAAAGGTGAGGCGTTCCCGCCCTTAGCCAGCCAGCCATGAGCCTTGGGGTCCCGCTTGGGCAGACGGGAGCAACCCCAAAGCCTCCCTGCCAGGGTTACGGCCCCCATCCCCTCCTCCCTGGCCCATGAAGACGGCCGCAGGCTCTTCAGAACATCTTGGCAGAGAGCCTGGCACAGGCGAACAGCCGCCCCACCCCCCCTGCTCTATCTTAGTTGAGCTCGGGAGCCAGGAAAGCTGCGCACAAGCCACGTCACAAAAACATCAAGTGGCTTTAGTTTCAGGACACTTTGTGCGGCCACCTGCGGCACGCGGTGCCCGCAGGTGCGCAGCTAGCGTAGCTAGGTCTTTTGCTTTAGGGCAGTGGCGCACGTCCTTTTTTAAGCACGTGCACGGGAAAGGTGAGGCGTTCCCGCCCTTAGCCAGCCAGCCATGAGCCTTGGGGTCCCGCTTGGGCAGGCGGGAGCAACCCCAAAGCCTCCCTGCCAGGGTTACGGCCCCCATCCCCTCCTCCCTGGCCCATGAAGACGGCCGCAGGCTCTTCAGAACATCTTGGCAGAGAGCCTGGCACAGGCGAAACAGCCGCCCCACCCCCCCTGCTCTATCTTAGTTGAGCTCGGGAGCCAGGAAAGCTGCGCACAAGCCACGTCACAAAAACATCAAGTGGCTTTAGTTTCAGGACACTTTGTGCGGCCACCTGCGGCACGCGGTGCCCGCAGGTGCGTAGCTAGCGTAGCTAGGTCTTTTGCTTTAGGGCAGTGGCGCACGTCCTTTTTTAAGCACGTGCACGGGAAAGGTGAGGCGTTCCCGCCCTTAGCCAGCCAGCCATGAGCCTTGGGGTCCCGCTTGGGCAGACGGGAGAAACCCCAAAGCCTCCCTGCCAGGGTTACGGCCCCCATCCCCTCCTCCCTGGCCCATGAAGACGGCCGCAGGCTCTTCAGAACATCTTGGCAGAGAGCCTGGCACAGGCGAACAGCCGCCCCACCCCCCCTGCTCTATCTTAGTTGAGCTCGGGAGCCAGGAAAGCTGCGCACAAGCCACGTCACAAAAACATCAAGTGGCTTTAGTTTCAGGACACTTTGTGCGGCCACCTGCGGCACGCGGTGCGCGCAGGTGCGCAGCTAGCGTAGCTAGGTCTTTTGCTTTAGGGCAGTGGCGCACGTCCTTTTTTAAGCACGTGCACGGGAAAGGTGAGGCGTTCCCGCCCTTAGCCAGCCAGCCATGAGCCTTGGGGTCCCGCTTGGGCAGACGGGAGAAACCCCAAAGCCTCCCTGCCAGGGTTACGGCCCCCATCCCCTCCTCCCTGGCCCATGAAGACGGCCGCAGGCTCTTCAGAACATCTTGGCAGAGAGCCTGGCACAGGCAAACAGCCGCCCCACCCCCCCTGCTCTATCCTAGTTGAGCTCGGGAGCCAGGAAAGATGCGCACAAGCCACGTCACAAAAACATCAAGTGGCTTTAGTTTCAGGAATCTTTGTGCGGCCACCTGCGGCACGCGGTGCCCGCAGGTGCGCAGCTAGCGTAGCTAGGTCTTTTGCTTTAGGGCAGTGGCGCACGTCCTTTTTTAAGCACGTGCACGGGAAAGGTGAGGCGTTCCCGCCCTTAGCCAACCAGCCATGAGCCTTGGGGTCCCGCTTGGGCAGGCGGGAGCAACCCCAAAGCCTCCCTGCCAGGGTTACGGCCCCCATCCCCTCCTCCCTGGCCCATGAAGACGGCCGCAGGCTCTTCAGAACATCTTGGCAGAGAGCCTGGCACAGGCGAACAGCCGCCCCACCCCCCCTGCTCTATCGTAGTTGAGCTCGGGAGCCAGGAAAGCTGCGCACAAGCCACGTCACAAAAACATCAAGTGGCTTTAGTTTCAGGAATCTTTGTGCGGCCACCTGCGGCACGCGGTGCCCGCAGGTGCGCAGCTAGCGTAGCTAGGTCTTTTGCTTTAGGGCAGTGGCGCACGTCCTTTTTTAAGCACGTGAACGGGAAAGGTGAGGCGTTCCCGCCCTTAGCTAACCAGCCATGAGCCTTGGGGTCCCGCTTGGGCAGGCGAGAGCAACCCCAAAGCCTCCCTGCCAGGGTTACGGCCCCATCCCCTCCTCCCTGGCCCATGAAGACGGGCGCAGGCTCTTCAGAACATCTTGGCAGAGAGCCTGGCACAGGCGAACAGCCGCCCCACCCCCCCTGCTCTATCTTAGTTGAGCTCGGGAGCCAGGAAAGCTGCGCACAAGCCACGTCACAAAAACATCAAGTGGCTTTAGTTTCAGGACACTTTGTGCGGCCATCTGCGGCACGCGGTGCCCGCAGGTGCGTAGCTAGCGTAGCTAGGTCTTTTGCTTTAGGGCAGTGGCGCACGTCCTTTTTTAAGCACGTGCACGGGAAAGGTGAGGCGTTCCCGCCCTTAGCCAGCCAGCCATGAGCCTTGGGGTCCCGCTTGGGCAGACGGGAGCAACCCCAAAGCCTCCCTGCCAGGGTTACGGCCCCCATCCCCTCCTCCCTGGCCCATGAAGACGGCCGCAGGCTCTTCAGAACATCTTGGCAGAGAGCCTGGCACAGGCGAACAGCCGCCCCACCCCCCCTGCTCTATCTTAGTTGAGCTCGGGAGCCAGGAAAGCTGCGCACAAGCCACGTCACAAAAACATCAAGTGGCTTTAGTTTCAGGACACTTTGTGCGGCCACCTGCGGCACGCGGTGCCCGCAGGTGCGCAGCTAGCGTAGCTAGGTCTTTTGCTTTAGGGCAGTGGCGCACGTCCTTTTTTAAGCACGTGCACGGGAAAGGTGAGGCGTTCCCGCCCTTAGCCAGCCAGCCATGAGCCTTGGGGTCCCGCTTGGGCAGACGGGAGCAACCCCAAAGCCTCCCTGCCAGGGTTACGGCCCCCATCCCCTCCTCCCTGGCCCATGAAGACGGCCGCAGGCTCTTCAGAACATCTTGGCAGAGAGCCTGGCACAGGCGAACAGCCGCCCCACCCCCCCTGCTCTATCTTAGTTGAGCTCGGGAGCCAGGAAAGCTGCGCACAAGCCACGTCACAAAAACATCAAGTGGCTTTAGTTTCAGGACACTTTGCGCAGCCACCTGCGGCACGCGGTGCCCGCAGGTGCGCAGCTAGCGTAGCTAGGTCTTTTGCTTTAGGGCAGTGGCGCACGTCCTTTTTTAAGCACGTGCACGGGAAAGGTGAGGCGTTCCCGCCCTTAGCCAGCCAGCCATGAGCCTTGGGGTCCCGCTTGGGCAGACGGGAGAAACCCCAAAGCCTCCCTGCCAGGGTTACGGCCCCCATCCCCTCCTCCCTGGCCCATGAAGACGGCCGCAGGCTCTTCAGAACATCTTGGCAGACAGCCTGGCACAGGCGAACAGCCGCCCCAACCCCCCTGCTCTATCTTAGTTGAGCTCGGGAGCCAGGAAAGCTGCGCACAAGCCACGTCACAAAAACATCAAGTGGCTTTAGTTTCAGGACACTTTGTGCGGCCACCTGCGGCACGCGGTGCGCGCAGGTGCGCAGCTAGCGTAGCTAGGTCTTTTGCTTTAGGGCAGTGGCGCACGTCCTTTTTTAAGCACGTGCACGGGAAAGGTGAGGCGTTCCCGCCCTTAGCCAGCCAGCCATGAGCCTTGGGGTCCCGCTTGGGCAGACGGGAGCAACCCCAAAGCCTCCCTGCCAGGGTTACGGCCCCCATCCCCTCCTCCCTGGCCCATGAAGACGGCCGCAGGCTCTTCAGAACATCTTGGCAGAGAGCCTGGCACAGGCGAACAGCCGCCCCACCCCCCCTGCTCTATCTTAGTTGAGCTCGGGAAGCCAGGAAAGCTGCGCACAAGCCACGTCACAAAAACATCAAGTGGCTTTAGTTTCAGGACACTTTGTGCGGCCACCTGCGGCACGCGGTGCGCGCAGGTGCGCAGCTAGCGTAGCTAGGTCTTTTGCTTTAGGGCAGTGGCGCACGTCCTTTTTTAAGCACGTGCACTGGAAAGGTGAGGCGTTCCCGCCCTTAGCCAGCCAGCCATGAGCCTTGGGGTCCCGCTTGGGCAGACGGGAGCAACCCCAAAGCCTCCCTGCCAGTGTTACGGCCCCATCCCCTCCTCCCTGGCCCATGAAGACGGCCGCAGGCTCTTCAGAACATCTTGGCAGAGAGCCTGGCACAGGCGAACAGCCGCCCCACCCCCCCTGCTCTATCTTAGTTGAGCTCGGGAGCCAGGAAAGCTGCGCACAAGCCACGTCACAAAAACATCAAGTGGCTTTAGTTTCAGGACACTTTGCTGCGGCCACCTGCGGCACGCGGTGCCCGCAGGTGCGCAGCTAGCGTAGCTAGGTCTTTTGCTTTAGGGCAGTGGCGCACGTCCTTTTTTAAGCACGTGCACGGGAAAGGTGAGGCGTTCCCGCCCTTAGCCAACCAGCCATGAGCCTTGGGGTCCCGCTTGGGCAGGCGAGAGCAACCCCAAAGCCTCCCTGCCAGGGTTACGGCCCCATCCCCTCCTCCCTGGCCCATGAAGACGGCCGCAGGCTCTTCAGAACATCTTGGCAGAGAGCCTGGCACAGGCGAACAGCCGCCCCACCCCCCCTGCTCTATCTTAGTTGAGCTCGGGAGCCAGGAAAGCTGCGCACAAGCCACGTCACAAAAACATCAAGTAGCTTTAGTTTCAGGACACTTTGCGCGGCCACCTGCGGCACGAGGTGCCCGCAGGTGCGCAGCTAGCGTAGCTAGGTCTTTTGCTTTAGGGCAGTGGCGCACGTCCTTTTTTAAGCACGTGCACGGGAAAGGTGAGGCGTTCCCGCCCTTAGCCAACCAGCCATGAGCCTTGGGGTTCCGCTTGGGCAGACGGGAGCAACCCCAAAGCCTCCCTGCCAGGGTTACGGCCCCCATCCCCTCCTCCCTGGCCCATGAAGACGGCCGCAGGCTCTTCAGAACATCTTGGCAGAGAGCCTGGCACAGGCGAAACAGCCGGCCCCACCCCCCCTGCTCTATCTTAGTTGAGCTCGGGAGCCAGGAAAGCTGCGCACAAGCCACGTCACAAAAACATCAAGTGGCTTTAGTTTCAGGACACTTTGCGCGGCCACCTGCGGCACGAGGTGCCCGCAGGTGCGCAGCTAGCGTAGCTAGGTCTTTTGCTTTAGGGCAGTGGCGCACGTCCTTTTTTAAGCACGTGCACGGGAAAGGTGAGGCGTTCCCGCCCTTAGCCAACCAGCCATGAGCCTTGGGGTCCCGCTTGGGCAGGCGGGAGCAACCCCAAAGCCTCCCTGCCAGGGTTACGGCCCCATCCCCTCCTCCCTGGCCCATGAAGACGGCCGCAGGCTCTTCAGAACATCTTGGCAGAGAGCCTGGCACAGGCAAACAGCCGGCCCCACCCCCCCTGCTCTATCTTAGTTGAGCTCGGGAGCCAGGAAAGCTGCGCACAAGCCACGTCACAAAAACATCAAGTGGCTTTAGTTTCAGGACACTTTGCGCAGCCACCTGCGGCACGCGGTGCCCGCAGGTGCGTAGCTAGCGTAGCTAGGTCTTTTGCTTTAGGGCAGTGGCGCACGTCCTTTTTTAAGCACGTGCACGGGAAAGGTGAGGCGTTCCCGCCCTTAGCCAGCCAGCCATGAGCCTTGGGGTCCCGCTTGGGCAGACGGGAGCAACCCCAAAGCCTCCCTGCCAGGGTTACGGCCCCCATCCCCTCCTCCCTGGCCCATGAAGACGGCCGCAGGCTCTTCAGAACATCTTGGCAGAGAGCCTGGCACAGGCGAACAGCCGCCCCACCCCCCCTGCTCTATCTTAGTTGAGCTCGGGAACCAGGAAAGCTGCGCACAAGCCACGTCACAAAAACATCAAGTGGCTTTAGTTTCAGGACACTTTGGGCGGCCATCTGCGGCACGCGGTGCCCGCAGGTGCGTAGCTAGCGTAGCTAGGTCTTTTGCTTTAGGGCAGTGGCGCACGTCCTTTTTTAAGCACGTGCACGGGAAAGGTGAGGCGTTCCCGCCCTTAGCCAGCCAGCCATGAGCCTTGGGGTCCCGCTTGGGCAGACGGGAGCAACCCCAAAGCCTCCCTGCCAGGGTTACGGCCCCCATCCCCTCCTCCCTGGCCCATGAAGACGGCCGCAGGCTCTTCAGAACATCTTGGCAGAGAGCCTGGCACAGGCGAACAGCCGCCCCACCCCCCCTGCTCTATCTTAGTTGAGCTCGGGAACCAGGAAAGCTGCGCACAAGCCACGTCACAAAAACATCAAGTGGCTTTAGTTTCAGGACACTTTGGGCGGCCATCTGCGGCACGCGGTGCCCGCAGGTGCGCAGCTAGCGTAGCTAGGTCTTTTGCTTTAGGGCAGTGGCGCACGTCCTTTTTTAAGCACGTGCACGGGAAAGGTGAGGCGTTCCCGCCCTTAGCCAGCCAGCCATGAGCCTTGGGGTCCCGCTTGGGCAGACGGGAGCAACCCCAAAGCCTCCCTGCCAGGGTTACGGCCCCCATCCCCTCCTCCCTGGCCCATGAAGACTGGCCGCAGGCTCTTCAGAACATCTTGGCAGAGAGCCTGGCACAGGCGAACAGCCGCCCCACCCCCCCTGCTCTATCTTAGTTGAGCTCGGGAGCCAGGAAAGCTGCGCACAAGCCACGTCACAAAAACATCAAGTGGCTTTAGTTTCAGGACACTTTGCGCGGCCACCTGCGGCACGCGGTGCCCGCAGGTGCGCAGCTAGCGTAGCTAGGTCTTTTGCTTTAGGGCAGTGGCGCACGTCCTTTTTTAAGCACGTGCACGGGAAAGGTGAGGCGTTCCCGCCCTTAGCCAACCAGCCATGAGCCTTGGGGTCCCGCTTGGGCAGGCGGGAGCAACCCCAAAGCCTCCCTGCCAGGGTTACGGCCCCCATCCCCTCCTCCCTGGCCCATGAAGACGGCCGCAGGCTCTTCAGAACATCTTGGCAGAGAGCCTGGCACAGGCAAACAGCCGGCCCACCCCCCCTGCTCTATCTTAGTTGAGCTCGGGAGCCAGGAAAGCTGCGCACAAGCCACGTCACAAAAACATCAAGTGGCTTTAGTTTCAGGACAGTTTGCGCGGCCACCTGCGGCACGCGGTGCCCGCAGGTGCGCAGCTAGCGTAGCTAGGTCTTTTGCTTTAGGGCAGTGGCGCACGTCCTTTTTTAAGCACGTGCACGGGAAAGGTGAGGCGTTCCCGCCCTTAGCCAACCAGCCATGAGCCTTGGGGTCCCGCTTGGGCAGGCGGGAGCAACCCCAAAGCCTCCCTGCCAGGGTTACGGCCCCCATCCCCTCCTCCCTGGCCCATGAAGACGGCCGCAGGCTCTTCAGAACATCTTGGCAGAGAGCCTGGCACAGGCAAACAGCCGGCCCCACCCCCCCTGCTCTATCGTAGTTGAGCTCGGGAGCCAGGAAAGCTGCGCACAAGCCACGTCACAAAAACATCAAGTGGCTTTAGTTTCAGGACTCTTTGTGCGGCCACCTGCGGCACGCGGTGCGCGCAGGTGCGCAGCTAGCGTAGCTAGGTCTTTTGCTTTAGGGCAGTGGCGCACGTCCTTTTTTAAGCACGTGCACGGGAAAGGTGAGGCGTTCCCGCCCTTAGCCAGCCAGCCATGAGCCTTGGGGTCCCGCTTGGGCAGACGGGAGCAACCCCAAAGCCTCCCTGCCAGGGTTACGGCCCCCATCCCCTCCTCCCTGGCCCATGAAGACGGCCACAGGCTCTTCAGAACATCTTGGCAGAGAGCCTGGCACAGGCAAACAGCCGCCCCACCCCCCCTGCTCTATCTTAGTTGAGCTCGGGAGCCAGGAAAGCTGCGCACAAGCCACGTCACAAAAACATCAAGTGGCTTTAGTTTCAGGACACTTTGCGCGGCCACCTGCGGCACGAGGTGCCCGCAGGTGCGCAGCTAGCGTAGCTAGGTCTTTTGCTTTAGGGCAGTGGCGCACGTCCTTTTTTAAGCACGTGCACGGGAAAGGTGAGGCGTTCCCGCCCTTAGCCAACCAGCCTTGAGCCTTGGGGTCCCGCTTGGGCAGGCGGGAGCAACCCCAAAGCCTCCCTGCCAGGGTTACGGCCCCCATCCCCTCCTCCCTGGCCCATGAAGACGGCCGCAGGCTTTCAGAACATCTTGGCAGAGAGCCTGGCACAGGCAAACAGCCGGCCCAACCCCCTGCTCTATCTTAGTTGAGCTCGGGAGCCAGGAAAGCTGCGCACAAGCCACGTCACAAAAACATCAAGTGGCTTTAGTTTCAGGACAGTTTGCGCGGCCACCTGTGGCACGCGGTGCCCGCAGGTGCGCAGCTAGCGTAGCTAGGTCTTTTGCTTTAGGGCAGTGGCGCACATCCTTTTTTAAGCACGTGCACGGGAAAGGTGAGGCGTTCCCGCCCTTAGCCAACCAGCCATGAGCCTTGGGGTCCCGCTTGGACAGGCGGGAGCAACCCCAAAGCCTCCCTGCCAGGGTTACGGCCCCCATCCCCTCCTCCCTGGCCCATGAAGACGGCCGCAGGCTCTTCAGAACATCTTGGCAGAGAGCCTGGCACAGGCGAACAGCCGCCCCACCCCCCTGCTCTATCTTAGTTGAGCTCGGGAGCCAGGAAAGCTGCGCACAATCCACGTCACAAAAACATCAAGTGGCTTTAGTTTCAGGACACTTTGCACAGCCACCTGCGGCACGCGGTGCCCGCAGGTGCGCAGCTAGTGTAGCTAGGTCTTTTGCTTTAGGGCAGTGGCACACGTCCTTTTTTAAGCACGTGCACGGGAAAGGTGAGGCGTTCCCGCCCTTAGCCAGCCAGCCATGAGCCTTGGGGTCCCGCTTGGGCAGACGGTAGAAACCCCAAAGCCTCCCTGCCAGGGTTACAGCCCCCATCCCCTCCTCCCTGGCCCATGAAGACGGCCGCAGGCTCTTCAGAACATCTTGGCAGACAGCCTGGCACAGGCGAACAGCCGCCCCAACCCCCCTGCTCTATCTTAGTTGAGCTCGGGAGCCAGGAAAGCTGCGCACAAGCCACGTCACAAAAACATCAAGTGGCTTTAGTTTCAGGACACATTGTGCGGCCACCTGCGGCACGCGGTGCCCGCAGGTGCACAGCTAGCGTAGCTAGGTCTTTTGCTTTAGGGCAGTGGCGCACGTCCTTTTTTAAGCACGTGCACGGGAAATGTGAGGTGTTCCCGCCCTTAGCCAGCCAGCCATGAGCCTTGGAGTCCCGCTTGGGCAGACGGGAGCAACCCCAAAGCCTCCCTGCCAGGGTTACGGCCCCCATCCCCTCCTCCCTGGCCAATGAAGACGGCCGCAGGCTCTTCAGAACATCTCGGCAGAGAGCCTGGCACAGGCGAACAGCCGGCCCACCCCCCCTGCTCTATCTTAGTTGAGCTCGGGAGCCAGGAAAGCTGCGCATAAGCCTCGTCACAAAAACATCAAGTGGCTTTAGTTTCAGGACACTTTGTGCGGCCACCTGCGGCACGCGGTGCCCGCAGGTGCGCAGCTAGCGAAGCTAGGTCTTTTGCTTTAGGGCAGTGGCGAACGTCCTTTTTTAAGCACGTGCACGGGATAGGTGAGGCGTTCCCGCCCTTAGCCAGCCAGCCATGAGCCTTGGGGTCCCACTTGGGCAGACGGGAGAAACCCCAAAGCCTCCCTGCCAGGGTTACGGCCCCCATCCCCTCCTCCCTGGCCCATGAAGACGGCCGCAGGCTCTTCAGAACATCTTGGCAGAGAGCCTGGCACAGGCGAACAGCCGCCCCACCCCCTTGCTCTATCTTAGTTGAGCTCGGGAGCCAGGAAAGCTGCGCACAAGCCACGTCACAAAAACATCAAGTGGCTTTAGTTTCAGGACACTTTGTGCGGCCACCTGCGGCACGCGGTGCCCGCAGGTGCGCAGCTAGCGTAGCTAGGTCTTTTGCTTTAGGGCAGTGGCGCACGTCCTTTTTTAAGCACGTGCACGGGAAAGGTGAGGCGTTCCCACCCTTAGCCAGCCAGCCATGAGCCTTGGGGTCCCGCTTGGGCAGACGGGAGAAACCCCAAAACCTCCCTGCCAGGGTTACGGCCCCCATCCCCTCCTCCCTGGCCCATGAAGACGGCCGCAGGCTCTTCAGAACATCTTGGCAGAGAGCCTGGCACAGGCGAACAGCCGCCCCACCCCCCTGCTCTATCTTAGTTGAGCTAGGGAGCCAGGAAAGCTGCGCACAATCCACGTCACAAAAACATCAAGTGGCTTTAGTTTCAGGACACTTTGCACAGCCACCTGCGGCACGCGGTGCCCGCAGGTGCACAGCTAGTGTAGCTAGGTCTTTTGCTTTAGGGCAGTGGCACACGTCCTTTTTTAAGCACGTGCACGGGAAAGGTGAGGCGTTCCCGCCCTTAGCCAGCCAGCCATGAGCCTTGGGGTCCCGCTTGGGCAGACGGGAGAAACCCCAAAGCCTCCCTGCCGGGGTTACGGCCCCCATCCCCTCCTCCCTGGCCCATGATGACGGCCGCAGGCTCTTCAGAACATCTTGGCAGAGAGCCTGGCACAGGCGAACAGCCGCCCCACCCCCCCCTGCTCTATCTTAGTTGAGATCGGGAGCCAGGAAAGCTGCGCACAAGCCACGTCAGAAAAACATCAAGTGGCTTTAGTTTCAGGACACTTTGTGCGGCCACCTGCGGCATGCGGTGCCCGCAGTTGCGCAGCTAGCGTAGCTAGGTCTTTTGCTTTAGGGCAGTGGCGCACGTCCTTTTTTAAGCACGTGCACGGGAAAGGTGAGGCGTTCCCGCCCTTAGCCAGCCAGCCATGAGCCTTGGGGTCTCGCTTGGGCAGTCGGGAGCAACCCCAAAGCCTCCCTGCCAGGGTTACAGCCCCCATCCCCTCCTCCCTGGCCCATGAAGACGGCCGCAGGCTCTTCAGAACATCTTGGCAGAGAGCCTGGCACAGGCGAACAGCCGCCCCACCCCCCCTGCTCTATCTTAGTTGAGCTCGGGAGCCAGGAAAGCTGCGCACAAGCCACGTCACAAAAACATCAAGTGGAAGGCTCTTCTGCATACTGCTCCCAGCATCCCCCGGGAGAGGAGTCCAGAGGTCACCGCACGCGATCCAGGGATTGACTTCTACAGCCCCAGCTTCCAGAGGCCCCGCACCCTTTGCCGTAGAAGAGTACCGGAATCGTGCACCTAATCTCAAACCCTTCCATTAACTGAGTGAAGTTTAGTTTAGCGGTGGTTAAAGAGAATTGTTAAGTATAGCTGTCACACCCCAAAGGAGTGCAAACGATTTGAAGGTCCAAACTTTAAGTTTCTTTCAAGGCAAATATTTGATTTATTTTCAATATGGCAACTCCATTGCTCACAAGTCAGACTAAACAAGTTCTCTTTCAGTGTCCCCCGACACAGACCCCCTGTTTCGCCCGAAGGCTGTGTTGGGAGGGACAAAGTAATTTTAAGAAACTAAAACAAAAGAAACAAAAATATACAATAATCAAACTTTAGACCAACTGTGGGGTACATAATTTTCACAATAGCGCCTAGAGCTCATACCTTTAAATGCAAGGAGGAGTTCTTACAGCTGATACAGGAAGGAGAGCGGGGGGAATTGACAAGACACAGCGTTTAAAGCAGTCTGTTTTGGCTTGAGTATTTTGACCAATCAGGACGCTGAAAAGCTAGCAAATCTGGGTAAAGGTGAACAATACAGTAGCGGAACCAGACATAAAGAAGCTAATATTGTCAGATAAAATACTGCCATTCAATTTCATTGTTTAAACCTTTAGGATGGAGACAGTCTAGCCTAAAAATCCATTTTTGTTCTTTACGGATAAGCATTTCAGAGAAGTTACCTCCGACATAGAGGAATTAGCACATCAATTAGCACATCAATTACCACAAACTTCAGGTCGTTTTCTGAATGCCCCGCTGATTGCCAATGTGTAACCGAAGGTGCTGATTCACGGCCAGTACTGATGTTAGAATGATGTTCTATAATTTGGGTTCTGATTTGTCTAGTTATTTTGCCCACATACAGTTTAGGGCAGGGGCAAAGGATCACATAGGCTACTCCCCGTGAATGGCAAGTGGTGGAAAATTTGAGGGGAAATTTTTATGAGTTATAGGATGTTCAAAATCAGAAGTGGAAATTGCATAGGGGTACACTGAACATTGTCCGCATGGTTGATGACCAGAAAAATTAACTGTTCCTAAGGACAAACCATCTTGAAAGTGAGAGTGAACCAGAATATTTCTTAGATTCTTCCCGCAGCAAAAGGAAAAACGTAGGGGGCAATAAAAAATCTCATGGAGCGACAGCATTGACCAATGGCATTTTAAAATAGATGCAATGTTGTACACATGGGTGGAAAAGGGTAAAATGCAGTTAATGCAAGTATCCGCTGTTTTGATTTTGGCAAGGAAAAGAAAATCCCGGTTAACATATAAGGCTCGCTTTAAAGCTCTGTGGAGTACCCAGTGAGAGTACCCCCTCTCTTTAAAACTAAGCAGCATCTGCTTAGCTTGTGTGACAAAATCCTCACAGGATGAACAGAGGCGTCGGAGCCTCAACAATTGTCTGCCAGGGATATTCATTTTTAAGGAAGTGGGATGGTGACTATCAAATCGCAACAGTGTGTTGCGATCTGTACGTCTGTGGAAAATTGATGTATTAAACATACCGTCTTACAGCTGCACTTGCACATCCAAAAATGAGATGGTAAATGGATCAATAGAGAAATTAAATTTCAGATGCTGACCACAATTGTTGAGCCAGTCAAAAAATGAAAAAAATTGAATGTCCATCCCCTTCCAGATGAGAAATATGTCATCTATATAGTGATTATGATCACACCAGTCCTAAAGCACCCAATTAAAAGGGGGGAATGGCTGCCCAGTGATACAGAAATTAATATCAGCCAAGGACCCAAATTCTAAGCTCAATAATGGTGTAAGTACACAATATAGTCTTATATATAGCAGACCTCATACAAGATATACGTATTTCATGCTAATTAGCATAAGTATACCGCAGTATAATCATTGGTCATATAGTGTCCAGAATTTTTCAAGAATTTTCTTCTGCATACGTGAACATTAAAGCCCGTTGGCATATTGTGAGAAAAGTAACATTGCAAATTTTGCATAACATTTCAAGCAAAGCACTTAGCTTAGTAGTTCCGAGGAGTAAGCAGAGACATGGAGGTGAGGACGTGCACGATGGCAAGCCCGACACGGACCGTGTTTCGGCTTCAAAAGCCTTCTTCAAGGGCAAATAGTATCTGCAAGTCAAACACATTATGAGTAAAGGAACATCACATCATGGATCATGCATATATAGATATTGTGTGGCAGTGGTACCAACGTGTGAGTGGAATGACAGCATCTTAAGCAGTGATATTGTTTCTCCTCTACCGGAGGGGACACTCTCGCGCCATTTTTCAATGAACTGCAACCAATCAAAATTCAGGCTCCACCCAGGAAATGACGCACATGGTTGCTAGGTGATTTACAACAAAGAATACCATTCAATAGCTGCATTGAGCCCTTCGGGTTCTACACATCGTAATTGAAATATCCAGCGCTGTTCCTTCAAATTGAGAAGTTTCTGAAGATCTCCTCCTCTCTTTGTAGGGAGAATACGGTCAATGACCCGCCATTTAAGGTCAGTGAATTGATGTTTGTTGTCGAGGCAATGCTGGACAATTGGTGCATTGATTTTGCCCGTATTCACACAACTACGATGTTCGATTAGACGTGTCCTGATGTTACGTTTTGTTCTACCAACATAAATTTTAGTACATGGGCAAACAATTATGTAAATCACATGAGTAGAAAGACAGGTCGAATGAAAATAAACCTTATGGGTCATGCCTGCATTATCAGTCCAAAGGGGGCCATCCAGAGATTGTGCACACATTGAACATTTACCACAAGCCCAGTGGCCGGGAGGTTCATCAGAGCCGATAGGAGCATCAGTGTATGTCCGGGTTTGAGTCAGCAGATCCCGGAGGTTTTTGCTTCTGCTGAAAGCAATTAGTGGAAATTCAGAAAAAATTTGATGAATCTGAACAATATGCCAATGCTCTCGAAGGATCTTGACGATATCTTGAGATCTGGAAGAATAACGGATAGTGCATACCAGCGGGGGTTCTGATCGTGCTTCAGTAGATTCCAGTAACAGCCATTCACGCTGTGCATTAGAAGCTCTTTTTAAAGCTTTTTTGATTACAGACGGAGGGTAACCACGATGGAGTAATCGGGATGCCAAGTCTTGAGCTTGATAGGCAAACTCTACTTTATCTGAACAGAGTCGTCGGAGGCGCAAAAATTGGCCAATAGGAAGGCTTTTTTTTAAACTATAAGCGTGGAAACTCGAAAAGTGGAGTAATGTATTTCTGTCTGTAGGTTTTTTGTAAAGAGTAGTGACAAAATGGTCATTGTCTAATGAAATTAAAATGTCCAAAAATGAAATGCTTGAATGATGATATTGCATAGAAAAACAGAGATTGGGGTCTAAAGTATTTAACCACTGTAAAAAATTGTTTAAATGAATAACGTCACTGTGCCAAAGAAAAAATATATCGTCAATGTACCGAGTCCAATTGGAAATGTATGAAAAAATAGGAGCTGGATATAGTAGCTGTTCCTCGAAATTTGCCATGTACAGATTAGCTAGACTGGGGGCCATAGTGGCCCCCATCGCTGTTCCATGTATCTGATTGTAGAAATGATCATTTTCCAAAAAATAATTGTTACACAGAGCAAATTCAGCCAAAGTGACCAAAAACATAGTAGGAACCCGATGAGGTCTGGGACGGGTGTCCAAAAATTGTTCCAAGATCAAAAGAGCCGTAGCCTGCGGAATGCTGGTATATAGAGCTTTTATGTCAAGGGTCACGAGCAGACAGGTAGTTGTTACATGTATAGAATCCAAACGAGTAAGCATGGATTTAGTGTCTTTAACGAAAGATGCCATCTGGGGAATCAGAGGCTGTAAAAATCTGTCTATGAAGATGGACAAAGGTTCTAACAAGGATCCTATTGTATTGACAATGGGTCTACCTGGAGGATTAGTTGAATGCTTATGTATCTTAGGAAGCATATAAATAACAGGTGATCTGTAATCTTTGTTTACCAGGAAGCCGGCTTCTTTTTTTGTAATGAAGCCAGTAGCAAAGCCATCTTCAATGCAGTCCTCTATCTGTGTGAGCAGAGATGGACCGGGATCATGAAGAAGCATAGTATAATTGTTAATGTCAGAGACATGTACAGAAACCATAGATGTGTAGAAAACTTTGTCCATGACGATGGTGGCACCACCCTTATCGGCTTGTTTGATAACAAGGGAGGAAGATTGTTTTAATTCTAAAAGCGCTTTGTGTTGATCACGTGATAAATTGAATTGAACCTGTTCTTTATTATGTTCAATACGAGATAAAGCGTTAAGGACTAAATCAATAAAAGTTTTAATGTAAGGGTCGATTGGACCCGGGGGAAGCCAGAAAGATTTAGAAGCAACAATAGAACTGTCTGTAGTAGGCGGTTGGGAAGCAAAAAATAATTTCAGCTGTAATTTACGAAAAAATTGGACACCCGTCCCAGACCTCATCGGGTTCCTACTACGTTTTTGGTCACTTTGGCTGAATTTGCTCTGTGTAACAATTATTTTTTGGAAAATGATCATTTCTACAATCAGATACATGGAACAGCGATGGGGGCCACTATGGCCCCCAGTCTAGCTAATCTGTACATGGCAAATTTCGAGGAACAGCTACTATATCCAGCTCCTATTTTTTCATACATTTCCAATTGGACTCGGTACATTGACGATATAGTTTTTCTTTGGCACAGTGACGTTATTCATTTAAACAATTTTTTACAGTGGTTAAATACTTTAGACCCCAATCTCTGTTTTTCTATGCAATATCATCATTCAAGCATTTCATTTTTGGACATTTTAATTTCATTAGACAATGACCATTTTGTCACTACTCTTTACAAAAAACCAACAGACAGAAATACATTACTCCACTTTTCGAGTTTCCACGCTTATAGTTTAAAAAAAAGCCTTCCTATTGGCCAATTTTTGCGCCTCCGACGACTCTGTTCAGATAAAGTAGAGTTTGCCTATCAAGCTCAAGACTTGGCATCCCGATTACTCCATCGTGGTTACCCTCCGTCTGTAATCAAAAAAGCTTTAAAAAGAGCTTCTAATGCACAGCGTGAATGGCTGTTACTGGAATCTACTGAAGCACGATCAGAACCCCCGCTGGTATGCACTATCCGTTATTCTTCCAGATCTCAAGATATCGTCAAGATCCTTCGAGAGCATTGGCATATTGTTCAGATTCATCAAATTTTTTCTGAATTTCCACTAATTGCTTTCAGCAGAGGCAAAAACCTCCGGGATCTGCTGACTCAAACCCGGACATACACTGATGCTCCTATCGGCTCTGATGAACCTCCCGGCCACTGGGCTTGTGGTAAATGTTCAATGTGTGCACAATCTCTGGATGGCCCCCTTTGGACTGATAATGCAGGCATGACCCATAAGGTTTATTTTCATTCGACCTGTCTTTCTACTCATGTGATTTACATAATTGTTTGCCCATGTACTAAAATTTATGTTGGTAGAACAAAACGTAACATCAGGACACGTCTAATCGAACATCGTAGTTGTGTGAATACGGGCAAAATCAATGCACCAATTGTCCAGCATTGCCTCGACAACAAACATCAATTCACTGACCTTAAATGGCGGGTCATTGACCGTATTCTCCCTACAAAGAGAGGAGGAGATCTTCAGAAACTTCTCAATTTGAAGGAACAGCGCTGGATATTTCAATTACGATGTGTAGAACCCGAAGGGCTCAATGCAGCTATTGAATGGTATTCTTTGTTGTAAATCACCTAGCAACCATGTGCGTCATTTCCTGGGTGGAGCCTGAATTTTGATTGGTTGCAGTTCATTGAAAAATGGCGCGAGAGCGTCCCCTCCGGTAGAGGAGAAACAATATCACTGCTTAAGATGCTGTCATTCCACTCACACGTTGGTACCACTGCCACACAATATCTATATATGCATGATCCATGATGTGATGTTCCTTTACTCATAATGTGTTTGACTTGCAGATACTATTTGCCCTTGAAGAAGGCTTTTGAAGCCGAAACACGGTCCGTGTCGGGCTTGCCATCGTGCACGTCCTCACCTCCATGTCTCTGCTTACTCCTCGGAACTACTAAGCTAAGTGCTTTGCTTGAAATGTTATGCAAAATTTGCAATGTTACTTTTCTCACAATATGCCAACGGGCTTTAATGTTCACGTATGCAGAAGAAAATTCTTGAAAAAATTCTGGACACTATATGACCAATGATTATACTGCGGTATACTTATGCTAATTAGCATGAAATACGTATATCTTGTATGAGGTCTGCTATATATAAGACTATATTGTGTACTTACACCATTATTGAGCTTAGAATTTGGGTCCTTGGCTGATATTAATTTCTGTATCTATATAGTGATGCCATGAAAAAAACAAAGTGAAACCATGAAGAAGTATAAATATAATCCTCCTCAAATCTACTCACATCTAAGCAGGTCAAACTGGGGGCCATGGTGGCCCCCATAGCCATGCCTTTAATCTGTTGATAAATGGTGTTATGAAATTGAAAGTAATTTCTAGTGAGAGCTAATCGTGTGAGTGATAAAAGAAATTCTGTAGAAATATGACAAGGACGGAGACAATCATCTAAGATGTCTTCAACTAGTGTCAATGCGTCATCCTGAAGGATGTTTGAATATAAAGATACAATATCCAGAGTAACCAAAAACATGTGTCAGAAGGCGGAGAAAGATGTTCCAAAATAGAAATAAAATGATTAGAGTCACGGACCTAGGACCGGCTTAAGCAGATTCAAGGTTGTAAAAACTGGTCTACAAATTGAGACAATGGTTCCAAAACAGATCCTATGCCAGTGACAATAGGACGTCCGGGGGGCTTGGTCAATATTTTATGAATTTTGGGAAGAATATAGAATGTAGGAATAATTGGGAAATCTGTTCGTAAAAAATTGGCCTCAAGGGAAGTAATCTGATGTGAGTCGAAAGTGAGGTTTGGCTCTATGCAGCTGTGCTCCCCGCATCGCTCGCAGGGGCACCCGGCAGTGCTGCTACCACTACACTGTCGCTGGCCGCTGCTGCCTCTTGTGGCCCCCAGGAGAATCCAGTCCGGGAGTCACCAGACATGAAGACTCCATCCTGCTGCGTCCCCGACACAGGCTTCTCACTCCCAGGCTCCTTTCCCCCAGTGTCCACCTCTGAGGCAGGCAAGTCCTCACTGGGTTCCTCTGCATCAGCGTCCATCTCCGATGGCATGATTGTGTGAATGAAGTATGAAAGAATTGCAGGCCAATGCAATATTAAAATGCACTTACAGTGCACAGAGAGGTTACTAGCTACTGCTAGTATTAGGCTTATTAGCTACTACTAGTAGAAGCTAGCTATGCCTGTTATATCCCACTACTGTAAGAATACAAACTCTCGAGTGTGTGTGTGCTGTGCACTGGTAATGTATGCAGATTGCAGAATAGATACACTTTGATAAAAAGATGCCCATGTGTCCTAGGAGCCCATTTAAAGCAGAGAATGGATTTTAATGCCTGTAATTCTGCCAGTCCCAGTATTGTTGTTCTTAGCAATACTACTAATAGTAAAGTACTAACAGACTACAGGAACTAAATAACTACTAGTACTAGGACTAAGAAATCAGAATCATGTGGAACAAACAAAAGACCTTAAGAAATCCTAATAAAAAGAGAAAACTGAGCACCCAGCAGTTGTACATTTCTGAAGGGTTTTTTTTTCATGATTCTGCTTTCTTCTTACTCCTACCTTAGTATCACAAACATTGCAATACATGTTTTGCTTCAAATGGATGTCTTGGTCATGCAGCAATTTTTGGCATCGACGTGTGAGTTGTTGCAGTAGCTTGAGTGCTGCACAGTGCACAATATTGCATTGGCCAGATTGAAAGATGTGTGAATGGTCAGTAGCCATGGCTGAAGCCTTGACGTTGGCGCTACTGCTCACAAGTAACTATACAACTTGTGCTAATTCAGCCAGACTGAATGTTTCATGGAAGTGTATGACTGACTGAGTGCCATACTATTACTAGTACAAAAACACTGAAAATTGTTGGATTATAATACGACGTACATCCGTATACATGTCTCTGCTCTCTGTAATTTACTTAGAAGTACCATTACCATTACCATGTTATTTAATTTTGGAACTCTTAATTATTATTATTTAAATAACTCAGAAATAATATATAAAAAAGAACAAACAAACATTTTCAATAAGAAATATAGAATTTATTTTTACAAAATTAACTAACTAAAATAAAAAAAATATATATTTTTTTATTTTCTAGAAAACAAAAATGAGTGGAGGAGCCAGGGGCAAGTCAAAATATGATGCCTTGAATTCATGATGTAGCAGCAGGGTCATCATGTGGAGAGGAGGATGCCGACCCCGGAGGAGCCTGCTCTGGAGCAGAGGGAACTGGCATTGCCTCCTCATGAGGCATCTCGTGATGAGGAGAAGCCATTTCCCTCTGCTCCTGAGGGGCCTCCTCCAGGGCTGACAACCTCCTCTCCACATTTCTGACACTGTCCTTCACTTCTGTGACCTCCTGCTGCAACATCATGAAGTCGGCATCATATTTTGCCTTGAACTGCCATAATTCCTGCAGGATCTCCTCCAGCTTTGAAAACTGTGCACAGCTTTTACAGCTAGGAGGAAATCCCGGAGGAATTACGGCAGTACTGGTGCTGGTGCTGGTGCTTCTGCTTGGCCGGGCTGCTAGCGCTGCTGGTTGTTCATCTTCTCCTGTAAAGAAATGTAAAAAAAATAAAAAAATCAACATGAGACACAGAACAATACATACATTACATACATAGTCATATATGGGCCTCCAACCCTCAGGAGGGTAGGAGGCCCACCGGCAAAACTCCTCCTGGAGAGAGGCCCAGGCAGCAGTCTCCCTTTCTAGGTTAGGCCTGCTGCCTGGGGGGGTGTAGAGGTTCCACTCATCCAGGAGGATTAGCCGAGTCTGGAGGTCCACATCAACCCATGTAAAGTGGGGCTTCCTGGACCTGTCTTTGGAAGCTGCCACCTTGGAGAACAGTGGGGGGGGGGGGGGGGGGAGGGGGGAGTCAGAATCTTCCCTTTCACATTCCATCCTACCATGAGAAAATAAAAAAGATTTAAAAAAGTATGTGTTCTAGGACAGCTGTTGTTCAGAAGCTCACACTCTAATGCAGGGAGGGAGCTGTCTCACCTTTCACCATCCTCCCCCCCCCCTCACCCACATACCATTCACTGGCTGGGACATGGGGGAGGGGAGGAGTGAGGGGCCAGGCAGCTCCCCCCCAATATGTGAAGGAAAGCTATCTGTCCAGAAGCCAGCCTCACACTAGTAATGCAGAGAAGGAGCTGTCTCACCCTTCACCATCCTTCCCCCACTCACCCACACACCATTCACTGGCTGGCACATGGGGGAGGGGAGGAGTGAGGAGCCAGGCAGCTCCCCCCATCTGTGAAGCCAGCCTCTCACTAGTAATGCAGGGAGGGAGCTGTCTCACCCTTGACCATCCTCCCCCCCTGACCCACATACTATTCACTGGCTGGGACGTGGGGGAAGGGAGGAGTGCCTCACCCTTGACCATCCCCCCCCCGTCACTGGTGACACTGACAATCTCTGCTGTGTCAAACATTTTTTTTCACTAAACTAGCATAAAATAAAATGAAGTACTTTGTGGGTTAAACTTTTACTTTCCCCTAATGTAACTTCATTAAATATTATTTTTATATTATTTTTATTTTATGCTACTTTACCGAAAAAAGTGCATTAACTAAAATAACTAAAACTAACTATATAACTAAACTAACTAATAAAGTATAACTATATATAATACTGTAGAAAACTAAAACAAAACCTTGTATACTACTTAGTACTTACAGTGGTAGAAATTGAGCTATGTTCTGTTGTTCCAAGAGTCACGATCAAATTCAAGACAGAGTCAGTCTGCTGCCTTGCACTGCGCTTCTGCTGTCAGTGTCTGTATATTTGTTAGTGCATGTAGTAGAAGCAAAATGGCCCCGGGGACCCTACAGAGCATGCTCAACTTAGTGCGCACTAACTTTAGTTAGTGCGCACACATTCTGCCTTTGTGCACACTAACGCGGGGTAGTGCGCACTACCTCCGGATGAGTTAAAGTAATGGTTCTACATTCCCATTGGCTGTCTTCAAGGTGGAGCGAACCAGTGGGAACCCAGAACCATACCTCTAGCTAACAAACTCCTCATAAATTGATACATTTTAACTTTTAAGTTGCACTTTTTGGTAGTGCTCACTATCATTGCAATAGTGCGCAGTATGCCCGTTAGTGCGCACTAACCCATTTCGTAAAAAAAAAAAAGATGACACGTGGGAAAACTAAATTTTTACACGAAGCAGCTAAGCAAAGCCTGAACCGATACCTAAAAACGAGGCACATCTCTAATAGTAGCCAAGTCCCAAATCCAGTCTGGCAGCCCCAGTGCCGCCTTGGATCAGAAAGGTCTCCCAGTAGGAGCACATCACTGTGGTGTAGCAGGAAGTTATCCTGAAGCAAGGACCTGCTCTCCAGGTGATGTATTGTCCTCTCGCACTGAGGACAAGTCTCCCAGGGCTGCTGCCCAGGAGGGAAGGGTTAGGCCGGCCATCATAGTTGGTGATTTGATTATTAGAAATGTAGATAGCAGGGTAGCTGGTGGACATGAGGACTACCTGGTAAAGTGCCTGCTGGTGCGAAGGTGACAGACCTCTCGTGTCACCTAGATAGGATTATAGACAGTGCTGGGGAGGAGCCAGCTGTCATGGTACATGTGGGCACCAACGACATAGGAAAATGTGGGAGATTGGTTCAGGAAGCCAAATTTAGGATTTTAGGTAGGAAGCTGAAATCCAGAACCTCCAGGGTGGCATTCTCTGAAATGCTTCCTGTTCCATGTGCAGGTCCCCAGAGGCAGGCAGAGCTCCAGAGTTTCAATGCATGGATGAGATGATGGTGCAGGGAAGAGGGATTCAGCTTTGTAAGGAACTGGGGAAACTTTTGGAGAAAGGGGAGACTTTTACGAAAGGATGGGCGCCACCTTAACCAGAGTGGAACCAAGCTGCTGGCACTAACTTTCAAAAAGGAGATAGAGCAGCTTTTAAACTAGAACAAGGGGGAAAGTTGACAGTCACTCAGCAGTGCATGGTTTGGAGAAATGTATCCTTGAAGGATACTAAAGAAACAGGAGAGTTAGGGCATCCCACCAGAGAGGTTCCATTAAAAGCAAATATAGTCCATGTGCCTATTTGTAAAAAAAATCACCAAAGCTAATGATTTCCGAATTATCCCTAACAATTGAAAAGCAGGTTGTTAATACAAACAAAAAACACACTTTGAAATGTCTGTATGCCAATGCCAGAAGGCTAAGAAGGAAGATGGGAGAGTTAGAGTGTATAGCAGCAAATGATGAGCTTGACATAATTGGCATCACAGAGACTTGGGGGAAGGAGGATAACCAATGGGACAGTGCTATATCAGGGTACAAATTATATCGCAATCATAGGGAGGATCAGCTTGGTGGGGGTGTGTCACTTTATGTTCAGGAGGGTATAGAGTCCAACAGGATACAGATCATACAAGAGACTAAATGCTCTATAGAATCTATATGGGTAGAAATCCCATGTGTGTTGGGTAAGAGTATAGTTATAAGAGTATACTACCATCCACCTGGAAAAAATGGTCAGACAGATGATGAAATGCTAAGAGAAATCAGGGAAGCTAACCAATTTTGCAGTGCAGTAATAATGGGAGATTTCAATTACCCCAATATTGACTGGGTAAATGTAACATCAGGACTTGCTAGAGACATAAAGTTCCTGGATGTAATAAATGACTGCTTCATGAAGCAATTGGTTCAGGAACCAACAAGAGAGGGAGCTATTTTAGATTTAATTCTTAGTGGAACGCAGGATTTGGGGAGAGCGGTAACGGTGGTGGGGCCACTTGGCAACAGTAATCATAACATGATCAAATTTAAACTAATAACTGGAAGGGGACAATAAGTAAATCTGCAGCTCTGACACTAAACTTTCAAAAGGGAAACTGATAAAATGAGGAAAATAGAAAAAAAACTGAAAGGTGCAGCTGCAAAGGTTAAAAGTGTTCAACAGACATGGACATTGTTTAAAAATACAATTTAGAGGTGCAGTCCATATGTATTCCACACATTAAGAAAGGTGGAAGGAAGGCAAAACGATTACCGTCATGGTTAAAAGATGAGATGAAGGAGGCTATTTTAGCCAAAAAAAATCCTTCAAAAATTGGAAGAAGGATCCATCTGAAGAAAATAGGATAAAACATAAGCATTGTTAAGTGTAAAACATTGATAAGACAGGCAAAGAGAGAATTTGAAATGAAGTTGGCCATAGAAGCAAAAACTCATAATAAAACTTTTAAAAAATATATCCAAAGCAAGAAACCTGTGAGGGAGTCAGTTGTACCATTAGATGACCGAGGGCTAAAGGTCTCTTAGGGAAGACAAGGCCATTGCAGAAAGACTAAATGAATTCTTTGCTTCTGTTTTTACTAATGAGGATGTTGGTGAGATACCAATTCCTTAGATGGTTTTCAGGGGTGATGAGTCAGATGAACTGAACGAAATCACAGTGAACTTGGAAGATGTAGTAGACCAGATTGACAAACTAAAGAGAGGCAAATCACCTGGACCAGATGGTATGTATCCTAGGGAATTGAAGGAACTCAAAAATGAAATTTCTGATCTATTAGTTAAAATTTGTAACCTCTCATTAAAATCATCCATTGTACCAGAAGACTGGAGGGTGGCCAATGTAACCCCAATATTTAAAAAACGCACCAGGGGAATTCCAGGTAACTATAGACCAGTGAGCCTGACTTCAGTGCCGGGAAAAATAGTGGAAACTATTCTCAAGATCAAAATCGTACAGCATATAGAAAACATGGTTTAATGGAACACAGTCAACATGGATTTACCCAAGGGAAGTCTTGCCTAACAAATCAGCTTCATTTTTTTTTTTTAAGGGATAAAAGTGAACTGGAGGATAAAGGTGAACATGTGGATAAAGGTGAACTGGTAGATGTAGTGTATTTGGATTTTCAGAAGGCGTTTGACAAGGTCCCTCATGAGAGGCTTCTAAGAAAACTAAAAAGTCATGGGATAGGAGGCGATGTCCTTTCTTGGATTACAAACTGGTTGAAAGACAGGAAACAGAAAGTGGTATTGAATGGTCAGTTTTCTCAGTGGAGGAGGGTGGACAGTGGAGTGCCTCAGGGATCTGTACTTGGACCGGTGCTTTTCAATATATATATATATATATATATATATATATATATATATAAATGATCTGGAAAGGAATACGATGATTGAGGTTATCGAATTTGCGGATGATACAAAATTATTCAGGGTGGTTAGATCACAGGCGGATTGTGATACCTTACAGGAGGACCTTTCAAGACCTGAAGATTGGGCATCCAAATGACAGATGAAATTTAATGTGGACAAGTTAAAGGTGTTGCATATAGGGAAAAATAACCCTTGCTGTAGTACACAATGTTAGGTTTCATATTAGGAACTACCCCCCAGGAAAAAGATCTAGGCATCATAGTGGATAATACTTTAAAATTGTCGCTTCAGTGTGCTGCAGCAGTCAAAAAAGCAAACAGAATGTTAGGAATTATTAGGAAGGTAATGGTTAATAAAACGGAAAATGTCATAATGCCTCTATATTGCTCTGTGGTGAGACCTCACCTTGAATAGTGTTTACAATTCTGGTTGCCACATCTCAAAAAAGATATAGTTGCAAGGGAGAAGGTACAGAGAAGGGCAACCAAAATGATAAAGGGGATGGAACAGCTCCCCTATGAGGAAAGGCTGAAGAGGTTAGGGCTGTTCAGCTTGGAGAAGAGATGGCTGAGGGGGGATATGATAGAGGTCTTTAAGAACATGAAAGGTCTTGAATGAGTAGATGTGAATTGGTTATTTACACTTTTGAATAACAGAAGGACTAGGGGGCATTCCATGAAGTTAGCAAGTAACACATTTAAGACTAATCGGAGAAAATTATTTTTCACTCAACGCACAATAAAGCTCTGGAATTTGGTTAGTGCTGGGTTCAAAAAAGGTTTGGATAAGTTCTTGGAGGAGAAGTCCTTTAATGGCTATTAATCAAGTTTATTTAGGGAATAGCCACTAGGGATGTGAATCGTTTTTTGACAATTTAAAATATCGTCCGATATTTTTTAAATCGTCAAAAATCGTTAAAGAGTGTGATACAATAGAAATTACCCCGATTTATTGTGAAAAATCATTAATCGGGTTTGTGTCCACTAACGGGAGTTATTTGGGGAGAGGGCGGGAAAACCGGCACACCAAAACAACCCCTAAACCCACCTCGACCCTTTAAAACGAATCCCTTACCTTCCCCCACCCTTCCAAACCCCCCCCAAAATGTTTTAAAATCACCTGGTAGTCCAGTGGAAGCCCCGGGACTGATCGCCCGCTCTCGGGCCGTCGGCTGCCAATAATAAAAATGGCGCCGATGGCCCGATAAAAAAAAACCCACCCCAACCCTTTAAACCTGAACCCTTAGTCTCCCCCACCCGGCCATCCAGTGCTCCTACCATGTGACAGGGGCCGGCCAATGGCACGGATATCCTGTCACATGGTAAGGGCAAAGGGCCATCGGCACCGTTTTTATTAGCGCAGCTGATGGCCCGAGAGCAGGAGATCGCTCCCCGCGCTCCCACTGGACCACCAGGTGATTTTAAAATGTTTTGTGGGGGTTTGGGAGGGTGGGGGAGGGTAAGGGGTCAGGTTTAAAGGGTCGGGGGTAGGTTTTTTGTTTATCGGATCGGGTGCAGCCGATAAACAAAAAACCAATCGGGCCGGACGATAAAAATTATACGATTTGAATCGGAACCGGAACCGAACCGATTCCGGTTCCGATTCACATCTCTAATAGCCACTGCTATTAAATGAATCAGTAGCATGGGATCTTCTTAGTGTTTGGGTACTTGCCAGTTTCTTGTGACCTGGTTTGTCCTCTGTTGGAAACAGGATGCTGGGCTTGATGGACCCTTGGTCTGACCCAGCATGGCAATTTCTTATGATCCTATTTTCTTATGTTCACTGGAGCAGGAAGCATTCTGAGTCCAATCTTTTCTCTTGCAATTACACTTTTTTATGATCATAAAATACTCTTCATACTATTGTCTACCTTTGCAATCTTTCTCATACACAACTTCCCATAGAGAGACAGACGCTCCTACTGCTGGAGGTACAAGGGCCTCTCTATCCCAATTGGACTTACACTCTTTTCCCCCCTCACTGGTCTCACCGTCAGTGCTCCTCCTGCTTCAGGGTCCAGACTAGGGGATTTAAAGTGGACCAGGCATCCAGCCTAGTCCTGCAAAAGGTTACAGGAGAAAATACGACACCCTGTCACATGCCTCTAAATGTGTTTGTGCACGCACACTCATTTTAAAATGATCCTGATAATTTGTTGTAATCACATTGATTGTAATATTTTTCAGTCAAACTTAGTTTTTCATACAAAGGGCTAACTTTTTTCTTTAGGCAGTCTTTCTGGGCAGTCAAGGGTGAAGTTGCACAGATAAGGAGGACAGTTCTCCCAGTTTTTAGCAGATGTGTGCCTATGCCCGCAAAGGTTGCTTCTACCACGTAAGTGGGGAAATTGTATAAAGGATGCATGCCAACGCATTTGCTAGTTTTCCCAGATTGTTCCCAGTTCACCCAGTTAGCAGATAGGTCTTCCAACCCCCATCTCCCCAGTTAGCCTTGACCCTTTAAACCCCTCTGAAATGGCTCATTATTTTTACTGTTTAACTTAAACGCCATCCAGAGCAGAAGTAAAGTTGTGTGGCGGGGGACCTCGGCACATGTCAGATCACATAAGTATTTATGCAGAAATCTTTGGTTAAAATCCTGACATGCCACACCCATGCGCACCCCTTTTGTGAAGCTCCAAGAAGGTGTGCATGCATCAGGGTGGCTTTTAAAATCCACTTGGCATCTGAGCCTGACATTCAATCATCCCCTAATTTTGGCATGTATTGGGCTTTCAAAATACAAACAAGTGGGGCAAATTCCTCACTATGGGGCAAATTTTAAAAGCCCTGCACACTTAAATCCAGCAGGATTTATGTACGCAGGGGACTTGCGCGCCAGCGCGCCTATGTTGCATAGGCCACCGGTGCGCACAAATCCCTGGGACACGTGTAAGTCCCAGGGCTTTGCTTGGGGGGGCGTGTCGGGCCGTGTCGGTGGTGTGTCAGGGGCAGTGTGGCATTCGGGGGGGTTCCAGGGGCGGGGCCGTGGGCATGGTGCCAGCCCAGGGGCATTCTGGGGGCATGGCCGAGGCCTCCAAACCAGCCCACGGGCCGGAGAATGGCGCGCCGGCAGCTGGCCAGTGCGCGCAATTTACACCTGCCTCAGGCAAGCGTAGCTTTCTGAACAAAGGTGGGGGATTTAGTTAGGGCTGGGGGGTGGGTTAGGGAGGGGAAGGGAGGGAACGGAGGCAGGCTGCTCAGCTCGGAGTGCACAGGTTGCACAATTGTGCACTCCCCTGCGCGCGCTGACCCTGGATTTTATAACATGCGCGTGGCAGCGCACGCATGCTATAAAATCAGGCATAGATTTGTTCGTGCCGGGTTGTGCGAACAAATCTATGCCCATGCATAACTTTAAAAATCTACCCCTGTGTGTTTTAATAAGACTTTTAACAGTAAGAAGCATGATTCTTTTATTGATCGTTTATTTATATTTTCATTTTCGAATCCGAAGCGCCCTTCCTACAAATCACACAGTGAGTTTGTTATTCCAGTCTACCATGTCCTCTCCAGCATCACACAAAAAATGCAATGTGTCCTTCATATTCTACCTGTTTCTCAGTGGGACCTTGTGTGGTATATTACTCACCACAGTAACCCCTTGTGCATTGTGAGTTTGTTTCATGTATATTTAACATCATTGTTCACCTGCTCCAGTAATTCAGAAGACCTACAAGGAGCTCCTCGATACCAAGCTATAATAGGACCAAGTGTCTCTGGAGTCAAGCCACTTGCATTATCTCTCCATTCATCCACAAAAGATATAACATCCTGATATGATTCTGCAGACCTGCATCCATCTGTACAAATGTCGGATAATCTCGTTATAACATTCCAGAGCACTGCTGTCTTTAGGAAAGTCTCTGCACATGATTTCCAGGTTTTGGTAGGGCAACTTGTGTCTGACACTTCTGAGTACCTAATTCATCCCCTATAAATGCTACCAGCCACATAAATGTTCATAGGTGGCTGCACATAAGTTGTTTGTTATTGAAATGATCAAAGGCTCTTTTAGTTTGTGGTGCAGCCATCCTGAGTACTCTTTCAATCTCGGTTTGCACTAAGTCCTCCCCCTCTACTATCTCCTTAAAGGAAGCCAGAATGGGCCAGTGTTCTCCACTCTAGTCCACGGGACGCGCCTGTTATCAGGGCTTTGAGATCACTGTTACTAAGGGGTATTAAAGTGACAGAGTCATGGTTGTACTTTATAGAGACTCACAAGAAGCAGTCCAGTGAATCTCACACAACAAAAATGAAGAGCTTAGAAAAATGTTGCAGATAAGGAATTTAACAATTTATAAGTACAGAGAAGATCTGTGAAGGAGTAAGTATTTAAATATTTAAATTAGGACCTTCATACCACCCCTTCCATGCTGTTGAAGGGTAAGAATGTTCTTTTTATAAATATTGAAAAACTTTCAAAAATCTTTAAAAATCTTTGATTTTTGGACCGATGATTAAAGCTGACCCTGAGCAGTGAAAAGACCGAATGACATAAATTATTCAGCATCCCTTAGCGCTAACATGAACTACACATTTTTCAGAAATTTCGGAAAAATTCCGTTTGTTTTTCGGTGTCCCTGAACCATGACGAATTAGACAATTTTGTTGAAATTGTCTAATTCGTGAGAAATGAATGCACATCTCTACTATAGGATCCTACATGGATGAGGCCACAGCAACTATTATAACTTAAAACTGCCAAAACGCTTTGCCTAATTGTGCCATAAGAACCACAGTAACCATGCTTGAGAATGAGGATATTACCTCCTGTACATCTTACCCACAATTTATCTGAGAGCAAGGACAATCACCCCTGTGTCTCTTATCTTTAGTAAAACTATAGGTCTGTCCCTATATCCCTCAGATCAAAATGATCTTCTGCTACCAACTATAGGTTACAATCACTAATGTGACTAGCAGGCAGCATGAGTGAGATATAGACCCAGCAGATACCAACTAGATATTTATTATAACCCTGGTATATAGCAAAGCAGAACATTAGAGCCTACAGCAGGCCAGCTCCCCATAGAAACAGGTTTCCATGCTTAGCCACCTATTACCCAGGAGGGATCTCTCGCCCAAGCCAAGCTGTCCCCTCGCTGGCCAGGACTGAAGGAAACGGGATGGTTGCTGCTGCTGTCCTCTCTGATGCCATTGACCTGTGTGTTGCTTTCACACATTATGGCAGTCTTTTGTTCCTCAGCCTGTGCTATGTCTGAGGCCAGAGTTTTTCCTCTTATCCTTCCAATTAGCAGTAGAAATTCTTTGATCCTTCCCCGATCACCTTCAGGAAACAGGGGAGATGTCTTTGCAGGCCTATGTGCGGGACCATCTCTCTTGCTCAAGAATACACTGCCATTGCGTTAGTCTCGCAGCTTGTTAGCATGTTGCATGAAATATCTTTTTGCAGGTGGATCTTAAATCTCCATATTCCATGCCAAATGGCCTTGAAGCTCCTGGGCATAACGTCTTTCTTTTCTAGGAAGGTATAACTCAGTTCATGAGGACATCTAAATTCTTTTTTTCTGCATACTGGCTCAAAGCAGGAAAAAGACTGACAATCCTTAACCTAACTTAACTAAGCCTAGGCCTCATGCTCAGTGCTCATATATTCAGCTCTGGGTTAACCTAGTAGTGTACAAGCTTGTAATAAGTTCATGCCACTCTATTAGATGCTGTTGCAAAAGAGGTCTTTTTTATTTCCTGGAAAAGTGTGTGCAAAGTCCAGTCCAGAGGAAACTTCACATTTCAATCCATGCTTTGAGACAATCATAGCAGCGGTAAATATTACAGTTCATAAATGGGGTATAATGTTATGCCCTCTTAAAGTACAGACTTGCAAACACTTCAGGGGTAAGTACAAGAATGGGTTAAGTTCCTTCTTCCATGAGCTGACTGGATCAAACTACTCAGGCCTCCTAGAAATATTAAGGTAATTCTCAGCACCTAGTATGGAAAAATGTTTACTCAGTCCTCAGATGCTGAGAACAGAAGATGGATAAGGAATGGAGGGAATTCTGCTATTATAGCTGCATTGGGCTATAGAATTTTACCATGTAAGCAATTGTTCTCTGATCACCTGCACTGTTCTCCAGTTAGAAATTGTTAATCTATGCCTTATTCTTCTAACGGCCTTGTTATACATTCCCTGTTATAATGTAACTTTCACGTCGGCACCGCGTCACTCCGACGTGGCGCCGACGTCACGTGCTCCTTGCAAAGTTGGTCAGAAATGGCGTCCTGACCCCGCTGGACCACCAGGGAGTTGTGGTAAGTCTTGGGGGGGGGGGGGGGGGGGATTAAGGAGGGTGAGGGGTTTAAATTTTTATTTGCACATATGGACATATACTCAACTCATTGAATTCTGTTTATGTCCATATTGACCGCAAATGGGACCCCCTTTGGACATATGGACATAAACTTTTGCTCTGCACATCCCTACTGGCCACTATCAGGGACAGAATGTTGGGTTTGATGGATCTTGGTCTGACCTAGCCTGGAACTTCATATGTTCTTAGGTTCTTAAAGCTAATAGAGATGAGTACTGCATATTAATAGATTTATTTAGAATTGATATTCTACCTACTGAGAGGCACTCCACCTAAAAAGTAGTGGAAAAAGATCTGTAGATCAATCACCAGAAGGGAAGGAGAAAAGACGGAAGAACTCTTACATAAATTGAGGCAAGGATCCCTGTGGGTATAATCAATGGCCTGAAAAATAGGAGAAAGTGAAAAGGCTGTGAACATGTCACTGATAATTAAGGAAACTAAATATATCTTTTGTCAGAGAATAAATCCCCAAAAGATGGTAATGGGTAAGAAGTATAAAAACCTAGAAATATCCCTGACATGGCTATTTTTCTGCAAAAATGCCTGTATTATGGGACTTTGTAAAAGTAAAAAAGAAGAAAAGGAATTTGTAAAGTACAAACAGAAAATAAAAGCATTGATTATCTGAACCTGAATGCTCCAATTAATACAAGCAGCCAAGACAACCCGTGGGAGTGCAATGGACATGAAAGGATCAAAGGATCAGCTCCAGAGTCCTGAGATCTGCAGAGGAGCAGCCATGCTCCAGGATCATTCTCTGCTGTCTCATCCTACAATTTGCTCTTGTTATTCATACCCAAGTTATAACTCTTTCCTTTGTTTTTTTATTTTTTTTAGGATTTGTTCACATACATACAACTTATTTTATGTATTGAAAGGTTTTGAACTTTTCTCTTATAACATATCCCCAACATTTGAGGGGTACTGTGGTACTGATCTTCATCATATAGACAGCGGATGAGGGGATCTTCATCAGAGTTCCATGCAGGCATCATACTGAGACTTATAAAGCATGAATACAGCACAGATGGTTGAAGAGAGGATTTTCATCAGACCAAGGAATGTATTGCACTGTCTGATATGCATAAAGTGTGAATGTAACACAGACAGGTGATAAGCGGATCTTCACCAGAGCCCAAAGCAGACATCACACTGATAATATATAAAGCATGAATACAGCACAGACAGATGAAGACAGGATTTTCATCAAAGTCCGATGCATGTATCACACTAATATAACACAGAGAGGTGATGAGTGGATCATCATCAGAGCACAATGCAGGCATCAGACTGATAATATAGAAAACATGAATACAGCATGGACAGATGAAGAGAGGATGTTCATCAGTTCGAGGCATGTATCACACTGATAAACACAGGGGCAGATTTTCAAAGGCTACGTGTGTAACATACGTGCGTAACCTGAAAAAATCTGCCCCTGTATGCGCCGAGCCTATTTTGCATAGGCTCGGCAGCACGCGCAAGCCCTGGGACACGCGTATGTCCCGGGGCTTCGAAAAAGGGGCGGCGCCACGGCATGGCTGCGGTCCGGTGGCGGGGCGGGGGGCGTGGTGGTGGTGTGGGGGCGGTCCGGGGGCGGGGCAGAGTGCTCTTGCAGAGCAGCCTGTGCCGGGGCAAGGCGTGCCGGCAACTGGCTGGCGCGCGCAAGTTACACCTGCCTCGGGCAGGCATAAGTAATTCAACAAAGGTAGGGGGGGTTAGGTATGGCTGGGGGTGGGTTAGAAAGGGGAGGGAGGGGGAGGTGGTGGGGAGCAGAAGGAAGGTTCCCTCCGAGACCGCTCCGATTTCAGAGCGGTCTCGGAGGGAACGGGGAAACCCAACGCGGCTCACCTACGGCTCGGCGCACAAGGTGCACAAGTGTGCATCCCTTTGTGTGCACCGACCCTGGATTTTTATAACATGCTCATGGCTCTGCGCGCATGTTATAAAATCCGGCATAGATTTGTTCACGCCGGGTTGTGCAAACAAATCCACGCCCGTGCGTATCTTTTAAGATCTGGTCCATAATGTATGAATATAACATGGACAGAGGAAGAGAGGATCCTCATCACAGTCACATGAAGGCATCACGCTGATAATATATAAAACATGAATATAACATGGACAGAGGAAGGGAGGATCATCATCAGAGTCACATGCAGGCATCACGCTGATAATATATAAAACATGAATATAACATAGACAGAGGAAGAGAGGATCCTCATCCGAGTTGCATGCAGGCATCACCCTGATTATATACAAAACATGAATATAACATGGACAGAGGAAGAGAGGATCTTCATCCGAGTCGCATCCAGGCATTATGCTGATAATACATAAAACATCAATATAACATGGACAGAGGAAGAGAGGATCTTCATCAGAGTCACATGCAGGCATCAAGCTGATAATATACAAAACATGAATATAACATGGACAGAGGAAGAGAGGATCCTCATCCGAGTCACATGCAGGCATCACGCTGATAATATACAAAACATGAATATAACATGGCCAGAGGAAGAGAGGATCCTCATCCGAGTTGCATGCAGGCATCACCCTGATTATATACAAAACATGAATATAACATGGACAGAGGAAGAGAGGATCTTCATCCGAGTCGCATCCAGGCATTATGCTGATAATACATAAAACATCAATATAACATGGACAGAGGAAGAGAGGATCTTCATCAGAGTCACATGCAGGCATCAAGCTGATAATATACAAAACATGAATGTAACATGGACAGAGGAAGAGAGGATCTTCATCCGAGTCACATGCAGGCATCACACTGATAATATACAAAACATGAATATAACATGGACAGAGGAAGAGAGGATCCTCATCCGAGTCACATGCAGGCATCACACTGATAATATACAAAACATGAATATAACATGGACAGAGGAAGAGAGGATCTTCATCCGAGTCACATGCAGGCATCACTCTGATATTATATAAAACATGAATATAACATGGACAGAGGAAGAGAGGATCTTCATCAGAGTCGCATGCAGGCTTCGCACTGATAATATATAAACCATGAATATAACATGGACAGAGGTAGAGAGGATCCTCATCCGAGTCACATGCAGGCATCACGCTAATAATATACAAAACATGAATATAACATGGACAGAGGAAGAGAGGATCTTCATCAGAGTCACATGCAGGCATCATGCTGATAATATAAAAAACATGAATATAACATGGACAGAGGAAGAGAGGATCTTCATCAAAGTCACATGCAGGCATCACGTTGATAATATATAAACCATGAATATAACATGGACAGAGGAAGAGAGGATCCTCATCCGAGTCACATGCAGGCATCACGCTGATATTATATAAAACATGAATATAACATGGACAGAGGAAGAGAGGATCTTCATCAGAGTCGCATGCAGGCTTCACACTGATAATATATAAACCATGAATATAACATGGACAGAGGTAGAGAGGATCCTCATCCGAGTCACATGCAGGCATCATGCTGATAATATACAAAACATGAATATAACATGGACAGAGGAAGAGAGGATCCTCATCACAGTCACATGAAGGCATCACCCTGATAATATACAAAACATGAATATAACATGGACAGAGGAAGAGAGGATCCTCATCCGAGTTGCATGCAGGCATCACCCTGATAATATACAAAACATGAATATAACATGGCCAGAGGAAGAGAGGATCCTCATCCGAGTTGCATGCAGGCATCACCCTGATTATATACAAAACATGAATATAACATGGACAGAGGAAGAGAGGATCTTCATCCGAGTCGCATCCAGGCATTATGCTGATAATACATAAAACATCAATATAACATGGACAGAGGAAGAGAGGATCTTCATCAGAGTCACATGCAGGCATCAAGCTGATAATATACAAAACATGAATGTAACATGGACAGAGGAAGAGAGGATCTTCATCCGAGTCACATGCAGGCATCACACTGATAATATACAAAACATGAATATAACATGGACAGAGGAAGAGAGGATCCTCATCCGAGTCACATGCAGGCATCACACTGATAATATACAAAACATGAATATAACATGGACAGAGGAAGAGAGGATCTTCATCCGAGTCACATGCAGGCATCACTCTGATATTATATAAAACATGAATATAACATGGACAGAGGAAGAGAGGATCTTCATCAGAGTCGCATGCAGGCTTCGCACTGATAATATATAAACCATGAATATAACATGGACAGAGGTAGAGAGGATCCTCATCCGAGTCACATGCAGGCATCACGCTAATAATATACAAAACATGAATATAACATGGACAGAGGAAGAGAGGATCTTCATCAGAGTCACATGCAGGCATCATGCTGATAATATAAAAAACATGAATATAACATGGACAGAGGAAGAGAGGATCTTCATCAAAGTCACATGCAGGCATCACGTTGATAATATATAAACCATGAATATAACATGGACAGAGGAAGAGAGGATCCTCATCCGAGTCACATGCAGGCATCACGCTGATATTATATAAAACATGAATATAACATGGACAGAGGAAGAGAGGATCTTCATCAGAGTCGCATGCAGGCTTCACACTGATAATATATAAACCATGAATATAACATGGACAGAGGTAGAGAGGATCCTCATCCGAGTCACATGCAGGCATCATGCTGATAATATACAAAACATGAATATAACATGGACAGAGGAAGAGAGGATCTTCATCAGAGTCACATGCAGGCATCACACTGATAATAGACAAAACATGAATATAACATGGACAGAGGAAGAGAGGATCTTCATCAGAGTCACATGCAGGCATCACACTGATAATAGACAAAACATGAATATAACATGGACAGAGGAAGAGAGGATCTTCATCAGAGTCACATGCAGGCATCACACTGATAATAGACAAAACATGAATATAACATGGACAGAGGAAGAGAGGATCTTCATCAGAGTCACATGCAGGCATCACACTGATAACATATAAAACATGAATATAACATGGACAGAGGAGGAGAGGATCCTCATCCGAGTCACATGCAGTCATCACGCTGATAATATACAAAACATGAATATAACATGGACAGAGGAAGAGAGGATCTTCATCCGAGTCACATGCAGGTATCACACTGATAATATACAAAACATGAATATAACATGGACAGAGGAAGAGTGGATCTTCATCCGAGTCATATGCAAGTATCACACTGGTACATGTAAAGCACAAATACAGCCTGGACAGTTGAAGAGGAGGTCTTTTTCAGTCCCATGCAGATTTTATACTGATACGCATAAAACATGAAGAAAGCACGGACAGCCAAAGAATGAACTTAGGAAATACAATTTTCAACAGAAAAGTGTAAAAACTGTATAGCATTCAGTGAAAATAATCTACAATTGTGGAATGCAATGTAATGCTGAAAGGATTTCTTTATTTTTCAACTTTATAATTTTAGGATTATTATAAATATTTAAAAATTATTATGTGTATGTGTATGTACCATGTGACAGGGGCCAACCAATGGCACCGATAGCCCATGTCACATGGTAGGGGCTAAAGGCCACCGGCACCATTTTGGTTAGTTGCTGGCGAAGCCCCGGGAGTGGCAGATCTCTCCCGGGTCCCCACCTGCACCATCAGGTATTTTTTAAGTTTTCTTTTGGTGGGGGGGAAGGACTCGGGGCTGTGGCTGGGGGCGGCACAAGGCTGAAGGTGCCTAGAACACCCAATCCTCTTGCACCGGTCCTGCCAAAAACGTAGTCTATTCCATGCTACTCTTCCTAGTAATAGCAGTTGCTATTTTCTAAGTTAACTTAATTAATTGCAGGTAATGGACTTCTCCTCCAAGAACTTATCCAATCCTTTTTTAAACACAGCTACTCTAATTGCACTAACCACATACTCTGGCAACAAATTCCAGAGTTTAATTGTGCGTTGAGTGAAAAAGAACTTTCTCCGATTAGTTTTAGATGTGCCACATGCTAACTTCATGGAGTTCCCCCTAGACTTTATATTATCTGAAAGAGTAAATAACCAATTCACATCAACCTGTTCTAGATCTCTCATGATTTTAAACACTTCTATCATATCCCCCTCAGCCGTCTCTTCTCCAAGCTAAAAAGTCCTAACCTCTTCAGCCTTTCCTCATAGGGGAGCTGTTTCATTCCCTTATCCATTTGGTAGCCCTTCTCTGTACCTTCTCCATCGCAATTATATCTTTTTTGAGATGCGGCAATCAGAATTGTACATCGTATTCAAGGTGCGGTCTCACCATGGAGCGATACAGAGTCATTATGACATTTTCCGTTTTATTCACCATTCCCTTTCTAATAATTTCCAACATTCTGTTTGCTTTTTTGACTGCCACAGCACACTGAAACAAAGATCTCAATGTGTTATCCACTATGATGCCTAGATCTCTTTCTTTAAGTGGTAGCTCCTAATATGGAACCTAACATTGTGTAACTAAGCATGGGTTGTTTTTCCCTATCTCCATCACCTTGCAGTTATCCACATTAAATTTCATCTGCCATTTTGATGCCCAATTTTTCAGTCTCACATGGTCTTCCTGCATTTTATCACAATCTGCTTCTGATTTAACTACTCTGAACAATTTGTATCATCTGCAGATTTGATTACCTCTCTCATTGTATTTCTTTCCAGATCATTTATAAAAATATTGGAAAGTAAGAGTCCCAATACAGATCCCTGAGGCACTCCACTGCTCACTCCCTTCCATTGGGAAAATTGTCCATTTAATCCTACTCTGTTTCCTGTCTTTTAGCCAGTTTATAATCCACGAAAGGACATCACTACCTATCCCATGACTTTTTACTTTTCCTAGAAGCTTCTCATGAGGAACTTTGTCAAACACCTTCTGAAAATCCAAGTACACTACATCTACTGGTTCACTATATCCACATGTTTATTAACTCCTTCGAAAAAGTGAAGCAGATTTGTGAGGCAAGACTTGCCTTGGATAAAGAAATGCTGACTTTGTTCCATTAAACCATGTCTTTCTATATGTTCTGTGATTTTGATATTTAGAACAATTTCCAATGTTTTTACAGGAACTAAAGTCAGGCTAACTGGTCTGTAGTTTTGTGGATCGCCCCTGGAGCCCTTTTTAAATATTGGGGTTACATTAGCTATCCTCCAGTCTTCAGGTAGAATGGATGATTTTAATGATAGGTTACAAATTTTTACTAATAGGTCTGAAATTTCATTTTTTAGTTCCTTCAGAACTCTGGGGTGTATACCATCCAGTCCAGGTGATTTACTACTCTTCAGTTTATCAATCAGGCTTACCACATCTTCCAGGTTAACCTTGATTTGGTTCAGTCCATCTGAATCATTACCCATGAAAACCTTCTCCGGTACGGGTACCTCCCCAACATCCTCTTCAGTAAACACCGAAGCAAAGAAATCATTTAATCTTTCCACGATGACCTTATCTTCTCTAAGTGCCCCTTTAACTCCTCAATCATCTAATGGTCCAACTGACTCCCTCACAGGTTTTCTGCTTCAGATATATTTTAAAAAGTTTTTACTGTGAGTTTTTGCCTCTACGGCTAACTTCTTTTCAAATTGGCGTTGCGTAGCTTTGCGAAGCACCGTTCAAATCTTTAAGAAGGAAACTGACTTCTATGATAAGTAATTTCACACTTTTAAGTTGCCGATAAAAGTTTCATTGGTCTATGGGCTCTTTTGGAATATGTACAGACTGTGATAACTTGTTACAACATTATCCAAGTTCCAATAGCTACAATGTTGCCTGGAGGTTGTTTGGACAGCTATTTTTGAAACAATTACCTCATGTGGTATTGGAATCTTGGCATTAACAAGATTGGAAGTAGGTGACCCAGCACTAAATTGTTTTTAATTAAAAAATTAAAAACCAAAAAAGTGAGTTTTCAATAAAATAAAAAAGAGGTTTTTATAGGACCCATGATTGTACCGGCTGGTTTCAAATCTGATTGAATATCAGAAACTGTACCAGTGCTGAGGTCCTATTTTCCTCTTGATAAAATTATTTGTAAATTTATTTATAAACAACAGTGGTCCTAGATATTCACATTTAACACCAGTTTATTCAATTATCTCATATATATATATTGGTGAATCCTTTGATGGTTTTGCATCATTCACTGCTATACATACTAATGCTCCCATCTTACTTCTTAGATTTCTGGCTTTAGCATGCAAACATTTCAAAGTTTGTTTTTTGTTTGTATTTTCATTCTGCTTTTTAATTGATAGGGATAAGTTAGAATTTTTTAGCTCAGTTGAGTTTTTAGTTACAGGCACTTGGACTACTTTTATTTTTATTGAAACCTCAATGTAGGGATGCCCTGATTTTAATGCATCATTAGTATCCTTTGAAGATACCTCTCTCTGAACCATGCGCTGCTGAGCGACTGTCGGCTTTCCCCTTTGTTCTAGTTTAAAAGCTGCTCTATCTCCTTTTTAAAGGTTAGCGCCAGCAGTCTGGTTCCACCCTGGTTAAGGTGGAGCCCATCCCTTCGGAAGAGACTCCCCCTTCCCCAAAAGGTTCCCCAGTTCCTAACAAAACTGAATCCCTCTTCCTTGCACCATCGTCTCATCCACGCATTGAGACTCCGGAGCTCTGCCTGCCTCTGGTGACCTGCGCGTGGAACAGGGAGCATTTCAGAGAATGCTACCCTGGAGGTTCTGGATTTAATCTTTCTACCTAAGAGCCTGAAGTGGAAGTGGAAGCGACAGCAGTCTGCACATCTCTGAGTTGAGCCTGGACCTCTTAGAGTAGATCAGGCACAACATGGCACATCAGACAGTGTCCTCCTTCTCCTCTTTGTTGCCAGGGACAGTACAAACTGCAGCACTTTAGCTCCTAGCAGCAGAAGAGGAGAATGCATAACAAGCCAGGAAAGGAAAGTGTAGAGGAGAGAGGAAAGACATCAGAAATGGAAGAGAGTGAGAGCATTGGGAGTAGGTGAGAGGAGAATAAGTGAAAAATAAGGGGGGGGTGTAAGTGTTATACTTCCGAGGTGTGAACCCTTGGTCCAGCGAAGAACGAATGTTCAATTGCTGATTGGTGAGGCCTAGGCCAGGACTCTCATGGAGATCTGGATGCAGGCGCCTCCAGCAGGTTGTGGACTCAAAGGTGGAACAGTTCAGATAATGGGAGTTGAAGGAAACTCCACAGCCAGTCCAAGGGTCAAGAGCCAGAGGATACCTCACAGCTGGTCCAGAGATCAGAAGCCAGGGAGTACGTCACAGCCGGTCCAGGGGTCGGAAGCCAGAGAACACGCTACAGCCAGTCAGGAGTCAATACCGAAAATCAAGTACAGGAACCACAAACAGGAACAAGCCAGGAGCCAAGAGGAAGTCAAGGCAAGGTCTGAGGTGCAGGCCTTGCCTTTAAATAGTTCCCACCAGCAGCACACCAGGGGAGAGCCAATCCGGGCACAGGAGGACTTCCAGCAGCGAATCCTAGGTTGCAATGTAAGCCCCTGAAGGGGGCGGAGCCAGCAACCCGGAAAAGGAGAGAGAACGCCGAGGCCATGATGTGCCATGACCCACGGCCCCGAACCAAAGTCCCAGCTCTCCTTCAAGAAGAACGCGGCGGTCTGCCGTGCCGGTAAGGGGCAGTTTCCGGTCGCGGCTCATAACAGTAAGTGAGGGGATCAAGGGCACAGGAAGAGAATGAATAATGGGATTGGAATGGGCAAGTAAGACTGGGGAGTGTTGAGGTGTAAGGGGACTGGAGGGAGTATGGTGTGATGGAAGGAATTGGTTGGGATGTGGGTTATGTGAGTACTATGTGAGTATAGCATTTCTCTCCCTCTCTGCATGCTGCATCCCCAAACCAGGATCCCATCCCTTCTTTCTCCCTCCATCCATAGATGGAGCAGAAATGCAAAGAGAAAAGCAAAAGGCATTTCCCAAAAAAATATAGCTAGAGGAAGAGAAGTGAAAATGTCAGAAAAAATAAACCAAAAGAAGATAAGCAAAGACCGAAAAGAGGGGAAACTAGCCTAATCCAGTGGTTCCCAGATCTATCCCAGGGGACCTCCAGCTAGTCAGCGTTTTCAGGATATCCACAATGAAAATGCATGAGAGAGATTCACATGCACTGCCTTCATTTATTATTTACTGATTACAAACCCATTTAGAGAGAGTGCAGAAAGTGGATAAAGTTAGGGGACAGCCCAGGTCAGTGAAAGTGCACAAGAAAGTGCTGACTAAACCTATCAACTTGCCTTAGAGGGTGGAGGAAATTCAGAGGGAATAGCAGAGTCAAATGTAGTCCTGAAACCCAAAGGTGAGTAGAGATGTGAATCGTGTCCTCGATCGTCTTAACAATCGATTTCGGCTGGGAGGGGGAGGGAATCGTATTGTTGCCGTTTGGGTGTGTAAACTATCGTGAAAAATCGTTAAAATCGTGAGCTGGCACACTAAACCCCCCTAAAACCCACCCCGACCCTTTAAATTAAATCCCCCACCCTCCCGAACCCCCCCCAAATGCTTTAAATTACCTGGGGATCCGGCGGTGGTCCAGAACGGCGGCGGTCCGGAACGGCCCCCTCAATAGAATCGTGTTGTCTTCAGCCGGCGCCATTTTTCAAAATGGCCGCCGCAAAATGGCGGCGGCCATAGACAAAAACGATTCGACGGAGGAGGTCGTTCCGGACCCCCGCTGGACTTTTGGCAAGTCTTGTGGGGGTCAGGAGGCCCCCCCCAAGCTGGCCAAAAGTTTCCTGGGAGTCCAGCGGGGTTCCGAAAGCGATTTCTTGCCGCGAATCGTTTTCGTACGGAAAATGGCGCCGGCAGGAGATCGAGTGCAGGAGGTCGTTCAGCGGCGGTCCGGAACCCCCGCTGAACGACCTCCTGCAGTCGATCTCCTGCCGGCGCCATTTTCCGTACGAAAATGATTCGCGGCAAGAAATCGCTCCCGGAACCCCGCTGGACTCCCAGGAAACTTTTGGCCAGCTTGGGGGGGCCTCCTGACCCCCACAAGACTTGCCAAAAGTCCAGCGGGGGTCCGGAACGACCTCCTCCGTCGAATCGTTTTTGTCTATGGCCGCCGCCATTTTGCGGTGGCCATTTTGAAAAATGGCGCCGGCTGAAGACAACACGATTCTATTGAGGGGGCCGTTCTGGACCGCCGCCGTCTGGACCACCGCCGGATCCCCAGGTAATTTTGTGTTTCGGATACCCCTTGGGGGGGTCAGGAGGGGACTCCTGACCCCCCCAAGGCTTGCCAATAATCCCTGGGGGTCCAGCAAGGGTCCGAAAGCGATTTCGTTTTCGGCTGCCAGTAACCAAAATGGCGCCGATAGCCTTTGCCCATACTATGTCACAGAGGCTTTCGGCGCCATTGGTCAGCTCCTGTCACATGATAGGAGCACAAGATGGCGCCGATGGCCATGTGACAGGGGCTGACCAATAGCGCCGAAAGCCCCTGTGACATGGTCGTTCGGGCTATTCGGCACCATTTTGGCGCGCGGCTTGCACTGGCACGAACTAGGGCACGGAGGGCATGGCAAATGGAAGCCGGGACTCCGCTGGACCACCAGGGATCTTTGTAAGTCTTGGGGAGGGATCGGGATGGGGGGAGTTGTTATATATGTACGAAAATGCTTAAAAATGTTTTTAAATGCTTGGGGTGGTTTTTTTTTTCGCTTCGTTACCGATTCGTTTTTCGGTCCGGTTTCGGGTTTCTCGTTTCGTTTTCGGGCAAACGAACCGAAAACGAAACGAGAAGACCTGAATTATACCACGAAGTATTCGAACCGAAAAACGACCCGGTAGAAAAAAATGAAGCACATCTCTACTACTTAACCAGATAATTCAGAACTTATCAATATAAGTGGCATACAACTAATATTCCCATGTATTATTACTTCTAACTTTAAAAATATTTGTGTGAGATTTTACCCACATAATTTACATGCATCTATCTCCTGAAAGTTGGATTTTGAGGGGCGGATTTTAAAAAGCATTTACATGCATAAATCTGGGTTTTACGCATGTAAATGCACTTTACTCGAGTAAGTGGGCTTTTGAAAATTGCTACAATAAATGCCATTGAATCGTCCATAGGATTTATTCGCATAAGTGCACTTTACGTGAGTAAATGGCTTTTAAAAATTGCTACAATAGTAGTTACATTTATGCGCGTAACTCCTTTGAAAATTACCCCCTATGTGTGTAAGTCAGGAGATTTTCTAACATGCACATGTCAATCAAACTACCAATATTACCAATTAGACTACCAGTTTGTAGGGATGTGCAGAGGGACCACATACGTTACCTTCAGTATTCGTATTCGTGGGGGGGAAGATACGTTGCATTCGGCAAGGGGGGGAGGGACCCGATCCATTCATGCTTTCCATTCTTATTCATTTCCCGGTTAAAATTTAATTAACTACAACCTCCCACCCTCCTGACCCCCCCAAGACTTGACAAAAGTCCCTGGTTGTCCAGCGAGGGTCCTGGAGCCATCTCCTGCACTCAGGCTGTCGGCTGCCAGTTTCAAAATGGCGCCGATAGCCTTTGCCCTTACTATGTCACAGGGGCTACCGGTGCCATTGGTCGGCCTCTGTGACATAGTAAGGGTAAAGGCTATCGGCACCATTTTGAATACTGGCAGCTGATGACCCAAGTGCAGGAGATCATTCTCGGACCCCCACTGGACCACCAGGGACTTTTCACAAGTCTTATGGGGGTCAGGAGGGTCCCGCAAGACTTGCCAAAAGTCCCTGGTGGTCCAGCAGGGGTCCGGGAGTGATCTCCTGCCCTCGGGCCACAGCTGCCAGTAATCAAAATGGCGCCGATAGCCTTTGCCCTTACTATGTCACAGGGGCTATCGGTGCTATTTTGAATAATGGCAGCCGATGGCCTGAGTGCAGGAGATCGCTCCCGGATCCCCGCTGGACTACCAGGGACTTTTGGCAAGTCTTGTTGTGGGTCAGGAGTGTCCCCCAAGACTTTCCAAAAGTCCCTGGTGGTCCAGCGGGGGTCCAGGAGCGATCTCCTGCACTCAGGCCGTCGGCTGCCGGTAATCAAAATGGCGCCGATAGCCTTTGCCCTTACTATGTCACAGGGGCTATTGTCACCATTTTGAATACCAGCAGCCGATGGCGTGAGTGCAGTAGATGGCTCACGGACTCCCGTTGGACCACCAGGAAGCTTTGGCAAGTCTTGGGGGGGGTCAGGAGGGTGGGAGTTTTGTTTAAATTTGCTCCTTTAGACAGCCAAATAATTTGGTGAAGATTCGTTGTATTCGTGGGAATCGCGATACGTTTCACTTCCCCACGAATACAATGAATATGGCCCTATACATTGTGGATTGCCAATACGTTGCAAATGAATGCACACCCCTACAGTTTGCCCAGTCCATTTGCAGGTCATCAAGACCCTACTGGCTCTTTTTTTTTATTTTTTATTTCACAAATTTTAAAAATTTACAATCAAGAATTCCTTGATAACAATTCTGGCCATTTTCATACATACACAAGGTTTCAAGATAGAAAATAAACATTTCATATGCCATCTCTAAGTCCCCAACAAATGGGAGAATTGAATAGAAATATTATAAAGGCATAACAATCCAAAAAGATCAACAGGAAATAACAGACAGCCTAACTAGGTTAGCCAATTTTCAATATTTTAGAGCTATTTGTTATATTACTAAGGGGTTGTTGTCTCCAAATTTTACTCACTTTGTTTATCTATTATAAATTTATTCAAATGGGATGGTTGAAAGAAACAATACTTAACCTTTTGATATACAATGCAACATTTACATGGAAATTTCAGTTTATATAAAGCACCCATTTGTAGTAATTTTGGCTTCAACATAAGAAATACTTTTCTCCAGTCTGATACTTCATACATATCCAGCATAGCTCTCTGCTTCAACGGCAGGGGAGAAAGTCTGATACTTAACGCATTTCCAGCATAACTCTCTGCTTTAACGGCAGGGGGAATGAAGAAAAGTGGATCTATATACAGACAACAACCATCAAGGACTGAATTACATAGTCTGGGTAAACAAATAAGCATGGGTATAGCTTGCTTATTGCAGCGGTTACTACCCCTAACTAATTAGTAGGGATGTGAATCGTGTGCCCGATCGTTTTAACAATTGGGTTTGGCTGGGGGGGGGGGAATCTGATCGTTAGAGATGTGAATTGGGATCGGTTCCAATTCCAATTCACATCACTAATTTTTTTAGTGAGGCCCGCGCCGATAAAAAAAACCCCACCCGACCCTTTAAAATTACCCCCTTAGCCTCCCCCACTCTCTAGACCCCCCCAAAACTTTTTACACATACCTGGTGGTCCAGGGGGGCCACAGGGACCGATCTCCTGTTCCCAGGCCATCAGCTGCACTAAAAAAAATGGCACCGATGGCCCTTTGCCCTTACCATGTGACAGGGCAAAGGTAGCGCCGGCACCATTTTGATTATTGGCAATACGGCCCGAGTGCAGGAGATCGCTCCCGGACCCCTGCTGGACCCCCAGGGACCCCCAGGGACTTTTGGCCAGCTTGGAGGGGCCTCCTGACCCCCACAAGACTTGCCAAAAGTCCAGCGGGGATCCAGGAGTGACCTCCTGCACTCGGGCCGTATTGCCAGTATTCAAAATGGCGCCGGCGCTACCTTTGCCCTCACAATGTCACAGGGGCTGACCGAGGCCTCTAGATCTAGATCTCCCATTCTTTGAGTTTCCCTAGTGACATCTGGAAACATTTTTACAGCCATTTGACAAAATTTCTCCTTAATGTTCCTAAAAAACAATTTTTGAACCCATTCTTTATCTGAATTCAGTAAGAAATAAATTACCATTGTTACTGGCTGAGCCTCTTCTAAACTAGTGGATTCAAGAATTTCAGTTACATGTAATGGCATCAGTGATTGATAAGGTTATTCTTTTTCAGATGTTATTTTCCATGAAGGTATATAATATACTTGAGTTAGAGGAGGTAGAGCTTGTTACGGAATTTTAAATTCAAAAGCAAATTTGTTCCATATTTCTTTTGCTGACAAATTTGACATTTTAGGAAAATTTACCAATCTTAGGGGGTCATTTATCAAAATGTGCTAAGGTGTTTTTGCATGCCTTAAGGGCTTATTGCATGTGAAAAGCCCCGTTAACGCATACAATAGGCCCTTAATGCATGCAAAAACATCTTTAATGCATGCGATAGCACCATATCACATGGTGTGATGCAAATTTGAAAAAGAAGAGGAGTTAGGGGCAGGGTTTACCAGTCTGCAAAGTGCTATTGCACAGACTTAATGCTGATTTTAACTACACCTTCTTCAGTAGCATTAAGCTGTGCCATAGCTTGTGGTCCAGGGTGGTAAGGTTTTAGTGCATTTTGTGATGTCTCCTGAAAGTCCTGTTTTAGTAGATTTGAAGCTCCTGGAGCACCAGCCTAGTCATTGGGGGGAGGGAGGGAGAGAGAGAGAGAGAGAGAGAGAGGCAGGGGAGAAAGAGAGCACACCTAGCCATAGTGCCCTCTCCCTAGATAGGTATTTATATCCCTATGGGAGGCCCACCTAGTCACTCGATGTGAGGTTTATGTATTAGTTTAGGGGGTTAGGGGCCACTTTGACATTCAACGTGAGACGTATGAACAGAACAGTGGTCTCTTGTGAAGATTTGATGACCTTCGGAGTGAGGAAACTCACTCCAAGATGAGATTTGTGCAAGGTTCTCTCAACCTAGCTTGATGGACTCTACCTGGGTCCCACAAAATCATGTATCTTTAAAAATATACTTGGTATGAAACTATCTTTTCTTCCCAGCTAGGTTCTCGGATATCTTGGTGAATGACTTAATGCTCAGAGAAGGGGTAGACTAATGATTAAAATGATAAGCAAAGGACCAGAGATAGCAGAATTTAAATCCCACTTCTCCCACTGACATTTCTTCAAACCACTTCATCTCCAAGTGTCTCTGGCATACACTGGTACGCTTTTAGAGGTAGGAACTTATTGATCTGAAATTCTAAGGGGCAGATTTTAAATACTTGCGCGAGCATGTACTTTTGTTCGCGCAGCAGTGTAGTCACGCATATCTTATAAAATCTGGGGTCGGCGCGCGCAAGGGGGTGCACATTTGTGCAACCTGCGTGCGCCGAGCCCAGCATGTTCCCTCCGAGGCCGCTCCGATTTCGGAGCGGCCTCGGAGGGAACTTTTCTTCGCCCTCCCCCCACCTTCCCCTCCCTTCCCCTACCTAACCCACCCCCCCGGCCCTATCTAACCCCCCCCTACCTTTGTCGGCAAAGTTACGCCTGCTGAAAGCAGGCGTAACTTTGCGCGCGTCGGCCGGCAGCCCCGCTCTGTCCTCCGGTCCCGGGGTCTGGTCCGGAGGCCTCGACCACGCCCCCGGGCTGCCGCCACGCCCCCGGGCCCACCCCCGAAACGACACGTCATTTCGGGAACGCCCCTGGACATGCCCCCTCCCTCCCCTTTTCGAAAGCCCCGGGACTTACGCGCGTCCCGGAGCTTTACGCGTGCTGGCGGCTTATGCAAAATAGGCGCGCCGGCGCGCAAGGGCTCTGCGCGCGTAAATCCGGAAGGATTTACGCGCGCGGGCCTTTTAAAATCCGCCCCTAATAATGCTGCTTCCTGCCTGTTATGATTTACTTAATTCTAACATCAAAATATATTAATTGAAGCCATTAAAAATGCTACAAAATAGTTTTTCTGGATTGGTGAAGGCATAGAAAAAAAACCCAAAAAATGTATCGGGTGCAATAAAATATTTATTTTTTCTATACTCTCACAAATAAAATATTTCAGGCATCTCTGAGGTTATGAACTTTTTCCAAGAAAGATGCATGCAGTTCCAGCTTTAGAAAGTAAACTTCCTGTATTCCTAGGAGAGTATTTAGAATCCAAGGTTGAACAGGTATTTTTAAAATGTTAAAGTCTCATAAATGTTGACTTCCTGCTGAAGGCTTTCTTCAGGGCCTCTTTTAACTCCTTGCTTCTCAAGCTGTATATCAGGGGGTTTAACAGTGGGAGAGTGACTATACACATTGCAGTAGGCAGCTTGTTTGAATTCACAGAGTCCACTGTCTCAGGATGCATATACACTCCTATTATAGTCCCATATAACAGAAAGATGACTGTAAGATGGGAGGAGCAGGTAGAGAAGGCCTTGCTTTTCCCTTCCTTAGAACGGATTTTCAGGATGGTGGAGATGATGAACACATAGGATGTCAGAGTTAGAAGAAATGGGGTGAAAGTTGTAAAGGCCCCCACCAGAAAATTCATAATAGGAATGAAAGAGGTTTCTGTGCAGGAAAGTTTCACCAGTGCTTCAGTTTCACAGAAGAAGTGATTGATTACATTGGAGTCACAGAAAGAAAACTGGGATATAACAATAGTGTGAGGCAATGCCTCTATTGAACCTGTTATCCATGAGGCTGCTGCCAGAAGAGCACAGAACCTCTTATTCATGATAATGCTGTAACGCAGGGGATTGCATATTGCAAGATATCGATCATATGCCATGGAAGTGAGAAGGGTAAATTCTATTCCTAGAAACATCATGTAGCACTGCATCTGCAGGATGCATCCACTGAATGATATGTTACCATTGTTTGATAGGAGGATTGTTAGCAGTTTTGGCATGATGGTGGTCAAAGAGCAGATATCTAGGATAGACAAGTTGGTCAAGAAGAAATACATGGGAGTGTGCAGGTGTCGATCGGCGCATACTATGCAGAAAATGAGGAGGTTCCCCAGCACGGCCATCAGGTAGAGGAGTGAGAAGAGAGTGAAGAGAGGGAGCTGCAGCTCTGGGAACTCTGAGAACCCCAGAATCAGGAATTCTGTCACACTGGTCCAATTTCCTGTTTCTCTGGATTCAAGCTTCATGGAGAACTAAAGAATCAAAAGAATAGGAAAAAATGAACCCAATTTAAGGAATTCAAAGTTCCAATAATGACATCACAGAATATTTCTAAAAATGTTGAAGTAAAAAATCAATGGAACCAGGATGGAATGGGAAGAAGAAGAAATTTTGTTTTGTGTTTCGATTCATTTTGGGGGGTTTGATTTCCCATGAATTTTATTTCGTCTAATGTTTATTTCATTTATTTAGTTTAAAAAAATGAAATAAACATTAAAACAATAAAAAATATAAAAGAAAAAGAAATGGGCCCTCCCAAGGCCATTCATGCACCTCACCCATCTGTCTACCCAAAAAACTGTTGGGGCCAGGAACCATCTTGTCCCCATTTACCTGGTCCAGGGGAATCTGATACCGAGATCTAGGCCAAGGCTGAAGCCTGGGCATTGCAAAGGGCCTTGGCCAAGCTCATGGCAACACACAGAGGCCTAGGCCTATGCAAGACTGAGGCTTCAGCCTGGACCTAGGCCCAGACCAAAGCCGAGGCTTTGCACAGGCCTAAGTGGCAGTAGGTTGCTGGGACTTCAGCCTAGGCCCTAAGCAAGGCCCAGGCTTCAAGGCCTGGGCACAATGCCTGGGCCGTGGTGTAGGCCATGGCCCAGGCCTAGTCCTGGTCCTGACATCAGGACCTGGTTTAGAAATCAAATCCTGATGCCGGGACCTCACCCAGGACCCAGGCCCCACAACAGGAACTGACCCAAAGAGAGGATTCTGATGCCTGGGCCTTGGCATAGGCCAGGAACAGGGCCCAGGCTTTATGCAATGGCCCAGACTGGAGATTGCATAAATTGCTTAATTGTTAAGAACTTTGATTTTGATGATTTTATTTTTGTAATCTCTTAGCCTCAGGTACAAAATTTTTAGATTGTAAGCCCTTTTAGGGGATAGTGAATTACCTATTGTACCTTATTGTAAACCGATGTGATATCTCTTTTTGAAATGAACATCGGTATATAAAAATCATAAATAAATGAAATAAATAAATACATTGCATCCCCATTGATGGTGCCTTGGCCTGAACACAGGCCCAATGACATGGCCCAGTCTGGAGACCAGGTTCAATGCTGGAGCCTTGGCCTGGACCCAAGCCTACTTCCTATATGTGACGCGGAGGCTGGGTCCCGACACCTATGCACCATGGCCCGGTCTGGAAACTGGGCTCTTAAGAACATAAGAAATTGCCATGATGGATCAGACCAAGAGTACATCAAGCCCAGCATCCTGTTTCCAACAGAGGCCAAACCAGGCCACAAGAACCTGCAAATACACCAACACCAAGAAGATGCCATGCTAATGATGCAATTAATAGCTGTGGCTAATGGCTATTTCCTAAATAAATTTGATTAATATTTATTAATCAAATTCCATTTATTATTAGACTTGCCATTAACTAAGGATCATGATTACCATTGGTTTATTGTATTTGCTGTTATTTTGTTGGTATTTTTTGATATATATCATGTCTATGTTATTTCAATTTCTCTGTAAAGCCTGTTGCTGAATTATTGTTTATTGTAAACCGAGGTGATGTTTTTAACGTGCCGCGGTATATAAAAAAATCACTAAATAAATAAATAAATAAATAAATAATAGCAGTTAATGGACTTTTCCTCCAAGAACTTATCCAAACCCTTTTTGAACCCAGCTACATTAACTGCACTAACCACATCCTCTGGCAAAAAATTCCAGAGCTTAATTGTGAATTGAGTAAAAAAGAACTTTCTCTGATTAGTCTTAAATGTGCAACTTGCTAACTTCATGGAATGCCCACTAGTCCTTCTATTATCCGAAAATGTAAATTGCACCAAGTTCTCTGCCTAGCTCCAGGCAAGATGCCTATGTCTAGGCCAAGACCTTGATATCAAGACCTGGCTTTGGCCCTAGTTCTAGGCCTGATTTGTTTCAGAATAAAACATGAAAATCACCAGATTTTCAGTCATTTTACTATGAGAATGAAATGAAATGAAATAGGAAATGTTGTCTCATTTCCTATTTCTTTTCTCCAGAATGCATATCCCTAATTCCTACTGTTATGCCTTTGTGGCTAGCTGGATGATATTGGTGTTTTTTAGCCATCACTGTTTTCTCTGTTTCTCATCTAAGAAATGATTCATCTAGTTTACATTTTATCCTGGCTGTTCTAAATTATTACTTCAATTGTGGAAAGATGTGTTGGTTTTTTTTTATTGGACTTTGGATTTTGGCTTTTCTTGAGCATTACTCTTATCTTTTGAATTGGGAAGAGTATATTTTCCGCTTTTTGTGCAAAGTTCACAGACTTTTAGGAATCTAATTTCTAAGGAAAACACCCTGAAGATATTTCCCTTAGAAATTTTGTGGCAAGCAAAGGAATGAAGCTGCACCAAATGCAAAGTACGAGCCTAAATGTGTCCTTTTTAGGGATGTGAATCGTATTTCGGATGATTGAAAATATCATACGATATTTTCAAAATCGTCAGAAATCGGGGGCTCCCCAATACCGATAGGAAAACCCCACGATATTGTTCGGGGGGTACTCTTATCATTTTGAGGGAGGGTGGGAAAAACGGCACACAAAATAATCCATAAACCCACCCCAACCCTTTTGAAACTAATCCCTTAGCTTCCCCCACCCTCCCGACCCCCCCAAAAACTTTTCACAGGTACCTGGTGGTCCAGTGGGGGTCCCGGGAGCGATCTTCCACTCTCGGGCCATCGGCTGCCACTAATCAAAATGGCGCCGATGGCCCTTTGCCCTTACCATGTGACAGAGTATCCGTGCCATTGGCCGGCCCCTGTCACATGGTGGGAGCACTGGGTGGCCGGCGCCATCTTTAATGAGCCTTTGGGGAGGGGGTTGATTTAAGAATAAAATAAATAATCCCAGTTAATTCTAAGGTATTTGCTGTAAAAAGTGTGTTAAATTTCCTGTTTTTTTCTGCTTGTGTAACATCTTGCTCTTCCAATTTCCTCTATATTTTCACATATAGAAGGGGGATCTAGTATTATCCTAGTATGATTATAAGTGTTCATTTTTTAGTTTTTGTAACCCCCGCTATAATGTGTTATTTCCAGACAATGTTCTGTATATCTTCTCTTTTTGAAAATTAATAAAATATAAATTAAAAAAAAAAAAAAAGGTCGGGGTGGGTTCTTTGTTTATCAGCTCGGGCGCAGCCGATAAAAAAAAACCCGATCGGGCCGGACGAAAAAAAAATCACGATGTGAATCGGAACCGGAATCCGAACTGAATCCAGTTCTGATTCCTTTCCTCTAGTCCTTTCACTGCCCAATCTAACTTCCCCACACATCTTTATAAGCAGAAAAAAAGATTGCCTTTTATGAAAGAGTGCACGCCAATGGAGGGTTAACCACATGTTTTATTTGTGTAGAACATATAACGGATACAGCCTGTTCACTCTTCTGTGTTAGTGGATCACGTGGATGCAGATTGACACATTTATGATGCAATATTCAAAATTCTAGGACAGCAGTGGAGTCTGGGGACACCTCGGCTGTACTACTTACTCAAATTTTCACAGCAAAAGCACTTCTGCTGTGAAAATTGCAGTGAATTCAGAGTATCTTCAAACATTTGTGCTGTATTTTCTAGAGATGAGCTTTGTTTTTTTCAACCGGGTCGTTTTTTGATTCGGACGCTTTGGGGTAAAGTTTGTTTTTCCTCGGTTAGTTTTTTGGAAAAACGAACAAAAAACTAAACAGGGAAAAACGAAATGGGCCCAAAAAATGACGCGGGAAAACGAAGCTAAAAAACCCCCACTCCAAGCATTAAAATGTACAATAATACATTAAATACAACCCCCCCTCCCTCCCACCATCCTCCCCAAGACTTACAAACATCCCTGGTGGTCCAGCGGGGTCCCACGAGTGATTTGTCCCTCCTTGCCATTGGGCTGTCCGGCCTGCTCGCATCAAAATGGCGCCAATAGCCTTTGACCTACTATGTCACAGGGGCTAACGGTGACATTGGTCAGCCCCTGTCACATGGTAGGAGCAATAGATGGCTGGCACCATCTTGTGCTCCTACCATGTGATAGGGGCTGACCAATGGCACTGGTAGCCCCTGTGACATAGTATGTGCAAAGGCTATTGGCACCATTTTGATTACTGGCAGTCGACCCTCCTGTCCCCCACAAGACTTGTCAAAAGTCCCTGGAGGTCCTGCGGGGGTCCAGGAGCGATCTCCTGCACTCGGGCCGTCGGCTGCCAGTAATCAAAATGGCGCCGATAGCCTGTGCCCATACTATGTCATAGGGGCTACCAGTGCCATTGGTCAGCCCCTGTCACATGGTAGGAGCAATAGATGGCTGGCACCATCTTGTGCTCCTACCATGTGACAGGGGCTGACCAATGGCACTGGTAGCCCCTGTGACATAGTAGGTCAAAGGCTATCGGTGCCATTTTGATGCGAGCAGGCCGGACAGCCCAATGGCACGGAGGGACAAATCACTCGCGGGACCCCACTGGACCACCAGGGATGTCAGTAAGTCTTGGGGAGGGATCGGGATGGTGGTGGTGGTGGGGGGGGGGGTTTGTATTATACTAAATTTTAATGCTTGGGGTGGTTTTTTATTTAAAAAAATAAAATGTGCCCCTCCCCCTGTACAAACCCGAAAAACTAATTTTTCTCATAGTTCAGGGATAATCTGTTTTGGGGTGCGGGGCCCCCGAACCACGACAAATTAGGCAATTTCGTTCAAATTGCCTAATTTGTGATAAACGAATGCACATCTCTAGTATTTTCTGAGGATAATTATTTATTTATAATGTAAAATGCACATGTAGATGCCATCTACATACAATTGTTCTCCCTTGATCTGAACACATCCATGGGAATATCTCCTCTTAATATAACAGCAGTTATGCCTGCTATTGAAACCCCATGGACAATAATAAGACACATGCAAAATTAAACAATGAGTCACTTACAGAGAGTTACATGCACCCAAATTCCTGCAGGATGATAAAATTAAACAACGAGTCATGTACAGAGAGTTACATGGACCCAAAGTCCTGCAGGACGATATAATTAAACCATGAGTCACTTACAGAGAGTTACATGTACCCAAAGTCCTGCAGGATGATACAATTAAACAATGAGTCAATGTTATGGTTTTGAGGTGTTTGGGTGGATTCTTGGTTACTGCAATGATGGTCACTCCCATGGGGAGTAGCCCCATGAGGAACTGCAGTACTGGGCTAGACTCAGGATGCACAAACACAGAAGATTGTTTTTTATTATACAGCTTAAAGTACCACCAGAGGTGGCAGCAGTGAGTCAATCCGATATAGACAGTCCAGGGGTCCTCGGTAGAGGAGACCCATCCCACAATGGTTGTATAGGGAGCTCCGATGTAGTACTCAGTATGGAGCTGTTGGTGAGACAATCTGACAAGGATAGATTTCTCACAACACGGGAAACCTCACCCGGCCCGGACACGGAAAGGATTGACAGATTGATAGCTCTTTCTCGATTCTGTGGGTGGTGGTGCATGGCCGTTCTTAGTTGGTGGAGCGATTTGTCTGGTTAATTCCGATAACGAACGAGACTCCTCCATGCTAACTAGTTACGCGACCCCCAGCGGTCGGCGTCCAACTTCTTAGAGGACATGTGGCGTTCAGCCACACGAGATCGAGCAATAACAGGTCTGTGATGCCCTTAGATGTCCGGGGCTGCACGCGCGCTACACTGAATGGATCAGCGTGTGTCTACCCTTCGCCGACAGGTGCGGGTAACCCGCTGAACCCCTTTCGTGATAGGGATTGGGGATTGCAATTATTTCCCATGAACGAGGAATTCCCAGTAAGTGCGGGTCATAAGCTCGCGTTGATTAAGTCCCTGCCCTTTGTACACACCGCCCGTCGCTACCTTTGAGATTTAGGTAACACAAGCTGTATGTGTGAAGGTCCCAGCAGGCAGAAGTAGATAAATGCAGGCACCAAGGTAGAGAACACAGGCCCTAAAGGAGCGAGTACCTGGTTTCTTGGATAGGCACCTGGAAATAGAGCATAGGGCCCCTGAGGAGTGGGTACCCAAGTTAGTAGAATACCCTGAAGGACAGAGAGAGCTTCCAGCGGCAGCAAGGAAGCGGCAGAGTAGCTCAGACTGGAGGCATTCCAATCCTAACTCAATCAGTCAGCAAATGAAGGGCAGGCTAAATACCCAGATGTCATTACATCACTCGAGGGGGACGCCCCTGAGGTTCGCGCCATAGCTGGAATAAAGACGCACCCTAGGAGGCCCTCAGGAGAAACATGGCTGATTGCCCCGCCATAGACGTTCCGGGAACGCTGGGGAGCGTGGCTTGCAGATGTGGCGGTAGCCATCTTTTCGAGGCTGGTGGAGAAAGCATGAAGAAAGGTGAGGCACAAAGGACAAAGTCGTCTGAGTCCAATGGATGCATCAGTACCCCCCTTCAAAAGGCCTCCTCCACACCCCCTAACTGGTCTTGGTTTCTGGGGATGCAATCGGTGGAATTGATGCAGCATCTCCTTGTCCATGATATTAGCCAAAGTTTCTCAAAAGTTTTCTTCAGGTCTGTAACCCTGCCATGACAGGAGGTATTCCCAAACTCTGCCTCTCTTACGTACGTCAAGGATAATATTTTCCTTGTATTCAATGTCTTCTTCTGCGTCCACCGGAGTAGGATCAGGTGTCTTGGTGGAGAATTTGCTGAGAATGAGCGGTTTCAGTAGTGAGACGTGAAACGCGTTATGAATCTTCATTGCTGGAGGAAGTTTCAGACTGTAAGTAAGATTACCCAGACGTCGTAGGATGGGAAAGGGTCCGACATAGCATGGAGCAAAGTGAGCTGATGGTAGCTTGCATCTTAGGTCTTTTGTAGACAGCCAGACCTTGTCACCAGGTTTGAAGTCAGGAGCCTTGCAGTGGTGAGCATCATAGCCCTTTTTAGCTAGTTTTCCAGCCTTTTGGAGCATCTCTTTACACTGTCTCCAGAGTAGTTGTATATCTTTTGCAGTAGATTGAGCTGCTGGGGATGACACTGAAAGCATAAGTGGTAAAGGTGGTAAGTTTTGTCGTCGATAAACCACTTTGAAAGGTGTTGATCCAGTAGATGTTGCTGGATAAGAGTTGATGGCCTCGGCCCAGGGTAACAGTTCAGCCCAGTCATTCTGACGTGAACCAACATAGGCATGGAGGAACTGCTTAAGAGTTTGGTTCATCCTCTCAGTTTGACCATTTGAATGAGGATGGTAAGCCGATGTGAAGTCAAGTGTGATGTCAAACTTCTTGCATAATGCCTTCCAGAATTTAGCTGTGAATTGAGCTCTTCTGTCTAAGACAATATGTTTTGGCATGCCGTGCAGGCGAAAGATGTGGCTGATGAACAGTTTTGCAAGTTCCATTGCTGAGGGCAAGCCAGGTAGAGCCACGAAGTGAGCCATCTTCGAGAAACGATCCACTGTAACCCAGATGGTATTGTTACCTCCAGAGAGTGGTAAGTCTACCACAAAGTCTGTGGCTATGTGAGTCCAGGGTTCATCTGGTACCTGCAAGGGTTGAAGCAGGCCCCAAGGATGTCCAGGTGGAGGTTTCTGTCTGGCACAATTGGAACAAGAAGCTACATATGCAATAGTGTCCTCCTTCATGGACGGCCACCAGTAGTATTTCTGTAGCTTAGCCAGAGTTCTTCACTGACCAGGATGTCCAGCCAACTTGGAGTTGTGAGCCCATGCTAACAGTTTCTTTCTTAGGTTGCTGGATACGATGGTCTTGCCCGAGGGCACCGGGTGAGTAGCCGATAGAATAACTCTCTTTTGGTCGATGATATGCTGAGGTTCATCAGGTATGTCCTCAGAAAGAAATGATTGAGATAGGGCATCTGCTCTGATGTTTTTACCTCCAGGGCGATAATTCAGCACAAAGTCAAATCTGTTGAAGAACAGGGACCATCTCGCCTGTCTATAGTTAAGGCGCTGGGCATGACGGAGGTACTCCAGATTCTTATGATCAGTAAAAACTGCGATCTGATGTGCACTTTTACGCCAGGGGCACCACTCTTCAAACACCATCTTTATCACCAGTAGTTCTTTATCGCCAATGTCGTAGTTCTTCTCCGATGGTGAGAAGCGTCTGGAGAAGAAGGAACATGGATGCAGGATTTTAGAGTCACTGGCCTGACTTATCACAGCCTCTACACCTACATCTGAGGCATCAACCTCCACAATGAAGGGATGTGCAGGATCCAGATGGTGGAGACATGGCTTGTTGGAGAAGGCATCTTTTAGTTTCTGAAATGCTGTTACAGCTTCCATAGACCAATTGGCTACGTTGGCACCTTTCTTAGTCATTGATGTTAAAGGAACAGTTAGTGAAGAGTAATTCTTGATGAAAGTTCTGTAGTAGTTGGCAAATCCCAGAAATCGTCTAAGAGCCTTTAGACCAGTGGGTTTTGTCCATTTCTGAATGCTCTCAAGCTTTTGAAAATCCATCTGGAACCCTTTGTTTGAAACAATGTACCCTAAGAAAGGCACAGATTCCTTATGGAATTCACATTTAGACAACTTGGTGTATAAGCGGTTCTCACGCAGTCTCTGCAGCACTCTTTTGACATCTTCCATATGGGTAGTCAGGTCCTGGGAAAATATCAAGATGTCGTCTAAGTACATAACGACACATTGGTAGAGTAAATCACGCAGAATGTCATTCATCATGCTTTGGAAGACAGCCGGGGCATTGCACAGGCCAAAGGGCATCACTAGGTATACAAAGTGTCCATCCCGGGTATTAAAAGCCGTCTTCCATTTATCACCAGAGCGGATGCGAACAAGATTATAGGTTCCTTTGAGATCAAGCTTCGAGAATATCTTGGCTCCCTGTAGTCTATCAAATAGCTCCGAGATGAGTGGTAAGGGATAGTGATCTTTTACAGTGATCTCGTTTAGACCCCTGTAGTCAATACATGGACGTAAAGTTCCATCCTTCTTCCCCACAAAGAAGAAGCCTGTGCTGGCAGGAGACTTGGAGGGTCTTATGAAGCCTTTCTGAAGATTCTCCTGGATGTACTCCGACATCACTTTATTTTCTACTATGGAGAGAGGATAAACCCTTCCTTTGGGTGATTCAGGGTTAGGCTTCAAATTGATGATGCAGTCAAATGATCTGTGTAAAGGCAATACATCATCAGCTTCTTTGGAAAATACATCTTGGAAGGATGCATATTTAGATGGCAACCCAGGCAGCAACGGGGTAGTTGGCATGCAGGGTATTAGAGAAACTTCCATCAGGCATTTGCTATGGAAATCTGGATCCCAATGTGAAAGCTCCAGAGTGGCCCAGTTGAATTGTGGCATATGCTTCTGCAGCCACGGTAACCCAAGTACTAATGGGTGCATGGCCTTCTCTAGCCCAAAGAAGGAAATAGTCTCTGTATGAAGAGCACCAGTATGTAAGCTCACTGGTTCTGTAAGCAGGGTTGCTTCACCCGGTAAGAGCTCTCCATGAATTGAAGACAAAAGCAGCAGAGATGACATGGTAGTGGTGGGGATCCGCAAGTGTTCCACTAGATGTTTCAAAAAGAAATTTCCTCCTTCCCCAGAGACCACTAAGGCAAGGGTCTGATATTCTAGAAGTCCGCAGATTAAGGAGACAGGAAGAGAGAGAGGAGTAGAGGGTACAGTTAGACCTAAGAAGAATCCTCCCACAGGACTTAGGTCTGCCAGTTCCGGAGATATAGAGCATGTTGGTACAGCATGACCAGCTTGTCCACAATACATGCATAGTCCCAACCTCTTTCGCATTCTTCTCTCTTTAGAAGTCAAATGACTGCAGCCTAATTGCATCGGTTCTTCTTCACCAGCAACAAGTCCAGACAATACAGGCTTAGATACAGGCTTGACTCGAGTTTCTCCCTGGCTAGGTCTTCTCGGGCTCTTGACCTCTTGAACCTTATCATGAAGTCGGTGATCAATCCTTGTAGCCAATTTCATCAGGTCCTCCATGGTCTCGGGCATCTCATGAGCCGCCAACTCATCTTTTAACCGGGAGTTCAAGCCTTCAAAGAAGAGGGTCTTCAGGCATCTCGGGTCTCAATGTAGTTCTGAAGCCAATGTCTTGAATTCTATGGCAAAGTCAGGTAAAGGTTTATTACCTTGTTTCAGATGATCCAATGTAGATCCTGTGGTCGTGTACTGGGCAGGGTCATCAAATACTGATCTGAACTGTTCCAGGAACCCAGTAAGATCATTCAGGATAGGGTCTTTGCACTCCCACAGCAGAGAGGCCCAAGCCAGTGCTCTTCTATCCAAATAAGACAGGATATAGGTGGTCTTGGCATAAGCTGTAGGGAAATGATTAGGTTGCAGAGCAAAGTGCATGCAACATTGGTTGATAAATCCTCTACATCTCCAAACCTCCCCTGAGAAGCGTGCTGGAGCGGAGAGAGGTATAGTAGTCTTGACCAATACTTCTGGTGGTGTAACTTCTTTACCTGCGGTGGTTGGTATATTCATCTGTGGGTGCAACTGGTTAAAGATAACAGTCATGTTATCTAGCGAGTTCTGATGTTCAGAGATTCGCTGGGCCAGGCCTGGAATGGCCTGCAAAGCAGTGAGCTGAGCCGAATCCATGGAGTTAGCAATCTGTTATAGTTTTGAGGTGTTTGGGTGGATTCTTGGGTACTGCAGTGATGGTCACTCCCACGGGGAGGAGCCCCATGAGGAACTGCAGTACTGGGCTAGACTTAGGATGCACAAACACAGAAGATTGTCTTTTATTATACAGCTTGAACTACCACCAGAGGTGGCAGTAGTCAGTCAATCCGATATAGACAGTCCAGGGGTCCTCAGCAGAGGAGACCCATCCCACAATGAGCTCCGATGCAGTTCTCAGTATGGAGCTGTTGGTGAGACAAACTGACAAGGTTAGATTACTCACAAGGATGTAGCTGTATGTGTGAAGGTCCCAGCAGGCAGAAGTAAATAGATGCAGGCACCAAGATAGAGAGCACAGGCCCTAGAGGAGCAAGTACCTGGTTTCTTGGATAGGCACCTGGAAACAGAGCATAGGCCCCCAAAGGAGTGGGTACCCAAGTTAGTAGAATACCCTGAAGGGCAGAGAGAACTTCCAGCGGCAGCAAGGAAGTGGCAGAGTAGCTCAGACCGGAGGCATTCCAACCCTTCCTAACTCAATCAGTCAGCAAATGAAGGGCAGGCTAAATACACAGATGTCATGACCCCATTCAAAGGGGACGGCCCCAAGGTTCGCGCCATAGCTGGAATAAAGACATGGGTGGTGTGCGCGAGTGCTCGCACCCTAGGAGGCCCTCAGGAGAAACATGGCTGATTGCCCCGCCATAGCCATTCCGGGAACACCGGGGAGCGCGGCTTGCAGATGCGGCAGTAGCCATCTTCCTGAGGCTGGTGGAGAAAGCGTGAAGAAAGGTAAGGCACAAAGGACGAAGCCATCTGAGTCCAAAGGATACAACAGTCACATACAGAGAGTTACATCGACCCAAAGTCCTGCAGGATGATAAAATTAAACAACGAGTCACCTTCAGAGAGTTACATGGACCCAAAGTCCTGCAGGATGATAAAATTAAACAATGAGTCCCTTACAGAGAGTTACATGGACCCAAAGTCCTGCAGGATGATAAAATTAAACAATGAGTCACTTACAGAGAGTTACATGGACCCAAAGTCCTGCAGGATGATAAAATGAAACAACGAGTCACTTACAGAGAGTTACATGGACCCAAAGTCCTGCAGGATGATAAAATTAAACAACGAGTCACCTTCAGAGAGTTACATGGACCCAAAGTCCTGCAGGATGATAAAATTAAACAATGAGTCCCTTACAGAGAGTTACATGGACCCAAAGTCCTGCAGGATGATAAAATTAAACAATGAGTCACTTACAGAGAGTTACATGGACCCAAAGTCCTGCAGGATGATAAAATGAAACAACGAGTCACTTACAGAGAGTTACATGGACCCAAAGTCCTGCAGGATGATAAAATTAAACAACGAGTCACCTTCAGAGAGTTACATGGACCCAAAGTCCTGCAGGATGATAAAATTAAACAACGAGTCCCTTACAGAGAGTTACATGGACCCAAAGTCCTGCAGGATGATAAAATTAAACAGTGAGTCCCTTACAGAGAGTTACATGGACCCAAAGTCCTGCAGGATGATAAAATTAAATAATGAGTCACTTACAGAGAGTTACATGGACCCAAAGTCCTGCAGGATGATAAAATTAAACAGAGAGTCACTTACAGAGAGTTACATGGACCCAAGGTCCTGCAGGATGATAAAATTAAACACTGAGTCACTTACAGAGAGTTACATGGACCCAAGGTCCTGCAGGATGATAAAATTAAATAATGAGTCACTTACAGAGAGTTACATGGACCCAAGGTCCTGCAGGATGATAAAATTAAAGTGAGTCACTTACAGAGAGTTACATGGACCCAAAGTCCTGCAGGATGATAAAATTAAACAACGAGTCCCTTACAGAGAGTTACATGGACCCAAAGTCCTGCAGGATGATAAAATTAAACAGTGAGTCCCTTACAGAGAGTTACATGGACCCAAAGTCCTGCAGAATGATAAAATTAAACAGTGAGTCACTTACAGAGAGTTACATGGACCCAAAGTCCTGCAGGATGATAAAATTAAACAGAGAGTCACTTACAGAGAGTTACATGGACCCAAGGTCCTGCAGGATGATAAAATTAAACAGAGAGTCACTTACAGAGAGTTACATGGACCCAAAGTCCTGCAGGATGATAAAATTAAACAACGAGTCCCTTACAGAGAGTTACATGGACCCAAAGTCCTGCAGGATGATAAAATTAAACAGTGAGTCCCTTACAGAGAGTTACATGGACCCAAAGTCCTGCAGGATGATAAAATTAAATAATGAGTCACTTACAGAGAGTTACATGGACCCAAGGTCCTGCAGGATGATAAAATTAAAGTGAGTCACTTACAGAGAGTTACATGGACCCAAAGTCCTGCAGGATGATAAAATTAAACAGAGAGTCACTTACAGAGAGTTACATGGACCCAAGGTCCTGCAGGATGATAAAATTAAACACTGAGTCACTTACAGAGAGTTACATGGACCCAAGGTCCTGCAGGATGATAAAATTAAACACTGAGTCACTTACAGAGAGTTACATGGACCCAAGGTCCTGCAGGATGATAAAATTAAAGTGAGTCACTTACAGAGAGTTACATGGACCCAAAGTCCTGCAGGATGATAAAATTAAACAGTGAGTCCCTTACAGAGAGTTACATGGACCCAAAGTCCTGCAGAATGATAAAATTAAACAGTGAGTCACTTACAGAGAGTTACATGGACCCAAAGTCCTGCAGGATGATAAAATTAAACAGAGAGTCACTTACAGAGAGTTACATGGACCCAAGGTCCTGCAGGATGATAAAATTAAACACTGAGTCACTTACAGAGAGTTACATGGACCCAAGGTCCTGCAGGATGATAAAATTAAATAATGAGTCACTTACAGAGAGTTACATGGACCCAAGGTCCTGCAGGATGATAAAATTAAAGTGAGTCACTTACAGAGAGTTACATGGACCCAAAGTCCTGCAGGATGATAAAATTAAACAATGAGTCACTTATAGAGAGTTACATGGACCCAAAGTCCTGCAGATGATAAAATTAAACAATGAGTCACTTACAGAGAGTTACATGGACCCAAAGTCCTGCAGGATGATGTTGACAGGGACCCCCCTCCAAGGAATCTCTCTTGTAAATTCCATGGCAGCTGTATAGCAGGGATTATTTCTGTACCTGCAGTAAAAACCTTGTGCTTACCTCAGGGAGCCTGCTCAGAGCCATCACAGCTTTGCCCCTTTTCCCTGTGGGTCAAATTAAATGCATTGTTGACAGCCTGCATCCTCTTCCCTGTGCTGCTGGAAGAACAATTGTAAATGTTTATGTTTTCCCCCCAGATAAACACCATTTGCCCACAAATGTTCCCTTGAAAAGTTTCCTCCGTATAAAATGAATAAGTAGGACACAGCTGAGGAGCAGTTTTCCCTCAGTTTCCCATTCAGACTCAAACTTGTCAATCTGGAATACAGCACTGACCACTGATGAGTGGATATCGGAAGAGCAATAGTAAAAACCGAATGCATGAGGAGACAGGAATGTGGATCTTCGTCTGTCAAATAAATCTGGAAATGTATAGATTGTTATATCAATGACAACTGGACAGATAAAGTGAGCAGAAAGTCAAGCTGATATTTTGAATAATCTGAAGTTTTCATTGCTGATACTAAAATAAAGTTATTAACTTTCTGAAGGAGTCTTTCTTATTAGCTCCCTGGTGTCTGACTTAGCACAATGGTAAATTATAAATTGCCAGGGTATGCTCAGGAGTTTCTGTTGTAAATACCATCATTGTACTAGATTGTGGTCTCAGGACTCCTCACGGAGGGTGAAGCATAAATTCTGAGGCACCTGATGACACAGCTATGAATGTTCAATTCTTAAATCATTTCCTATTACAGAAAGCAATTAATTGTCTTTGGGCATTATTGAAACAACTCTTGGATTGGGGGATTTTTGGTTTGTCTCCTGCAAAACTGTTTCACAGAGGCATTCACCTGATGACTTAAGTGAATGAAAGCATACAGGTGAATGTTTAAATATAAAATACTATTGTAGCAATGTTCAAAATCCATTTTGGCATACAAAGGGGCCGATGCAATACAGTGCGCTCAGCCAAGTGCACTGTATAACCTGCAGTCAGACACAGGCTAAATAGCGCTAATCCACTCCCTAAATCAAAGGGAGATTAGCGCCTATTTAAAGCGCATCTCATGTGGACTGAATGTGATAGTGCTCATCACATGTATGTGAATGAGGCTATTACTCATTCACTCTATAATCCCAAAAAAAAGTGTGTGTCTGAGACGCACTTTTAGCTCTCAGTTATTAAGCCTGCCTGGAGCAGGCATTATTTAGCTGAGCGCATGTAAAAGAAGTAAAGAAAAGCAGAAAAAACTGCTTTTCTGTACTTCTTCAGTAAAAAAAAATACCTCGGCTGACTGCCAAGTTAGGAAGACCGGTAAACTCGGCACCCGTTTTCATTACTGGCACCGAGTTTAGGATGTCAGTTTTCATAACCGGCAGTCACAGTGGTTTCGTGTTAGCAAGGGGGTGTTAGGGGCACGCAAGCGACACTAGCGCCTCCTCGCTAACGTGACTCAATAATACAGTATGGCATGGCGTCCACCTTGCGGGCACCATGTGCAAGATAAGAAAGCGGACACTGACTTTTCAGCGCCCGCTTTCCACGCTTTATTTGCATCGGCCCCTCAGTGCACTTACACAGGTAAATCCTATTGACATTTCAATGGCACATATTGTAGCAATTTTCAAAAGCCCACTTACATGTGTAAAGTTCATTTACACTTGTAAAACCTAATTTTATGTGTGCAAATGTTTTGAAAATGAGGCCCATAGAGGTTACAATGTTGAACAAGGGAGTCTCCACTCCCCAATGTGAATGTAACCAGTCTCCCGTACTCTAGATGATTCAATAGGAAACATTACACCCAACTCAATAGCAATAGTACTGGCAGGATAGATTGACCGATTGCAGAGCATCACTAGATCTCTCTGATTTTACCTGAGCGTGTCCCTGACGCAGCTCTAAAAACCATGCGAGTCCCAGAATTCACTGAGCTTCTCTGTCCAGTGGCTGCATCTCCTCTTCTGTGTCTGCATCACCAGATAACTGAATATTAAAATAAATTGTGCTTAAGGCAACTGAATGTTTCTCTTTTCAGTTAAAAATCTTCAGAAGGAGAGCCGTGTTAGTCTGGAGTAGCAAACATGGCAGGCGTCGGGTGGCAGCTAAGGTTTCAATAAATTGATTAGTCTGTAAGGTGTCACCCGACTCCTGTCTTCTTTTCTGATAGGCATCAACTTATAACAAATGGATTCTTATCCAGAAATCTGAAAAGGCTTCCTTTCTTAATGTAATCTCCTTTTATATAACCATAATTCCAGATACTATTAGGGATGTGAATCGTTTTCCATATCGTCTTAACGATAGAAATCGTGTGGCAGGGCAAGAAAATCGTCTTAGGCACGATTTTTTAGTTAAAAAATCGTTAAAAATCGTTTTTTCCGATTAGTGCGCACTAACTCGAGTTAGTGCGCACTAACGGGAGTTAGTGCGCACTAACTGGGAGTTAGTGCGCACTAACTGAAAATGATACAATTTGACACTTTTCAGGTCAGTTAAGGTCAGTTTAGGAATGAATATGTATTCCTATTGGCTGCCCTCTTATTTATTCATGTTACCAAGTTTCCTACTGACAGTATATGGGGGATGGGAAATGGAAACAGTTGGTAGCTTGACAAAACAAGTAATGTGATCAGTCACTGCGACTAGAACTTGTGCCCTAACCCTGATACCAGGGGTATTGTGATCTTCCTGCACACAGTGCCCTATCCCTATTAATACCAGGAGTGTTGTGATCTTCCTGCACACAGTGCCCTATCCCTAATACCAGGGGTGTTGTGATCTTCCTGCACACAGTGCCCTATTCCTGATACTGGGGGTGTTGTGATCTTCCTGCACACAGTGCCCTATTCCTGATACTGGGGGTGTTGTGATCTTCTTGCACACATCCCGGTATCAGGGATAGGGCACTGCATGCAGGAAGATCACAACACTCCTGGTATTAATAGGGATAGGGCACTGCATGCAGGAAGATCACAACACCCCTGGTATCAGGGATAGGGCACTGTGTGCAGGAAGATCACAATACCCCAGAGGAGTGAGGGTCAGGCAGCTCCCCCCTGTCTGTGAAGCCAGCCTCTCACTAGTAATGCAGGGAGGGAGCTGTCTCAGACTTCACCATCCTCCCCCCCCCCCCTTACCCACACACCATTCACTAGCTGGGACATGGGGGAAGTGAGGAGTGAGGGTCAGGCAGCTCCCCCCTGTCTGTGAAGCCAGCCTCTCACTAGTAATGCAGGGAGGGAGCTGTCTCAGACTTCACCATCCACCCCCCCCCCCCTCACCCACACACCATTCACTAGCTGGGACATGGGGGAAGTCAGGAGTGAGGGACAGGCAGCTCCCCCCTGTCTGTGAAGCCAGCCTCTCACTAGTAATGCAGGGAGGGAGCTGTCTCAGACTTCACCATCCTCCCCCCCCCCCCTCACCCACACACCATTCACTAGCTGGGACATGGGGGAAGTCAGGAGTGAGGGTCAGGCAGCTCCCCCCTGTCTGTGAAGCCAGCCTCTCACTAGTAATGCAGGGAGGGAGCTGTCTCAGACTGGTATCAGGGTTAGGGCACTGTGTGCAGGAAGATCACAACACTCCTGGTATTAATAGGGATAGGGCACTGTAAGAGATGACTGTAGTAGATTGAATAAAGATCTGATGTTTCTGCTCTCCTCACACCAAACAAAAACAACACACAAGCAGAGAAGCCCTTCTTACAAAGCTGAGCTAGTGAGTTAAGTAGGAGGAAAAGTAAACATACTGGTGCCAGTGTGGCTACTTAAAAAATACACTTACCAACAATCAATTACATATATTTGAACTGTGTACAGTTCCAGCCAGGACCACCTTTCTAAAATGCACAGTGATTGGCAAATTCAACATGCACTAGCATTTCAGGTGCCTGCTAACAAAAATAATAAACAAACAAGTTCTAGTCACGTGAGTGCTGATCATTACATTACTTTTTTTGTCAAGCTTCCAACTGTTTCCATTTCACATCCCCCCAACCATATTGGTAACATCAATAGATAAGAGCACAGCCAGCCAATAGGAATACATACATACATATTCATTCCTAAGTGACCTTTACTGACCTGGGAAGTGTGAACACTTTGTTTCATTTTCTGTTGGTGTTCGTTAGTTTCCAGTTCCATTTCCCATCCCCCCAACCATCACCTCAGTGGTAACCTTGGTAACATCAATAGATAAGAGGGCAGCCAGCCAATAGGAACACATATTCATTCCTAACTGACCTTCAGTGACCTGGAAAGTGTTTATTTGTATCATTTTCAGTTAGTGCGCACTAAATCGAGTTAGTGCGCACTAACGGGGAGTTAGTGCGCACTAACTCGAGTTAGTGCGCACTAACACGATTTAACGATTTTTAACGATAAATCGTTAGAATTTCTATTGTATCGTGTTCTATAACGATTTAAGACGATATAAACATTATCGGACGATAATTTTAATTGTTGAAAAACGATTCACATCCCTAGATACTATACTGCTTTTACATGAGATTTAAATCATTGCATAGTCAGTGAGCCACTTCCCTTTTATATCCTAAGCTGCTGATGAGTGCATACAGTGTGTGCTGTTGGGGTTCAGTTGTCAGCCAACGGGAAGCATAGTTCATATCTTAGCACTTATTCCCAGATCTGATTCTAATGATCTACTCATCAGCAATCACAAAGACATTAAAAAGATCTAATCACTTTACTGCAAAGTTTGCACTTGTTTTGATCACAAGGGGAAAGAAACATTTTTGTCTGTAGCTGGTGATGAATTAGTCAAGTTGCAACAGATCCTCCTCACATCAGTTTTACAACATACTGAAGAATTTCATGATAAAGAACATTTACCATAAGAGTTTCTGAAGAATATGTCTGACTCTGCATCATATTGGAGAGCATTAGTACAAATAATAGTGTAAAATAAAGAAAGAACTGATCCCATCACTTACCTTTTGCACCATCAGTTCCTGTGACTGTGACATGAACTGTCTGATGAGCCAGGACTATTTACATTCATTTATAGGATCTTTTGGGATCTGATCCCTGGACACACAGGCCATGTTTTTGTTTTGTAACACCAAAGGATAATTATGCTCTCCATAATCCATCCATGAAATAATTTGATAACATTGTTTTATGGATTAGTGATATTGTAATATTTGTCCTCTAAGATAGACTTTTGTCTTCTAAGATAGTGTTAGTTCTGATACATATTTTGGGAATACCATGGTAATCTGTGCCAAGATCCTAGGCAAACTTACATGCCATACTATATTTTTATTTTATGCAATCTGTTTACAACAATACTTCATACATATAATTTTTTACACATATGGACCACAATGCCATATATCACTTATTCTAATCCCATTATATTTACCTATAGTATCCCCCATCCATGCTTTACCCTTCAATCTTCCCATTCATACCATTCACACATACCTCACATAGAACCTTAACCATATTAAAACATATTCTACAAAGTACAATCACAGTTGTCTCAAATTAACTATCTGCTTATAACAAAATGGAGTAGATTTAAAAAAAAAAAAAAAAAAAAGCGCAAGCGCGTACTTTTGATTGTGCACCAGGCATAAACAAGAGTATGCAGGATTTTATAAGGCACGCGCGTAGTCAGACGTATCGTATAAAATCCGGGATTGGCGCGCGCAAGGGGGTGCACATTTGTGCAACCTGCCCGCGCTGAGCCCTGCGCACACTGCCCGTTCCCTCCAAGGCCGCTCCGAAAATGGAGCGGCCTCGGAGGGAACCTTTTTTAAGCCCCCCCACCTTCCCCTATCTATCCCACCCCCCAGCCCTATCTAACCCCCCCTCTTACCTTATCATAGAAGTTGCGCCTGCCTCTGGCAGGCATAACTTGTGTGCGCCGGTGGACTGCCGGCGCAACATCCCTGGACCCAGTCGCAACGGGTAAGGCCTCAGCCCCGCCCCCGGAATGCACATGGCTCAGCGCCCTGCCCCCGGCCCCGGAATGCCCCCAATTGCCGCACCACCCCAGACATTACCCCTGACACGCCCCCCAGTGAATCCTCGGGACTTACGCGCATCCCGTGGCTTGCGTGCGCCACCGAGCCTATGCAAAATAGGCTCGGTGGCGCACGTACATACGCTTCTAACCCTTTGAAAATCTACCCAATGTGTTCTTCACTATGAATCTAATTTTTCATAATACACTTAGGGGTAGATTTTTTAAAAAAGCGCGAGCGCGTACTTTTGTTCGCGTACCAGGTGCAAACAAGAGTATGCAGGATTTTATAAGATATGTGCATAGCCCTTTTAACCTTCTCGAGATGGCCCTGCCAACTGCGTGCAGCCTCATGCCATGCTGAAGGCGCCACCGCCGTCACCTCAGGCTTCCCCGGCGGCTGATGAGCCAGCTTTGAGGCTGCTGTACTTCTGAGATTCCCCTAGCGTGCGCATGCCTCTCTTCTCAAGATTTAAAGGGGCCACAGTGTGCTAGGCTGTCGGACCCGCCAGGATGACGTCACTAACAGTCAGAGCTTGCCTTTGCAACAGGTTTCCTCCTAGTTGCTTCAGGTCCCCTTGACTTCTAGTCCAGCGACATTCTGTTCCAGCGACCTTCTGTTACAGTGACCTTCTGTTCCAGCGTCCTTCTGCTCCAGCGTCCGTCTATCTGTCCACGTCTCTCCAGGTAGTTCCTTCGGACTGTCTCTCTGGTACTGACATTGGCCTGTTCCTTGACTATCCTGACCTTGGTTGCTTTTTCATCCCCTATGCTGTTGGGCCATCCTTACCTCTTCAGGTCAGCAGCAGGATGTCTGACCGCGTTCCCTTGTTGATTGTGGGCACACCTCTCTACTACCTCTCTGGGAGACCCTGCGAGGCCCACCTAAGTCCAAGCAGCCTGGGTCCCTATGGGCTCCACCTGGGGGGACCTCAGGCTTCCAGTGGTGAAGCTCATCCCAGCCTCTGTCTCCTCCTGTGCTCCGCCCCCTGGGGCAGGTGCTTCCTGGCTCCAGGACAAGGGTCCACCTCCAAGCTTAACAGGTTGCAAAGGCCATGGACTCGGCTGAGTCCTCCACTATGCAGGCCATTCCTGGTCTGGTCTCCAGGGTACAAGAGCAGCAACAATGTCTTGAGACCCTGTCTTCCTCCCTGGAAAGTCTGCACGCCTAATTGGATTCCTATCCTGGGATCATCCAGAAGCTTCAATCAACGTTAGACCAAGTGGTAGTAGATGTGAATCGCCTAGCATTTCGACAAGACTTCCTAAGTTGGTTAAACATTCCACTACCTTCCTCAGCTCCACCCACACCAGCAACTGCACCGAACCCTGATCTTGGACGAGCGATCATTTCCATGCCAGCTCCACCAAATTACTCATGGGACCTCAAATGATGTCAGGATTTCTTGAATCAATGTCATATGCATTTTATGGTTCAGGTGGTGCTGTTCCTTACTGATCGGGTGAAGACTACCTTTATTTTGTCTGTTTTGGACGGCAAGGCACTGGCGTGGGCTTCCCCCTTGTGGAAGTGTACTGATCCCATGCTGAATAATCTTCCGCAATTGAAGATGCTTTTAAACAAGTCTTTTAGGAACCATGCAGACTTCTGACTATGGGATCAGATCTTCTACAGCTACATCAGGGCTCCCATTCCTTTCCGACTACACAATAGAATTCCTTACCTTGGCTACAGAATTAAACTGACAAGGGCAAAGTCTGCACGCAATCTTCTTAGAGGGCTTAGCCCCCATAATAGAAGATGAACTGGCGGCATGAGAGCTTCCTCATTCTCTTGAAGGCCTTATCAAGTTAACAGGGAGGATCGTTAGACACATCCAGGAACACTCTCAGAAAAACCGAGCTAATCTGAAGAACTGTCTTAGAGATCACTCTCTACCTTTGGGGGCTTCCAGTGAAGAACCTATGCAGCTGGGCTATACCCATCTTCCAGATGAGGAGAGAGCTTGTCGCCATCAGCTTGGCCTCTGTCCTTATTGTGGGAACTCGGGCCATCAGTTACCACAGTGCCCTAGGAGAAACATGACCTCATGTCAAGAAGTTCCTGAAACCATTCCTCTTGGTCTCACCACAACTTCTCCATCACTATTGATTATGTAGCCTTCTTTAGTGGTGACATCTTCCGTTAGTTTCTCTACTCAGGTCCTAGTGGACTCTGACGCCAGAGCAAAATTTATCCAACAAGACCTCATGGACCAGTACCAAATCCCAAATGCCCATTAACTCCACCACTGGCTCTCTCTTCAGTCCATGGGAACATCTTACCCGGGGTAATATCTCGAGCCATCCAACCCCTTACTTTGAAGATCGGTCAAGCTCACTCGGAGCTCATTTCTTTTTGTATCTTACCTACAGCGGTGAAGCCGGTCATTTTGGGCCTACCATGGCTACAAAAGCATCAGCCCCAGTTTGACTGGGCTACGGCCAACCTGATCCAGTGGTGACCACAGTGTTCAGAGTCCTGTCTGGGTCTGAGTGAACCTCCCCACTCTCTAATCATGGCCACCGCCCTGCCAAATCTTCCGAGTCCTAGTAGGAGGTCCCAAGAGACCAATTCCAACTTCCTCTACAAGAATCTGCTAAATACCATCTTTACACAGCAAAGAGAGTAACTGTCATACAGGATGACTGAATACAAAACCCTAGAAAGGGATCACAAATGAACTGTAATAGGGTTTGTGTCACTCCTGGCTTATAAAGAAGAAGAGATTCAGCATCTACGGACCAGGCTACATCCTGAAAATTAGGAGAGAGGCACCTCCATAGTCTCTTCAAAATCATGCAGACCTTCAACTGGTTCCCAGGACTACTCTGAGGAAATTACTCTCCAATGTTCCAACCAAGGTCAGTCACCATACTTGCACAAGTCCTCATTGGTGGTGCATCCAGCCTTTTTGTCCCCTCCGGAGGAGGTCTTTGAGGAGGGGATTCTGTTGCAATTGCCAGCCATCCCTATTCACCATCTCGATGCAGCCCTGCCAGCTGTGTGCGGCCTCACGCCACATTGGAGGCACCGCCGCCATCCCTCAGGCTTGCCCGGTGGCCGATGTGCTGGCTTTGAGGCCCCTGCACTTTTGGGATTCCCCTAGCATGCACGCAGCCCTCTTCTCAAGATTTAAAGGGGTCATAGCGAGCTAGGGCTGTCGGGCCTTCCAGGATGACATCACTGATCCAGTCTTATTTAAGGCAAGCTCTGACAGTCAGAACTTGCCTTTGCAACAAGTTTCCTCCTAGTTGCTTCAGGTCCCCTTGACTTCTGTTCCAGCGACTTTCTGTTCCAGTGTCCTTCTCCTCCAGTGACCTTCTGTTCCAGCATCCTTCTGCTCCAGTGTCCTTCTGCTCCAGCATCCTTCTGTTCCAGCATCTGTCTGTCCACGTCTCTCCAGGTAGTACCCTCGGACTATCTCTCTGGTACTGATCTCAGCCTGTTCCTTGACCATCCTGACTTTGGTTGCCTTGTCATCGCCTTCGCTGTTGGGCCATCCTTACCTCTTCAGGTCAACAGCATGACGTCTGACCGCATTCCCTTGTTAATCGTGGGCACGCCTCTCTACTACCTCTCTGGGAGACCCTGCGAGGCCAACCTAAGTCCAAGCAGCCCGGGTCCCTATGGGCTCTACCAGGGGTACCTCGGGCTTCCACTGGTGAAGTTCATCTCAGCCTCTGTCTCCTCCTGTGCACCATCCCCTGGGGGAAGGTGCTTCCTGGTTCCTACCATGGAGTGTTCTCCACTGCTCCAGGACAAGGATCCACCTCCAAGCGTAACAGATGGGACAAGGGACACTTCATCCCACTTGCCACATATATTTATTTCTGGACACTACCTTGACTTTCAGCTGCATCTTAATGTCCCATTACAAGGGGGCCAGCTACTTCTTGCTTCATTGGTCTCTGATGCACCTGGAAATGGCTTGGGTTATGTTGCGCCAGATCTGGCCCCTGGATGTTTGTGGTCTCTGCCCAGTTGGCAAAGCAAGTCACTTTATCCTCCATTGCCTCAGGTAAAAACGTATAATGTAATTTATCAAAATGTGTTATGGAATTAATGCCTGAATGCATGTGATACCATTACTTGTGCAAATGCAAATTTTAACAAGTGGTGAGATTGAGGAGGGGTTTGGGTAGGATTAATGAAATTGAAGGGCATTATCGCACACCTGAAATAGCTTCACCTTTTTTCCTGGCATTAAGCTGGGGGATGGAGGAGGCATTTTACAGTATTCAATTATTTGTATCACTATAGGAGGGCCAGCTAATAACTCGAGGTAAAGGATTTGGTGGTGGCTTAGGGTTTGGGGCAACTTTTACATGCAGAGTGAGACATCCAAACAGCACAGTACACCTCAGGGAAGATTTCACATCATTTGTAGTGAGGAAAGTCTCACAAAGATGATATTTCTACTATGTTCAATCACCCTAGCTTGATACTACACTGGCATAGAGCCCATCAAGCTAGGGTGAGAGAATAATGTAGAAATCTCAACTTTGTGAGAGACTTTCCTCACTCCAAATGACATAAAATCTTCACTGAGATGTACTATGCTTATCGTACATATCACTCTGCATGTAAAAGTTGCCCCCAAACCCTAAACCACCACCAAAACATCACATTGAGTTATTAGCTGGCCCTATAATGATATAAATAATTGACTGATATGAAGACCTTGCAAAGAGTCTCTCTACACTCTCTTTTTTTCTCTCTCTCTCTCTCTCTTTCCATTTCCATGAAAAGTTATTGCATTTTAATGAATCTATGAGCTAGATTGTGAGCCCTGTGGAGACAGAGAAATAACTCCACTACCTGAATGTAATCTGCTTTGAAGTGCCAAAAAACAAAATATAAAAATGAGATACATAAATAGCACGATGCTCCAGGACCCCTCCAATGACCATCTCATTATCCTGGATGCTGAACTTGATAGCTCTGAGATGATGGTGTCTTGCTGCCTGGCTGCCAGAAGGGGGTGCCCCTTCCAAAGAGGTTCTCCCCCTTCCTCCCCCTTCCTCCCCCCCTGTCCCTGCCCTGCCAACTCCATTCCCCTCTGCCCTCTCTATCCCTAATCTGACATCCACCTGCCGATCCCTTACCTCCTCCTATTCCTTGCCTCCTCCTATCTCTACTACTGTCCCTGTTGCTACTCTTATTCCTCATTCCCTTAGCAATCCTGCCCATATCCTCTCCCCTCTCCCCCTCCCCCTTCTCATCTTTCCACTTCTCTCTTTCCAAGCCTCTTAGGTTCCATCCTCTACACTCCTCCTCACCACAAATACCACTCATTCACCAACACTCTTCCACTTCTCCTCACTCCTGCACACACACTCCTCCACATCACTCCTCCTCATCCTGCTATCTATAGTGCTAAACAATCAGAACAATCAATTATATAATAGCTTTAATAGGTTCAGTCATATAGATGAACCACTGACTTGTATAATTACAGAAGAAAGCAGGAAGATGTATTCCAAAATACACAGGAACAAATACATACACAGCTTGATTTTAAAAGGGCCACGTGTGTAAATTACAGGGGTTATGAACGTGGCCGGGCCATGCACTTGCCACTCACATTTTGCAATGTGCCTGGTCACACGCATAACCCCATTAAATGAAGAAGTGCCGGGCCCCTCAAAAGGGGTGGGCCAGCAGGCATGGTCTGGGCGGGAAGGGGCGGTTCATGGGAGTGGCCGGTACAGCACCACAAGCCACTGTCCTGGGGAAGTGCGCACTGGCAGCCGGCCAGCATACAGAGATTACTTTTGCTCCTCCACATCAGTAAGCACCAAAATAAAATATCTTGGGATTGAAGGGGAGGGAGGAAGGGTAGAGTTAGGGGTAGGAAAGTTCCCTCTCAGTCCGCTCTTTAATTGGGGCAGACTGGGAGGAAACTGTGAGGGGCCCAATTGTGTTGCCATGAATATTTTTCTACAATAACCTCCCCTTGCATACAGAACAGTTCACCCACCTATACATGTGCATGCGGACATGAGAAACCGGCATGCACATGCGCATGAGACCTGCATTTTATAACATGCATAAGTGTTATAAAATCAGCGCATCCATATGAGTGAGCCAGGAACCACACACACATGGACACGCACTCATGGGTCTTAACATTGACCACCTATATTAGCAATTCATGTCAATAATGGTACCAGCTCAGTTCATAAGATACAACATATTAGCAGGAGCAATAAACTTGGGAAGATACTAAGGGATACAACGTTGCTATAACAAAAGAGCACAAATGTGTTTAAACTGGCCACAATGTGTACAAGTACCTTGACCAGACAAAACACAAAGGGGCAGATTTTCAAAGGGTTACGCACACAAGATACGTGTGTAACCCCCAAAAAGCTGCCCCTTCCACCCCCTGAGTGCGCTGAGCCTATCTTGCATAGGCTCGGCGGCGCACACAAGCCCCGGGACGTGCATAATTCATGGGGCTTTCCTTTCTGCGGGGGCATGTCGGGGGCATGTCGTGGGTGATGCGTCATCAGGGGCATTCTGGGGAGGGGCCATGGGCGTGGTTCCACCCCAGGGGCGTTCCGAGGGAGTGGCCACAGCCTACAGACCAGCACGCCAGCCGGCTGGCGTAATTTGTAAAATAATGGTAGGGGTGGGGAATTAGTTAGGGCTGGAGGGTGGGTTAGATAGGGGAAACGAGGGGAAGGTGGGGGGGCCGGAAGGAAAGTTTCGTCCAAGGACGCTCCGATTTCGAACAGAGGATGGCTGTGCGGCTCAGCGCATGCAGGCTGCCGATTTTGCGCAGCATGTTATAAAATCGGGAGTAGATTTGTTTTGCGCTGGGTTGCGCAAACAAATCTACTCCTGTGCGTACCTTTTAAAATCTACCCCAAAGCTAATTAGACATGCATTCCAGAGTGCCTAATCAGTCAATTACAAGTATCACAACACAAGTACACAGTAATAGTAAAGGTCGGTTCAGTGTGCTGCGGCAGTCAAAAAAGCAAACAGAATGTTGGGAATTATTAGAAAGGGAATGGTGAATAAAACGGAAAATGTCATAATGCCTCTGTATCGCTCCATGGTGAGACCGCACCTTGAATACTGTGTACAATTCTTGTCGCCGAATCTCAAAAAAGATATAATTGCGATGGAGAAGGTACAGAGAAGGGCTACCAAAATGATAAGGGGAATGGAACAACTCCCCTATGAGGAAAGACTAAAGAGGTTAGGACTTTTCAGCTTGGAGAAGAGACGGCTGAGGGGGGATATGATAGAGGTGTTTAAAATCATGAGAGGTCTAAAACGGGTAGATCTGAATTGTTTTTTTACTCTTTCGGATAATAGAAAGACTAGGGGGCACTCCATGAAGTTAGCATGTGGCACATTTAAAACTAATCGGAGAAAGTTCTTTTTCACTCAACGCACAATTAAACTCTGGAATTTGTTGCCAGAGGATGTGGTTAGTGCAGTTAGTATAGCTGTGTTAAAAAAAGGATTGTATAAGTTCTTGGAAGAGAAGTCCATTACCTGCAATTAATTAAGTTGACTTAGGTAATAACCACCGCTATCATTAGCAACGGTAACAGGGAATAGACTTAGTTTTTGGGTACTTGCCAGGTTCTTATGGCCTGGATTGGCCACTGTTGGAAACAGGACACTGGGCTTGATGGACCCTTGGTCTGACCCAGTATGGCATATTCTTATGTTCTTATGTTCTTATCGTCACTATGTTTTCAAACTTGAGGGTATTCTGCTAAGAATTGCATATATTACCCAAAAATTGTGAGTAGAGACTGGCAGGGCAACTTTTGTACTGACACTGCCAAGCTATTGTTTAACAATGCCTGATGAAGGCCAAAAAGCTTGGTTTCTTAACATTCAAAATAACTTCAAGGACAGCTCCACCAGATGTTGGTGTTTCGAGATCCAGGGTCAGGTGGTAAAATCCCAAATAACACTTTGTTTCGCTGAAGTGGATTCCTTAGGGAAGATCCTTGTTACAGGTGAATAGAAAAATCTGTGACAAAAATTCAAATGTTTAGAAAAAAGAGTTATCTGCTTGTGAAACAAAGAATCCCCAAACAATGTGACCTAACTGCAGGAAACCTGGATTGTAATGAAATCTGAAAAAATGTAAAATCTATGCAAATGAATATGCAATCAGAGTGTGGAACAAGTAATGGTCCATAGACAGTTCAAAAAACATTATATTCCTTATTTCCAATGACAACTCATCTGTTCCAGTATATCCAATGTGATATATTTAAAATTGTCCCCCTCAAGAAAGAAAATATTTACACGAGAGGTAAATTAGTTTAAAGATTACTAGCCTGTTTCATCAAGGCTGTTCCCAACACCCCCAGAGGGAAGGGCCAATCTCACAACTATCAGCTGAATGAAGAAATAAAAGTATTAAATGTCCACTAAATGACTAAATATAACTAATTCTCATACAGAGTACAATAACATCCGGTGTCCAAAACTATTAAGTAATGAGGTAAAAGTTGAATGTATAAGTTCCATGCATAGAATCGATAGGGCACGTCCATAGTGATAAAACATACAACCCTCACAAATGACTAACAAATATATGTTTATAATTGAATATATAATTTAAATATATGAATGAATACAAAATAATAAGATAACAGATAACAGAGGAATACTGACCAGAGCTGGCAGGAGCCTGCTTGCTCCATGTTAGCTTGAGGGGAAGGTGAAATGCACCTTGCTGGATCCCTTCAATATAATAAGGGGCCTTGAACTAGAAAAAAAACCTTCAAAAACCTTTCCAACAGCAGAAATCTGCCAAAAAAGAGCTGAAAACATGTGGTTAGGCAGGCTAGTAATATTCATACACTCATAAGATGCACATGGCATACAGATGCACATAACATACAGAGACCAAGATGCAATGCATGATTGCTACTGTTTTAGAAAAGCAGTAATAAAAGAGGACGAAAACGAGAACTGCAGAGGCTGAGAAGACCTTAGTATTAAGTCATATTTGAGACAGACTTGCTATAAAAAGCCTGCAGTTGCTCAAAGGACTGAAAACTAACATCCATTGCTACTACCAGCCTGAGGCACAGGAACTACCCAGAAAAAAAAAAAAAAGAAAGGCAAAATTACCTGCAACCCATGGGAGTAAAGACCCAGGAAAAATGGCATCGTTCAAACTTTATAGAGACTGCCGAGTAATATTAAATTTGGAGAACCTTTCAAGAAAGCTAAAACAAAAAACCTGTGATGAATGAGAAAAATATTAGCAATACAGACTGCAGACTTGAACATAAAGGGGTAGATTTTAAAAGGTGCGCGAGTGTGTCCATGTGCGTGAGCTACCCGATGCGTACACATGGACACGAGATTTTACAATAGGCGTGTGCATGTTATAAAATCGGGGATCAGTGCGCAAGGGGGTGCACAGTCGTGCACCTTGCTCTCGCCATGCCGTGCTGCCTTCCCTCTGAAATCGGAGTGGCCTGGGAGAGAACTTCCCATCCCCCTAAACTGACTTTCCCACCCCCTTCCTCTAACCTTTATCCCCCCCCCAGCCCTTCACTAACCCCCCCAATTTATTATTTATGTTTTGCACCTGCCTGGAGGCAGGCACAGGTTGCACACCCTCGCTGCCTGATGGCACGGGATCCTCTGAAACAGCGGCAAATGGCCACTGTGTCAGAGGCCTCTGCCCCCCCCCCCCCATGTCCCACCCCGGACCTCCCCGCCCATGCCCCGTTCCCGGACCGCTCCTTTAGTAAAGCCCTGGAACTTACACGCGTCCAGGCACTTTACAGGTGTTGCCAGGCTATTTGAAAATAGGCCCGGTGCACGTAACCCTTTGAAAATCCGGCCCAAAATGTATTACTGGTCAGCCCGTGATGAATTTGTGAAATGACAGGCAGACCAGACAGGGAGCTGAAAAGTCCCCGGTTGTTTGGAACCACTAAAACCAAAGGGATAAGATTAAACAAAGGAACTATTTTAAATGATCAGTTAAAATAACCAGAAAGAACTTCAATTGACCGTGCTCTTGGCCATGATGATTCAGAACCCTTTAGATAAGGACAAAACAAATGAAACAAAAATATACTAGGTAGGAAGAACACGGCTGAAAATCCAGATGGGTCCCTATGGGTTATCTAGACCTTTAATCTCTACATTCGAACAGTTGGTTTTATTAGATGTATCAGCAATGGAAACCACCCACCCTCCCTATATTAATAATTGGTCCCATACTGAATATTTAGCTTGCCGTACACTATAATGGGATCTGCCCTGCAATCATCCTGGATACTACAGATTATAATGAGGAAACTTTCAAACAACTATCTGATGAGAATGTCTACATCCCTTTTGCATCTGATCCTATTCCAGCATTACAAACACTCAATAAACAAGTACTGCTCGCAAACACATCACCCCCAAAAGAATTACATTTCCTTTTTGAACCTTTTCCTTGGGTTCCACTGTTCTATTTTTTTCCTGACATCCACAAATCTTTGATTTATGCTCCAGGATGCCCGATAGTATCTGGGATTGTTTCCGTTGTGGTACCAAGTTTGTGGATTCACTCATCTGCTCTCGTGTCCCTATTGTTAAGCGCCATGCCATTTTTTAGGACGCTTTTGGCCAGGGAGACAAGAATACTTAAGATCTTCAGTGTAAACAATAATCTTTTATTGAACAATATAAGTATTCCCGGGAGATACTGATGTCATGCCTCTGACAACCTGTCCACCAGCATCTCATCGTATACAGGAAGTGATCCTTTTATAGATAACATACAATATTGTGGAAGCTTCTAGACTTGCGTGACTGCCCAAAGAATCATTTACATATGTTGTCATGCCAACCACATGATGACTATCACTGAACTGCCCTGATTAGTTTTCCCAGGAGGTGGGGCTCATTTACCAATCACTCTTTAGGTAGTCTTTTGTTCTGTTAGAATCTTGCTGGTCAAGGTAATTAACACATCTGTGGCTGTGTTGATAAAAACTCCTGAGAATAGTGCCTGAAGCTCCCGCCATTGGTTTCTTCTTTGTGACCCTATGAATAGGCATCACCTTTCTGGTGCCAGCATGCCTGCCTTTTTAGATATCAAGGGGAGTTCTGCAGGTCATGCTCAGAATGTCGGTATAAAAAATAATAAATAAATAAAAATAAAATAAATAGAGTTCATTCAGTCCAGGCAGGCTAAAGAAAAGCAGAGGATTCTGGGGATTACTTTCTCCATGTTGGTTTTCTGTTCAGGCCCACTGATCACTATAGGCAGATTATACGCTTGATTCTCAGATTTTATTTTACAAATGCAGGCTATTCAGTGCATTGAAGATACCAGTAACAACAGATATTGCTGCTTTAGACACCTGTGTTCTGAAAGATGCCACCCATCAGATGGTCTCTGAGGTGATCAGTATTCAAGGGAGCAGACTGGGAGGGAACTTTCCTACCCCCTACCCTAACCTCCCTTCCACTCTCCTCCCCACTCTCTAAAACCCTTTTTTAAAATCTTTTATCTTTTGCTGTGCAAGTTACTTCAGGGCCTGTACTGAAGTAAGTTACATGCGCCGGCATTTGGCCAGCGCGCGGGGCTCCAGGATAGTGAGGTTTGGCGCTGCACAGACTGCCCCGCTCTGCCCCCGACCAGCCTTTCTTTGAGGCCCTGCCATTTACACGCATCCTGGGATTTACGCATGCCGGGGTTTTAAAATCCGGCCTTTAGTGTACAGGTCTGGGAACACATGGTGGGGATGTACACTTCTCTTATTTAAATGTCTCTCTTATTTACTTAATTGGCCAGTTTTGAATATTGATCCCATAGGGCCGGATTGTAAAGGCTGGATTTACGCGCATAGAGTGCCTTACACACCAGGCTTATTTTCAAATGCCCCAGCGACATGCGTAAAGCCCCGGGATACGTGTAAGTCCTGGGGCTTTACTAAAGGGGCGGTCCAGGGATGGAGCAGGGGTAGGGCCAGAGGCTTTCGCTAGCCAATCCAACTCTACACCACCCAGTCCAGTAACGGCAAATGTTCCTACATGGTTACCAGTTCCACTACGATATGCAGAAGTCCCCAAACTCTGATGGGGGATTTTTGAACCAATGCCTGATGCACTTTTCCCTGCAACCTGCTCAGTTCCCTACCAGTTCCGTGAAAATCACTTTCATTATCTCCCTCTTGGATAGCAAGGTCTTGGATTTGGCATCACCCCTATGGGAACGAGGGGATATACTACTCCAGGATAATCAGCTGTTCCTGCAGGCCTTTAGGCAGGTGTTTGAAGAGCCTGGATGTTTAGCCATGTTGGCCTCAGATTTGCTCTACCTTCACCAGGGTTAACGGCCATTGTTTGACTACACCATCAAGACCCACACCCTGGCCTCTGAATCAAATTGGTAAGAGGATATTCTCCATGTCATTTTCCTTGAGGGCTTGTTGCCCTATAGCAGTGAGAGAGCTACTGGAGTCCCTTGATGCCATGATCAATCTGACGGGAAAATTTGACCAACACCTCCAACAACAAGCCTGAGAACGTCTGGTCCCTTGCAGACACATGCCTTAGCACCCACTTTTTCACAACCTCTCCTACCTGCTACTCTGGAGGTAGCCTCTGTGGGACATTCAGAGGAACCTATGCACTTGGGCTAAACTCATATTTCGGCCAAAGTGAAATTCTGCCATTGCTGCCTCAGCCTCTGCTTTTTCTGCATTGAAATGTGGAATCTGGTAAATTGTTGTCCACAGAAGCTGGGAAATGAGCCAGTCTAGGAGCCAGAGGAGACAAGCTTCTAGGCTGTACCAACACAGCCTGCCAACTGATGCTTCCAGTATCCATTGTGGAAGATGGCCAAACATTCCCCACACTCTCCCTCATGGACTTGGAGGCCAGCGGGAATTTTATTACCCACACTTTGGGAAAGGAACTGCAGCTGCCCACAAAGGCCCGTGAATGCCCTCTGTATATTTCTTCAATCTATGGAGAACCAATGCCGGGGCACATCGGGTTTACGACCAACCTCTGCACAAGCCTTCTGCATGAAGAGCAAATTACATTTGATGTTCTGGAGAGGGCTGTCTTGGGTTTGCACTTGCTCCAGCAACATTCACCCCAGTTTGACTGGGGAACTCTCCAGATCACCACTTAGGGGCTGTTATTGCTCATCCCGCCAGGAGGGCAGAGTTAGCAATCTATTAGGTTCCAGCTCCTCTGGGAGGAGGAGTTAGCAAACTGTTGTGGCTCAACCTGCCAGGAGGGTGGAGTTAACAGTCTGTATCGACCAGCTTCACTGAGGGGAGGAGTTGGCAGTCTGATATGGCTAACCCCGCCAAGAGGGCAGAGTTGGCAACAGGGTATGCGCTGGTTCATAAGAACATATGAACATAAGAAATTGCCATGCTGGGTTAGACCAAGGGTCCATCAAGCCCAGCATCCTGTTTCCAACAGAGGCCAAACCAGGCCACAAGAACCTGGCAAATATCCAAACACTAAGAAGATCCCATGCTACTGATGCAATTAATAGCAGTGGCTATTCCCTAAGTCAACTTGATTAATAGCCATTAATGGACTTCTCCTCCAAGAACTTATCCAAACCTTTTTTGAACCCAGCTGCACTAACCACATCCTCTGGCAACAAATTCCAGAGCTTTATTGTGCATTGAGTGAAAAATAATTTTCTCCGATTAGTCTTAAATGTGCTATTTGCTAACTTCATGGAATGCCCCCTAGTCCTTCTATTATTCAAAAGTGTAAATAACTGAGTCACATCTACTCATTCAAGACCTCTCATGATCTTAAAGACCTCTATCATATTCCCCCCTCAGCCTTCTCTTCTCCAAGCTGAACCGCTCTAACCTCTTCAGCCTTTCCTCATAGGGGAGCTGTTCCATCCCCTTTATCATTTTGGTTGCCCTTCTCTGTACCTTCTCCATCACAACTATATCTTTTTTGAGATGTGGCAACCAGAATGTAGAATGAAAGAGCTAGCACTCTGTTATAATTCTGCTTTGGAGTTGAGCAATCTGAGACAGACCTGCTAGGGAGTTAGCACTTAATATAATCTATGTACTGAAGTAGAAATCTGTTATGGATCTGTTCCCTTGAAGAAAGAGTAGCAGCAATGATACTCCATAGGCAGAATTAATGAACTAATGTAGGTTGGCTCCCACAGAGTGGCAGATGATATAATACCGCTCTATTAGTGTAAGGAATGAACACTTAGTAGAAATGGTGAATCCCTGGGCCGATGGCAGATGACAGCGCCCTCAAGAGGAGATCCTGAGAGGAACCACCGGCTAGCCTGGAGTATTGAGACAAACACAGATAGTTCTTTATTAGACTGGAAGTAGAACCACCAGAGATGGCAGTAGTGAGTTGATATGCTCGGCAAGGCTGAAGTCCTTCATATACTGGAATAGCGATCTTTGAGTTGCTGAGCTGTAGAGAGAGACTATAGGTAGTGAGTAGACAGGGAATGCTGGATACATAACCAGTAGTGGAAGATACTCTCACAATGCTAGATGTCTGTAAGGTCCTCTTATGCAACAGAACGTCTTCAGTATTCAGGAACAGGAGCCACAAGTGAGTACTTGTTACTGTAAGCAGTCTGAAATAGCAACTCACAATAACTGTGTATGAGATGGCCTCTGGAGTAGAAGAGAGTTGAGGAGAGTTGAGGAACATATGCCCTTGTGGAGCGAGTACCGGTTCCTATCTGCAATCTGTAAGAGCAATCCATAGATATAGGTATGCAATATCTTCTGAGAAAGAAGAGAGTTTGTGAAGGGTTTTAGGAACATGGGTCCTCATGGAGCGAGTACTGGTTCATATCTGCAATCTGCAATAACTCACGATCTCCGTACCTGCGATAACGTCTTAGACAGAAAGGAGTCTTTGGGATTAGGAGCGTAGGCCCTCATGGAGCGAGTACCAGTTCCTATCTGAATAGAACTCACAGTGTTCATGTCTGCAATCACTTCCAGGCAATATGAGTCTTCTGAGTCTTCAGGAACATAGGCCCTTGTGGAGCGAGTATTGGATCCCGTCCTGTATCTGAAATCAAGAAGAGAGAGAGTGGGGCCCCCGAGGAGCGGGTACCCCTAGGTAAGTTTGTAGAGGCAGAGCAGCGGAGAAAGATTCCTCCTTGCTAACTCGATTTGTAGTTGCAAGCAAAGACCTTTTATGTTGGAAGCAGATGATGTCACTATGGGGGTCACCCCCGAGGTTCGCGCCCTTGCCGGTACAAATCTGGAGCACATGCATGTGCCCTTACATCATCAGGAACATGGCAGATCCATAGCATCAAGCCAGCCCAGGGATTCCGGGACTCAGAGGCAGGGAGAAGCCGTGACAGCATCTGTCTGTCAGACCCTAAGGGCGTTGCCACAAAGGTAGAGAGGGTGGAGCGAGGACGAGAATAGGCACAAACGCAACAGGGGCTTCATTGCTTCAAGAATTGCCTTAGATGGTTCCAGACCATGATCACAATTCCCCTGCCTAGTACTCCCCTGGACCTCCCACCATAGCAGCAAGACTTCATGGACATCGTCTCGAAAAGCTAGGCAGAGATTTTGCCAGAACATCGGCACTTTGACTGTGCCATCAACCTTTTTCCTGGTGGTATTACCCGGGTGTACCCTCTTTCCTCTCTGGAATCTTCAGCAATGTCACAATACATCCAGGAGAACCTCGCCAAGGGCTTTATTCAACCTTGCTGGAAGGGGCAGGATTTTTCTTCGTGGCCAAGAAGGATAGAACCTTATGCCCCTGCATAGAATACCAAGGCTTAAACGCCATCACAAAGAAAGACAGATATCCCCTGCCACTTATCTCAGTGCTATTGGATTGCCTCAGGAGTGCCAAGGTCTTCTCAAAGCTGGACCTGCATGGAGCTTACAACCTCATCCATATCCAGCTAGTAGATGAGTGGAAGATGGTCTTCAACACCTGGGACAGCCATTATGATAACCCCATAATGCCATTCGGCCTGTGTAACTCTCCCGCAATGTTCCAGCACATGATGAATGAGATCTTCCGAGACCTCCTGTATGCCCTGGTGGTAGTCTACCTAGATGACATTCTTGTATTCTCCCAAGACGTCCTGACCGATCATTAGCTTTGCAGGCAGTTTTCTAACATCTCCAAGAACACTGACTGTACACCTAAATTCAAAAAGTGCTCTTACCATTTTTAGGGTATATCGTATCCAGCCAAGGCTTCCAGATGGATCCTGAGAAGGTGCATAGTATTCAGGAATGGGCTCAAACTTTGACCCTCCATGGACTCCAGAGGCTTCTGGGTTTTGCAAACTTTAATCATAAGTTCATCCTACACTATTCCCAGCTCATGACCCTGCTGACTGTGTTCACCCGGAAGGGGGCTGATAACAGGAACTGGCTACCTGAGGTGGTCTCAGCCTTCTCTGACCTCAAGCAAGTCTTTCTGTTGGATCCCTGCCTTTGACACCCTGATCCTGAACACCCCTTCATCCTGGAGGTCGATGCCTGCTCCCTAGGTGTAGGAGCTGTCCTATACCCCAAATATTGTGCACTGCATGTTACAGGCCTCTGCTATTCCCTCTATAGGCTATTTTGGCATGAATTGCCAGCCTACACAGCCTGCACACCTGTAATGGACAATCACCTGTACAACATAAGCTATGGTCAAGACTTTCACTGTAGGTCTCAAAGCTGTAATGTTTGTCTTGAAAGTTGACAGGCAGGTACACAACAGTACCCTTTGCTGGATTCTGAGGGCCTGTTATGCCACCCTTGCAAGACGCACATCATGTGCTGTAATTATGAGCATATCAGATGGTTAGCACTATAGCTGACAACATCTAACTCAACTCCTGTCAGGCAACATTAATGAACTTTTAAGGCTCAGCAAAGGTCCAGGCTATCTTGGACTCTCTTACTGGATGTTGTGGGTAGGCAGTCACATGTGGCTATCACATAGCAAACTGTAATGTTTTTCTTATGCCATTGGTAAAGGAGATTCAGGTTATGGTTGCTGGCCATGGCTTCTCATCCTTATACACATGCCTAATACGCCTGCAGAGATAAGATACAACTAGGCTTTATGTGCTACCCGCACAGTCATAGTATGCACCTTTGGCCTTCTTAAAAGCCATTTTCGCTGTTTGGACAAGACGGGGGGAGCTTTAATGTATGCCCCAAACAATGCTGCCAAGATTATCCTACTGTGCTGTGTTTTACTGTTTTCCATAATATGGCAGTACGTCATGGAATAGCAATGGATATATGTCCAGATCTCGCACGGGATCCCACATGTGTCAATGCCAGAGCCCAGGAGACCACACCAAGTGGCCGCCAGATTCACCAGAACCTTATACTTTCACACTTTTCCAGATGGGCCTGGCCTATGAAATTGCCTTGCATTGGTAGGTCTGGCTGAAGAATATGAGCAGTGCTTCCACTCATGAGGCCTTTTCGTTGTTACACTTTTTGTCTAAGTATCTGGCACCTTTTCATTTATGTCTTGATAATGGACCATTGCACTGTAGTTTGAATAAAAAATGTCCTGCCAATTTAACAGTTTTTACATGGGTCAGCCACCTTCTGTTCTGCCTGCATCTCGCAGGAAAAGAGGCACATCTGTTAACACAGTCTGTCGCCTACCTAGCAGCATGTGGCCTCACTGCCATCACGGGAGCACCTCTCTGTCAGTTTGAAATGTGCATGTCACAGTGTTATAAGTGTAGCACTGGAGAACATGCTTCATGACCATGGACAGTGGCAGCTGTACAATTGGTGTGTGTCTGTGGGTATTGACAAGGACCTTCCCAGAGAATAGTGTCACCTGGCTTTTATCAGTTTACCTGTGATGTCACACCTGCATGAATAACTTCATTCGACTTAGATGTGTACATACAGGTACACATCCTAGTTCCTACATGTGTACAGGTTTAGATAGTGTGGATATACTTTACATAGAGCCGACATACCAGGCAGGTGCTTTGGAAGTGTGCACCATGGTTGGCTACAATACAGCACACAACATACAGCTTTGCTCTCTCACCTTTCCTTATAAGCAGGCAGAAGGTCATGGTGCTATTAGTGTCTGGTTTAACTATGTGCATAGCTCCTTTGAACCTGCCATTGGACTTTCAGAATGGAAGGTTTCCAGAATAGATGGCCCCAAGGTCAACCGATTGGCTGTGATGACATAATGTTGGTGTGACAGGTGTTCTAATATATATATATATATATATATATATATATATATATATATATATATATATATATGTGTGTTTGAAGAACCACTTACAGGACAGTGAAGGCACATTATTCAAAGAGTTACTGGCCATCTCTCACTGCATTAGTCAAATGAGACCCCAGTGTTACAGCTGGCTCATCTTTCATAAGAAGATGTTAGCATCATGCAGACGAAGGGTTAACCTGCCTTTAAGTAGTCTTTCACATGATGACTCACTGTCATATCCCTATGGCAGGTTGTTGGAAAGTCCTATTCATTACAGTGTCAGCTATTCATGTGCTGTTACAATCTGAGCTTCTGTTTGTTCCTTCAAGATAACCACTATGTTGAAAGTAATACTACACTTAGTACATTTTACGTTGCATGTGTTATGTGTGAGGCCATGCAAAGCAGCACATAGTATCAAACACTAACCATATTGTACTGCTAACAACCTAATGCTACACACTTGCAGGCTTTCATTATTTATAGCTTCAGCTCTTCCACATATGTGTGAAGGTCTGTGAACAGCAGAAAAGCTGAAGTGTTCAGTAAGTGCTGTAACAGTTTGGCATTATTATGAATTTTGAGGTGTCATTTGGTCCAATTCAGTCCATACAGGGTGGGCTATGTGGCTTTATCAGAAGCTAAACTGTGGTCAAACGAACCTGATGGACTCAGCAAGCATCCTCAGATGCACTCCATTCTCATTCACTAGGGCTACTGCTACCACAGATGTCAGGTGGTTATCATGCTTGATGAAGCCCTTAACATGTTTGCATCGTGCAAAGCTGACATGTACAGTGTGTTAAACCATTCCGCGGCCCTTTAGGAAATCTGCCATTAAGTCCATGTGAAAAATGGCTGTGACAGAGGTGTTTCCAGAATGCTGCTATACTTAATGTTTGTGGAGGAAGGAGTGGCAATGACAGATAACCAGTGACAGTAAGCTGACAATGAGCACCTTTAATCAAATATTGACAAGCTTGGCATTCACAGAGTACCATAGGACAATGTGTCTGTGAAGGGGCAGCAACCTGTAGTGGGTACTGCTAACATATATGAGCGTGATACCTAGGCTATGTTGTTCTGAGTGCACCTTGGTCACTCGGTCACTTATTGTGTGCGGGGCCTGCAGCTTTTTGGCCTTCCGCACTTGGGTCTCTTTCAGATAAGATGTTAGCGGGTAATCTGGTTCTAGGTCCTTTTGTCACTATTACCTTTTTTACTGCTTTGAGGTAGTAGAAGCTGTCTGTAGCTCATGGACCTCTGACAGTGACCCGATATGTACTGGGCTCAGTATGGTACAAAATATTACCATTAGTTTTCATTAACAAATGGAATTACTTGGTAAATGTGCTGTTTTTGCAGGTGCAAGGTGTGGCAGTGCCCATACTGATAATTGAAGTAGTTAGGCACATATGGTTTTTATACTCACTTTGTACAGAGCAACACAGCAAGGTTTGGCCAGAAAGTGCTTGCAGTAAGTCACGTCAGGCAGTGTTTATGTGTAGCTTGACCAAGCCACCTTTCACATACTGTTAACTATTTATGCTGGCAGCTTGTATACTTAATGACAAGGCCCATGTCTGTGTGCATGTTGTGCTGCCTGGAGAGTGACAGTAAATAATGAATATTTACTGCTTGCACCACAGATATCTTCCACAGCCTTATTGTCCAGCATGCAGCTTCACACACTACATGTACATAGAAAGGTGGCCCATTCCCTTACTGTGTGTCTGGATGGGCATTCTCTCACAATCCTGACACCTGACACCTGGATTGTGCAAAAGCTGTCACTGAGTACAATGTTTGTATCTGTTTCAGATCAGACAGTATGGCCATTGCGTTCCCCACAGCACAACAACTTTTGCACCTCCACCTATTTGCTGGGCACACATATTAACCTTACACCAGCTCTGTATAGGGCATATGAAATTGATCATTCAGTGTCATGCAACGACTTTCCTGAATATACCTTCCTAGAAAGCCAGGGGCCCCCCTTTAACTATTCAGTGTAGTTAAACTAATACATTATACCAACATTGTGTTCCAGTTTGCTGTGTTTGGAGTGAGTCTTCTTACACAGTGTCAAGTGCATTGCCACAAGTGCACAACAGGAGTGCGTCAGTACTGTGTGGAACTGCATCTACTGAGGTGGCAAGTAGCAGAGGGAGTGGTGTATTGCTGTGTATCAGGAACACCTCTATAGTGAGACTCCCATGCCTATAGTGGCCTCCCTTGTGGGTGTGTAAAGTAAGTTTCTACTAAGGCTTCCCTTATACCTACTGTACACACTCCCAAAGCAAGGGCATAATGCATACTGCTTCATATAATACTAATACAATGGTCAGACCTACTGATCAGGCTTCAGCTGCGAGTGTGCACAAATTCCCCTTAAGGGTATTCAACCAGTGCTACACATAACCTCAAAATATTATTAGAACGGCAAGTGTACAATGTAGTGATCTGTAAATAGTGTTATAGGCAAATTGCATAGCTGTCATTAAATAGCAAGCTCTTGTTTATAAACTGATACAGGCAGTACATGCAGTGTAAGGGTGTATTGTAGACCAATGTGATTCTTAGGGATGTGCAGCCAAAAAGTTTTCGTTGCATACGTGATACGTATTCATGGGGGGTCAATTCTGTTTCATGCGGAAGTATGGAGAATTCCATAAGTTGTCGATCTGTAAATACGTTACTACGGCGAGTTAAATTAGTTTCCCAGCTAAAATTAAAATTAACTACAACCCCCCACCCTCCTGACCCCCCCAAGACTTACCAAAACTCCCTGGTGGTCCAGTGGGGAGTCAGGAAACCATCCCTGCACTCGTTTGCAGTTTCATCACGGCGCCGATAGCCTGTGTCACAGGGGCTCCCGGACCCCTGCTGGACTTTTGGCAAGTCTTGTGGGGGTCAGGAGGCCCCCCAAGCTGGCCAAAAGTCCCTGTGGGTCCAATGGGGGTCCCGGAGCAACCTGCCGTCCGATGCAAGGACTCAAAATGGCGCCAATAGCCTGTGTCACAGGGGCTACCGGTGCCATTGGTCAGCCCCTGTCACATGGTAGGAGCACAAGATGGCACCAGTGACCATGTGACAGGGACTGATCAATGGCACCGGTAGCCCCTGTGACACAGGCTATCGGCGCCGTGATGAAACCGCAAACGAGTGCAGGGATGGCTTCCTGACTCCCCGCTGGACCACCAGGGAGTTTTGGTAAGTCTTGGGGGGGTCAGGAGGGTGGGGGGGGGGTTAAATTTTTATTTAGGAGGCCGAATAAAACAGAAATCTGTTTAATACATGGGAAGTTGCGATGCGTTTCGCCTCCCCACGTATTTAACAGATAGAAAAAAATAAGTTGCGGATTACAAATCCATGGAAAATGGATGCACATCCCTAGTGATCCTGCATAGCATGCAATGCTCTTTGGGGCGGATTTTAAGAGCCCTGCTCGCCTAAATCCGCCTAAATCCGGGCGGATTTAGGCGAGCAGGGCCCTGCGCGCCGGTGCGCCTATGTTCAATAGGCCTACCGGCGTGCGCAGACCCCGGGACTCGCGTAAGTCCCGGGGTTTGGCGAGGGGGGCATGTCGGGGGCGTGTCGGGGGTGGGCCCGGTCGGCGCGGCGTTTTGGGGGCATATCGGGAGCGTTTTGGGGGCGGGCCCGGGGGCGTGGCCACGCCCTCCGGACCTGCCCCCAGGTCGCGTCCCGGCACGCTAGCGGCCCGCTGGCGTGCGGGGATTTACGCCTCCCTCAGGGAGGCGTAAATCCCCCGACAAAGGTAAGGAGGGGGTTTAGACAGGGCCGGGCAGGTGGGTTAGGTAGAGGAAGGGAGGGGAAGGTGAGGGGAGGGCGTTAGAGGATTCCCTCCGAGGCCGCTCCGATTTCGGAGCGGCCTCGGAGGGAACGGGGGTAGGCTGCGCGGCTCGGCGCGCGCTGGCTATACAGAATCGATAGCCTTGCGCGCACGATCCAGGATTTTAGCGGCTACGCGCGTATCTACTAAAATCCCGCGTACTTTTGCTTGCGCCTGATGCGCCAGCAAAAGTACGCCTATTTGCGCGGTCTGAAAATCTACCCCTTTGTCTGCTGCTTCTTAGGCAGGAAGTTCATGTGCTGTTAATTCACCTTTCATATGAAAGTCAGATGGCATTCTCCCATGCCCAAAAGGTATGGACAGAAAAGATGGCATGCCTGGAAATATTATAATTGAACAATTAAAGAGCACCTTCCATGTACTACCACTATCATGTTTTACACTTTTCTAAGCACCTTCATAGTCACAGTGTCTCTAGCAATGTACACAGGTCACAATAGAGTGCGACACACACAATGCCTTCTTAGTTGCAATCAATATTAACTAGACTACTTAGTTGTTGAATATCAACGCCGAAATTCAGACCTTTCACATAAAGTGTACTGTTGTCTCCTTGACACTCCACGTTCATTGCCTTGAACACCCAGCCTGAAAATGCACACTATATAAAGTGTTGCCTTTTAAGCTACACAGTTGCGTCACACAGGAGAAGGAAAGCAACATAAACATAACTTCTGCCTTTGCAACCCTTAACAATAAACAAACACAATGAAAGAGCAAATGCAAGATTCCTTATTCAAGCCGTGTGCTCTCTTCTCACCTCTTTTCCCACTCCTCTCACACTCCATTTTCTCCCTGTACTCCTCACTCCTACCACTCACTCCCATCACTCCTCACTTCCACCACTCCTCTCCTCTTCCACTCCTTACTTCCACTAATCCTCTCTTCCACCATTCCTCTCCTCCTTCTCACTTCCACCACTCTTCACTCCCACCAGTCCTCTCTTTATTTATTTATTTATTTGTTTAGTTTTAGTTTTTATATACCGATCTTCTTGCATTAGATACAAATCAAACCGGTTTACATTGAACAAAGAACATTGCCTGTAGGCGGTACATGGAACCATTAATGTATAAGACAAACTCTGGGTAACATAGTCATAAAGTAAATTGACCAGGAAACAATTTGCATTACATAGTAATGAAAGTCACAATAAACAGTCAATCCAATTGAATTGAACTGGATCCATTAGGCAGAAAAAGATTAAAGGGTATCTGAGGGTGTCTGAGGGTTTCTTCAAGGTAACATGAGTTAGAGAAAAAGTGAAAAATGAAAGAGAACTTAATAAACCAAATCATAATCGTGAAGAGAAATGAAGAGGGATATGTTGCGAGAAATGGAGAGCATGTGTTAGCTAAAATGAGGGTTCTAGAAAAGCAAGGTTGAATAACCATGTTATTCCATCACTTCCATCACTCCTCACTCCCACCACTCCTCACTTCCACCACTCCTCTCCTCCTCAACTCTTCATTCCCACCACTCCTCCTCTATTCCTCACTTCCAACACTCCTCTCCTCCTCCACACAGAAATTGACAAACAAGACAAACAAACTTGCAGTCCAACAAATAGGCCAAAAGAGAATGGTAAAGGGACACAAAGGACAACAAAGAGACAGCATCACTCACTCAGATATCGATTAGAACTACTCCGAAACCCTCTCCAAAACCTCCAACGCCAAACACACCCTCAAAGGGGAAGGTGCAGGAAGTGTGCTTTTATATTGGAAACATTATCACACAACGCGATGACGTTGTCACAAACTGCGATATCAAATCATAAATTGCGATGTCACTTCGCAAACCACGATGCAAGTTCTCAAAGTGCGAAACCGTTTCACGGTTTGCGATATTACCGCAAACTGTGATACTTTCCTTTGCGAAGCGGTAACACATTAATTTACATAGAAACACCCATTTCTTTACTGCATGCGATATTCATGCGAATTTTAGTGCATTTTGATAAATCCAGGCCTTAGACAGGTTGACTTCCTGCTGAAGACTTTCTTCAGGGCCACTTTTAATTCCTTGCTTCTCAAGCAAAATGGTTGAAAAACAGAGCTGTCAAATAATTAATTTTTAATGAAACTGCTTTAAGCATGACTAAGACCCTGATAAGCAAACAACCAGGGACAGCAGGATTTAACTCCTACTTCTCCCACTGACATTTCTTCAAACCACTTCATCTCTAGGTGTCTCAGGCACACACTGGTAAGCTTTAGGAGGTAGGAACTTATTGATCCTGAATTCTAATAATGCTGCTTCCTGCCTGTTATGATTTACTTAATTCTAGCATCAAAATACATTAATGGAAGCCATTTATAATGCTAAAAAATAGTTTTTCTGGACTGGTGAAGGCATAGAAAAGAAAAAAAAATCTATGTATAGGGTGAAATAAAATATTTATTTTTTCTATACTGTCAGAAATAAAATATTTCAGGCATCTCTGAGGTTATGAACTTTCTCCAAGAAAGAAGCATGCAGTTCCAGCTTTAGAAAGCAAACTCCCTGTAATCCTAAAATAATCCTTACAATCCAATGGTTGAACAGGTATTTTAAAAAATGTTAAACTCTCATAAATGTTGACTTCCTGCTGAAGGCCTTCTTCAGGGCCCCTTTTAGCTCCTTGTTTCTCAAGCTGTATATCAGGGGGTTTAACAGTGGGAGAGTGACTACATACATTGCAGTAGGCAGCTTGTTTGCTTTAGTAGAGTCCCGTGTCTCAGGATGCATATACACTCCTATTAAAGTCCCATATAACAGAAAGATGACTGTAAGATGGGAGGAGCAGGTGGAGAAGGCCTTGCTTTTCCTTTCCTTAGAACGGATTTTCAGGATGGTGGAGATGATAAACACATAGGATGTCAGAGTTAGGAGAAATGGGGTGAAAGTTGTAAAGGTCCCCTCTGCAAAATTCATAATTAGAATGAAAGAGGTGTCTGTGCATGAAAGTTTCACCAGTTCTTCAGTTTCACAGAAGAAGTGATTGATTACATTGGAGTCACAGAAATAAAACTGGGATATAATGATTGTGTGAGGCAATGCCTCTATTGAAGTTATTATCCATGAGGCTGCTGCCAGAAGAGCACAGACCCTCTTATTCATGATAATGGTGTAACGCAGGGGATTGCATATTGCAACATATCGATCATATGCCATGGCAGTGAGAAGAGCAAATTCTGTACCTACAAACATCATGTAGCACTGCATCTGCAGGATGCATCCACTGAATGATATGTTACCATTGTTTGATAGGAGGATTGCCAGCAGTTTTGGTATGATGGTGGTCAAAGAGCAGATATCTAGGACAGATAAGTTGGCCAAGAAGAAATACATGGGGGTGTGCAGGTGTCGATCGGCACATACTATGCAGATAATGAGGAGGTTCCCAAGCATGGCCATCAGGTAGAGGAGTAAGAAGAGAGCAAAGAGAGGGAGCTGCAGCTCTGGGAATTCTGAGAAACCCAGAATCAGAAATTCTGTAACACTGGAGCGATTTCCTGGTTCCCTGGATTCAAGCTTCATGGAGAACTATTGAGGGAAGAATCAAAAGAATGCAAAAAATGAACTTAACTGAAGCAATTTAAAGTCCCAAAAATGATATCACAGAATATTTCTAAAAATGTTGAAGTAAAAAATCAATTGAACCAGGACCAAGTATAAGAAAATCATTTCTATTAGAGGTGGTAAAAAGAAAAAAAAAGTTTTATTTATTTATTTATTATCTTTTTTATACCATCACTAACACAAGCCATCGAAACGGTTTACAAATCATAAAAGTAAATAAAATAGCAAATACAATTGACAACTCTAAAAGAATAACATTAATTTTAAATAATAGCTAAAAATAAAAATCAAACACTTAAACTCTAAAAATATACATTAATATTTTGATAAAATGATTGCTAGGAACATCAATAATCACTAAAATAAACACTAATATTGCATGAAAAAGGCCTTAAAAAATCATAAAAAGAAGAAGTATATGATCTCTTATTCACTCCATATATGCTTTGTTGAAAAGCCAGGTTTTAAGATCATGCTTAAACTTTTTAAAATCAGTTTCAAGCCTCAGATTCATCAGCAATGAGTTTTGTTTTTGTTTTATTTTTGGGAGTTTGATTTCCCATGCATTTATTTTGTCTAATGTTCATTTCATTTATTTAGTTTAAAAAATGAAATAAACATTAAAAAATAACAACAAGTTAAGAAAAAGAAATGGGGCCTTCCGAGGCCACTCATCACCCCACCCTTATGTCCATCCAAATAAATGTCAGAGACAAACTATAACTTTTCCCCTCTTACCCAGTCTGGAGGGATCCGATACCAAGGCCTAGTCCCAGATCAAAGCCTTGGTTTTCCGCAGGTATGGATGGTGGTAGGTTGCTGGGACTTCAGCCTAGGCCTTAAGCAAGGCCCAGGATTCAAGGCCTGGACCAAACACCTGCGCCTTGGCATAAGCCATGGCCCCAGACCAGGCCTAATGCCATGACCCAGACTGGAGGCCGGGTCCCTAATGATAGGTCCTCAGCCTGAACACAAGCCCGACTTTGCAGCCCAGTCTGGAGACAAGGTCCAACACCGGGGCCTTGGCCTGGACCCAAGCCTAATTATGGTTGCCAAACTAGTGGTTGGGTCAAATGCTTTGGCCTCAGACTGACACCATGGCTCAGGAGACTGGGTTCTTGCGCCAATCTCTCAGCCAGGCCCCAGGCCTCATTCCAGGTTCCAGGTCAGCACTCTTGCGTCAGGACCCAATCCGTGAACAAAGGTATAGCATCATGCCTTGGCCCAAGCCCCAGACCTAGGCTGAGGCTTTCGAGTCAGGACCTGGCTTTGGTCCTAGTCCTAAGCCAAGTGCAGATTGATTTCAAAATGAAACATGAAAACCAACAAATTTTCATCAGATTTTCAATCATTTTACTTTGAGAATGAAATGAAATGAAATAAGACATTTTGTCTCATGTTCTATTTCTTTTCTCCCAATTGCCCATCCCTAATTTCTGTTGTTATGCCTTAGTGGCCAGCTGGATGATATCAGTGTTTTGTTCCTCAGTGTTTTCTCGGTTCCTCATCTAAGAAAGGACTCATCTAGTTTACATTTTATCCTGGGTGTTCTAAATTATTACCTCAAGTGTGGAAAGATGTGGGGGGTTTTTTATTGGACTTTAGATTTTGGCTTTTCTTCAGGATTACTCTTATCTTTTTGAACTGGGAAGAGCATATTTTCAGCTTTTTGTGCAGAGTTCACAGGCCTTGAGGAATCTGCACCTTTGATACCTAGAATCTCATTTCTAAATGAAACACCCTGAAGATGTTTCCCTTAGAAATTTTGTGGCAAGCAGAGGAATGAAGCTGCACCAAATGCAAAGTACGAGCCTAAATGTGTCCTTTCACTGCCCAATCTAACTCCCCCCCACACCTTTATAAGCAGAAAAAAGATAATCCTTTTGTGAAAGAGTGCACGCCAGTGGAGGGTTAACCATGTGTTTTATCTATGCAGAACATATAACGGATATAGCCTGATCACTCTTCTGTGTTACTGGGATCACTTGGATGCAGAATGACACATTTATGATGCCATATTCAAAATTCTAGGATGAGTTTGGGACACCTCTTGGCTGTACTACTTACTCCAATTTTCACAGCACAAGCAACTTGTTGTCAGAATTGCAGTGAATTCAGAGTATCTTCAGACATTTGTGCTGTATTTTCTGAGGATAGTTATTCATTTGTAATGGAAAATGCACATGTAGATGCCATCTACAGACAGTTGTCCTCCCTTGATTTGAACACTTCCATGGGAATTTCTCCTCTTAATATAACAGCAGGTACACCTGCTTTGGAAACCCCATGGACAATTTTCATCTTAATTAATAGTAAGATATGCAAAATTAAACAGTGAGTCACTTACAGAGAGTTACATGGACCCAAAGTCCTGCAGGATGATAAAATTAAATAATGAGTCCCTTACAGAGAGTTACATGGACCCAAAGTCCTGCAGGATGATAAAATTAAATAATGAGTCACTTACAGAGAGTTACATGGACCCAAAGTCCTGCAGGATGATAAAATTAAATAATGAGTCACTTACAGAGAGTTACATGGACCCAAAGTCCTGCAGGATGATAAAATTAAATAATGAGTCACTTACAGAGAGTTACATGGACCCAAAGTCCTGCAGGATGATAAAATTAAACAGTAAGTCACTTACAGAGAGTTACATGGACCCAAAGTCCTGCAGGATGATCAAATTAAATAATGAGTCACTTACAGAGAGTTACATGGACCCAAGGTCCTGCAGGATGATAAAATTAAACAGTGAGTCACTTACAGAGAGTTACATGGACCCAAAGCCCTGCAGGAAGATAAAATTAAACAGTGAGTCACTTACAGAGAGTTACATGGACCCAAGGTCCTGCAGGATGATAAAATTAAACAGTGAGTCACTTACAGAGAGTTACATGGACCCAAAGTCCTGCAGGATGATCAAATTAAATAATGAGTCACTTACAGAGAGTTACATGGACCCAAGGTCCTGCAGGATGATAAAATTAAACAGTGAGTCACTTACAGAGAGTTACATGGACCCAAGGTCCTGCAGAATGATAAAATTAAACAGTGAGTCACTTACTGAGAGTTACATGGACCCAAAGCCCTGCACAATTATGTTGAAAGGGACCCCCTTCCCCAAGGAATTTCCCTTTTAAATTCCATGGCAGCTGTATAGCAGGGGTTATTTCTGTACCTGCAGTGAAGACTCTGTGCTTACCTCAGCGAGCCTGCTCAGAGCCATCATTCAGTTTTGCCCCTTTTCCTGTGGGTCAAATTAAATGCATTGCTGACAGCCTGCATCCTCTGCCCTGTGCTGCTGGAAGAACAATTGTAAATGTTTATTTTTCCCCCCTCCCAGATAAACACCATTTTTTTTCATAATAATTCCCTTGAAAAATGTCCTCTGTATATAATAAATACGGCTTGTACGCAGCTGAGGAGCAGTTTTCCCTCAGTTTCCCATTCAGACTCAAACTTGTGATACTTGAATACAGCACTAACCACTGATGAGTGGATATCGGAAGAGCAATAGTAAAAACCGATTGCATGAGGAGACAGGAATGTGAATCTTTGTCAAATAAATCTGGAAATGTATAGATTGTTATATCAATGACAACTGGACAGATAAAGTGAGCAGAAAGTCAAGCTGATATTTTGAATAATCTGAAGTTTTCATCGCTGATTCTAAAATAAAGTTTTAAGTTTCTGAAGGACTCTTTCTTATTAGCTCCCTGGTGTCTGACTTAGCACAATGGTAAATTATAAATTGCCAGGGTATGATCAGGAGTTTCTGTTGTAAATACCATCATTGTACTAGATTGAGGTCTCAGGACTCCTCACGGAGGATGAAGCATAAATTCTGAGGCACCAGATGACACCGCTATGAATGTTCAATTCTTAAATCATTTCCTATTACAGAAAGCAATTAATTGTCTTTGGGAATTATTGAAACAACAGTTAGATTGGGGGATCTTTGGTTTGTCTCCTGCAAATCTGTTTCACAAAGGCATTCACCTGATGACTTAAGTGAATGAAAGCATACAGGTGAATTTTCAAAGGAGCTACAAGTGTAAATATAACATACTATTGTAGCAATGTTCAAAATCTATTTATGCATACAAAGTGCACTTATACAGGTAAATCCTATTGACATTTTAATGGCATATATTAATGCAATTTTCAAAAGTCCACATACATGGGTAAAGTTCATTTACACTTGTAAAAACTAAGTTTATGTGTGCAAATGCTTTTGAAAATGAGACCCATAGAGGCTTTAATGTTGAACAAGGGAGTCCCCACTCCCCAGTGTTAATGTAACCAGTCCCCCGTACTCTAGATGATTCAATAGGAAACAATACACCCGACTCAATAGCAATAGTACTGGCAGGATAGATTGACCGGTTGCAGAGCATCACTAGATCTCTCTGATTTTACCTGAGCGTGTCCCTGAGGCAGCTCTAAAAACCATGCAGAGTCCCAGAATTCACTGAGCTTCTCTGTCCAGTGGCTGCAGCTCCTCTTCTGTGTCTGCGTCACCAGATAACTGAATATTAAAATAAATTGTGCTTAAGGCAACTGAATGTTTCTCTTTTCAGTTAAAAATCTTCAGAAGGCGAGCCCTGTTAGTCTGGAGTAGCAAAAGTGGCAGGCGTTGGGTTGTACCTAAGGTTTCAATAAATTGATTAGTCTGTAAGCAAATAAAGTTCTACTAACTGTCCCCTCTGTCAAATCAACCCATCTCACGCAAGTAAGGGAAAGAGCACTGTTACTGGCTGGTCCTGTACTCTGGAATACCATGCCACTCGAAATAAGACTACAGACAAATCTGAAATTATCCAAAACTAATCTGAAAACCTGGCTTTTTAAACAAGCATTTTATAAAGATAAAGAAAAGGAGAAAAATAGTTGAGCGATAAGGATGCACCAAGCTAGAAGTTTTTAGTAACCTACATAAGCATTTTAAGGTTAAAATCAAACTGCCTAATTTGTTCCTAACAATCAGGTTTAATTTACACACCTAGTTTATTATTTTACATTGTTACCGTACTATGATGTCACACGAGTAATTTGTAATCTATACCACCCATATTTCTCTTTATCGTGCCCTTCTGTAAACCGTTGTGATGGTATTTAACTTAACGACGGTATAGAAAAATTTTTAAATAAATAAATAAATAAGGTGTCACCCGACTCCTGTCTTCTTTTCTGATAGGCATCAACTTATAACAAATGGATTCTTATCCAGAAATCTGAAAAGGCTTCCTTTCTTAATGTAATCACCTTTTATATAACTATAATTCCAGATACTATACTGCTCTTACATGAGATTTAAAATCATTGTATAGTCACTGAGCCACTTCCCTTTTGTATCCTAAGCTGCTGATGAGTGCATACAGTGTGTGCTGTTGGGGTTCAGTTGTCAGCCAACGGGAAGCATAGTTCATATCTTAACACTTATTCCCAGATCTGATTCTAATAATCTACTCATCAGCAATAACAAAGACATTAAAAAAAATCTAATCACTTTACTGCAAATTCTGCACTTGTTTTGAACTCAAGGGGAAAGAAACATTTTTGTCTGTAGCTGGTGATGAATTAGTCAAGTTGCAACAGATCATCCTCACATCAGTTTTACAACATACTGAAGAATTTCATGATAAAGAACATTTACTATAAGTGTTTCTGAAGAATATTTCTGACTCTGCATCATATTGGAGAGCATTAGTACAAATAATAGTGTAAAATAAAGAAAGATCTGATTCCATCACTTACGTTTTGCACCAGTAGTTCCTGTCCCTGTGACATGAGCAGCCTGATGAGCCAGGACTATTTACATTCATTTATAGGACCTTTGGGATCTGATCCCTGGACACACAGGCCATGTTTTTGTTTTGTAACACCAAAGAATAATTATGTTATTACCCTTGCCTATTCCACCCTGTTCACTATCAACTATTCGTTTCGAATTACTCATGCAGAAGTTAATTATCTAAGGCTTCTGTTATCAACTTCTCGTAAGACATCTGTACAATTAGGAATAGGAATATTTCATAATACCATGTATTCTAGACATTGTTTTTTGGTCATTTATTTCTTCTTTTAAATGCTATTTAAAAAGCTCTATTTAAAACGTTAAGATTTTTAGACATATAAGACTTTGTTTTTTGTCATGTATATTTTTTCTCTTATGTTTAACTGTTATTCAAAAAGTTCTTCAAAATGTTATTCAAAAAGTTCTTCGTTATATGTAATTGCCCCCAAGCAAGTTTATTCAACTGTTCTCTGTAAACCGATTTGATTTGCATATAATGTAAGAAGATCGGTATATAAAAACCATAAATAAATAAATAAATAAATAAATAAATAAATCTTCTCCATAATCCATCCATGAAATAATTTGATAAATGTTCTGTTTTATTTATTAGTGATAATGTGTAATATCACTAATATTTGTCTTCTAAGATAGACTTTTGTCTTCTAAGATAGTGTTCGTTCTGATACATCTTTTGAGAAGTCCTTTGTAATCTGTGCCAACACTGAAAGAATGACAGACAAAGAGAAAGAAAGAGAAATAGGCTCAGGATTTGCTTATGCTTTATTTCTCTTTGAGGTCTTTAAGTATTTTGGTTTCTGCAGCATAAACTGTGAATGAGCAGGGAGTGCTGAGCTATAAAGTCCAGTCCTAAAGACCCAATACTGCACCAAGAAAATTTCAATCAGTCAACTATTATTCCACAATTTGCCTCTCCAAGTGGATTCCTTGGATGAAATCCTTGTTACAGGTGAATAGAAAAAGCTGTGATGAAAATTCATGTGTTTAGAAAAAAATGTTATCATCTGCATGTGAAACAAACAAATTCCAAAAAATGTGACCAAACTGCCAAATAATGAAACCTAGATTGCAATGAAATCTGAAAAAATGTAAAATATGTGCAAATGAATACAGCAATCAGAGTGTGGACAAATAATGGTCCATAGGTAGCTCGATAAACCTTTACTTCCTTATTTCCATTGACACTTCCTCTGTTCCAGTATCCAATGCGATATATTTTAGAGATGTGATGGCCCGCGTCATCTTCATAAATGGCACGGGCCATCCATTGCTCCTGTCATGTGACAGGGGCCAACTAATGGCACCAGTATCCCCTGTCACATGGTAAGGGCAAAGAGCCACTGGCGCCATTTTGATTAGTGGCAGCCGACGGCCCGAGAGGGGGAGATCACTCCTGGGACTCCGCTGGACCACCAGGGACATTTGGCAAGTCTTTGAAGGGGGGGGGGGGGTGTTTGTGCAAGTGTTGGGGAGTCGGGAGAGTGGGGGTTGCAATGAATTAAATTTCAAGGGTTGGAGTGGGTTTTTTTTATGTACCCTTTCTCCCCCCTAAAAAATGATAAGTAAACGACATGAAATTCCATAGGTTTTCTATCGTTTCATCGCCCCCCCCCCCCAAACGCAATGAAATAGAAAATATTTTTAAACAAAAACTGATCACACGAGAGGTAAATTAGTTTAAAGATTATTAGCCCGTTTCATCAAGGCTGTTCCCAACACCCCCAGAAGAAAGGGCCAATCTCACTTACAACTATCAGCTGAATGAAGAAATAAAATGATTAAAAATGTACACTAGATGACTAAATATAACCACATACAGAGTACAATAACATCCTGTGTCCAAAACTATTAAGTAATGAGGTAAAAGTTGAATGTATAAGTTCCATGCATAGAATCGATAGGGCACGTCCATAGTGATAAAACATACAACCCTCACAAATGACTAACAAATATATTTTTATAATTGAATATATGATTTAAATATATGAATGAATACAAAATAATAAGATAACAGATAACAGAGGAATACTGACCAGAGCTGGCAGGGGCCTGCTTGCTCCATGTTAGCTTGAGGGGAAGGTAAAATGCACCTTGCTGGATCCCCTCAATATAATAAGGGGCCTTGAACTAGAAAAAAAAACCTTCAAAAACCTTTCCAACAGCAGAAATCTGCCAAAAAAAAGAGCTGAAAACATGTGGTTAGGCAGGCTAGTAATACTCATAAGATGTGCACAGCATACAGATGCACATAACATACAGAGACCAAGATGCAGTGCATGATTGCTACTGTTTTAGAAAAGCAGTAATAAAAGAGGAACAAAACGAGAACTGCAAAGGCTGAGAAGACCTTATTATTAAGTCATATTTGAGACAGACTTGCTATAAAAAGCCTGCAGTTGCTCAAAGGACTGAAAACTAACATCCATTGCTACTACCAGCCTGAGGCACAAGAACTACCTAGAAAAATAAAAATGAAAGACAAAATTACCTGCAACTCATGGGAGTAAAGACCCAGGAAAAATGGCATCATTCAAACTTTACAGAGACTGCCGAGTAATATTAAATTTGGAGAAACTTTCAAGAAAGCTAAAACAAAAAAACTGAAATGAATGAGAAAAAAATAGCAAGTACAGACTGCAGACTTGAACATAAATGTATTATTGGTTAGCCCTAGGGGTGTGCATTCGTTTTCGCAGATTCGGCAATCCACAACGTATTTGTCCCTATTCATTATATTCGTGGGGAGGTGAAACGTATTACGCCTCCCCATGAATATAACTTATCATCCGTTGCATTCGTTGGCCGCCATTTTGAAGGGGCCAATTTTAATTTTAATTCCTATTAAATCCGGGGTCGGCACGCGCAACAGGGTGCACACATGTGTTCCCCTTGTGCGAGCCGAGCCCGAGGGGAGCCCCTATGGCTTTCCCCATTCCCTCCAAGGCCGCTCCGAAATTGGCCTCAGAGGGAACTATTTTCCACCTTCCCCCCACCTTCCTTTCCCTTCCACCTTCCTTTCCCTTCCTTTCCCTTCCACCTTCCTTTCCCTTCCCTTTCCCTTCCACCTTCCTTTCCCTTCCACCTTCCCCCCACCTTCCTTTCCCTTCCCCTATCTAACCCACCCCCCAACCCTAACTAAATCACCTGCCCCAAAGGATGCCATTTTGCAGTATCCAGAGCCAAAAACCAGCCCTTTCCTGTGAGTCATTAGTGACTCACAGGAAAGGGTCGGACAGGTTGGCACGGATACCGGAATGCAGCATATCAGTACTTACATTCTGTGAAATGCAATGAATGCAGCCAATCACGCTGTCATTCAGCACTATATATTCTTCAGCACAAGACATTTCACGCACTTTCTTTGCAGAGGTGGTGTGGGGAGGTGGGGTTTGTGGAAGGAGGCTGCACTGAAAGATAGGCTAGTTAGTAAAGAGAAAAACAAAGCTATTTATTCTTTATTTTGCTGCAGTGCCAGCTAGCCCTGTTTGTGTTTTAAGCAGTTTATTATTTAGGTGATCTGAGATTGTCTCTGTGTGCCATCTCAGATCACCGCGCGTAGCCGAGCCCGTATCTTATAAAATCCGGGGTTGGCGCACGCAGGGGGGTGCACATTTGTGCAACTTGCTTGTGCTGAGCCCTGCGCGCGCTGCCCAATCCCTCCGAGGCCGCTCCGAAATTGGAGCGGCCTCGGAAGGAACTCGGAAGGAAATCGGAGCGGCCTCGGAAGGAAATTGGAGCGGCCTCGGAAGGAACTTTCCTTCCACCCCCCACGCACCTTTCCCTCCCTTCCCCTAACTAATCCACCCCCCGTCCCTATCTAGAACCCCCCACCTTTATCTGAAAAGTTACTACTGCCTCTGGGCAGTAGTAACTTACGCGTGCCAGCATGGCAGGCCCCGACACAGGCCGCTGTGTTGGGGCAATCGGCCATGCCCCTGGACCGTCCACACACCCCCGAACACGCCCCTGATCCAAAGCCATGCCCCCTGGCCACATCCCTGATCGCCCCTTTTTGCAATCCCCGGGACTTCCGCGAATCCCGGGGCTTGCGCGCGCCACCGAGCCTATGAAAAATGCAGGGAAGTTTTAAAAGGGTTACGCGCGTACCTTATGCACGTAACCCTTTTAAAATCTGGCCCTTAGCGTTGACAATGTAGCGCAGTCACTGTTTGCTTCTGATTCAGATGAAGAATCATCTTATGTGGAATTCTCACCTGAAATGGAAGAAGTAATAGCTGACGAAGCTTTAGGAGGATCAGTTAGTCCTGTCTTAGCCTCTACTTCAGTGCAGCAGGGGAGAGATGAAACTGATGAGGAGGAGGAGGAGGAAGAGCAGTCAGCGCAGGCACAGAGGGTGACTGAGGCCCCTGGCATTGATTCTCAGGGTGCCCCCACTACCTCAGCTCCAGTGCCAACATCCAACCCCAAGGCTGCTAGCTGCTAGCTAAGGCAGAGGTGAGAGTGCATTTCACCTGCGATATCTGGACAGCCATGAATGCTGCACACTCTTACCTCTCCCTGAAAGCACACTGGTGGGACCTGGCTGAGGCAGGGGCAGCCAGCAGCTCTATTACTGAACAAGTATCATAAGAACATAAGAACATAAGAAATTGCCATGCTGGGTCAGACCAAGGGTCCATCAAGCCCAGCATCCTGTTTTCAACTGAGGCCAAACCAGGCCACAAGAACCTGGCAATTACCCAAACACTAAGAAGATCCCATGCCACTGATGCAATTAATAGCAGTGGCAATTCCCTAGGTAAATTTGATTAATAGCCGTTAATGGACTTCTCCTCCAAGAACTTATCCAAACCTTTTTTGAACCCAGCTACACTAACTGCACTAACCACATCCTCTGGCAACAAATTCCAGAGCTTTATTGTGCGTTGAGTGAAAAAGAATTTTCTCTGATTAGTCTTAAATGTGCTATTTGCTAACTTCATGGAATGCCCCCTAGTCCTTCTATTATTTGAAAGTGTAATAACCAATTCACATCTACCCGTTCAAACCTCTCATGATCTTAAAGACCTCTATCATATCCCCCCTCAGCCGTCTCTTCTCCAAGCTGAACAGCCCTAACCTCTTCAGCCTTTCCTCATAGGGGAGCTGTTCCATCCCCTTTATCATTTTGGTTGCCCTTCTCTGTACCTTCTCCATCGCAACTATATCTTTTTTGATATGCGGCGACCAGAATTGTACATAGTATTCCAGGTGCGGTCTCACCATGGAGTGATATAGAGGCATTATGACATTTTCCGTTTTATTAACCATTCCCTTCCTAATAATTCCAAACATTCTGTTTGCTTTTTTGTCTGCTGCAGCACACTGAGCCGACGATTTTAAAGTATTATCCACTATGATGCCTAGATCTTTTTCCTGGGTGGTAGCTCCTAATATGGAACCTAACATCGTGTAACTACAGCAAGGGTTATTTTTCCCTATATGCAACACCTTGCACTTGTCCACATTAAATTTCATCTGCCTTTTGGATGCCCAATCTTCCAGTCTTGCAAGGTCCTACTGTAATGTATCACAATCCGCTTGTGATTTAACTACTCTGAATTATTTTATATCATCCGCAAATTTGATAACCTCACTTATCGTATTCCTTTCCAGATCATTTATATATATATTGAAAAGCACCGGTCCAAGTACAGATCCCTGAGGCTCTCCACTGTTTACCCTTTTCCACTGAGAAAAGTGACCATATAATCCTACTCTCTGTTTCCTGTCTTTTATCCAGTTTGTAATCCACGAAAGGGCATCGCCTCCTATCCCATGACTTTTTAGTTTTCTGCGAAGCCTCTCATGAGGGACTTTGTCAAACGCCTTCTGAAAATCCAAATACACTACATCTACTGGTTCACCTTTATCCACATGTTTATTAACCCCTTCAAAAAAATGCACACCCACCTAATGGACCAGGCCCATACCGCAGCCAATATTCTAGCATGCATCAGACAGATGCCAGAGGGCTGGCAACTACACCAGCGAGACAGGAAAACTCCGGCAGGGTTCTTTGTCACAGACAATGATGCAAACATGGTTAAGGCAATAAACGACGAGCGCTTTAAGAACATCCGATGTTTTGCACACACTCTGCACCTGGCAGTGAAGTCAGCTCTGGGGTTGGATTCCAATGACAAAGAGAATGAATACCTGCATAGTTTAATACAGAAGTGCAGGAACAGAGCAGCGTACTTCACAGAAGTTTGAAGGCGTGGCAGGTACTCCGACAAAAGCAGACTGATTTGGAGATATCTCACAAGCGTCTCATTCAAGACATTTCCACCTGGTGGAATTTTACCTTTATGATGCTGGAGAGCTTATTGGAGCTGCAGACACCCCTTCATGAACTTTCTGGTACAATGGAAATAGGTGTGCAGAATCCCCTGGGTCATCATGATTGGTTAGTCATGAGTCAGCTGGTAAAAATCCTGCAGCCTTTCTAGGATGCCACGGAGGAGCTGAGTTCCAGAAGTGCCACCTTGGCTGTCATCATCCCTATAGTTAATCTCCTGGATGAACATTTGGAGGCATTTAATTAGGAAGAGGGAATGACAGTTGAGGTGCTGCATTGTCTGGATGTTTTGCAGCAGCAGGTGCAAGAGAGATTAAGACCTTTAACACAAGACCGCACATACATGCTCGCCACAGTCTGTGATCCCCGTGTGAAAGGGAAACTCGCCCTACAGTACAATTGTCTATTATTGATGAAGGACCTGCTGTTAGCAAAAGTCCGTGAACAGGAGCGCCATAGGCATAGACAGATTAGGCGTGAAGCAGAGGTGGAAACAGCGGGCACTTCAGAGAGTTGTGCTGCTAGCCCAAGCAGGAGCAGCACTGTGTTAGCGAAAGATAGTACCTCCTCCTCCACTTCAGAAAACCAAAGGCATGTTGCCCATAAAGATTCATCTGTTGTGCGACGGGCGAGAGAGAAAGCAGCTGGTATGAGTGACTCTCAGCCCACTCAAGCAAAGGAGACACCAGCACAGCTGTCAGTGACACGGTATCTCTCAGAGCCGACAGAGAACATGCAGATAGATCCACTGGCATACTGGGCACACATGTCCACTGTCTGGCCACACCTAGCCAAAGTGGCTCAGCAATATCTGTCATGTCCACCAACCAGTGTGCCCAGTGAACATGTCTTTCAATGACAGGAGATATCATGAGCCCTCATCGCTAAAGGCTGGCACCAGAGTTGATGGAAATGCTAGTGTTTTTGAAAGTAAACCTGCCTTTGCTTGGGTTTCCAAATTTTCCCTGTGAATTGAAAGATGAAAAAAAGCAATTGAAAGCCTTGCAGCAGCTCCAACTGCCTCCTATGCTCCAGATAATATAAGCACTGCAGGACATGTACCTAACCTGAAACGCTGTGCCTGTCCATCCACTGTCCAGGCCGTACGTCCCTACAAGGGCCTGACCTGAAAAGCTGTGCCTGTCTGTCCACTGTGCAGGCCATACGTCCCTACAAGGGCCTGACCTCAATGCTGTGCTTGACCATTCAGGCCTTATGCCCCTAGGTGGGATTGACTCTGTCCTTGATTGCTGTGCCTGTCCATCTAGGATTTATGTCCCTACAAGGGTTTGTCTTAGATTGTAAGCCCTCTGGGGATAGGGAAATACCTACAGTATCAGAGTGTAATCGACTATGACGTGCTGGAAAAGCTTGAAAAGAGAAATATAAATAAAAAAAAATTGCTGTGCCTGTCCTTCCAGGCATTATGTTCCTACAAGTGTTTGACCTCAATTGCTTTGCCTGTCCATCCAGGCTTATGTTACTACAAGTGTTTCACCTTGATTACTGTGCCTCTCTGTCCAGGCCTTATGTTCCTACAAGGGTTTAACCTCGATTGCTTTGCCTGTCCATCCAGGCCTTATGTCCCTACAAGGGTTTGACCTCGATTGCTGTGCCTGTCCATACAAGCCTTGTCCCTTCATGGGATTCACCTCCATCCTCGATTGCTGTGCCTGTCCATCCAGGCCTTATGTCCCTACATGGGCTTGACCTCTGTCCTCAACTGCTTTTCCTGTTCATCCAGGCCTTATATCCCTACATGGGTTTGACCTCGATTGCTGTGCCTGTCAGTCAAGGCCTTATGTCCCTACATGGGATTCACCTCTGTCCTCAATTGCTGTGCCTGTCAGTCCAGGCCTTATGTCCCTACGTGGGCTTGAGCTCTGTCCTCGTCTGCTTTGCCTGCCCGTCCAGGCCTTGTGTCCCTACAAGGGTTTGACCTCGATTGCTGTGCCTGTCCATCCAGGCCTTATGTCCCTATGTGGGATTCACCTCTGTCCTCGACTGCTGTGCCTGTCCGTCCAGGCCTTATGTCCCTAGGTGGGATTGACTCTGTCCTCGATTGCTGTGCCCTTGATGACCAGCCCTTTCAGTTAGTGGAGAATGTGGGTGTCATGCATTTACTGAAGTTCTTAGTTCCAAATTACAAAGTCCCCTCCAGAACCACATTTAGCAGAAAGGTCATCCGCAGCCTGTCACAGTCACATGCAAGGGCTGCTAGCTAAGGCAGAGGGGAGTGTGCGATATCTGGACTACCATTAATGCTGCACACTCTTACCTCTCCCTGACAGCACACTGGTGGGACCTGGCTGAGGCAGGGGCAGCCAGCAGCTCTATTACTGAACATGTATCAGGGTGGAGGTGGGCTTTACTGTCTCATGGGAAACAAATTAAGTCCTTGTACTTCACTTTTCTCATGTGATTATTGTATAAGGCAACTCTACTGTGGTATAACAAAAGTTAATTTTGCTATACCACAGTGATATTTTCGTATTCAATAAAGAATCGCATGAGAAAAGTGAAGTACAAGGACTTAATTTGTTTCCCTGCATCTCTCTTTGGGGGTCATTTATCAAAATGAGGTGAGGCATTTTCCCATGCGTTAAACCCCGTTAACACATGCGATAGGTCTTTAACACATGCGATAGCACTATATCGTATGGTGGTATTCAAATCTGAAAGAGAGGAGGAGTTAGGGGTGGGCTTGCCAGTCTGTGAAGTGCTATTGCACAGACTTAATGCTGATTTTAACTACACCTTTTTTGGTAGTGTTAAGCTGTGTGATAGCTTGTGTTACTGGGGGAGGGGGAGGGGGGAGAGAGAGAGAGAGAGGTGAGAAAGTTTCAGGGTTTATCATTATGGACCTGCTCCATTGATTCTATACATGAATGAGTTGATTTTAAGACCCACACATGTGCGTCCATGTGTGCACTGATCCTGGCGTGCAAACCTGGATGTGCAAGCAGGTGGCCTCCTCCACGTGCAGGTGGGGGGAAATTTTAAAAGGCAACCTGTGGGCTTCCCCAGGTCCCTCCCAGTCCACTTCAATTAAGGAGTGGATTAGGAGTGAACTTCCCTATACCCCCACCAAACATTCCTACCCTTCCCCTCTCCTCTCCTCCCTGCCCCCTAAACCCTTCCTAGCTATTCACCTTTTTTGGGTTCGATTACTCACTGCTCCTCAGGATTAGAAGTAATCTCCCCGTGCTGGCTGGCTGCTGGTATGTGCTTTCCTGGGACAGCAGCTAATGGCACTGTCCTGGCACCCAAACACCCTGCGTCTCCCCCCCCCCCCCCTTCCCTGCCCCTCCCTGACTCTCCCCAGCCCCTTGCCTGCCCCTTTTGCAGGGCCTGGCACATCTGCATTTTACGGGGCTTATGCACATGGCTGGGTCCATTCTAAAATGTGCGTGGCACACTCAAGGCCTGGCCGTGCGACTAACCCCCATTTTTTATGCAAGTGGACCTTTTAAAATAAGGCTGAAAGCTCATACATCCATCTTTTAACTCGTTACTTAACAGTTTTGGACACAGGATGTTTTTGTACTCTTTGTATATGAAGTAGTTATATTTAGTCATTAGTGGAAGTTTTTAATCTTTTCTTTTTCTTCATTCAGCTGATAGTTATAAGTGAGGTTGGCCCTTCCCCTCCGTGGGTGTTGGAAACAGCCTTGATGAAACAAATAATTATTTGTAAACACATTACTGGGAACATTTTGTTTCCTCCACAACCTTCGGTGAAACAAGAAGATTTTAACAAGCTGAACACAAATATGCATTTATTATGTTTGTATCACATACCGTTTGCCAGAAAAGTTCAATATACATTAAGCATTGTTACGTGTCTGTAGTGGCATAAGCTATTGTTGCGCTTGGAGGTGAACCCTTGTCCTGGAGCAGTGGAGAACGGCTCCCTGGTAGGAACCAGGAAGCACCTGCCCCCAGGGGGCGGAGCACAAGAGGAGACAGAGGCTAGGATGAGCTTCACCACTGGAAGCCCGAGGTCCCCCCGGGTGGAGCCCATAGGGACCCAGGCTGCTTGGACTTAGGTGGGCCTCGCAGGGTCTCCCGGAGATGTAGTAGACAGGCATGCCCATGATCAGCAAGGGAGCGTGGTTGGACTTCACGCTGTTGGCCTGGAGAGGCAAGGAAGTCCCAAACAGCGTAGGTGAAGATGAGGCTAGGGACAGAGCCAGAATCAGAAGACGTGATCAATGGCAGCCGAGGGCAGAATACGAGGATCAGTCTGAGGAGTAATCAACGAGGCAGAGGTCAGGTTCTAGAGGTCAGAAGAGGTCACAAGGCCGACAGAGGTCAGGATGCAGGCAGTGGACAGGATGGTCAAGGAACAGGCCGAGGTCAGTACCAGAGAGACAGTTCAAGGGTACTACCTGGGAAGACGGACAGACAGAAGCAGGAACTGAAGGATGCAGGAACAAGGCTGGAACAGTAGGATCCTGGAACAAGACTGGAATAAGACTGGAACAAGATTGGAACAAGACAACGCGGAGGCAAACTAGAACATAATACCGTGCCAACCAGATTGCCAAGGCAAGGAAGTGCAGGCAGGGACTTCCTTATATCGTTCCATCAATCAGGGCTCACCGCAGAGCTAGGACTTGCCCATGGCCCTACAAGAGGCCGGGTGGTCCACGCGCATGCATGTAGGGGCGTGGCCAACGCCACTGAAGATGCTGATCTCCGGTGTGAGGCCTGGTGCGCAGTGGAAGGCCCAGCAACCGCCGCTGCGGGACGCCAAGGCCTACAGGAGCTCACAGCTGCTGCTGGGGAGGCCGACCCATGACCTGCAGAGGAGCTAGCGAGGTGAGCAAGCCCGTGTGTGGGCCAGATGCGGATGGGGAGCGCAACAGTTCCCCCCCTCCTAGGCCTCCCTCTATGCAGCCATGGCTTGTCAGGATGGGTTCTATGGAAGCCTTTAAGGAGTTCTTTGTCGAAAATGTTGTGGGAGGGTTCCCTTGAATTCTTCTTGGCCCCATAACCCTCCTAGGCTAAGAGATATTCCCATCTACCTTGATGCCGATGGACGTCGAGGACCTCTCTTACCTGAAGTGATGAGTCTGGTTCAGTAGAGAGACGTGGAGGTGAGAGGGGTGCTCTTGAGCAGTGCATAAGTTGGCTGCCTAAACGCGGAGCTCCGCCAGACCGCACAGAATCAGCTTTACTAAACCTGCTGAAACGCGATTTTTCTCATCAGTGACAGCGTTTCCTGCAAGCTTATGATGTCTATATCCAAACCTGGGAAAATAGAAGCAGCATTTGCTGCTGTCTCGGGATCTAAGAGCACTAAACAGGATCCCCTTACTCCGGAGAAAGGCGCCACACCTAAAACAATAGCGTCTGTGGACCTTGTCTTGGTCAAATTAAAGCAATTGAAGGATATGCTACAATTGAATAACGATGGCACAGCAATGATCTGCACTGACCTGCAGGCAATGACTCTCCAAATGACGCAGTTCCAGCCCAGGTTAGATGATGTTGAAGCGCAAACGTCCTCTCTCCTATTAGCCATAGCAGCGATACCTTCTCTTAATAAAGAGCTGGAGGGCTTGCATAATGAAATGGAAGACCTTTCTAATAGAAACCGGAGAAATAACCTGCGCGTCTTGGGGATCCCTGAAGGAGCGGAAGGCTCAGATGTTGTGGATTTCTTATTGAAATTGATTCCTACGAGCTTAAAACTCCATTTTGATAAACCTTTTGAAATTGAAAGGGCGCATAGGGTTCCAGCAAGGCCCCTCCATGACTTTCCTCATCTGCGGTCTATTATCTTCAAGCTGCTTCGTTATCCTCAAAGACTGTTAATACTTACTGCCATGAAGAATCAATCGCCTATTCAATATCAAGGGAAAAACATCCTGTTTGGACCAGATTTCGCCAAAGCCACGGTGGCAAAGAGAAAAAGCTTCTTAGCTCTCAGGCCCCGCCTGCGTGCACTGGGGGCTCAATATGACCTCCTTTACCCAGCACAAATGAAAATTACAATTCAAAATTGCACTAAGATTTTTCATCAGCCCGCAGCGCTGGATGAATGTCTTAAAACCCAGGAACACTCGTCTTCCATGGTGACCTGACTTTTCAATCTATGGTGGAGATTTAGAAGATGTGTTTTCCTCTTTCTGAGGACCTCGCTGCAGTAAGTCCTAAGTTTAGACCCCATGCAGGGGATAGGGGTTCTTTTTTTTTTTACACCCTTTTTTTTTTTTTTACGCTCTCAAACTGATCATGATTATTAGGCATGCAGCCTGTCTCCCCATTTACTCTCAGCAATGGTGGGATATAAGTACTTACAAGAGACAACACTAACTGTATGTCTGCACATTCTCTTCTATCATCTCTTTCTAATATATGGTTTATTGAGCAAGTTCTTACATCATGGTCTGGTGGAAGTTCCCGGTTTCGGGTGGCCACTGGCATGGCAAGAGGTCCTTATACGGGAATCAGCCTATATGGCTTTTTTGGCTTACGTCTCCCACTTCTTACCCTTTTTTCCTTTCTTTGCTTTTCTTATCTGCTCTTTTTTTCTTCATTTTTCAGCTCTTTTTGTTGCGGTCCCGGGCCGTGCCCTGGTCCCTCCACCTACCTCGGGGGCGGCCCGGGCCGTTTCAGAGCTTCCCCGGGCCTGCAGGCCCCTCAGCACGTCTCTCCCTCCTCGGGAGAGACGTCGACGACTCGGCATGGCTGGCCCCGCCCCCTGACACGCGCGCGCGGGGAGGAGCCTTTCTTAAAGGGGCCAGCGCGGGAAAATCAGCTGCACAGCTGAGGATGATATCAGACACCTTCAGCCATAAATATCTTGCTTCTAGGATCCCCCAGTGCCTTGCAACAAGGTTCCTGGACTTGTCCAGTGTTTGCTGTGTTCCTGGTTGTCTTCGTCCCGCTTCTGCCTGCTTCCCTTGCTGTGGATTCTTCTGGACTTGACCCCTGGACTGGCTTTGGATCGCTCTCTGGCTCTGACCCCTGGACTGGCTTTGGATCGCTCTCTGGCTCTGACCCCTGGACTGGCTTTGGAGCGCTCTCTGGCTCCGACCCTGGACTGGCTGAGGACCGCTCTCTGGATATCGACCTCTGGACTAGCTGTGGACCATCATTGGACTCCGACTCCTGGACTGACTTCTGGATTTCCTACGTCCTGCTGGAGGCGCCAGCCGTCTGGAACCACGACCTGCAGCAGGCGCCTGCATCCGGACCATCCGCATCATCAGGAAGTCGCCTAAGTCCCAGCGGCCGTGTCCCTACGGGCTCTTCCTGGGAGAACTTCGGCTTCCAGGGTGAATCTCCTAAAGTCCCAGCGGCTGGACTCCTAAGGGCTCCTCCCGGGGGAGTGCCGGTCTCCAGGGCGAAGAGTCTTCTTCCTCTACAGTCCAACACCGTCCATTCGTCCAGTGAGGGTCTAGTCCTTGGTCGCAAAGGACTTCACCATAGACCAGAGCGTCAGCCAGCATCGAGCTTCCGAATCGCCTCCTGGTTGGGACATCCGCTGTGGACTACTACAGCACCCCATCTTCTGTTCCAACCAGCCCAAGGGTCCACAAACATAACACTTTTTCTCTCTCTTAAACAGCTGTTTACAGTTTTTATATGCAACATGGATTGTCAACACCTCCCCATACAGGGTTTCCAGATTTTCCCATGGCATCCTCGATCACCTCTATTACTGTTGTTTCTTTGGAAAGTCAACGGTTTCTCACACCCCATCAAGCAGAAGAACATTTTGACTTATCTTCAATCCCTCAATGTTGACATTGCATACCTCCAAGAGACACATCTATCCTCGTTTGAATCTCTTAAGTTGAAGCAGAAATGGGTGGGCCACAAGAAAAGAGGTACAGCGATTCTTTTGCACAAACGATTGGATGCCCAAATTCTCCACCAAGTCTCTGATACAGATGGAAGATGGAATATTGCTCGAATACAAGTTGCACAACATGCCTATACATTACTCAATCTATATGCCCCCAATGCTGATGATCCAGACTTTTTCCAATCCATGTTTGCCAACCTTCTTTCTACAGAGTCGTCACCAGTAATTGTGGGGGGAGATTTCAACCAACCATTGGATCCATTTCTGGACAAGAAAACTATCTTACATCCACATATTTCTCGTTCCTGTAAGGCCTTAAAACATCTTCTTCATTCATATGGCTTATCTGACCTGTGGCGCCTCCTTCATCCTACTGCCAAGGACTATACCTTCTACTCGCATGCACATTCCTCGTACTCCTGCATAGATTTCTTTCTCATATCCAAGCAATTGATTCCTTCACTACAGACTGCATCTATTTGCCCAATTCTGATCTCCGATCATGCGGCAGGGATACTTACATTGCAATTACTTTCACCCATCCAAGCTGACTTTCGGTGGCAATTCAACCCGGCTGTTTTGGAGGACCCCTCCTTTGTTGATGAATTGCAACAGAAAACAAGAGACTATTGTTAAATGTAACTGCTTTTCCGCACTATTTGTTCAAGTTTAAGTTTATTTTGCACTCCTGTTTCATGTGAACCAGCATGATGGGACTACTGTCTTGAATGTTGGTATATAAAAAACTTAAATAAATAAATAAAAATAAATTTCCAACTCAATGCTACCTCAGACGTTAAACCTGACACTCTATGGAATGCCTATAAGGCTATTATCCGATGTCATACTATTATGCTTCGGAAATCTCAGAAATCAGCTTTACAAACTCTACAAGAGGAAGTAGATCGGCTGGAACATGCTCACATCCTTACCCCTTCCACAGCAACCCTTACATCTCTTTTGCGAGCATGATATAAATATAATCAACACCTGAGTAATCAGGTGCAGTTGTGTCTTACCCGCTCCAAAGCATCATATTGTGCTGAAAGCAATAAATGTGGTAAAATGTTGGCCGCATACCTAAAAAAATGACAAGAACAAACTCGAATTGCTACTGTGCTTCAACCGTTAACAGCAGATACAGACATTCTACTTGCTTTTCGATCTTTTTATGAATCCCTTTATCAATCTGAAGCGACTTCTTCCTCTGATGTGATCCATCAATTTTTATCTAGGATTTCTCATCCTTCTCTCACAAATCTTCAAGCATCTAATCTGGATGCACCTCTTACGCCAATGGAAATCTCAAAGGCCATCTCTTCTCTTTCCAGTGGTAAAGCACCCAGTCCAGATGGTTTCACCATAGACTTTTATCATGCTCTAAAAGCGGACTTAGTGCGACATTTGCATTCATATTATGATTCTCTTTTGACTGGAGCTTCAGGTTCTTCCACTTTTATGGAGGCCTGTATTATTGTTCTTCCAAAGTCAGGTAGAGACCCCACTCACATCTCCATCTATCGCCTGATTTCTTTAATAAATATGGATTATAAACTTTTTGCTAAAATATTGGCGATGCGCCTATCTAACCTTTTGGGCTCTCTTATCCACAATGATCAATCAGGCTTTATTAAAGGAAGGTTGATTTCCCATAATTCCCGATTATTTTTACATATTCTCGACCATGCGAACGCATTGCGTTCCCCGGCTGTGGTGATCTCATTACACGCTGAGAAGGCCTTTGACTGGGTTGAGTGACCCTTTCTCCTAGCAACCCTGAAATGGTTCGGGTTTGGTCCCACTTTCACTATATGAGTGCAAACTATTTATTCTTCTCCTACGGCCTTCCTCTATGTTAATAATTGTACTTCCCCCCCCCCCCCCCCTTTCCACCTACATAGGGGCGTGCCAAGTCTGCCCACTATCCCCCTTGCTTTTTAACCTGGCTCTGGAACCCTTGTTGCTGGCCATCTGGCAATCTGACAAGATTGAAGGGTTCCCCTTTGGGGATGATTCTTTTCAATTGTCAGCTTATGCAGATGATGTTTTTCTCTTCTTACTTAATCCTGATTCTTCTCTCCCTTCTCTATTTGATCTTATTCTTATTCTTTGGTATCTGGCTATAAAATTAACTGGCACAAAACAGAGATGCTTCCTTTAAATCCTGCTGGTTCCCTTGTTGACATGTCCCACTTTCTGATTCAAAAAGTCCAAGGGGGCCTTAAATATTTGGGGGTTAAATTCCAACTGGATCTCCCTTCCACAGTAAATTACAGTGAAGAGTCAGTTCTTCAGTCCTTACGAGATACAATCTTAAAATGGTCATCTCTGCACCTCACGTGGTGGGGGGAGATCCTGGGCACCTATACCATCAAAATGGTATAGGTGCCCAGGATCACCTATATCCTTGCTATGATACCCATATTTTTTCTTCAGGTTTTTATAGCCAATTAGATCACTTGTTATTCTGTTTTTTTGGAACCAACACCCCCCCCCCCCCCCCCCACATTGCTTTGGTTAAGTTGAAGAAACCTACTCAATACGGAGGGGTTAATTTTCCATACTTTTATGCCTACCATCAAGCTTTTATTCTCCAACAAGCGTACCATTATTATACTCTTCCTAAATCTGCCCTTAATATCCCCAGATGGCTAACTCTAGAGAGATATCTCCTACATCCAGCTCCAGTAGAATATTTCCCAAGCATATCCTTAACGTCGAGTTTTGTTTCAAATCCTATCATGACCTCGTTGCATCGGGCTTTGGTAGAAATTGATGAACTTCGGCCCACGAATTTGGCCCCTTGGAAGCAATCTAAATATGCAACCCTATGGCGCAATCACAGACTTTGAATAGGGAGCCAGCCGCCTAATTGGATGCTATGGCAACAACATGGAATATGGTTTTTGGCAGATGTTATAGTTGATGGGAGGCTTTTATCCTTTCCGCAGATACGCCAGAGATATGGCCTCCCCTCCATGCAGTTCTATGCATGGCTTCAATTACGCCATGCCATCCAGCACCTTGATTTGACAGGCCTTATGTTTTCTGATCTCCCATAGCTAGCCTCTCTGTATTGTACATTGGGTGAGCAGGGTCACCTGGCTTCCAGATTATTCAAACTCATCAAATTGGCTAAGTCCACTACCCCATAACTGGTCTGCAGTCTCATTGGCTCCATGAGCTGAATATTGCACAAGGCCTAGTTAATTGGCGTTATTTCTGGCAAGTCTCCATGCGTATGTCTCTTTCTTCCAGTTTGATGCAGATCTCCCTTTTTATTTTACACCGAGCGGTGTGGACCCCCTAGAAATTACATAGGGCTGGGTTAGTTCCATTCCATTCCTGTTGGTCATGCCAAGGGCTTCGGGGTACACTGTCACACATGATATATTATTGCCCGTATGTTCAGGACTTTTGGGCCCAAATATGGATCACTGTATCAGTGATTCTGCACTTAAGTCAGCCTATCTCATATTCGATTGTTATTTTGAGGAGTGCAGATCCTTCCATACATTTTCCCATGGCACACAGTAAACTGCTAGACTTTCTGATAGGTGTTGCACTCCATAATATTTTGGCTAATTGGAAGCACGGTGACCTGCTCTCTGAACACTTATGGTGGAATTCCGTCTGTATGTTTAGTAAATATGAAAAAGCTATGGTGCTCAAATTTCGCAGACTCAAAGCTTGATGTCAGATGTGGAAACCTCTTGATGAGTATGTTGAATTTTTGTCTAAATGAGATGGGTGGTGTTACTTATGTATGGTTATATAATATGGATTGCATATATTCGTCCTATTTTGGTCTCTTATCTCTGATCATGGCTGACTTCTTTTGTTTCTTTCCTCTCTACTTTCCTTCCACTTTCTTTTCTTCTGTTCTTGCTATTTCCTCTGTACCCCCTCCCACTTTTTCTTCTTTCTACTTGCTCTCTTTTCCCTCTACAAACAGATACTAAGAGGTATGCACTTGATATGGTTTTACTTGTATTGGTCATACACCGAGCTGTATTGTTCATACGTTTCCCTGTTTTATGATTAACCTCTTAATAAACAGATTTCAACAAGAGACGTGGAGGTGAAGGATCTCTATGAGAGGGCCAGGAGAGGATCAAAGGATTCAACAGCGAGACATGGAATGTGTTATGGATGCCCATGGCACATGGTAGCTGTAGCTGATATGACATTGCTCCCACTCTTCGAAGCACTGGAAACGGACCGATGCACTTGGGAGCCAGGCGATGAGAAGGCAGTCTCAACCTTATGTGTCAGGTGCTTAACCACACTTTCTGACCAGGACGGAAGAGTGAAGCGGGATGTCTGTGGGCATCAGAAGTATGCTTGGAGCATTCAGCGGCCTGGGTAAGGTGTTCTTTGACTTGATTCCACACCTGACGAATAGTGTGGGCCATGAACTGTGCCACTGGGGAAGGAACAGTCAGAGGAACTGGAAGTGGCAGCCGAGGTTATCGTCTGAATACCACAGAGAACGGAGATACATCGGTGGCAGCAGCGACGTGGGTATTATGCGACAACACTGCCCAGGGTAGCAAATCAGACCAGTTATCCTGCTGGTCATTCACGTAGGAACTGAGGAATGTTTTCAAGGTCTGGTTGGTCCTTTCAGCTTGATCATTGGCCTGTGGCTGATAGGCTGACATTAAATTTCTTGCATAAGGAGCACCAGTATCTGGCAGCAAACTGTGGTCCTCGGTCGGTTATTATTTCCTTTGGGAGTCCATGGAGACAGCAAGTGAGAAAAATGCAACAAATGAGACTCAAGTAGAGTCCATCAAGCTAGGTTGAGAGAACATTGTTCAAATCTTATCTTTGGGTGACTTTTCTCACTCCAAAGGACATCAAATCTTCATAAGAGTGTACTGTTCTGTTTGAATGTCTCACTCTGAATGTCAAAATGGCCCCTAACCCTTACACTAATACCTAAATATCACCTCAAATAACTAGGTGGGCCTCCTATAGAGGTATAAATACCTAACTACTATGAGGTCCTTATAGCTAGCCTCTCTCTCTCTCTTCTTTCTCTCTCTCTCTCTCTCTCCCCCTCTCTCCACCATCCTGAAAATCCAAAGTGCAGAAGGGAAAAGCAAGGCCTTCTGCACCTGCTCCTCCCACCTTACAGTCCTCATTCTGACATATGGGACTATAATAGGAATGTACATGCAGCCCAAGTCAGAGGACTCTGTTAAATCAAACAAGCTGCCTACTGCACTGTACATAGTCACTCTCCCACTGTGGAACCCCCTAATATACAGCTTGCGAAGCAAAGAATTAAACGTGGCCATTAAAAAATCATAAGCAGGAAGTCAACATTTTTGGCCCACTAAACACTTTTGTTCTTAGCCCTGGCAATATTATCAGGAGCTGCAAAGTATTTCAGGACTTCCTCCTAAATTCCCCTTGTTGTAAAACTCGTGATGCAGCAGCCCTCACTTGTGTTTTATGCTGTAACTTTGACATACAGAGGCCTCCAGCATTGCAACAGGATTTCAGATTATCTGCACATCAGAATTTGTGCTCAGTTTAGTGTCTGTGTCAGAGGAAAGAGGATTCTGAGGCAGAGGACAAGTAATTCTCTCTTTCCCATCCTTCCCTGGGTTGTAGCATGAAAGGCCTGAATTGCCCCTCTCCTGTAGTTTTCACCACAGGGGCCTGGCTACCAAAGGAGTGCGATGGTAATAATTGTTGCTATTTGAAATTTGAACAGGATGTGATTTAAGTAAAATCATTCAAGACTGCAGCCAGCCTGCCGGTTGCCTAAAGCCAGCCTTGAGACCGTGAAACTGAACAGCTGTTCTTTGCCCATTCTAAGCAGAGTAATGCACTGCATCTCTAACCTAGGAGAAACAAAGTTCTGAGTTCTTGGAATCCCAAACATTCTAATGCAGCAGATATGGGGGATTTTTTGAGTGAAAGAAAGAGTCCATTTGATTACTCTATGTGGTACAAATTGGGATTCTTCTGGTCTTAGTGAAGAATTTGTAAATGCAAATTATTGGCAGAGCTAGAGAATCCTTTAAAATGACCTTAACTAAGAAGCTCAGACAATGAGTGATGAGCCAGGATCAATTAGCAAGATATTTACAAATCCTGAGGTGATATCTGTCCGACTGTCACCTGTAAATCCAATTGTAATTTGAATCCTGAGATTTATGGAAACTGACCTTTTTGTAAATAAATGCAGACTTTAGAACCAGTAAATAAGAGTTCACCTTATCACTTGTTCTGATACCTCAATATTGATTTGACAGCTGGTCTGTAAGTCATCACCAGAATTATAGCTGGTCATGCACAGGGTCTGGTCAAATAGTTCAGCATTCGATCACCATTACATTTATAGAATCTCTGAATTTCAACAAATTTCAACGAAATAGTCTAATTTGTCCTGGTTCGGAGGACTGGAAAAACGATTGGGTTTTTTCCAAAATTTCGTAAAAAATCATTTTTTGGGTTAGTGCGTGCTAACTCCCATTAGTGCATGCTAACTTTAAAATGTTAGCGTGCACTAACCTGAAAATTGGGAGTCCCCAAACAAAAAAATGCCCGAACCGTGGGAAAACAAAATTTCCTGTGACGGACCTAAATGAAAATTATACCCGATATACATCTCTATAAAACAGTACTTAGGAAAGCTCACAATCTAACACATGCATACAATTTTATGGGCCGGATTTTAAAAAGGTTACGTGCATAAATCCGGGTCGCATGTAAGTCCTGGGGCTTGCAAAAATGGGCGGGGAGGGGGGCGTGGTGTACACCATGTGCGCTGCTTTTAAAATCTACCCCTATATGTGAGACTGCCAGTTCTGCTCAATAAACATATTCTGCTCTTTTCTCAATGTCTTTGCAATGTAGAAATTTTTTGTAGCATGCAAACAGGAAACATTTCATTATTTTTCTGTTACATAGTGTTAAGACATCATGGGAACATTTTTTGATAAGGATGTGCATAGCAAATGTTTTTGTTTTCTTTACTTTTCATTTTGTTCTGTATTTATTTCCATTTTTTTTAGTTTCATTTATTGTTTAGTTTTTTTAGTTTCATTTATCATTTTAAAATGTATCGTTTTTATTGCACACTAAGGGATGGATTTTAAAAGGGTTGCGCGTGTAAATTTGGCGTAGCTGGGTCAATGCGGGCCGGGTCTATTTTCAAAAGGCCCAGTGATGCGCATAAAGCCTCAGGATGCATGTAAGTCCTGGAGCTTTCAGAAAGGGGCGGATGCGGTCGGGGGGTGGATAGTCTGGGGGCGGTCTGGGGGTGGGGCCAGAGGCCTCCAAAAGAGCTGCCATTGCTGCACTGTCAGAGGATCGCGTGCCAGCAGGCTGCTAGTGCATGCAACTTGCACCTGCCTGAAGGCAGGCGCAAAAGGTAAGATAAATATTTTGGTGGGGGGTTAGAATAGGGCTAGGGGGAAAGGTTAGTTAAAGGGGTGGAAAGGTCAGGTTAGGGGGAAGGGAACGGAGGAAGGCAGCGTGGCTCAGCGCACGCATGTTATAAAATTGGGTGTATATGTGCACGTGCTGGGTAGTGCGCGCACATATAGGCTGTGGGTGCTTCTTTTAAAATATAAACCTAAGTGTGCAGTTGCTTAAATAAAGCACACTAATTCCAAATAGTGAGAACTAAGTTGAAATTGTGCACACTAACTGAAAATAGTGAACATTAACTTGGAATTGTACATGGTATTTGTGTTAGGATGCACTATTTGAGTTTGTATGCCTTATTTTGTTAGTGTACCCTATTTCAAATTTGTGTGCACTATTTCAGTTTAGTGCATACTATTTTGGAATCAATGAAACTAAAGATGACAAAAGAAAAAACAGTGTTGTTTTTTTCTCTCATTTCATAGAAAATGATATGAAATGATGTAAACTGTTGTTGACATTGTCTATTTCTTTTCAAATGAAAAACACATTCCTAGTTTTTGAACAGCCTAGAGCAATTTAATTTTGTATTTATTAAAATAATTAAAAAATGTGCACAGATGTAGATTGATCATATGTTACACGTTTATATGGGTTTAAACTGTTTGACATATATACTGATGTTGGCTGTTTAAATAAAATGTATATTAATGACATGTGAACATTTAGGTGTAATTATGCAAGCATATGATATTGTTAGCAATTTTAGGTGGTTTGAGTGATATGGTTGGGTGGAGTGGTATGCATGAGTTGTATAGATGATGAATGGAGGGGAAGGTATGGATGATATTGTTTTAATGTTAGAGAGATTATAAGCACACATAGCGGGACTTGTGAAAAAAGTGTGTTAAACATATTGGGTATTTGTATGTATATAATAAAAAATTGTGGAGCATTACATATTGCTGAGTTCCTCTGTAGTATATGTATAATAGGTGTTTTTAACATATGCAGGTAATGCTGGAAAGGAAGCAATCCAGGTAATTTCCCTTTGAAAGTTAGTAAGTGTAAAATAATTGCATTAAAAACACTTATATACATTGCAGCTGTACTTTCTGTGAGTTGAGAAATTGGGTTATAATTGTGCCTATCCATATAAAAATTGCATGTGTGCAAGCAGTTTAAAATATCCAACCTAAACATGCTTTCATGAATAATTCTCCTTTTAACCTTGCTAAAGTTTCTGACTCACTCAGGTCAACTCTGCCTTTCTCCATCCATCCCATGCAGGCCCTTTTCAACTCCATTCACCCAGCTCACATGAACTAACATCTTCTTTTCTTTACTTGCTGCCTGCAGGTGGGTAAATTATCAAATTAGCATGATCATGCAGGCTATGAGTTGAATGGATGGATGGCTGCCTAATTCCTCTGAGATGTAGTTCAGTATCACTAAGATCCCAAGGTCAGTCAATAGCAACAAAAGCACAATGCATCGATAAACATTCATTAGCCTTAAGCAATAAAACCATTCTAACTTACATGTATGAATGTAAATGACAAATGCAAATCATTCCTTGGAGAACATCACCAGAGCAGGGAATTCTACAAATAGAAGACAGCTGGATAATCCCATTGAGTGGATTCAGATGGACTGTTAGGTCCTTTCTTGTATGTGAGTGTACTTGGTTTATATTCTATGTTCTCTAGATTTAAGGTTATTAATAGAGATGTGGTTCGTTTATCATGAATTAGGCAATTTCAAAGAAATTGCCTAATTCATCATGGGTTAGGGGCCCCAAACCCTGAAACTGATTTTCCCCGAACTATGAGGAAAATCAGTTTTTTTGGGTTTGTACGGGGGGAGGGGCACATTTTATTTTTTTAAATAATAAACCTCCCCAAGCATTACAATTTACTGTAATACAACCTGAAAAAACCTCGGAGTAGAAAGACCAATAAAGACCATCTTTAAAAGGCAAACAGTGAAGTTTATTATGAAGAAAGGCGTGGTTTCTTCAGGAGTAGCACGCGTTACAAAGCAAATGGTGCAAGCTCAAACCTACTCAGAGATCTATTGCTCATGCACCTCATTATAAAGTTTACCTTCAGCCAATCAATAGGTGTCTGCATTTACCCACCCCTTATCCCTTGTCCAATTAGTAAATTTGTGCATGTATACATGCTTTGTTGCTAGGGGCACTTGTTCTGCCATTTACACTTGCTGTTAATTTCCAGGAAATCAATCTTCTTAAGTTTAGTTTTCTCAGCTCTGACGTCTCTTGTACTGACCATATTCATACATTCCCTCCTTTGAAGGGTTTCTCCTAGGAACCCTTTCCACCTATCTGCGTCGCACATCGCCTGTCTTAGGTTGTTCTGCCTGACCAAGGCTATTTCTTAGTGGCTAGAGACTTACCCATCCTCGTACCAATGTGCTCATTTTTCACAGATAGTTATTATTAGTGGTGGGGAATGAGGCGTTAGTATCATTAGAATCTAAAAGCATCAGATTCAAAGTCTCTGCTTGGTTCAGCATGATCCATGTGCTGGTCTGGCTTACCAACATTTCAGACACATGATCTTGACATCTTTGTAGGCAGATACAGAGGAATGGAAAACATAAGCAGACACCAAGTTCTAGCAAAGCAATTGAACATACAGAGCCAATTAGAATTTTTCAAACCTGAGCCTAATCTAGAGAACCATAATCCAAGGGATCCAAATGGATCACTGACTTCTAATCCTTTCCATGTCTGAACCGGTACGTGAGCAATGGACATCATGTTTCGGGTAATTTCTTCAATTACTTCGCCTTTGTTGTCTATTTGTAGGCATTTACTAAGGTTAAACTTTCCAGATAATCCTCCTTCACAAGCTAGTATGTAATCTAACGCTAGACAGTTATGGTAAATGGCATTCCAGAAACCCTTACACTGTGTAGCTAGTATTCTCAGTGCTTTTACAGTTTCATCAGTAATTATATCAACAACAGCTTGCAGTCTTATAATACGATTTAACATATATACTGGAGTTCTGTTCCCCCCAGAGCCTTCCTGAGCCCAGGAGGCTAGATCGTAATAGGCCACAATACGATCTGGAGGCCATTCATCATGGGCCAATAGGAAATTATCATTTGAGCTTTCATGGTATAATTGAGGGAAGATTGTGACAAACAAGAGGAATTGCCTACAGCTGTAGTGTGCAATACTGTGTAAGGTCTATGGATGCTCCATGTTGCAACAATGGAGTGGGCCAATATCCACTGTGCTTTCCCATATCTGGGTGGTAACTGAATACTGGAAACATTATAAGTTGATTTCCAATCCCATTCTTTTGCTTCTCAAGGCCAATTATCTCCCATATTGGTTCCCCCACAAACATAACAATTGGAAACATTTAGGGAAGTAAAAGACGCTAAAAAAAAAGAAGATCCAGAGAAAAAGACAGATACTCAAAGAATAAGGAAATCAAGAAAATATTTGATCCATACTGAGACATATCTCACTCTAAGAGGGCAAGCAGAGGGATATGGTATTTGAGTAATGTGATCAAAGCAGCTTTCATAGACAAAGGTAAAGAAAGACATATTGCATCATCATTTACCTGATACAGTGAAGAAATGCATATAAGTGGTGGAAGTTAGACTGGAAAATGCTACAAAACTTGGAAAAACTGCATTAATTCTGTCTAAATAATGGCATTTGTAAATAGGTCAAAACAGCATCTGAGCAAGACACAAAGCAATGCACACACAAAAGAAAATCAAATGATGAAACGTATGATGAAAGGTGTGTGATGACTTTCTTTGAAAACAGTTCACAGTCCAATTCCATGGCAAAGGATGCAATTATAAGTATGGGATAATCTCTGAATTCAATGACGCATGTGGGGCAAACAGTTCTCTCGGCTTAGTGCACTTCAGTGACATCGAAGCACAGCCTTTCAATTCAGCACTAGGCATGTTACATGATCAGAATCTAACATAAGAGCAAAACAAATTCAGATTAATCAGGGAGAAGATTCCATCAGTCACTACATAGAACATTAAACTTTGACACACAACGTCATTCACTCTTCAGGTGTAAGGAAACAACACAAAAAACAAACAAGTAACACATGTTTTTCTTTTGAGCTCAAAACCCTGATCAAAAATAAATTAGGCCAAAAAAAAATACTTAGTGACTAGATCGATCTAGAATAAAACAAAAGTAAAAATCAAAAAGGAGATCTGTTTAAAAATGAAAAACTGGGAAAAAGGAGAAAATGTAATCTTCAACAGTCTTCAAACATTTCATCTGTTATTAACCTGGAACAAATATTAAATCTGGCAACATAAAGGTTAGAGAAATTACAGCTCAATTGAAACTAAACATTCTGATATTGATTCAGCAAATTGCAGTCATAAAGCTACCTTTTTTCTTTTCTATTGCTGTGCCTCTAGGAGGCGCTATACTCATTAATACTCAGCTGCAGATTTTTTCTCTTCTGGAATACAGTCCTGCAACATAATCTTTGTTACTGAGATAACTCTTTCGCTTCTGGGAAAGTCTCTCTCCTCTGTGAAATGACAAATCATTGTTAATGCATACATATAACTTTTACATAAGGGCAATTTTAAATATACAAGAAAAGGCTTAGGGATGTACTGTAAGTGTGCCAGTGTGATGACCAAATCTCTGTATGCTTTGTAACAGCCTGAATCCTGACTGCTGAATAATGTGTTCTCAATGCCCCAAGAACTATTATTCTTCTTCTTAATATCTTTTAATTCCTTGCCAATGTTTTTAAACTAAACACACAAATTTCTGTTTTTAAACTAAACTGATCAATTCATTAAAATGGAGTCTCCCTTTTCTCCTTTGTCTCTCTGTCCATCTCTCTGTATCCCCCCTCTCAGCTGACCCCCCTTCTTTTTTTGTTCCTCCCTCTGCACTGCCACTCAAGCGGTGAGTTGTAAACTTTAACACTAGTAATTAACTCATAGGGAACTCTGAAACAAGGGAAAGCAATACATCCTCTTCTAAGAATAAATCAAATATAAATATTAAATAAAAGTAGCTCTAAATAAAGACATCCCTCCCTCACAAGCACAACACAAAGCAGAAAATGCCACTAGATCACATATGAAAACACAGCTCCACAGCACAGCACAAAACAAGACAAGAGACCCAACTTTAGAATCTCACACTGATGAAAAACAGTTCACCTCACTCTTCAACCACTATCCTATTTATAACACTTTGAACTCAGAAAGGCAGGAAACAGAAGAAGAAAATGATTTTAATCTCCTCAGAACTCAGGCACCTGGAAACTAACTGCATTTGACACTGCTTGCAAAACAACGTAGCATCACAAAATGTAAGGAGGGGGATCTCCCCAGCCCTCCCTCTCCTTCTGTGCAGTACACAAAGAAATTCCAATGGTGGGGGCTGACCTACTCCAAGGTAAGACTCCAGCTCCTACAGAAAACTGCACACGCACTCACCGTGCATGACACAAAATAATTCTGATGGAGGGGGCCAAAATACTCCAAGTTAAGACTCCAGCTCCCAGCAGCCAGTCATGAAATATCACACTGAGCAAGCAAACCACTGAGGTAGTCAGCCGATGGAAAAAGCTACAGGAAAATACAAGCACAGAAACAAGTGGCGCTTCATAGGGACATGCCTCCAAAAAGGTGGGGGCCTAGTGCGTGTGAAATCTAGGAAACTGAAGAAGCTTAGAAAAGGGCAAACGAGGCAAAAAAAGAGACGGAGAAATCTACTCTGATAGAAAAATCTAAGCAGAAACATACAAATATAACAACAATAAAAATAGTTGGGACCCCTTTTATAAGAAAGGGACCCAGGCCTTACCTGCTCCGATGTCTTGGATGGGGCCAATAAAAGAAAGCAGGCTCTAGAACATGTCACAGACCTGCAGACAGGTGCCAAAATGGGTCACGGCCCCATTTGCACCGTTCTTGGGTGCCGCTTACTGACTCCAACCATGCCCAAAGCACTGGGACCAACGGTAGCAGTGGGCAGCCACCGAATGCCCGGTACCAGAAACAGACTACCCGTGGAGGCTTGAGCAAGGCCTCCTGGGAGCGAGTCATGGCACCATATGTAAAAAACCTCGGACTAGAAAGAGAAATAAAGACCATCTTTAAAAGTCAAACAGTGAAGTTTATTATGAAGAAAGGCGTGGTTTCTTCAGGAGTAGCAAGCGTTACAAAGCAAATGGTGCAAGCTCAGACCTACTCAGAGATCTATTGCTCATGCACAGCATTATAAAGGTTTACCTTCAGCCAATCAACAGGTGTCTGAGTTTACCCGCCCCTTATCCCTTGTCCAATTAGTAAATTTGTGCATGTATACGTGCTTTGTTGCTAGGGGCACTTGTTCTGCCATTTACACTTGCTGTTAGTTTCCAGGAAATCAGTCTTCTTAAGTTTTGTTTTCTCAGCTCTGACATCTCTTGTACTGACCATATTCATACAAACCCCCCCCCCCCCACACACACCACCACCACCACCACCACCACCACTATCCTGATCCCTTCGAAAGACTTACTAACATCCCTAACAGTTCTTATGTTCTTATGGTGGTCCAGTGGGGTCCAACAAGGGATTTCTCCCTCCGTGCCTTCGGGCTTTCCGGCCTGCCTCACATCAAAATGGAGCCAATAGCCTTTGACCTACTATGTCACAGGGGCTACCGGTGCCATTGGTCAGCCCCTGTCACATGGCCATCTGCGCCATTTTGTGCTCCTACCATGACTGACCAATGGCACCGGTAGCCCCTGTGACATAGTAAGGGCAAAGGTTATCGGCGCCATTTTGATTACTGGCAGCCGACAGCCCGAGTGCAGGAGATTGCTCCTGGACCCCCGCTGGACCACCATGGACCTTTGGAAAGTCTTGGGGTCCTCCACAAGACTTGCCAAAATTCCCTGGTGGTCCAGCAGGGGTCTGGGAGCTATTTCGCCGTCGGTTGCCGGTAATCAAAATGGCACCGGCCATCCATTGCTCCTACCATGTGACAGGGGCTGACCAATGGCACCGGTAGCCCCTGTGACATAGTAGGTCAAAGTCTATCGGTGCCATTTTGATGCGAGGCAGACCGGAAAGCCTGACGGCGTGGAGGGAGAAATCCCTCGCGGGTCCCCGCTGGACTACCAGGGATGTTAGTAAGTCTTGGGGAGGGATATGGATGGTGGGAGGGGGGTGTATTTAATGTATTAAAGTAAATTTTAATGCTTGGGGTGGGTTTTTTTGAGCATTTTCACACATCGTTTTTTGGGCTCGTTTCATTTTTCCCTGTTTAGTTTCTGTTAGTTTTTCCAAAAAAACTAACCGAGGAAAAACGAACTTTACCCCGAAGAGTCCGACTCAAAAAATGACCCGGTAGAAAAAAACGAAGCTCATCTCTAGTTATTAATATTGAAGAAATATTTGACTGTTGGCCTAGTATTTTTTCATGATCATTTTTGGTATACAGATATATTTCATCTCTGAAAGGAATGTATAGCATCCAAATGTTTGTTTTGTAGTGTGTGTGTGTATGTGTGTGTGTGTGTGTGTGTTTTGTTTCATTTGTTTTATTATTTTCAGGATTCAGTTTGTTTTATGCACATATATTTCAATTTGGTTCATTTGGCAAAACGAAAAAGAAAACACATGAAAGTTAACAAAACTAATTAGACAACCCAATCCTCCCCTATAGTCACCCAGGGCTCTCCATTGCTCCCTTTTACTCTTCTGCAGCCTCAATGGGGTAGGCATGATGCCCAGCTACTCTGACCTTTCTAATTCCAGCTAAAAAAATGGTGCCATCCTCAAGGACAGGCGGTGCCAAGTTGTTTTACTGCTGTAAAGAAACTCAGAAACATTGATTACAACCCACTTTATATTAATGTAACAAAGAAACGTTACTGCTCATTTAAACAATAATACCTATCATTATACATCTGCAACATATCTTGCCCTAAATTAATTTACACTATTGTGCATATTATATGCACCATTCCTGAATGAGAGCCAGAGGGGAAGCAGTGACTCAGGATAGCACCTGCCTCTTTCACCCACAGAGAGCCCATGAAAAAGGGAAGAAAGTCATATGGTGGGAAAGCTTTTAAAAATATTTTTTGATGGCACATTATGTGTTCTATTTCCTGGGTTACCATTCATTTATTTCATTTGAAACAATCACATGGAAAACATTTTTTTTGTAAAGATTCTGCATTTTTTTCCAACATGCACATCCTTAGTTGGCATACTAATCGATTTATCTCATAGACCCAGGCTTCTCTCACTACTTCCCTGAGATCCATAACCATGGATCTGTCAATGCACCTCAGTCCTTTACTGCAGCACTGCCTGCTATTTGAATGAGAATCCTCCTCACCCCAAATCTGCCAATGCATCTCAGTACACCTAAATGTACAATTCTTGGTGACGTATACATTATTCTAAGAATGACATTTATAGCTCATTTTTCCATACTCACAGTGTGATTTTCTAATTCCTTGATTATATCAAGCTATATGTAAACATCTACATAATTATCCCTCTGGAAAAAGAACTGAGAGCACAAGCTATTCACAATGTTTACTGAATAATTGTCAGTGTGCATTGAGCCAGTATAGACAGTGAATTAAACACATGAAGGCAAAATATATATAGAACCTTATTCAGTTTTAACTCATGATGAGCTGCTGAAGAATTATGGGACAGATCATGAGCAGGAAACCATGATGTTTAGGGATCTCACAATGGGGCCGATGCAATTATGTGTGCTGAAAGCACAAGGGGGGCGCCATGCAATATGGAAATTAGGGGGCCACACTAGGAAGGAGGCACTAGGGTTGCTTGCATGACCTTAACACCTCCTTCCTAACGTGACCCGCTGTGACTGCCAGTTGTTATTATTACATGTGTTTTAGTGGATCCTTTGGTGCTGTGGAGATGACCACGCCCACGGGGAGGAGCCCCATGAGGAGCCACAGCACTGGACTAGACTCTATACACAAAACACCAGAACTGAACTCTTTTGTTATAGGACTGACAAAACAGCAAGGAAGGCTGCTTAATAAAGCCGTGAGAGCAGAAATACACAATAAGCAGCCAGATGTCCAATCTGTAGAAATGTATTGTGTAGAATCAAATAACATGGATATGTGTGGTATTATTATTTATACTGTTTTGTTTTTATGCTCACACCACACATATCCATGTTATCATTTTATATGTTCATTTTATATGTCATCATTGTATATGGTCATTTTAAATGTTTGTTTATTATTAGTTTGTATTAGTTTTTAATTTATTTTTTATATTATTTAATGTCATTTATTGTATGTTTTTAGCCCCTGATGCAGCCCTACTGAAAGAGGGCGAAACTCGGCTGGAGTCGGGCTCATTTGCACATATTTTATTCCACACAATACATTTTTACAGATTGGACATCTGGCTGCTTATTGTGTATTTCTGCTCTCATCTCTTTTATTATAGAGCTTGAAGATAGCCACCAGGTGGCAGTGGTGAGCTGTAGTCTCAGGGACCTCGGTAGAGGGAGCCCTTCTCTCCTTGGGGATGTCAGGAGGTTCCACAGCAAGGAGTTACTGTGGATGAGACAGATGAGATATTAGAGTACTCACTCGGTGTTAGCTGTTATGGAAGCGATACCACCAGATAGTTGTCGTAGGTACAGTCACGGAGGCAGGGAGAGCAGGCCCTCGAGAAGCGAGTACCTGCTCCCTGAATGGCACCTGAAAATAGAACAGAGAGCCCCTGAGGAGCGGGTACCCAAGTTAGTAGCAATCCTCGAAGGGCAGAAGGAAAGCTTCCTGCAGGCAACAGAGAAGCGGCAGAGTAGCGCAAACAGGAACAGTTCATGTCCATTCGAGTCTTTGCCAACTCAATGGCTAGCAATCTTGAGAAGTAGATATACCCAGACTGGCGTGACATCAGATGAGGGAACGCCCTCGAGGTTCACGCCACTGGGCGTACTTAATGTAGGTTGCACGTGTGCTCGCACTCTAGCAGGTACCTGGGAGAAGCAATGGTATACGGCTGCACCATAGCCCTTCTCGGGACGTCAGAGAGGTCAGCTTGATGACGCTGCGGTAGCCATCTTGCCCAGGTAAGTGGGAGGAGCTGAGATAGGGGTGCAACAAGTGGGGCAAAGCCATCAAAGACTGATGGACACAACAGTACCCCCTTCAAAGGGCGTCCACGCAATGACCTACCAGGGCTAGCTTTTTGCGGATGTAGATGATGGAAATACTGTAGTATCTTCTTATCCAAGATATTGGACACTGGAGTCCAAGAGTTGTCTTCTTGGCCATAACCATCCCATGACAGGAGGTATTCCCATACTCTGCCTCATTTTCTTACATCGAGAACTGTGTCAACTTTGTATTCGATGTCTTCCTCTGCATCTACTGGAGTAGAATTGGGTATCTTGTTGGAAAATTCACTGAGTATCACAGGTTTCAAAAGTGAGACGTGGAATGCATTGTGGATCTTTACAGTAGTTGGTAGCTTCAGACTGTAGGTGAGGTTGCCCAGTCGTTGGAGAATGGGAAATAGTCCAATGAAGCGAGGAGCGAATCGAACTGAAGGAAGTTTGAGTCTTAAATGTTTTGTTGAAAGCCAGACCTTGTCACCAGGTGTGAAGTCTGGAGCCTTGCGATGATGAGCATCATATCTTTTCTTAGCTCATATTCCTGCTTTCATAAGCATGGGCCATCCAGTGCTCCTACCATGTGACAGGGGCCAGCCAATGGCACGGATACCCTGTCACATGGTAAGGGCAAATGCCATCTGTGCCATTTTTATTAGTGGCAGCTGACGGCCCGAGAGCAGGAGATCGCTCCCAGGACCCCCACTGGACCACCAGGAACCTGTAAAAGGTTTTTGGGGGGGTCAGGAGGGCGCAGCCGATAAACAAAACCGCGATAGGGCCGGACGAAAAAAAAACCACGATGTGAATCGAAACCGGAATCAGAACCGATTCCGGTTCCGATTCACATCTCTACTAAGTAGGACAAGTTACAGAAAAAGAAGTATGTGGGTTAATGATCGAAGCACATCAGTATTAAGAAACAAAAAAACAAGGTTTTCTAGCACACAGTTAAAGAAGGCTAGTAAAACTATTGTAGAAATGAAGAACTGACAGTGGGAAAGTTTAGAGAAGCTGAGAATAATGAATCCTGTGGTCAGTGTCTTCTTCTTATTCTTCATTGTTTGTGTCCATAATCTGATAGGATATTTAAAAAAGAGATAAACCTTGAAGCTGAAAGAAAAAAATAGTTTTCAATAGAGAGGAGATCTCAGTCAGGTAGAATTGTAATAGAAATAATCCCTTGTGCATCTTCCCAAGCAAACTGCCCCCACACCCCCAAAGCACATGCACACATCACCAGCAACTCCACCAGCACCAGCACCTTCCTAGCATGATTTAAAATGGTAGAATATTATATTTTTTAATTTTTCAAATATGAGAATTATAGGTGATGCACAAATGAGTCTATATCCCACATGTGGTTAAATATTCATAAAATAATTTAAGAATCCATGAGGACAATGAATACACATATCTGTTAAAAGCATTTTATCCATAAAATTAATCATAAGTAGTACAATAATCCAAAATAAATCCAAAGGAAATATTTACAATTCAACTATTTGAGGAGAAGGTCATAATAAATAATTTCTGAGAGGACCTGGTTTTTGTACTCAGGATAGGCTTCTTCTCCCCATTTAGGCTCAGAATGGAGCTTATGCTGAGGGAGAGCAGGGCTGGAGGAAGGAGTCACTGTCATCATGTAATGGTGGCCCCTATTAGCAAGACTTGAAGCCCATTATTGCATGGCTGTGGTGAGATAACACGATCCAAATATTATCACTATAACGTCTGGGCTAAATGAGTTCAGAGGGGATGTCAAATTTTTGGGGAGAAGTTCCATATCATTGAGAATGAGGGATCATGGGGCCATAGGTCCAAGGAAGCCATTTTCAATTGATGCAGAAACTGAAATTGTATCGGCAGGCCAGGTAAGAGTAACTGTAGTAAGTAGAATATGTATAAAGCTCAAAAACGAATTTGGGATGAAAAACAAAGAAATAACAAAGAGAGAGAGAGGATAATAGACCATTAAACATAATGAACAAAACATTAAAGGAAGGAGAAAGAAAAAAGGAGAAAGTTTATAGAGACGAAGATAATTGTGAAGAAGTAATATAAAAAATTCAAAACATTTAGGAAGGAGTAGGTTGAGTATTTCCTTTATTGTTATTATGTAGATGTTCAAATATTACGTGGAGAGAAGCTACACAACAAATTTGTGCTTTAATTTATATATTAATGGCCAGATTTTAAAAGCCCTCTGCATGCATATTCTGGCCTTTACTCGCTTGGCCAGGCCTTGTGTGCGCCAGTCGAATTTTCGAAGAGGCCCGGCCATGCACGTAAAGGTCGGTACACGAATAAGTGTAAGTGCCGGGCCTCTTTGAAGGGGGCGGGCCTGGGACGTGTTCTGAGTGAGGAGGGGTGGGTCGGGGAGAGAGCTGGGACAGCATCGTTCTTGGCTGTCCTGAAGACTCGTGCACTGGCAGCTGGCCAGCATGCACAACATCAGCATGGCCCTTGGATTTTAGAACATGTGTGTGCCGGTGCACGCATGTTATTTAATTGGTGCGTCCATGTGTGCGCGCCAGGAAGCGCATGTTAAAAAATGCCAGGTTGGCGTGCGCAAGGGGGGGTGTCTACTTTTTCAATTATGTGTGGCGACGCATTGGGGTCTTCCCAGTTCCCTCCCAGTCCACTCCAATTAAGGAGCGGATTGGGAGGGAACTTCCCAACCCAATAGCCTATCCTCCCTTCCCCTTCCCTGTTATTATTTGTAAGGGTTTTGGATAGGCTAGAAGAAGACCAATAGATCCCTGGACCTGTGGCAGATGACCGCGCCCATGGGAGGAAGTCCCGTGAGGAGCCACAGGTCAGGCTCAGCGTAGGAGACACACACACTAGTTCTTTTATTATACAGGATTTGTGAACTACCAGAGGTGGCAGTAGTGAGCTGGAAAGTAGCCTGGTTGGGCTTTCAGTCTCTCAGGCTCTGGAACAGCGATCCCAATGGCTGTGCTGTAATAGAGAGAACTGATATTGTGAGTAGTAGCAGGATATGCAGAGTTCAGGAATAGAGCCTCGTTGGTAATGTACTCATGCAGCGGTCTCTCAGCATGGAGCACAGGAGCTGGAGTAAAGGCAGGCCGAAGAAGAGCGAGTACCTGGTTCCAGGGAATAGCTCTGAGAGACAGAGATGGTAACTCACAGATGTTGTAGGCAGCGGTGTCTTCCTGGCAGAAGTGGAGTCCAAGTAGCAAGTCCAGGAACATGGGCTCTCGAGGAGTGAGTACCGGTTCCAGACTGCGACCTGAAAGATAAGAGAGAGAGGCCCCCGAGGAGCGGTTACCCCAAATAGAGTAGGTCCGAAGGAGGCAGAGTTGAAAGGTATGGAGATGAAATCCCATCCGTCGGAAGCCTGGATCAGTAACCTTTGCTAACTCGATTAGCTAGCAATCTCGTAGGCCTTTTATATCCTGGATGCATGATGTCATCATAGGGGGACGCTCCTGAGGTTCGTGCCACTGAAGGTACTTGAAGCAGGGCCATGCGGCATGCGCCCTAAGGCAGCTGAACAGTATGGCGGGAGGCAGCGCCCAAGCCGGGGACGCCGTAGAGCAGAGCTTTCCAAAGTGTGTGTCGCGACACTTTAGTGTGTCGCCTGAGGTGTGCCGGTGTGTCGCGCAAGCCCGGTGCACGTGACACACCGGCAAGTGGGAGCCAATGCGGCCACCGGTGGAGCTCATCCCACTGGCGGCGAAGCAGTGAAGAATCATTGCAGGAAGATCGGTAAGGCCGTGGTGAGTTCATGTCACCACGGCCCGAAGAAAAAGGGCACATCTAAACGTGCAGGTGCTCCGCCTCCTTCCTGCCCACGCGGCCCCGGAAGAAAAATGTTGCCGGAGCCGCACAGGCAGGAAGGAGATGAAGCAGCCGCGTGCAGAAGAGGAGCCGCGTTGTTGCAGCGGGCGAGAAGAGGCCCGGTAGCAGGGCCCCCACCGTGGATCGGATCGGCCCGAGAAGATCAGAGTCGCCACGATCGGCCCGAGAAGATCAGGGCCGCTGCAGAGCCGATCCTGCAGCGACCCGTGAAGAGGAGGCCCAGAGGTAAGAGAGAGGCTGAGGGCCCGTAGACTGCGTGTATTAGTTGAGTTGAGAGATTGGGTGCCTGTATGAGCTGAATTGAGAGATTGTGTGCGTGTATTAGCTGAATTGAGAGATTGGGTACCTGTATGAGCTGAGCTGAGTTGAGAGATTGTGTGCGTGTATGAGGTGAGTTGAGAGATTGGGTGCCTGTATGAGCTGAGCTGAGTTGAGAGATTGGGTGCCTGTATGAGCTGAATTGAGAGATTGTGTGCATGTATGAGGTGAGTTGAGAGATTGGGTGCCTGTGTGAGTTGAGAGATTGGGTGTGGGAGTGAGGACCTCAATATTTGCAGAGACAGCATGTGAGAGCCTGTGTGTGTGAGAGAGAAACAGCATGTGACAGTTAGAGCCTGTGCATGAGCAAGACAGCATGTGGGAGTGAGAGAGAGCCTGGGTGTGTGAGAGTCAGACAGCATGTGTAAGAGAGAGACTGTGTATAAATGATTGTATGAGAGAGAGAGCATGTGAGAGTGAGAGCCTGTGTGTGTGTGAGAGAGAGAGAGAAAGCATGTGAGAATGAGAACCTGACTGTATGACGGAAGAAGATAGATGGAGAGAAAAGAAATAGAAAAAAAGACAATATGAAATGAATTGGCAAAAAAATAAGAAAGGGGAGGTGGAACAAAAAAGCCTGGGACCAACCGATTAGAAAACTAAGATCAGACAGCAAAGGTAAAAAAAAAAAAAAGAAATAAATTACTTTTTACTGATTGGCACATGTAATCTTTGTTAATGTCAAGAGTAGCACTTTCTCTATGCGGATCTCACAATGTACGAGATCAACATGGAGGAAGTGGAAACCCATGGGGCCTGCACAGAGGAGGCAGCAGAATGGGCTTCAGTGCCAATAGCAGCAATCAGTGCCTCCCCAATAGCCATGCGGCATCAGTGGCAGCAGAGGAATGAGAGAGGCTCCGAGGTTGCTGGCAAAAGAAAGAGAGGGGGTCTGCCTTTAGTGTGTGCATGTGTATGAATGGGTGCCTGCCTGGGGGTGTATGTGTGTGAATGGATGGGTGCCTGCCTGGGGGATGGTGAGGGAGTGGTGTGAAAATGAATGGGAGCCTGCCTGGGGGGTCAGTTTTAGTGTGTGAGAATGACTGGGAGCTTGCCTGGGTGTGTGTGTTTGTGTGAGAATGATTGGGAACTTGCCTGGGTGTGTGTGTTTGTGTGTATGTGAGGGAGCCAGAGAGAGTGAGAGCATGTGTGTATGAGAAAATCCAGGGGAGTAAGAGTTTGTGTGTGGGGTGTGTGTGGAGGGGGAGGGAGTGTCTTAGAGCCTGAGAGTGTGTCAGTGACTGCGAGAGCGAGAGGTTATGGTGGGTATAAGAGCATGAATGTGTATGTATGTGACAGTGTATGTATGAGAGAGAATGGACATGTGAGTCTGTGTGAGAGAGGATAACCTCTGGGAAATTGTAAAAAATGTATATGATTTTAATTAATAGAAATTCTATTTATCAGTAGTTTTAAAATATTCTTTTATTAGTATGGTTTTACTATTATAACTGATGCTTTATGTTTCTTGATTTTATTTGTTTTATGAGGAATAGTGGTTCTGCTTTTCCATTAATACACAGAGTCTGGCTTCTTGGAGTTTCCATTTCAGTTTTTGTCTAATGTGTGCTCCTTTATTTTGTATTCTGTATTTGGTGAGGGTCTGTCTCTGCTCTGTGTGTGTGACCATGATGAGAGATTCTGCTAGCATAGGGATCTATAGCAATCTGGTTTGTTTTGTTTCCTCAGTAGGTGGTGTATTGGTATTCTAGGACCCAGTGTAATATTTACCCATGCTTTTTCACAGGTAGGGTTATTGTTGTTTGAGTCCTTGGTGTTATTACTGTTATGTTACAATGGGATTGCAGTATAGATTTTGAGTGTCTTTTTTGCGAGGTTTTATTTTAGTTCACAATGTGCCTGGCAGTGGAAGGTGTTTGTGCTGCTGTTACTGTGAGGTGACACCAGAATTTGAAAATATCTTTTAGTATGATGAGCTGTAAGGGAAACATCCAAGCTCCATTGTTTGAGGGAATTTCAGTGGATGCACAGAGTTACAGAACTGGAGGTGCAGGATTTATATTGACATTCTGTCCCTTCCTATAAATTCCAGTCTTCACTCTCATAGCCATATAGAATTAGTTGAATGAGGCTATCAAATAATTATATAGTGTGAAACTGGCCAGCTTTTTAAAATTATGCAGAAGACCCTTTGGACTTTTTTATTAACACCAAATATTCAAAAGCTGTGTTCATCCCATCAAGCTCATATATCTCATTAAAGAGGTAAATTGAATAACACAATAACTTTGTTTTATTATTGTTACTCATAAATTATAACAACATTAATCTTGGAATATTATATATTTTTAATATAAACAAAAGGTTTTCACAAGATATGTTGTGTTGTGAAACATTTTATTATGTATATAGTTAAGGAAACATACATAACTTGTCGAAATACATTTCATTCATTTAACCTTTAACCTCCGGTTTGCTTGTAGACTAATTACTGTGTCCCGAAATTATGTTTGTCTAAAAAGTGTGTCGCCAACATGAAAAGTTTGGAAAGCTCTGCCGTAGAGGATGGCAGGCAGACGCCGCGGCAGCCAAATGTCCGTCAACCGCAGGAGGATTCACCAGAGAGGTAAGGAGGGTGGAGTGGAGACATCGGGCAGTGACAGTCGTAACATTCCCCTATCCTGCCCTCCCCCTAGCCCTATCTTAATTAGCCCGAATTTTATATTTCATCTTTTTCTCCTGCGTACCTTTTCTCCTGTGTACCTTTCTTCATTTCAAAGCACATCAAATTTTCACTGATGTGTACTGTGCTGTTCGTACCTCTGTCTGTGCATATAAAACTACCCCCAAAACCTAGGCCACCACCAAAACCTCACCCCAAGTTACTAGTTGCCTCTTCTACAGTGATATTTACATAGAAAGATAGAAATGACGGCAGAAGAAGCTTTCACACTTATTTTCTCATACTTATCTGTTGCTCCGACTGCTGAGTTCAGGGCCCCTATCGGCAACTCCCCGATTCCAATTTACTTCCACCCCCGCCATTGATACAGAGAGCAGTGTTGGAGCTGCATTAAAGTGAAGTATAAGGCTTAATGTTTGAAGGTAGTAACTGTTGCATCGAGCAAGTTACCCCAATGTTTGTATACTCATACTGCTCAGATCAATGACTTGTTAGATGTTGTCTGGATGTAAATCCTATCTGTTCATTCCCCCCCTGCCATTGAAGCAGTGAGCTGCACTGTATATACATTCAAAGTGACGTATCAGGCTTAATTTGTAAGGGGTAGTAACCTCCACAATAAGCAAGCTATTCCCACGCTTATTTGTTTACCCAGACTGTGCAATTCTGTCCTTCCTGGTTGTTGTCTGAATGTAAATCCTCTTTTCTTCATTCCCCCGGCCATTGAAGCAGTGAGCTGCGCTGGATATGATTTCCAAGTGAAGTAACAGGCTTAATTGTTTCGGGCTAGTAACCTGAACCAATTAAGTCGAACCAATTTGAAGCCTTATAGTCTCTCTCTCTCTCTCTCTTTCTAGCCAGGAGCAGCCCAAACCATAGCAAAGCCTGTCTGGGCATTTCTCAGCTTGTTTAAAAATATTGCAGGTGCGATAAATTCAACACACTTTGTGGTAAAATACCTATGTGATGCACTAAAATAGTGCACATTGCAGTTTCTTGAAAATTACTCTAACCATGCCCCTTTTTTATCACAGGTGCTATTCATGCGAAATTTATAGCAAAATGATAAATCTAGGTCTCGATTTGGCCCCATATGCTTAAGAACAAAGACCACTGATCATTTAAGTGGTCACCCTCTGGACCAACTCCAACTGATTACTGATTTATATCCTTTTGAAGCTGTGGACTTCAGAGCAGTACACAGTATTCCAAATGAGGTCTCACCAGGGACCAATACAAGGGCAATATCACCTTCCTATTTTCTAGTATCCATTCCTTCCGCTATGCAGCCAAGCAACTTTCTGTCTTTGCCAATACCTCATCCATTCTTTGGTCACCATAAGGTCATCAGATATGATTACTCCCACATCCCTCTCTTTTTTAATGCTTAGAAAAAACTCAGCACCTCTACTGTAATTCTCCCTTGGGTTTTTGCATCTTAAATGTATAACTGCATTTTTTAACCTTACATCTTAGCTAAAGATCCTAGATCATTGTTCAAGATTCACTAGCTCACTCTTCTCTCCTGCATTCACCCTGCATCCTTTTCTCATTTAACTTCCTCCTGTAGACCTCTCATTTTGCTTCTTTTCCTATCTCCCAGTTTCCAGTTTTTTCCTGCTCTCATGTGAGTGAGGGGTCTGCAGGAGAAACAGGTATTAAGATGAGTGAGGTGGTTACAGTTGCTGGGTTTAGAGAATGAAACTGAAAGGAATGCAGATCATGGGAGAAATGGAGGTGAATAAAAGAGCTTCAAGGACTAGGAGGAAGGAAGATGTGAAAAAACTACAGGAAGTGGCACTCTGCTCCCTATTTTTTTCCTATTTCTTCCACTCCTAAAATGCATGCGTATAATTTTCAGTTACAACTCAAGAGGTTTTTTGTTTTCTTTTGGTTTGGATAAAGTACATCAGTACATTACATTCTGCATACTGGGTCAGAACAAAGGTCCATCAAGCCCAGTATCCTGTTTCCAACAGTGGCCAATCCAGGTAACAGGAACCTGGCAGGATCCCAAGGGGTAGATAAACTCCATGCTGCTTATCCTAGGGGATAAGACGTGGATTTCTGCAACTCAACCTTCAGTTCAGTTTATGGACTTTCCTCCCGGAGTTTGCCCAAACCTATTTTAATACAGCTACACTAATAGCATTCACTGCATCCTCTGGCAACAAATTCCAGTGCTTAATTATGCATTGAGTAAAAAAACATTTTCACTTATTAGTCTTAAATGTATCACCTTGTAACTTCATTGTGTGTCTTCTAGTCTTTTTATTCTTTGAAAGAGTAAACAACCAATTCACATTTACCTGTTCCTCTCCACTCATTATTGTATAGACCTCTAACATGTCTCCCCTCAGCTGTCTCTCCAAAATGTAATGTCATAACCTCCTTAGCTTTTCCTCATAGAGGAATTGTTCCGTCCCCTTTATTAATTTGGTAGACCTTCTCTGTACCATTTCTAATTTTGCTATGTCTTTTTTGAGATGTGGTGACCAGAACTGCACACAATACTCAAGATAAGGTCAGACCATGAAGTGATACAAAGACATTATGATAGTCTCTGTTTTATTTTCCAATCCTTTCCTAATAATCCCTAAAATTCATTTTGCTTTCTTAGCTCCTGCTGCACATTGAGCAGAAAATTTCAATATATTATTAATAATGGTGCCTAGATCCTTTTTTCTGAATGGTCACTCCTAATGTGGACTCTTTCATTGTTTAGCAATATTTCGGAGTATCTTTCCTTAAGTGTATCACTTTGAACTTGTTTAATTTGCTATTTTAATGCCCACTCTCCAGTTTTGCAAGTTCCTCTTGCAATTTCTCCCAATCCTCTTGTGATTTAACAACTTTGAATAATTTTGAGTCATTGGCAAATTTGATGACGTTTTTCATTATTCCCATTTCCAGGTCATTTATAAATATATTACAAAGCATTGGTACAAGAACATTTTCTGGGGCACTCCACAATTCACCATTTAGCCCTATTCTCTGTTTACTCTTTTTTAACCAGTTTGCAATCCACAATAGGATGCTGCTCCCTGTCACATGACATTTTATTTCTGAAGAATTCTCTCACAAGGGACTTTGTCAAATGCTTTCTGGAAATCATGTTATACTATATCAACTGGCTCACCTTTATCCACATATTTATTTATACCCTCAAAAAAATATAGTAGATTGTGAGGCAAGACTTCCCATGTCTAAATCCATATTGACTTTATCCCATTAAATTATGCCCATCTATCTGTTCATATATTTTATTCTTAATGATACTTTCTCCCATTTTGCATGGCTCAGACATATGACTCACTACAGTTTACTAAATCATCCCTTGATCCTTTTTAAAAATTGGTATTATATCATCAACCTTCCAATCTTCAGGTACCATAGATGATTTTAATGATAGTTTACAAATTATTAATAGCAAATATATAATATAATTTTTCAGTTCTTTCAACATTATGGAATGTATACCATCTGGTCCAGATGATTTGCTAAAATATCTTTTGTCAATTTAACCTATTATATCTTCCAGGTTCACTGAGATTTGTTTCCATTTCGCTGAAACTTTGAATATTATTTCTGACATGGGTATATCTCTTTCATCTTTCTCAGTGAAGACAGAAGCAAATAATTCATTTAGTCTCCCTGTTATGCTTTTTTCATTTTATCATAATCAAATCTCTGAAAGTTAAATGCATTTATAATAGATATCTTTAGTATATTTCCTCCAGTAATTAAATACAATTTGATCATATTGTCATCACTATTAACAAGTCAGATGGAGTAGTGGTCTCCTTTACCATGATCCAATATTTAAAAAAAGAAAAACAACACAAGAATTAAATTGAGCAGTTTTTCATGGTTCATCATTCACTTCATAAGTGGCAGAACAAACAAGCACCAGATGAGTGTTTATTCCTGACGGCATTTCAGATGGAATGCAGAGAGAGGTTTTTTTTTCATTTCATTTATTTTCTCATGATGATTTTTCTGAGGGTATTTTTAACTTCTTGATTTCTTAGACTATAAATAATGGGGTTTAGCATGGGGATGAGTACTGTGTAGAGAAGGGCAAACATTTTGTCCTGCTCTGGTGATTGCATTGAGCTTGGCCTCAGAAAATTGTCCCATAAAATAGAAAATAGAAAATTGTCCCATAAAATAGAAGAACAACTGTGAACAACTGGAGGAACAGGTAGAGAAGGCCTTTCTTCTCCCTTCAGAATGATGGATTTTCAGGATAGCTACTATGACAAAGATGTAGGATGATAGAGTTAGAAGAAATGGGATGAGAGCTATAACTGTTCCTTCAGAAAGTACAAGTATTTCAAAGTTGTGTGTATCACTACAGGATAATTTTAGCAGTGCAGTGATGTCACAGAAGAAGTGGTTAATCTCATTAGAGCCACAATAGGAGAACTGAGTTATAAGAATTTCAAAAGGAACTCCATCCAGAGAGCCACCTAGCCATGAAGCAGCCACCAAGGAGATACAGATCCTTTTACTCAACACGAGTGGATATCGTAAGGGGTTGCAGATTGCCACATAGCGGTCATAGGCCATGGCAGTGAGAAGGAGGAATTAAGTACTTGTTAAACTTAAGAAACAGCAAAGCTGTGTCATACATAGAGAGAAGGAAATTAATATTTTCCCTTTAAATAGACTTTGCAGCATTGTTGAGAGAGTGACTGTGGTGTTACAGATATCGATGAAGGACAGGTTACTGAGGAAGAAGTACATGGGTTTGTGGAGATGATGGTCAGACCACATTAATGTTAGAAACCCAAGGTTTCCCAGTATAGAAATAAAGAAGGCTGGTAAAACTATTGCATAAATTAAGATTTCCTCATGAGAATATTTCTTAAAGCCCAGAATAATGAATCCTGTTGTCCCTGTCTTATTTTCCATCCCCATTGTTTCAGTGCCCATAATCTGTTAGGATATAAAGAAAGAGATTAAAACATTGCAATTGAAAACTATAATATACAAATAGTCCCAATCATGCCTATCAGTCTTGAAAAACCCTGAGTCATTCAATTTGCCTCAAACTCATAATGAGAAACAGCCAATTCTGATTTTTAATCCATTATCCTCTCCATTTTCACATCTCCCTCTCACCAAGGGGGTTATTTTCCAAGCTGCATTATGGGTTTTTTCATGTGAAAAACTCCTTATTGCATGCAAAAAGCTCCATAACGCATGGTTTGATGCTAATTTAGAAAAGGGAAGAAGTTTGGGGCAGGATTTCTGGCCAAGTGGGCTGGCTTTGCAATACCATATTGCACAGTTTTAATGCAGGAAATAACTACACCTTTTTCATTAAGCTGTGCAAAATGGCTTATCACACTTTGCAGTGTTTTAAGCTAGAGAGAGAGAGAAAGAGAGAGACTAGCTATAAGTCTCTCATAGTAGTTAGGTATTTATACCTCTATAGGAGGCTTACCTAGATACTGGAAGTGAGGTATAGGCAATAGTGTAGGGGTCAGGGTCCTCTTTGAAATTCAGAGTGAGATGTACGAACAGAACAGTACATTCTTGTGAAGATTTGATGTCCTTCAGAATGAGGAACTCACCCAAAGATGAGATTTGTACAATGTTCTCTCAACCTAGCTTGATGGACTCTCTACTTGCGTAACATCAAGCTAGGTTGAGAGAATATTGTACAATAGAGATGTGAATCGTGTGATCGATCGTCTTAACGATCGATTTCGGCTGGGAGGGGGAGGGAATCGGATCGTCGCAGTTTGGGTTTTTTAAATATCGTGAAAATCGTGTAAATCGTGTAAATCGAAAACCGACACACTAAAACATCCCTAAAACCCACCCCGACCCTTTAAAATAAATCCCCCACCATCCCGAACCCCCCAAAATGCCTTAAATTACCTGGGGTCCAGAGGAAGGGTCCCGTTGTGATCTTTTACTCTCGGACCTCGGACCTCCGTGCGTTGTAGAAACAAAATGGCGCCGGCGCTACCTTTGTCCTGTCATATGACAGGCAGGCGCCATTTTGGTTTTTTGTCCCCCGACGTCAGGAGCGTAGGAGATCGCTCCCAGACCCCCGCTGGACCCCCAGGGACTTTTGGCCAGCTTGGGGGGGCCTCCTGACCCCCACAAGACTTGCCAAAAGTCCAGCGGGGGCCGGAACGACCTCCTGCAGTCGAATCATTTTTCCGTACGGAAAAACGATTCTGTACGGAAAAAACGATTTCGTACGGAAAAAAACGATTCCGTACGGAAAAACGACCTCCTGCAGTCGAATCGTGTTGCCGAATGGCCGGCGCCATTTTGCAATACGGCTCGAGTGCAAGAGGTCGTTCCCGGACCCCCGCTGGACTTTTGGCAAGTCTTGTGGGGGTCAGGAGGCCCCCCCAAGCTGGCCAAAAGTTCCTGGGGGTCCAGCGGGGGTCTGGGAGCGATCTCCTGGACGCGTGATGTCGGGAGCTAGGAATCAAAATGGCGCCGGTGCTACCTTTGCCCTGTCACATGATAAGGGCAAAGGGCCACCGGCGCCATTTCTCTTCACAGCAGCCGTGGCCAGAGAGCGGGACATCGCGCCGGGACCCCAGGTCATTTAAAACATTTTGGGGGGGTTCGGGAGGGTGGGGGTTTGTTTTAAAGGTTCGGGGTGAGTGTTAGGGTTTTTTTGGTGTGCCGGTTTTCCCGCCCCCTGTTTAACGATACAATACAAATGCCCCTGACGATAAATCGTGGGCATTTGTATTGTATCGTGCACTCTAACGATTTTGGACGATTTTAAAATTATCTGACGATAATTTTAATCATTCAAAAATGATTCACATCCCTATTGATTACCTCACTCATCAGATTTCTTTCCAGATCATATATAAATATATTGAAAAGTATAGGTCCAAATACATATCCCTGAGGCACTCCATTGCCCACTCCCTTCCACTGAGAAAATTGTCCATTTAATCCTACTCTCTGTTTCCTGTCTTTTAGCCAGTTTGTAATCCACGAAAGGACATTGCCACCTATCCCATGACTTTTTACTTTTCCTAGAAGCCTCTCATGAGGAACTTTGTCAAACGCCTTCTGAAAATCCAAATACACTACATCTACTGGTTCACCTTTATCTACATGTTTATTAACTCCTTCAAAAAAGTGAAGCAGATTTGTGAGGCAATACTTGCCTTGGGTAAAGCCATGCTGACATTGTTCCATTAAACCATGTCATTCTATATGTTCTGTGATTTTGATATTTAGAACACTTTCCACTATTTTTTCTGGCACTGAAGTCAAGCTAACAGGTCTGTAGTTTCCTGGATCGCCTCTGGAGCCCTTTTTAAATATTGGGGTTACATTAGTTACCCTCCAGTCTTCAGGTACAATGGATGATTTTAATGATAGGTCACAAATTTTTACAAAAAGGTCTGAAATTTCATTTTTTAGTTCCTTCAGAACCCTGGGGTATATACTCTCTGGTCCAGGTGATTTACTACTCTTCAGTTTGTCAATCAGGCCCACCACATCTTATAGGTTCACTGTGATTTGGTTCTGTCCATCTGAATCATTACCCATGAAAACGTTCTCCAGTACGGGTACCTCCCCAACAGTAAACACATTATTTAATCTTTCCACGATGGCCTTGTCTTCTCTAAGTGCCCCTTTAACCCCTCGATCATCTAACCATCCAACTGACTCCCTCACAGGTTTTCTGCTTCAGATATATTTTTAAAAAGTTTTTACTGTGAGTTTTTGCTTTTACGGCCAACTTCTTTTCAAATTCTCTCTTAGCCTGTCTTTTCAATGTCTTACATTTAACTTGCCAACGCTTATGCATTATCATATTTTCTTCTGTTGGATCCTTCTTCCAATTTTTGAATGAAGATATTTTGGCTAAAATAGCTTCTTTCACCTCCCCTTTTAACCATGCTGGTAATTGTTTTGCCTTCTTTCCACCTTTCTTAATGTGTGGAATACAACTAGACTGTGCTTCTAGGAAGGTAATTTTTAACAATGACCACACCTTTTGCACACTTTTTACCTTTGTAGCTGCTCCTTTCAATTTTTTTCTAATGATTTTTCTCATTTTATCAAAGTTTCCCTTTTGAAAGTTTACCATAAGAGCCGTGGATTTGCTTACTGTCCCCCTTCCAGTCATTAATTCAAATTTGATCATATTATGATCACTATTGCCAAGTGGCCCCACCACCGTTACCTCTCTCACCAAATCCTGTGCTCCACTGAGAATTAGATCTAAAATTGCTCCCTCTCTTGTCAGTTCCTGGACCAATTACTCCATAAAACCATCATTTATTCCATCCAGGAACTTTATCTCTCTAGGATGTACCGATGATACATTTACCCAGTCAATATTGGGGTAATTGAAATCTTATCCAGCCAGAAAGTGCAGACAAACCAAGATCAAGTCCCAATCAAAGAAATTCCAAATACTGAGTTTATGAAATCTTTTGTTGTTTAATGTGGCAACTCCACTGACTTAGAATACACACATCCTTTGGCAGAAGTCCCCCGACACGGTCCCATGTTTTGCCAGAGGCTGCATCGGGAGGGACCAAAATTTTTATAGAACAATCTAAAAATAAAACATATAAATGATCAGGGCAAAAAATGGACTTAATGCCAACCAACAGAAGTAACACATATCACATTGAACAGGTTACTATACCTGGATGCAGAAACTTATAGCAGGGAGTGCAATAGACCTCAATACAACACTGGTATTTAAACCAAACAGAGTTAGGCACAAAATTCAGGTGAAACAATCGCGATACTCCAGGGAGCCAATCACCGGCTCCCCCGACCCTGAAGCGCCCAATAGCAGTCAAGCAAATGGAAGCCATTCAAACACCAATGATATTCATGTAAACAGGTGCCATTCAACTTCTCGATTTAAACCCTTAGGAGTTACGGTGTCTAAAGTGAAGATCCACCTTTGTTCCTTTCGGCCTAAATGTTCAAATCCCGCCAGCAGAACCAAAGAAAAGTTACTTTCGCCCAAGATTCATCAGGAGATTCATCAGGCGAGGAAGGTGGCCTTACTCGGACAAGGACCAACCGAGCAGATGTTCCAGTCATGCCATACTTACCATTGGTGGCACCAGCTTCCACACGTTATGTGTCGGTCTCATCATCTTTTTTGGACTCCGGTCAGAGGCCTCCGGATTCGGGACAAGCACCGCGAGATGATCGCAACACACGCTCTCGAGCCCAAGGGAACATACAGTCATCTCAGCGAGTGACCAGAGCTACCCGGCTGCCGACGGACCCCTGGCAATAGAACCTGCAGTGGTATTTAATTTATCTTCTCGAACTCTGTCAAATGATGAACTGGATGTATTGGGGAGGGGTCTCTCTTTTGTTCCAACAGCTAGGTGTAATGTGTTTGACCTCCAGGTACATTTATACCATTTTTTTAGATCTCTCAGGCTAGTTATTTTTCGCTGACTCCCCCGCCAATCGGGATGAATCTCTTGTATATGTGAAATCTAGGTGGACCCCTCCTGGCCCGGTTGATCCCCTTATACTTGCCTTTGAAAAATTGGTGAATCAGGATGTGCATCCCCTTATGTCTGTCAATCATTATATACATCACAATCTGTCTACAAATGAAAATGTGTCTATCAGTAGGCTTGAGAGGGATCGGGACATTATTATTAAACCTGCTGATAAAGGGGGAGGGATAGTCATCCAGGATAGGGGCCAATATGAAACTGAAGTGTGCTGCCAACTCAATGACTCCACCTTCTACCTATCTTTACCAGGGGATCCCACACATGACTTGAAGAAGTTAGTCCATCAGGTGGTTCAACAAGCCTTGGATGCAAAAATACTCACGAACCGAGAAGGTAAATTTCTGATGGTTGAATCTCCGATTACTCCCGTCTTTTACATTCTCCCTAAGGTTCATAAAACTCTTGTAAATCCTCTGGGTCGCCCCTTTGTGTTGGGGATTGGTTCTCTTTTGGAGCCTCTCTCCCAATTTGTGGACTTATTTCTAAAACCGTTTGTTCCTAAAATAAAGTCATATGTTCGAGATTCTTCCCACTTTATTTCTATCCTAGAGGCTATGCCTATACCATCGGGCTCTTTTTTCTTTGTGACGTTGAATGTGGTTTCCCTTTACTCCAATATCCTGCAGGAGGAAGCGTTAGAGATTGTGGAGAATGTTTTGAACTCGCGTCCTGCTCCATGTCGGGTCCCAACATCTTTTTTGCTGAAACTAGCGGAATTATCCTTAACAACATTTTTTTTTCGGTTTAAAGACACATTTTATCAGCAGATTAAGGGCACAGCCATGGGGGCCACCATGGCCCCCAGTCTGGCGTGTCTTTTTGTGGCGAGATTTGAAGAACTGTTCATTTATCCCTCTGAATGGTTTAACTTTATTTCCTTATGGCTGCGTTTTATTGACGATGTGTTCATTATGTGGTAGGGGACAAACGTACAATTTTTTTTTGTTCCTAGATTGGTTGAACTCGCTTAATCACAACTTACAGTTCAATTTTTCTATACATTCCTCACGTATAGCATTCTTGGATATCCTAATATCTGCTGACGGTGATAAATTTCAGACTATGATATTTAGAAAAGAGACCGACAGGAACACCCTGCTGTCTTTTGATAGTTGTCATCCATGCATGCTCAGGAACAATATACCGACAGGTCAATTTTTGAGGTTCCGGCGACTTTGCTCCACCCGTGCAGAGTTCTTACAACAGGCAAGAGTAATGACATCACGGTTTATTGCAAGAGGTTACCCCACAAAAGTGGTTAGGAATGCTTTTAAGCGGGCTTTATATGTTAATCGTGACCTGTTAGTTCTTCCCCAGACCCGCTCGTCTGATACCACCAACAATTGCATCTTACCATTTTCCACTTTGAGTCGGGTGGTAACGAATATTGTCCAGAAACACTGTCAGGCTCTATCATTAAATCAGCTTCTTCAGGGGACTTTGCACTTCACCTATCGAAGGGGGAGGAATCTAATGGACAGATTAATTCATGCGGACTTCACCCGGGTTAACGAGGACCCTATAACATCCGGCACACATAAACCATGTAGAAATTACACAATGTGTTGTCATACGGATACCTTGTCATCTTTTACACACCCGAGCACTCCAAAACATTTTTTATTTGAGATCCGATTCTGAGTGTACCACACACAGGGTAGTGTATGTTATTAAATGCCCATGTCCTTTACTATATGTTGGTAAAACATCTAGGATGGTAAAAACGCGCATTATTGAACACTGCTCAAACATTAGAAGCTCCCAAGAGAATGAACCCTTGGTTGTACATTGGGCCCGGTGTTCACACACCATCTCTGATCTGTTTTTCTTTGTCATTGAAGTGGTCCCCCGGCCTTCTCGGGGAGGGAATTATGCTGAACATTTAGGCCGAAAGGAACAAAGGTGGATCTTCACTTTAGACACCGTAACTCCAAAGGGTTTAAATCAAGAAGTTGAATGGCACCTGTTTACATAAATGTCATTGGTGTTTGAATGGCTTCCATCTGCCTGACTGCTATTGGGCGCTTCAGGGTCGGGGGAGCCGGTGATTGGCTCCCTGGAGTATCGCAATTGTTTCACCTGAATTTTGCACCTAACTCTGTTTGGTTTAAATACCTGTGTTGCATTGAGGTTTATTGCACTCCCTGCTATGTTATAAGTTTCTGCATCCAGGTATGGTAACCTGTTCAATGTGATATGTGTTACTTCTGTTGGTTGGCATTAACTCCATTTTTTGTCCTGATCATTTATATGTTTTATTTTTAGATTGTTCTCTAAAAGTTTTGGTCCCTCCCGATGCAGCCTCTGGCGAAACACGGGACCGTGTCGGGGGACTTCTGCAAAAGGATGTGTGTATTCTAAGTCAGTGGAGTTGCCACAATAAAACAACAAAAAATTTCATAAACTCAGTATTTGGAATTTCTTTGATTGGGACTTGATCTTGGTTTGTCTGCACTTTCTGGCTGGATAATATTGGATGAAGTGCAGCGCGTGCTCGTTGTCTCTTTGGCTGGTAATTGAAATCTTCCATTATTACCGCACTACCAATTTGGTTAGCTTCCCTAATTTCTCTTAGCATTTCGCTGTCCATCTCACCATCTTGACCAGGTGGATGGTAGTATACTCCTATCACTATAGTCTTCCCTAACACACAAGGGATTTCTACCCATAAAGATTCAATTGTGCATTTATTCTCATGCAGGATGTTTATCCTGTTGGACTCTATGCCATCCCAGACATAATCTTGGGTGCTCCTCTCTGTCATTGCGATATAATTTGTATCCTGGTATAGCACTGTCCCATTGGTTGTCCTCCTTCCACCATGTCTCTGAGATGCCTATTAAGTCTATGTCATCATTCACTGCTATACATGCTAATTCTCCCATCTTACTTCTTAGACTTCTGGCATTAGCATACAAACATTTCAAATTTGTTTTTTGTTTGTATTTTCATTCTGCTTTTTAATTGATAGGGATAAGTTAGACTTTTTTAGCTCAGGTGAGTTTTTAGTTACAGGCACTTGGACTACATTTCTTATTATTGGAACCTCACTGACGGGATGCCCTGATTCTAATGCATTATTAGTATCCTTTAAAGATACCTCTCTCCGAACCATGCGCTGCTAAGCGACTGCTGGCTTTCCCATTTGTTCTAGTTTAAAAGCTGCTCTATCTCCTTTTTAAAGGTTAGCACCAGCAGTCTGGTTCCACCCTGGTTAAGGTGGAGCCCATCCCTCCGGAAGAAACTCCCCTTTCTCCAAAAGGTTCCCCAGTTCCTTACAAAATTGAATCCCTCTTTCTTGCACCATCATCACATCCATGCATTGAGACTCTGGAGCTATGCCTGCCTCTGGGGACCTGCGCATGGAACAGGGAGCATTTCAGAGAATGCTATCCTGGAGGTTCTGGATTTATGCTTTCTACTTAAGAATCTAAATTTGGCTTCCAGAACCTTCCTCCCACATTTTCCTATGTCGTTGATGCCCACATGTACCAGGACATCCAGCTCCTCCCCAGCACTGTCTAAAATCCTATCTAGGTGATGCGTGAGGTCCGCCATCTTCGCACCAGGTAGGCATGTTACCAGGCGATCCTCACGCCCACCAGCCACCCATCTGTCTACATTCCTAATAATCGAATCACCAACTATGAATGCCGACCTAACCCTTCCCTCCTGGGAGATATCCTCTGTGCGAAAGGACAATGAACCACCTGGAGAGCAGGTGCTTGCTACTGGATCCTTTCCTGCTGTACCAAGTTGATGCTCTCCAATCATGAGAACTTCTTCCTTCAAGGCAGCACTAGGGCTGCCAGTGTGAAGTTGGGACTTGGCTACTATGTCCCTGAAGGTCTCATCTATATACCTCTCTGTCTGCCTCAGCTCCTCCAGGTCTGCCACTCTAGCCTCCAGAGATTGGACTCGTTCTCTGAGAGCCAGGAGCTCTTTGCATCGCATGCACATGTACATCTTCTCACCGGTGGATAAAAAATCATACATGTGACAATCTATGCAAAAGACTGGGAAGCCCCCCTCTTGCAGCTGGACTGCTGCCTTCATCTCATTGTTCAGTTCCTACTTAAGGTTTTGGTTGCTATGGGTGTAGGAATGTGTCTAATTAATGTCTTTTAAATGTATTATTGAATTCACTATATGTCTGGTAGTGGTCTACAGGAGAATGATCAAACTCTCAATGAGGTTTTTTTTTTTCTTTTTTTTTTAAAGTGGTACCTGCCTATAAATTAAAGGATGAGCTAGGGGTGGAGAGTCCTTTCTTAATGGATTCATAGAAAGGACTCATAATTTTGGGTTGGTGAAAAGAAAATACAATTAAATTGAGAGAGAAAAGATAAATATTTCAGATGGGGGGCAAAAAAAGAATTGCTGGGGAATCAGCATACGAGGACAACAATTTTCATAGTGGCCACTGGTATTGCAGGCCAGCGGACACTTTGTTCATGTGGCCCACAAGCCAATTTTCAAAGGCAAATGGCCCAGTGATGCTGAAACTGAAATCTCCATTCAAACCTAACCATGCCTGCCCAGGCCCACCTACATCCTTCACATAGGAGGTGGGGAAGTTTCAAAGAGATTATTTCTGTGGGTTTTACACCAATTTACCAAGGGAAATCTCTTAGAAAATTGACCCTTTAAATAATGGCTAAAATGTTATTCTTAAATCAAGCTGGATTACCTTTTCCAGCCATTCCCAAATACAGTCTGGTCCTGTCAGCCCACAAGTGAATCTGGGAGAGGGAGTTGTTTATACAGGAGCGGATCAAAACCACATTTTTCCAGGGATATGGCTTGGTCTAGTGAATATAGAACAGAATATGAAATCCAGTGAAATCCTTTATGAAATCTGTTTTGCAAACTATTCTAGCTCTCATACAACTTGTCCTGTTTCCACCCATCTCAAAATATTATTCCTCATGTAGACAGAAAGAAAAAGGGATTCAAATAGTACAAGTACTTTCCTCCTGTGGAAAATCAAAACCAATTGTAAAATAAAATAACAAATTGTAAAATAAAATGACTTAGTTTCAATTAGAAAGCAATTCTCATATTTTAAGGGGTTATAAACACAAAGGTCATGTGGAAGAAATCCTTTGTCATTTAGGTTTCTTAGAATATTGTTTTCCAGTTACATGCTCCCTTGTATTTAGGTCTGGCCTGATCAGAATAATGTAGCACTTGGGGAAGAAGATACAGCCCAGCAGTCCAGCACTGGAAGCCAGAATGGCAAAGATCTCCACTGCCACCATATATTTGCCCTTGGTGCTCAGGTACGCTGGGATGAAGGAGACCCAAACACTGCAGAACACCAGCATGCTGAAGGAGATAAACTGGGCTTCATTGAAACTGTCAGGCAACTTCCTTGCCAGAAAAGCCACAATGAAGCTTAACAGAGCCAAGCAGCCAATGTACCCAATCACACTATAAAATGCAATGGTGGACCCTTCGTTACACTGTAGGATCATCTTCCCAGGTTCAGACTGCATGTCATAGTCTGGGAATGGAGGAGAGATGAGCAGCCATGCAATGCATATCACAACTTGAACCAAGCAGCATAGAAGGATTAGAGGGATGGAGATTCTTGTCCCTGCCCACTTCCTTAACTTGCTGCTGGGCTTGGTGGCATTGAAGGCAATGACAACAGTGATGGTTTTTGCTAAAACAGAAGAAACTGCAATTGTAAAAATGATCCCAAAAGCAACTTGCTGGAGCAGACAGGTCACTCTTCCAGGATGGCCGATGAATACCAAGGAGCAGAGGAAGGACAGCATGAGGGAGATCAGGAGGCTGTAGCTGAGATTCCGATTATTGGCTTTCACTACGGGAGAGTCCTTGTATATAATAAAGATTGCCAGTATTACATCAGTGATGATGGAGAAGAGAATAGCAATGAAAGCCAAAACTGCACCTAAGGGCTCCTCATAGGACAGGAAGACCACGACTCTTGGGATGCACCCATCCTTCCGCTCATTGGGCCATTGAACATCAGGGCACTTCATGCAGTTCTCTGCATCTACAGAAAACAATATTTTTTATTTTTATACATGTTGTTCCAGAAATTCAGAGTTTTTAAGAAAAGGAAAACATGAGCAAGGATTTTCAACATTATGTCCAAATGGAAATTAAAGAAATATTGAAACATGAAGAATATAGTTTATAGATCTATCTACTATCAAATTCTTTCCATCAGTCTCTCTGTTTGTTTATTTATTTATTTATTTGAGCTTTCATTGCAAAACATATCCTGTTTTCTTGTAGAGTTATGCTTTAAATAATTTCCCATATATTATCCTTTGCAAACTGAAGTTTTCCTAGTATAGAAACTTTACATTACACTTAAGAAAAAAAGAGAAATTATATGATAATAAGCAATCATCCTATTATAACTAGAAATCCAGGGATGTATCTAGTATATGTTGCTTCCTATTGAGTTTGTATGTATATTTGTAGTTGGTGCACATCTGTATTGTTTTGCATTGGGCAGAGTTATTCCATGTTTAGGCATGATATGCCAGACCCTATTTTAACTAGAAATCCTTGGATGTATATGTTGCTTGCTATTGAGTTTGTTTGTATATTTGTAGTGCAAATCAGTATTTGTTTGTATTGGGTGGAGTTATTCAATATTCAGGCATGATATGATAAACTGTATTTTGTCTACCTGTTGTGTTGGAAAATTCTCTTTCAGAGCAAGGGATGCAATCAAAACAACAGACTGGCTTCAGTCCCTGAAGAACTTTTCTGTAACCAGGAACACAACGCTCAGAGCATACAGAGTGCGGAGTCTGAGGACAGAAAAGAGAAAAAAAATATTCATATTCCACATTTAGCATTTGGCTCTTATTCTGAGGGACTGTGGGTCAGATCTAATCAGGAGTTTTTCCCAGTTTACATCTATGTGAAAATATCTTAGTAAATGAAGTCCTGTGTTCTGTAACGCTCCCGTCCCGTGCACGGGACTGCTCACCTTCATGGTTCCATGGAAGGTCCCAGGTCGGCCTCCCTAGTGGCAGCTGCTAGCACTTCCAGGCCCCGGCGTCCCATGGCGGCAGTCACTGGGCCTTCTACCGCGCACCAGGCCTCACGCCAGAGCTCAGCGTCTTTGGCGCTGTTGGCCACGCCCCTACGCGCGTGCGAATCGCCTGGCCTCTTGTAGGGCCAAGGGCGGATCTTAGCTCCGCAGCACGCCCTGATTGCGTCTCTGTTATAAGGAAGTCCCTGCCTCACTTCCTTGCCTTGGCAATCGGGTCAGCTTATGCTAGATTTTCTCCACGCTTGTACTTGTTCCTGTCTTGTTCCAAGTCTTGTTCCAGGATCCTTCTGTTCCAGTTCTGTTCCTGCCTTGTTCCTGCTTCCTAGTTCTAGCGTCCTCCTGTTCCTGTTCATCTGTTCGTCTCCCTGGTAGTACCTCCAGACTGTCTCTCTGGTACTGACCTCGGTTTGCTACTTGACCTGCCTGTTCTGCTGCCTGCCTCCTGACTCTAGTTTGCTATTCGAGCTGCCTGCCTGCTGCCTGCCTCCTGACTCCAGCCTGCTACTCGACTCGTCTGTCTGCCTTCTGACCACAGCTCACCTATGACTAGGGATGTGAATCGTTTCTTGACGATTTAAAACAATCGTCAGATATATTTTAAATCGTCAAAAATCATTAGAGCCGCGATACAATAGCAATTCCCCTGATTTATCGTCAAAAAATCGTAAATCGGGGGAGGGGGGAGGGCAGGAAAACCGGCACACCAAAACAACCCTAAAACCCACCCCGACCCTTTAAAACAAATCCCCCACCCTCCCGAACCCCCCCCAAAACGTTTTAAATTACCTGGGGTCCAGTGGGGGGGGTCCCGGTGCGATCTCCAGCTCTCTGGCCACAGCTGCGTTAATAGAAATGGCGCCGTGGCCCTTTGCCCTTATCATATGACAGGGCAAAGGTAGCGCCGGCGCCATTTTGGTTCCTGGCACCCGACGTCACGAGTGCAGGAGATCGCTCCCGGACCCCCGCTGGACCCCCAGGGACATTTGGCCAGCTTGAGGGGGCCTCCTGACCCCCAAAAGACTTGTCAAAAGTCCAGCAGGGGTCCGGAAGCGACCTCCTGCACGCGCACCCTGTCACATGGTAAGGGCAAAGGGCCACCGGCGCCATTTCTATTAACACAGCCGTGGCCAGAGAGCGGGACATTGCGCTGGGACCCCCCCACTGGACCCCAGGTAATTTAAAACATTTTGGGGGGGTTTGGGAGGGTGGGGGATTTGTTTTAAAGGGTCGGGGTGGGTTTTAGGGTTGTTTTGGTGTGCCGGTTTTCCCGCCCTCCCCCTCCCCCGATAAAATGATTTTTTAACCAAAAAAACCATGACGATCAGATTCCCCCCCCCCAGCCAAAATCAATCGTTAAGACGATCGATCACACGATTCACATTCCTACCTATGACCTCTTCTGACCTCTGGTACCTGACCTCTGCTTTGTTGACCATCCCTCGGACTGACTCCTGGACTCTGATCTTCACTTACTTGACCTTGTCTTCAGATTCTAGCTCTGTTCCTAGCCTTGTTGTCACCTACACTCTTCTGGTCCTCCTTGTTCCACCTGACCTCCACTCTCGAACCTGACCACACTCCCCTTCCATCTGTGAGCATGCCAGACTTCCACTCTCCCAGGAGACCCTGCAAGGCCCACCTAAGTCCAAGCATCCCAGGTCTCTACGGGCTCCTCCCAGGGGGACCTCTGGCTTCCAGTTGTGAAGCTCTTCCTAGCCTCTGTCTCCTTCCGTGCTCCGCACCCCAGGGGCAATTGCCTCTTGGTCCCTACCAAGAGGTGCATCTCTACTGCCACAGGACAAGGGTCCACCCTCAAGCACAAAATATATTCTTATTGTTCCCAGAACATTTAGGGAATGATTTTCAAAGCCATTTATGCAAAAAAAAAAAAAGTTATGTGTATAAATGACTGTTTTAAAAATTATCCAGCTCCGTAAAAACATTCAGTACAGTGTTGTGTGTACTTTTATGCAAACTAAGGTGAGGCATTCAAGGTTGGAGTAAGGGCATACTTTCAATTATAATGTATGCACATCAAATCACATGCACAAGTTGCATCTTGTAGATGAGCTTTTGGTCATATCAGAGCACTTACCTATGAATCCAAATCAAAGTTTGGTCATAAGTTGTCAGATAATTTGAGGAAAAGTTTGTTTAAAAGGTATGGATGTGCAGAAGAAACAATTTGTTTTGGTTTGTTCATTCATTTCATAAGGACCTCATGTCAAAAGTTTCAAAATACCCAAAAAATGTATTTGTTTTTTCATTTGCCATGAAGCATTGCAGCCTATTTTGGGCTCCAGAATTGGGGTTTTCTCATCAATTCTCATGAACCAAGAAGTTATCAGAAGGAGGAAAGAACTCCAAGATACCTAGACTCTGGCAAAGTGACAGCAAAAGTGGCATGAATAGTCTAAGACTCCAAAACAGGGGCAAAAGCAATAGCAGGAGGTCTCCAAGGCTCATCCAGTTTCTGAGTTAAGTATAATTTGTGTTAACTTAAAAAACTTAAATAAATAAAATAATAATTAAAAAAAGCTAAGATGCAGCAAGAGGGGAAAGAAGAACACCTCAAGACTGTAAAAGAGGTCACCGATAAGTAGCATGAACCTTTGGAAGCAGCATGAGAGGCAAAGTGACACCAAAAGTGGCATCATTATTCTAAGATACCATGAAGGGGAAAGAAACAGATAAGGTGACAGAAAAAAACCAAGGCATTGATAAAAGGATGAAGTAGCAATACCAAAGCAACATGAGAGGTGCAAAGCTGCTCCCCAATATGGCAGGAACACCTCAAGGTGTAACATCTAGGGTATGGAAGCAAGGCAAAGGAGCAGAAGAACTCCAAGGTGTAAAGTCTTGGAATGTCAACAAAACAGAGTGGCAGAGAGACGAACAAGTTTAGCAAGAGGGGAATAGCATCAAGGCAAATAGATAATGGAGATGCCAGTCATTCACATGTCAATTTTAATAGAAACGAAGGGTAAATATTTTCATTATATATGCTTTTATTACATTCCCTACTTAAACTTCATCTAACTGCCTGGTGACGTTGTGGATTTCTTCTGAAATTTACTTTCTGATTAAAACTTTAGTCACTATATGAAAATGGTTTCTCCTCAGAGAGAACTTCCTAGTACTTGTGGTTTTGCTTTAATAAAAAAACCTCTTCATATTATGTAGCTTAACTCATGCTCTTACATTTCTTGAATTTCTGTTTTGCATGAGTTCTCACTCTACTAAATCTTTTACCACATTCTGAACTTCAATGTGGTTTCTCCTTATCATCTTTCCTCTTGAGCTTGTGTTTCTTATTTCTAACTAATGTTTTTTTGTAGAAAAAACACTCCATTAGAACCAAACAAACCACTAGTGTAGGAGAATCAGGCTGGGAATTTGGAGGTGTAGAAGAAAACAAAGAACAAAAAATCAGGTGTAGTAGAAGGAGAAACATATTTATATTTTGTCTTTTTTCACATTTATGTCATGAGGACAAAACACTCCATTATAAAAAAACAAAAATGAAAGCTTGAGTGAAAAGAACACCTGAAGGTTTCAAAGAGTACACTGATAACAGTGGTATGAAACTTAGTGCCACTTCGCCACTTATGCTGTGTTCAAAGTGTGCCATCAATATCCTACAGCATAATCAAGGGAAAATGAATCAGAAAAGGTGCCAGGTAAACCCCTAAGGCACAGATTAAGGAACAAAACAGCTCAGAGAGCCACATCAACACACCAAAGAACCATGAGAGATGCAAACTAATCCCCCAGAGTGGCAAGAAGTCCCCAAGGTGTAGAGCCTGGAGTACGGCAGCAAAGGGAAGGGCAGAACATTCCTCTGGGTATAAAGTTTGGGTATCACAGCAAGTCTGACCCCAGAGATGTAGCATGAAGTGCACTGCAGCAGGCGATGTCTCTTTTCTTGAGGAAGTACTTGCTACTTGTCAGATTTAGTAATAGATAAAGGTCAGTTGTCAGCATAATTTTTGTGACATGAGCTTTTATTTTATTCTCTACTTGAGCTTGATTTTGCTATTGGTGGGAATTCTGGGTTCCTTGTGAAATTTGCTTTCTGATTGGAATTTTAGTCACATTCGGAATGGTTTCCCCCTCAGTGTGGCTTTCAGGTAAGTTGGGAGATTGATTTTCATGTGCAACTTTCATTCTCTCTATATTTCTGAAATAATTACCACGCTCAGAACATGAAAATAGTCATCTGCATGGTTCAGTTCTGCCTGTATTTCTTCATTCTGATTGAGGGACAAACCACCCCAGTTTAATTAAACAAACAGGAGCCTAAATGCCTCAGTCTCTGTACGGTGCTCACCTTACTGGACTGGTGCCGTCTGCCCAGATGCCCACTGCCCAGATGGAGAAAAAAGAAATCCAGCAAATCTCTCACTCTCTCCCTCCCACATCCAGATCCTGCTTCCAACCTCCCTAAGGGAAGAGAAAAATCATTAACTGAGTGCTACTCCTAGCTGGCGCTGACTGCCTCTTTCTTCTCACTATCCCAGTGGGATGAGTGAAATAAGTGCAGCACAGACTAGCAGCAGAAAAAAAAAGATGTTTTTGAAATGAAAATTTAAATCTGTGAGAGCTGAAATAGTGTCTTTCACAGCAACATCCTTAGAAGAAATGTGCAGAGCTTCTTGCATATTTTCAGTCTATAGGCTTAGCGCCACTTGATACAGATTGCACCAGTTGGCTTACTTGGAAAAATGCTTTGCTGTAACATGTCATATCTGTGGTCTTCTTGACTTCATGTCCTGCCAATGAGATCAGATATGACTCACAGGGAAGGGCTTATTGCTAAAGTTACTTAACTTTACACGCATTGATTCTTATGGCCCAAAGAATTAAAAGGGCTATAGAAATGAATGGGAAACAAAATAAATGAAATAAATAGGATTTTCTCTCTTTTGGGACCCAAAAAATAGAGGAGTCCCTAGAAAGAAATTAATGGGGTCTCTTGTTTCAGCTTGGGCATTCTTTTTAAATCACTGTTAATCCCTAGTGAAACATATGTGCAGGCTTTACCCAGCTGCACACAGTTAAGGTAGTACCCTCCCACTATATTAACTGCAACATCCTCAAATTCTTCCCAGTTAAAACAGCATGTCTGATAATGAAGAACAGGTAAAATATTTTTGGTCTGGTTTGTTTCTGGACAATTTTATGGCCGAAAATCTTTTCTGGTGGCGGTGGGGAAGGCGGGGTAATTTAATTCGGATTGCTTTTTTCTCAAAATAGAGTATGCTATTTGCTGAAATGAAAAAAGCAAAAATTTGAGGGGGCGGGAGTAGAAGCATATTTTATTTAGAGATGTGATTCGGCCGAACCTTTTGGTTCGGCCTTCGTTAATAGCCCGCTGCAGGAAATTTTGTTTCCCGTGGTTTGGGCCTATTTTTTTTCTTCTGACCCAAACCGGTCCCATTGGATGGCCTCTGTCACACGGTAGGAGTAATGGATGGCCAGTGTCATCTTAAAAAAATGGTGTGGGCCATCCTACCATGTGACAGGGGCCGACCAATGGCACCGATAGCCCCCGTCACATGCTAAGGGCAAAGGGCCATTGGCGTCATTTTGATTAGTGGCAGCTGACGGCCCAAGAAGGGGAGATTACCCACGCTGGACCACTGGGGACTTTCAGTAAGTCTTGGGGGGTGGGGGCAGGCAAGTCGGGCAAGTCTTGGGGGGTCAGGAGAGTGAGGGGTTGCAATAAATTAAATTTGAAGGTTTGGGGTTTTGGGGGGTTTTTTTAATGCGCCTTTCTCCCCCCCGAAATACGATAAGAAAATCACATGAAATTTTGTGGGTTATCTTATCGTTTCGGCAGGCCCCCAAACCGCGACAAAATAGGAAATATTGTCTATATTTTCTATTTTGTTGCAAACAAATGCACATCCCTAATTTTATTTTAGATTTAATGAAAAAAGAAAGGCCTCTATTTATTCAGCATGCACATTCATTTTAGATGAGCATAGGTCCCTAATGTCTATTGTACCAAAGAGAATCAACGAGGACACTAGGAAAAAGGTTTATTTTACACTATGAATTTTTTTTACCAGAGGGGAAGATATTTTGTTTAATGCTATATATCTTCATTTTTAGGCATGTTTCACTTGTTCCAGCTGTTTTCAATCGCTGGTCTATCCATCTCTCTTGCAGTCTGTACTCATAGGGCAAAGTAATGCATAATTTGCATGAAATTTGACATGGTGCATCTGTGCTAAACTTGATTTTAGTTCAAATTGGTCCAAAATTACAATTGTCTGACAATTTTATACATTGAAACACAGTGCTGAATAAGAGGAATCAATCTAGCAAGTCTTGCACTCACCAAAAGCTCAAATTTCCCTCCCACCATCAGCAGCCCAATAGATATAAAAGCTACTGGAGATTTGCATCCTTGCCCAAAAACCTGATGGAGCAATAAATATTGCTGCCATCACCCCCATTGCCTCTTCCAACATAACTACCACTTCTCAACAGCCTACTAGGAACGATCCTCTGCTCATCCAGCATAAGGAGGTATGACCTTACCTCATCCCTGCTCCAGTGCAGCATTTCTACTGCTGCCAGTAGGAGGCTTGGTCTACAACTACTTCTTATTAATGTGTGCATTTTACTTTCAGAGAAGGAACAACTCCCCACTTCTGAACTGAGATTGGGTCACTAGTTCTAAATGGGGATTGGTTCCTTCTTTTAATGAGCATTGAATAAATGAATAAGATGCATGCTATGTTTTCTCATTTGTATGCCTGGGTACACATCTTTAGATCTCTACATCATATCTCATGGGACTTTTGGTGTAGACTCAACACCATTTTGGTAGCCTTTTTATGAACAATCTTTAAAACCTTCCTATAATGTTTTCTAAATTGCAGACAAACAAACAGCAAGATAAGATGCACGTAACATTTTTGTAAATCCTTATGGAGTTCCAGTCCCATTCCCCCATTAACCATCCAGCTAAATCACTGACATTAATGCCAGGCATAGTGCCAAATCTTCCCTCCACCCCTCAAAAGAGTCCAAGAGTGTCCCCACCCACTCAACCTCTCTTCAAATTCAGAAAAAAGAAACATTGTCTTTTTCTAATCCTTACCCTCTCCCCTCTCACCCACAATCCCATCTCAAATCCTTACCTGATCCAGCACCCTAAAAGACCCTCAGAACATAATCTTCAAGTCTAACATCAGAAAAAAGATCAGCTCCAGCCATATAAAATGCCCTAGCACCAAACAGACTCATCCCAGGTCTCCCATCCTTCTGAAAACTGGTATAACATCAATTCTGTATAATCTAACCTCCATAAATCTATATGGATATATAAACCTTATGCCCACTCTACTAAACTTGCTGTTTTCACAAACAGAATCTGATATATCTGATATACTTCTGTACAATCACCTGCACTCTGATTTGCACCTCTACTGCACTAAATCATTCTGTTTTTTGCATATTGGATTTTAAATATCTGCTATAGAACCTGTAACATGCTTTGGGCTCTTGTTGGAAAAGCATGAATGATGATTTGACTTAAAGCTGGTATCTTATGATGATATGATTATTTAAACAGAATGCAATGCGTAGTCTAATGAGAACAGAATAGAAAATGCCAAACCTCAGTAAAGGACGGATTCCACAAGATGGCACTTTGGTTGACAAAAAGCTGCTGGCCACTTGAAGCTGAGAATTTTCCTACACTGATGCTGCCGAAGGAATCATTGGGGAACAGAACCCAGTTTATGATGTCATAGTGAGCTGGCACATTCCCTTTCTCATCAAAGAAGATCTCATCTCCATCAGGGGTTTTAAAGTGAACCTCCTTAATGTATTGGTTGAGCTACAAATGAAAACAAATGGTCACAAAATTCTGTCTCAGACTAGACCTGAAATCATTACAATTGATGTGACTACACACCTGATTCAAATTTTTGCATATTCAACACTTTGTATGTCTATTATCATATACCCAATGTAAGCATTATCATATACCCAATTTCTGAGCCTAAAAATTGTGAATAGATGTGATAACTAATTGAGTTATTATAGTAAGCGAACATACATTTCAGAACGATGATGTGTAGAGATAATCACTAGAGATGTGAATCATGTGATCGATCGTCTTAACGATCGATTTCGGCTGGGAGGGGGAGGGAATCGGATCATTGCCGTTTGGGTTTTTTAAAAATCGTGAAAATCATGAAAATCGAAAATCGGCACACTAAAACATCCCTAAAACCCACCCCGACCCTTTAAAATAAATCCCCCACCCTCCTGAACCCCCCCCCCCCCAAAATGCCTTAAATTACCTGGGGTCCAGTGGGGGGGAGGGTGGGAAAACCGGCACACTAAAACAACCCTAAAACCCACCCCGACCCTTTAAAATAAATCCCCCACCCTCCCGAACCCCCCCAAAATGCCTTAAATTACCTGGGGTCCAGAGGAAGGGTCCCGGTGTGATCTTTTACTCTCGGACCTCCAGTGCTTGTAGAAATGGCGCCGGCGCTACCTTTGCCTTGTCATATGACAGGTCAAAGGTAGCGCCGGCGCCATTTTGTTTTTTGTCCCCCGAGGTCAGGAGCGTAGGAGATCGCTCCCGGACCCCCGCTGGACCCCCAGGGACTTTTGGCCAGCTTGGCGGGGGCCTCCTGACCCCCACAAGACTTGCCAAAAGTCCAGCGGAGGTCCGGAACGACCTCCTGCAGTCGAATCGTGTTGTCTACGGCCGGCGTCATTTTGCGCAAAATGGCGGCGCAAAATGGCGCCGGCCATAGACAACACGATTCAACTGCAGGAGGTCGTTCCGGACCCCCGCTGGACTTTTGGCAAGTCTTGTGGGGGTCAGCAGGCCCCCCCAAGCTGGCCAAAAGTCCCTGGGGGTCCAGCGGGGGTCCGGGAACGACTTCCTGCATGCGAATCGTTTTTCCGTATGGAAAATGGCGCCGGCCATACAGCGTATGGCCGGCGCCATTTTCTGTATGGAAAAACGATTTGTGGCAGGAGATCGCTCCCGGACCCCCGCTGGAACCCCATGGAATTTTGGCCAGCTTGGGGGGGCCTCCTGACCCCCACAAGACTTGCCAAAAGTCCAGCGGGGGTCCGGAACGACCTCCTGCAGTCGAATTGTGTTGTCTGTGGCCGCCGCCATTTTGCGCCGCCATTTTGCGCAAAATGGCGCCGGCCGTAGACAACACGATTCGACTGCAGGAGGTCATTCCGGACCCCCGCTGGACTTTTGGCCCTTATGAATGTAGTGAGCTATGTGGTACAGCTCAAAGAGAGGTTATATAGGCCCATGAAATAGCCCAGGAGAATCTACAGCACGCGCAGGAACACCAGAAGGCCAATTATGACAGAGGAACCCGAGCGAGAGAGTTTAGAAAAGAAGATAAAGTTTTGGTCCTGGTGCCTACTTCCCCACACCAGTTGGTGGCCCAGTGGTGGGGCCCCTGTGAGGTTCACCAGAAGCTAGGGCCAGTAAATTATAAGGTTACCCAGGGCCAAAAGTGTACCCATGTGTTTCATGTAAATCTGCTCAGACCTTGGTTTGTAAGGGACACTTTGGTGGTCAGGGAGCCAGAGGAGGAAGTGGATCTGGATCCAGAGGAAGAACATATGGCCAGAGGGGAGGAAATAGAGATGGGCTCTACACTCACCCCCATACAGCGACAGCAGCTGCAAGCAATAGTTGACCAGTTCCCTGATGTGTTTTCTAGGTATCCAGGAAAGGTGCAAATAATCCAGCATAGAATAGTTACAGAACCAGGGAAGGTAGTAAGTCAGAAACATTATAGGCTCCCCGAGGCTAAGAGGAAGGAAATCAAGGAGTAGTTAGCAGAAATGCTGGAACTAGGGGTGATTGAGGAATCCCATAGTGAATGGGTGAGCCACATGGTATTAGACCCAAAGACAGATGGGACAACTCGATTCTGTATCGACTTTAGACAAGTTAATGCCATTTCACGCTTTGATGCATTCCCGATGCCCAGAATAGAGGACCTCCTAGAGCAATTGGGAAGGGCCTGATATTTGTCCACTCTTGACTTAACCAAAGGGTACTGGCAAATCCCCTTAGAACAGAAGAGCCGGGAGAAAACAGCCTTCATTACCCATCGAGGGCTGTACCAATTCAAAACGCTCCCGTTTGGAGTACATGAGACCCCCACCAGTTTCCAAAGGGTGATAAACATAGTCCTATGGCCACACCAAGGGTACACAGGAGCTTATCTGGATGATGTGGTAATCTTCTCGGAAACTTGGCAAGACCATCTGAACCATCTCACAGGGGTCCAACAATTCATGTGCCAAGCCAGTTTAACCACAAACTCAAAGAAATGTTCTGTGGGGAAGTCAGGGGTACAATACTTAGGACATGTGGTGGGGCATGGAAAGATAAAGCCCATGTTAAAGCCTTTGAAAAGACTCCTCAGCCTAAAAGAAAAAAACAAGTATGGGACTTTCTGGGGTTAGCAGGGTACTATCAGAGGTTAATCCTCAATTTTGCCAATCTGATGACTCATTTAACTGTGTTACTAAAGAAAGATCAACCCAATAAAGTCTGAGGAGACCAGCAAACTGAAAACGCCTTTGCAGAAATAAAATGGAAGTTATGCCAATACCCGGTGCTACAGAGCGTGAATTTCCAGCACCCATTTATATTACAAATGGATGTTTCAGACAGGGCTGGGGGCAGTTTTGTCCCAGAGGGTGGGTGAGGAGGAACAGGAAGCTGAACCCAAATGAAAAGCATTATGCCACGATCAAGAAGGAATGTCTGGCCATTAAATGGGCCATTGAGAGTTTTCAGTACTATCTCCTGGGAAGGTCTTTCACATTGGTCATGGACCATGTGCCCCTAAAATGGCTCAACCGAATGTGGTCCACTAATACTCACCTGATGAGGTGGTACATGGCCCTACAACTGTTTAGATTTTCAATACAACACCGGGCAGAGAAAGACCATAAAAATGTGGACTTCTTATCCTGGGATGCAATTCTTTCCCTCAAATAGGAGAAGAAGGAGCCAGGGACCCATGAAAAAATGGGGGAGGTATATAATGGAAGATATGTCCCATTATGACTGCTGAACAGGTATGGAATGCAAACCAGGGCTGAATTAACCAAAGCCCAGTCAAGGGAGGGGTGGACTGCAACACCCAGAGGGTCAAGGGAGGGGACGTTGAGCACCTGAAGGGAGAGGAAGTTGAGTATGGCTTGGAACCAGGTGTAGAGCAGATTAAAGTAGAGGAGACAGACCCATGAGATTGGTGGGAGTGGCAGGAGGAAAAGGACAATGAAGATGGCAGCAGCTGATACTAGCTGCACAAAAGACCCTTAGGGAATTGCCATGGGGCAGAGTAGGAAAACACTGAGGTATGTGTGCTTGCTTGAATGTGACTTTTTTTTTCAGTGTTGTTTTTCCTACTGAAGGGTCGATTTCAATTTATGCCAGCTTCGGAGATTCACAAATTGTGGTAAGGGGTAACTCTGAAAGCAGGAGCAGCAGTGCAGGACTGCCTTTAAAGGATTTGGGGTATAAGCAGTAAAGGGGGGAGGGGATGACACAGCCAGGACTGAACTGAGTTAAAGAAGCTGGTTTGCCAGGACCAAGCTAAATGTTCGGGACAAACTTTGAGAACATAAGAACATAAGAACATGCAATACTGGGTCAGACCAAGGGTCCATCAAGCCCAGCAACTTGTTTCCAACAGTGGCCAATCCAGGCCATAAGAACCTGGCAAGTACCCAAAAACTAAGTCTATTCCATGTTACCATTGCTAATGGCAGTGGCTATTCTCTAAGTGAACTTAATAGCAGGTAATGGACTTTTCCTCCAAGAACTTATCCAATCCTTTTTTAAACACAGCTATACTAACTGCACTAACCACATCCTCTGGCAACAAATTCCAGAGTTTAATTGTGCGTTGAGTAAAAAAAGAACTTTCTCCGATTAGTTTTAAATGTGCCACATGCTAACTTCATGGAGTGCCCCCTAGTCTTTCTACTATCCGAAAGAGTAAATAACCGATTCACATCTACCCATTCTAGACCTCTCATGATTTTAAACACCTCTATCATATCCCCCCTCAGCCATCTCTTCTCCAAGCTTAAAAGTCCTAACCTCTTTAGTCTTTCCTCATAGGGGAGCTGTTCCCCAGGCTGTTGCACTGGGACAGGCATAGCCTGGGGGTCCAAATTCAGTGGCACCATAGTGCCAGGACTAAACTGGACTGACAGGGCTATGTTTAAATCCTGGTGTGCCCTGGGTAGGGATATGGGGCAGGCATAACCCAGCCGAACTGTACTAGGGGAGTCCAGACCCTGACTAACCAGTTTTATTTACAACCCGTGTCGGTGTTATTCATCTGAATTTGAACATGGAGTCAGACCTCGGGAGAAACGAATGGATACTGCAATGAAGAACCAGTGGCAGAAGCTCAAACAGCAGAACTCTACCTGGTGAGCCCTTACAATATATATATATATAGTCTTCCCTGACCTCCTATATATATATGCATATATATTTATATATGTATTTGTATGTTTATTTATTTATTTATTTATATTCTGCTTTTTGGCACGTCAAGCAGATTACATTCAGGTATTGTGGGTTTTTCCCTTTCTCGAGAGGACTTACAATCTAAGGGGCAGATTTTAAGAGCCCTGCTCGCCTAAATCCGGGCGGATTTAGGCGAGCAGGGCCCTGCGCGCCGGTGCGCCTATTTTACATAGGCCTACCGGCACGCGCAGAGCCCTGGGACTCGCGTAAGTCCAGGGGTTTTCTGAGGGGGGCGTGTCGGGGGCGGGCCCGGTCGGCGCGGCGTTTTGGGGGCGTGTTGGCACATTTTGGGGGCGGGCCCGGGGGCATGGTTACGGCCCGGGGCGGTCCGGGGCGTGGCCGCGCCCTCCATACCCGCCCCCAGGTCGCGTCCCGGCGTGCAAGCGGCCCGCTGGCGCGCGGGGATTTACGTCTCCCTCCGGGAGGCGTAAATCCGCCGACAAAGGTAAGGGGGGGGGGGTTTAGACAGGGCCGGGCGGGTGGGTTAGGTAGGGGAAGGGAGGGGAATGTGAGGGGAGGGCAAAAGAAAGTTCCCTCCGAGGCCGCTCCGATTTCGGAGCGGCCTCGGAGGGAACGGGGGTAGGCTGCGCGGCTTGGCGCGCGCCGGCTATACGGAATCAATAGCCTTGCGCGCGCCGATCCAGGATTTTAGTAGATACGCGTGGCTACGCGCGTATCTACTAAAATCCTGCGTACTTTTGCTTGCGCCTGATGCGCCAGCAAAAGTACGCCAAATCGCGCGGTTTGAAAATCTACCCCTAAGTTTGTACCTGAGGCAATGGAGGGTAAAGTGACTTGGCCAAGGTTATAAGGAGCGACAGTGAGACTTGAACCCTGGATTCCCTGGATCGTAGTCCACTGCTCTAACTACTAGGAGTCCAGGGAAGCTATATAAGAGAAGTAAACTCAGGGGTGGGTGGGTAGAGGGGTACGGAGGGAGGAAACTAAACATTTGAGATTACCTGCAGGAAATTTTTTTGTCTTTCAGATACCTTCTAGCTGCCTCTCACAGGAAGAACTGCAAACACTTGCTAATGTCTGCTCTCCAGTGCTGGTCTCTAGTCCAATGATATCTACAAAGAGCCCTTCCCCCAGACAGACTGATCAAACTTGTGCAACTTTTTTTTTTCTTTTTCAGCCTCAATACACAATTTAGGACTTTTTTTTTTGCTCACAAGTAAAATACCCCCCCCCCCCCCCCAAGTCACCTCATTTGGACCTTTTGTGCCAGCATTTCTATGTTTCTGTTTCTATGGGTCGATACAGTAAAATATAGATATTTTCTATCTTCCATCCACAAATTAAGACCTAGATTCTCCAGATTGCTATATGTATCATGGGAGTATCACACTTTAGCGGCTGCGATAAAAAGGGGGTGCAGTTATGCAAATTTTCAAGATGCTGCATCATAGAGCTAAAAATCATAATCTATGATAAATTGTTGTGTCATGGAATGGATTATCACTGTGTGAGATGCATTAGCACAGCCCGTGCAAAAACTGGGAGATAGGCGCACGAGTTGGGTCGAATCGTGCAGAAAGTTTCTTTTTTTAATGCATCCAAGTATGCACATATCTTTCATTGTGCACATGTGAAAAGTACTGAAGAAAGGATGGTGCATTGGCGTATTTGGGGAGGCCAATAGAAGTGTGCGTTTAAACTTTAAAGTGGACAGATGCACCAGGGTCCCCTGTCTCATAACTTTACTGGTTCTGTGGCTGACGTGTAAGTCTTGAAAGAAAAATGTACGCTATATAACAGGCTCTTGCAGCTAGGGGCTAATGGGGGAAAAAAAAGACAAATATAGTAGAGGGCTTTGGAAGTCCTCTCCCTAGCTTAGGTGAACTGAGTGAAACTGGAAATGATGTCAGCGCTTAATCCAAGTAACCAAATACACAAACCTTCAGAGTGCATTGTCTTATGCACTTCAAAGTAAAAAAAAACATTTACCATTTTTACTTTCTTGTTTATTCTCCCCCACCTTGCAGCCCAGAACAAATTCATAGTGAACGCTTATGTGGTGGAAGTGGGATTTGCACTCACATCTGCACGCACATATAAATAGGGCACACTAGGCACATCCAGCCTGATACCAAGCATGCATGTACACGTGTATGTAATAAAATGGCTGCAACCTTTATAGCCAAGGAACATATATGCGTGCTTGGTTTTAAATAGGCTGAAAGCACCACATATGGACCCTATTTGAAATGTGTGCACATGTGCACACAAATCCTGATTACATCATATGGCTGTGTAGGTATATGTGTGAAAAGCCCTCATTTTCACGATCACGATATTAGTCATCCCTGTGATAAAATCTTTCCCCCCTCTTCCGAACAAAAAAACATGTTATTTCCAATATTAAATCCCTTATTACAGTGCATTAAATGTTCATACATGTGGTAGGAGTCAGTCATAAAATGTTAGTTTTTGCATACTCATTATAAAAGTTGCATGCAAACATGTGATGGGATTAAGATTGCATGAGTATCATGCATTGGATCCCTTTTATCATTCATTGAGGCCATAACATGATTTGATGAATGACCCTGTAAATCTTCTATTAGAGCTGCAAATTTCAAGCTTCAAGTATTGTGTAGATTAAAACCATTCATCTGTTTAGCAGAGTTTAGAAGAGAATTGCAGGCATTAGTATTGACAAAATTGGATTATTGCAAATCTATCAATCTTGGAGTTGGGGTTCAGCTCTGAAAGCTTTACAAATGTGCTGAACTCAGCTGCAGGAATAGTAATGGGTCCATCTAGGAAAGAGCAAATGATTCCTATTCTAAGATAACTCCACTGGCCTGCTATGCAGTGGAAATAAAATGTAAGATCTTGCCAGTGATTCAGAGGGCTCTCAGTAGTAATATATATCTCTTCCTATGAGCTCTTTGTTAAGAATATATAGGCCAAAAAGAGATTTACGATCAGCTGGTAAATGTCTTCTCTATGTTCTCACTGGGAAAATCATCAGATTGGCTGGGGCATATTTTATCTAACAGGTGTAACAGAATTCATTACCAGAATGTTTGCAGCAGGAACCAAATTTTATATCTTAAAAAAAAAAAATACTTGTAACAACGTTGTTCTTCCATGAAGCATGTAACCTGCAGTAGCTGGTACCTGATTCAGATGTGATTTTCTCTCTTTAAACACAAATGAAGTTTTAGGAATTAGTGTAGTAAGGGTGTGAATCTTCTGGCAGAGGAATTCATTATTAAATTGATTTAACTATGTTTGCTCTTATTGTAAATATAAATGCTTTAGATTTTTAAGCCATCTAGGACTATGGATTGGCAGCATATAAGGATTTAAAGTTAGATTTAATCAAGCATTGTCCCATTACAAACAAATCATCTAAACAGTGACTGGTCCTGTCCAGTCGTGCATGCGTAACCCCATCCCTGGGTGTGAGCTGCTACCCAATGGGGCCATAAAAGTATTTATAGGCTTTTCGGGGCAGGGACCCTGATTAGCTCTTATGTTTCCCTTTACTCAACTTGGGGGTCCTTTCAGGTCCCAGTGCGGGGTGACTTTCCTTGAATCCTCTGGGTAAGATGAATTTTCATACACTTTGCGCTGTGTTCCCAAAGAAGTCGCAGGGGGTCACTGTATTAGTATCCAGAATAATAACTTTACTGTAGACAATAATGGATTGATGGAACAATAAATCTGAATGTCCAGCACCACAGCTCTTTCTCTCTTTACTACAAATTGTATCCTCTATCTGTGCAAGAGTCCTTTCTACAGGCTGGGAATCTGGCCACCCTCCTGGCTCAGGTTAAATGCAATCATCCTTTTGGTCAGGGCTTCTTTTTGTGGACAGACAAACCCTTTCCCAATGGCAAAAACTGTCTCGGCACAGAGAGTGATTCTCTCTCTCTCCCCAGGTGTTGTGAAGACTCTGGATGGATTCCCTCTCTGATAGATGGAGTCTTACTCACAGTTAGATTTCCTTTGTCTTGATGAGAATCCCTGATGGGAGGATCCTGGATGCAAGTATAGATGACAGGTCCATGGATGGGTAGGAAGTGGGACAGAAAAATACTTCCTCCTAGGCCTTGTCAAAGTTAACATCTTCTGCTCCCCAAACTAAATAACACTGTATATCTCTTGCACTGGGTCACCACCCTTTCAGGGGCAGGGCTTCTCTATCCCTAAGTGTCCCTAACAAGTGTTCCTCACTCCCTGAGTCCTGGAAAGGCCCAGGTATTCAGCAAAGCTTCTACCAAGCAAAATGTCAAAAATCCAAAATAGTTCCTGGACAATCACTCTGCATCTCAGCTGGAAAGAACAGCAGTGGAGTCCTGACCAGAACTGGGGGATCTCGGAGGGCTTCTAAGGCTCCAGGTAGGCCAAAAATGCAACTCAGGAAAATCTCCAACCTTCCTCTCAAACGCTCAATTAAAACAGCCCTCAGAGGCCTTTTCAGAGCCCTGCAATAAAACCTCCTGCAGGGATGTCCATTACAGCCCCCTCAATGGGAGGGGTTGCCAACAAATGGATGTTCCTCCTAATTATCCCTCTCTAACTGCACTAACATGTATGGTCCCAGGGCTTATTGGCAATCCAGAAAGATGCCCAGGTTACACAATCTTCACAATCATCCAATACAATACAATTTATATTGTAGTGTGATTCTAGTGCTGCTGGGCTTAGATGGGGTATCTGACAGCCACTGTCTGTAGCCTGGCTCAGGGACTGGTGCTCTGACGTATGCCTATAGGTTTAATATGGCAGAAGTCTGCTTATTTCCTCTCTCTACTCATGTGTCTTGGCCTGGGGTTATGTGGAATGAGTTCAGTGCCTCCTGTATACCTTGTTTAAGTTCCATAGAACAATCTTCCTTTATTCCCTTCAGCCACTTTAATAACTCATCAGCTCTTCAGTTAGAGGTCTGAACCTTATTTACTTTATTACACAACTCAGGGACTTCTTCCAGGCTCCCCACATTTACCAACTTTCTAGTCACACTGATGAAATTTAATTACATAATTTCTTTCCAGTCTCCCATGAATACATCACAATTCCTAAATTCAAGCCTAATTCTTCAACAGTCTTCCCTATGTTTAAGTGCAGAATTTCTGTGATTTCAAGGAACAGCCTTAATTTAATCCCCCTGTGTTTATTACAGAACTCCCTCCCTCATCACCTTCAGTGAATAGAGGACTTTATCTTTTCAGGTATAAATCTTGTTTAAAAAATGAAAGACCTAACATCCTGGATTTAAACCCACAAATGTCACAATGCAGCGTTGCCACTCTCTAGTCCCACATTATACTAAATTGTTACCCAACATTGGCAGCTTAAAAGCCTGGATTTCCCAAAAGTCCTGCTTCCGTTTCTAAAGCTTTACTTAACTTGTTTAGTAAACATACCAAGCATTTAAACACAATACCCCTGTCACAAAGCTGCAGTTTCCCTGAGAGTTTACTTTAAACAAAGTCAACCAAACGTTCAATATCAAGACAACCCTCAGCAGTGTTGACACTCCTCTCCCTGCATTTACTTTAGCTGTGCAGTTTAAACCAGAGGCGTAGCCCACCCACTTTTGGCTCAGGCCCACCCAAACAGAGCTGCCCAACACCACAGCAGCACAGTGATGACTGCCCGAGGATATTCCACCCCCCAACAGGCACCTGAGCAGTCCCGTGATGGAGCAATGATGATTTGTCCGCAGGGATCCCCCAATGAGCACATGATTTATTTATTTATTTAGCATTTTTCTATACCAGTATTTGGTTATTACCATCATATCACTTTACAATACAACAGCTTATTTAGCCAATATCAATACATCAAAATACAATGATCATGTCTTCATTCGTACCTTATTAAAATGTGTTACTAATTTACAATTTTGTTTAAAAACTTCATTCGTACACATAAGCATCCTTGACATTGATCTACACATACGTTCCACTGTAATGCGTCTGCTGTTCTCATGGCACTATACTTTTCCAGCCTCAAATGCCTGTTTGTATAGCCAGGTTTTGATTTTTTTCTTAAACTGTGCCAGATTTGGTTCCAATCTTAATTCAGTTGGTAGGGTGTTCCATATTTTAGGGCCAGCTAACAATAAGGCTCTTTCTCTAACCAAAGTAAATTTTGCAGATACCAGCAATTGAATTGATAACAGGCCCTTATTGGCGGATCTTAAGTTTCTCGGTGGTACATGTAACCTTATCGCTGCATTCAGCCACTCTGTCTTCTTATTATGGATAACCTTATGCAAGATGTTTAATGCTTTATATTGAACTCTCTGTTCTATCGGCAGCCAATGCAGTTCCATCAGGACAGGGATAATGTGTTCTTTCCTATTTGTCCCAGTAAGTATTCTCGCGGCTGAGTTTTGTAATATTTGTAGTGGACGTATGGTGGCGTAGGGCAAGCCCAACAATAATGCGTTGCAGTAGTCTGTAGAAGAAAATATTAAAGCTTGCAGTATGGTTCTAAAGTCTTTTTCATCTAGCAATGGCTTCAATCTCCTGAGTATTAGTAATTTATGGTAGCCCTCTTTTGTTTTATTTGAAATATGTCTTTTGAAGCTTAATTCTGAATCTAAATGGACCCCAAGGTCTCTAATCGTGGATCCTAGATTGATTTTCAAGTTTTCATAGTATGATTTGGAGAAATTTTTCTCTCCAACAAAATTATTTCTGTTATTTCTATATTATTACTGAGTTTCATTTGATTCAATATTTGTCTGATTGCATTGAGATGCATTGCTATCATTTGAAAGGCTTTATCTAAAGTGTCATTAACAGGTATTAGAATCTGTATGTCATCTGCATAAAGATAGTATTTTAATCCCAGTCCTGATAGTAGATGGCAAAATGGGGTCATATCGAGGTTAAACAAAGTTGCCAATAAAGCTGAACCTTGTGGTTCCCCAGTATTAAGGTTGATAATTTCAGGGAGTACATTATATATTTTGACTTGGTAGGTCCTATTACTTAAAAATGAAGTTATCCATTGTAATGGTTTCCCTTTAATACCACTTTCATTTAACCTATTTATCATGATTGTGTGGTCCATAGTGTTAAATACTGCCGACAGATCGAAAAGCAACAGGAAATATTTATTTCCAGTGTCAAAGCCTTTTAGAACAGAATCTTGTAACAATAGAAGTAATGTTTCTGTGTTTACATTTTTCCTGAAACCAAATTGAATGTGATAGAGTACATCGTTGTCTTCTAGATGTTCATTTAACTGAATCAAAACTATTTTTTTTTATTAATTTTGCCAGAAATGGGAGATTTGAAATTGGTCTGTAACTATTCAGCACTTTGTTATCCAAGTTTTTCTTTTTAAGATTGGTTTTATGATTACATTTTTTAATTCTGGGGGTAGAATTCCTTCTTTCGAGGATAAATTAATAATGTATTAATAGTTGGAGCAATTGTTTGAGTCATCTGTTTAAGAGTAAGTATCGGAATTACATCTACAGGATGCTGGGCTGGATTTAACTTTTGTATGAGTTTTATAACTTCCTCCATTGTTGCCTCCTTAAACTCTGTCCATGGCAAAATTTCTTTTGTCTTCATTTTAATTTCATGTTTGGGAATTTTATCTAAATTTGTAATTATTTGATCAATTTTACTTTTAAAGAACAATGCCAGTTCTTGACTAAGATTTACATTCGTGTTTGCATCTGTTTGTGTTGGGGTCGGAGGTTAGTTTGTTCACTAAATCAAATGTTTTAGGGTTTCCTGAAAATGTTTTTATTTTATTACTATGGTACTCCTTTTGGGGAAGATTTTAAAAGCCCTGCTCGCGTAAATCCGCCCGGATTTACGCGAGCAGGGCCTTGCGCGCCAGTGCGCCTATGTTCCATAGGCGCACTGGCGCGCGCAGAGCCCCGGGACTCGCGTAAGTCCCGGGGTTTTTCGAGGGGGGCATGTTGGGGGCGTGTCGGGGGCAGGGCCGATCGGCGCGGCGTTTTGGGGGCGAGACGCGGCGTTTCGGGGGCGGGCCCGGGGGCGTGGTTTCGGCCCGGGGCGGTCCGGGGGCGTGGCCGCACCCTCTGGAACCGCCCCCGGATTACGTCTCGGCGCGCTAGCGGCCCGCTGGTGCACGGGGATTTACTTCTCCCTCCGGGAGGCGTAAATCCTGTCTAAACCCCCCTCCCCGACAAAGGTAGGGGGGGGTTTAGACAGGGCCGGGGGGGTGGGCTAGGTAGAGGAAGGGAGGGGAAGGTGAGGGGACGGCGAAAGAGAATTCCCTCCGAGGCCGCTCCGATTTCGGAGCGGCCTCGGAGGGAACGGAGGTAGGCTGCGCGGCTCGGCGCGCGCTGGCTACACAAAATCGGCAGCCTTGCGCGCGCCGATCCAGGATTTTAGCGGATACGCGCGGCTACGTGCGTATCTACTAAAATCCAGCGTACTTTTGTTTGCGCCTGATGCGCCAACAAAAGTACGTGAAGGCGCACTTTTTTAAAATCTACCCCTTTTTGTTTAGTCAATTAATTTCTTATAGAACGCAAGATAAACACGATAATTAGTTAGGGTTGTTACACATTTATTTCTTCTCTATGCGTTTTTCTTCTCTATAAGTTTTTGCTTTGTTTCTTTGATAGTTTTATTATACCAAGGATTAGATTTCTTATTTGCTTTGATAACTTTAGTTTTCTGCGGGTTTATCTCATCTGTCATTTCATTTGTGATCTTAAACCAGGATTGTGTCACATTTAATGTATTTGATCAGAACCACAGTGGTGCGTTGAAAACCTGCCCACGATGGTTCCACCCACCGCGGACGGAAGAGGATGATGATGGCCTAGCGAAGAATTGCCTGCAAGAGTTTCACCTCCAGTGGGCTGAAGAAGACCAGAAAGATGTGACAGGCCACAGGTAGTGAAGAAGGAAGACTGAAAGATAAGGGGGGAGGAGGAGTGAGAATGCCTAACTCACTCACTTCCTCTCCCCATCTCTTACATTTTTATATGCCTCACTCTCTCAACTTCCTTTCCCTCCCATTCCTTCTTACTGAGAAAGGAGAGGAGGAAAAGGGAACTGAACAAAATAAGTAGAAGGGAAGGGAAGGTAGAGGGTTGATATTGAGGGCAGGTGTGAGTGAGAGGGTAGGAAAGGGAAGGGGTGAGTGAGAGGGAAGAGGAATGGCAGGAGTGAGTGAGTGAAGGGGAAGGGAAAGTGTGTGATAGGGAAGGAGGAAAGGAGGAAAGGGAAGGGGTGAGTGAGAGGGAAGGAGCAAGAACAAGGTAGGCAGTGAGAGAATGACTGAGACAGTTCTCGTGTGTGTGTGTGTGTGTGTGCATATGTGTATATGAGAGTATAGGTGGGTGGGTATGAGAGAAAATGAGGGGGACCTGTGTTTGATTGTGGGAACCTGAGAGTGAGAACCAATATGTGTGTGTAAGGAAAAGTGTGTAAGAGTGAGAGCCTGTGCGTATGTGTTTGTGTGAGAGAGAGAGATGTTAGATTCCATATTAGGAGATACCATCCATGAAAAGGACTTGGGCATCCTAATGGAAAATACTTTCAAATGCTCTGTTCTGTGTGTGGCATCAGCCAAACAGAATGTTAGGAATTATTAGGAGGGAGGGAGCCTGTTTGTGAGAAAAGAGAGAGCATGTGTGAGAGTATGTGTGTGAGTGTGAGAGAGAGAATAAAGGAGGAGAGAGAAGAAATAGAAAGAGAAAAGTGAACATTGAGATAGGATTAGGAAAAGACTGACAAGGGGAAAATGGAAAAAAGAGACCAGGACCAATAGATTAGAAAAATGAAAAGATCAGACAAACTTACAAAAAAAAAAATATTAGTTTTTAGCTGTTTCTTAAGAGTTCCACAGTTCAGAGTCTGATTTATCAGGCTTTGGGCCATATTTTATAACATGCGTGGGGGCGTAGATTTGTTCACGCAACTCGGCGCGAACAAATCTACGCCCGATTTTATAACATGCGCACAGCCACGTGCATGTTATAAAATCCACGGTCGGCGCGCCCAAGGGGGTGCACAATTGTGCAACTTGCGCACGCCAAGCTGAGCAGCCTTCCTACGTTCCCTCCGAGGCCGCTCCAAAATCGGAGCGGCCTCAGAGGGAACTTTCTTTCTGCCCCTCACACTTTCCCCTCCCTTCCCCTATCTAACCCTCCCCTTGACCTTTATCGAAGAAGTTACGCCTGCCTCTGGGCAGGCATAACTTGTGCACACCGGCTCTCCATTCCCCAGCCCAGTGGCTATTCCAGAGGCCACAGTCCCACCCCCGAAACGCCCATTTTTTCAAGCCCCAGGACTTACACGCATTCTAGGGCTTGCACGCGATACTGAGCCTAGGCAAGATAGGCTCGGCGCATGCAGGGGGAGGCAAGGGTAGGTTTTCGGGGGTTATGCGCGTATCTTACGTGCGTAACCCTTTGAAAATCTACCCCTTTCTGTTTTGGTTTTGTCTGCATGTTTTGGTTTCTAATTTGCAGTTGCTATTTCTCTATTAGATAAGGGTCGGCCTGTGTTCTGCTCTTGTGTATTTTCTCTGTAGGGATTTGTACCAGTCCAGCTTATTCACTTTGCCTAGTAGGTAGGTGGTTTATTAGTGTTCTGGGGCCTGATATGATATTTGTATTGCTGCCTTTTAAAAATAAGAGTGCTGTTTAATGCCTGAGAGTCAGTGCTGTGATTGTATGGAATGGTAAGGTTCTTGATATCTTTTATAAATAAGAGTGCTGTTTGATGCCTGAGAGTCAGTGCTGTGATTGTATGGAATGGTAAGGTTCTTGATATCTTTTATAAATAAGAGTGCTGTTTGATGCCTGAGAGTCAGTGCTGTGATTGTATGGAATGGAGAGGTTCTTGATATCTTTTATAAATAAGATTGCTGTTTGATGCCTGAGAGTCAGTGCTGTGATTGTACGGAATGGTAAGGTCCTTGATATCTTTTATAAATGAGAGTGCTGTATGATGCCTGAGAGTCAGTGCTGTGATTGTATGGAATGGTAAGGTTCTTGATATCTTTTATAAATAAGAGTGCTGTTTGATGCCTGCGAGTCAGTGCTGTGATTGTATGAAATGGTAAGGTTCTTGATATCTTTTATAAATAAGAGTGCTGTTTGATGCCTGAGAGTTAGTGCTGTGATTCTATGGAATGGTAAGGTTCTTGATATCTTTTATAAATAAGAGTGCTGTTTCATGCCTGAGAGTCAGTGCTGTGATTGTATGGAATGTTAAGGGTCTTAACATCTTTTATAAATAAGAGTGCTGTTTGATGCCTGAGAGTTAATGCTGTGATTGTATGGAATGATAAGGTTCTTGATATCTTTTATAAATAAGAGTGCTGTTTGATGCCTGAGAGTTAATGCTGTGATTGTATGGAATGATAAGGTTCTTGATATCTTTTATAAATAAGAGTGCTGTTTGATGCCTGAGAGTTATTGCTGTGATTCTACGGAATGGTAAGGTTCTTGATATCTTTTTTTTTTTAATTTTGCTGGGGTTTCTTACTTCACAAACAGCCTGATTTTAAAAGGGCCACGCACGTAAAAAGTGGGGGTTATGCACGTGGCTGGGCCTTGCATGCGCCACGCGCATTTTAGAAAGACCAGGGCTTCCAAAAGGGGAAGGCCAGGGGCGTGGTCAGAGCAGGGTGAAGGATGGACCGGGATAGCACCATTAGCCGCTGTCCCAGGGAAGCGCGCTCTGGCAGCCGGTGAGCGGAGATTACATCTGGTCCCGTGAGACAATGAGTATTAAAATAAAAAAATTAGGGATGGTAGGGTTAGGTTAGGCATCGGAGAAGAGATGGGTAGAGGTAGGAAGGGTAGAGTTAGGGATTGTAAAGTTCCCTCCCTGTCCACCCCTTAATTGGATTGGACTGGGAGGGAACTGGGGGAGGTCTGATTGCGTCACCACGCATATTATATTTATTTATTTATTTATTTATACAATTTTTACAATCTTTTCTATACCATCACTAAGTAAGAAACCATCGCAACGGTTTACATGTAGGCACATAAGTTAATGTAGGTGGGTGCATACTATCGTACATTCTAATGGGTGCCAGAAAAGGTTCAGTTACAATAAATCGTTAAAGACAATCACTTGTTTAATGAAGTAGGTCATGACCAGGTGTACCTGTAAGGTACTGTTCACGGGTAAAAATCATATATATAGTGTTTACAATTACGTTTGTGAGATAGAGTTCATAGACTATTATAACGCACATGCTTAGAATAGTGCTGTATGCTGGTGTTCTGCCTATTCCTGTATATTTTCATTCTCCAGTCTCTTTATAAAATGCTTGTTTAAAAAGCCATGTTTTTAAACTTTTCTTAAAGGTTTTGAGATCACTTTGTTATCTGATCTCTAGAGGCATTGTGTTCCAGATTGTGGGTCCTGCTAATGATAAGGCCCTTTCTCTCACTTGGGTTAGTCTTGCTGTCTTTACTGAAGGAATGGTTAAGAATGCTTTGTTTGCTGAATGAAGGTTTCCGTGTGGGACGTGTACTCGCAATGCTGTGTTTAGCCAGTCCGATTTCTCATCATATATTAGTTTATGTATGGTACATAAGGCTTTGTATTTAATAGAGATGTGAATCGTGTGATCGATCGTCTTAACGATCGATTTCGGCTGGGAGGGGGAGGGAATCGGATCGTTGCAGTTTGGGTTTTTTAAATATCGTGTAAATCGAAAACCGGCACACTAAAACAACCCTAAAACCCACCCCGACCCTTTAAAATAAATCCCCCACCCTCCTGAACCCCCCCAAAATGCCTTAAATTACCTGGGGTCCAGAGGAAGGGTCCCGGTGTGATCTTTTACTCTCAGACCTCCTGTGCGTTGTAGAAATGGCGCCGGTGCTACCTTTGACCTGTCATATGACAGGGCAAAGGTAGCGCCGACGCCATTTTGTTTTTTTGTCCCCCGACGGCAGGAGCATAGGAGATCACTCCCGGACCCCCGCTGGACCCCCAGGGACTTTTGGCCAGCTTGGGGGGGCCTCCTGACCCCCACAAGACTTGCCAAAAGTCCAGCGGGGGTCCGGGAACGACTTCCTGCACGCGAATTGTTTTTCCAAACGGAAAAACGATTCACGGTAGGAGATCACTCCCAGACCCCCGCTGGACCCCCAGTGACTTTTGGCCAGCTTGGGGGGGCCTCCTGACCCCCACAAGACTTGCCAAAAGTCCAGCGGGGGTCCGGAACGACCTCCTGCAGTCGAATTGTGTTGCCATATGGCCGGCGCCATTTTGAAATGGTGATTTTTTGACGATAAATCGGGGGAATTGTTATTGTATCGCGGCTCTAACGATTTTTGACGATTTAAAATATATCGGACAATATTTTAAATCGTCAAAAAACGATTCACATCCCTAGTATTTAATTCTGTGTTCAATAGGTAGCCAATGTAATTCTGCCAGGGTTTTGATTATATGGTTCCTCCTCCTTTTTCCTGTTAGTATTCTGGCTGCTATGTTTTGAAGGATTTGAAGTGGTCTTAATGTTGTATTTGGGAGTCCTAGTAAAAGGGCATTACAGTAGTCCGTGCTGGAGAAAACTAGTGCCTGAAGTACTGTTCTAAAATCTCCCACTGCACGCGCGAGTCATGGGCTGCCTGCACATATGCCACTGATTTTCAAATCCGGCACGCATGTGCGCGTGGGCATCAGATTTTCTAACTTGCAGGCACATGTTTTAAAATCGGCGCATCCATGTGCACACGCCGGGAACTGAGCACATGGATGTGCACGCGTGGGTCTTAAAATTGACCAGAAAAGACCGAAGCAAAAAAAGCCTTGCACATACGCAAGTAACAGAGTACACTGGTGCAAGAAAAATTGTATCACCACCAAAAATTCCACAAAAGTCTTTTATTGCACTTCAAAGCAAAATCAGGTGAAACAGTGTTGCAGTGACGGCAACTCCATGAATTAAAGGATCATGAAGGTAAATGCCTGAACGGGAGCTGCAGTAGCTAAAACAGGATTCAAGGACACCGTCAAATAACATACAGAGCTGGGATAGCTGAATTTCTCCCTTTCCAACAGGCTCTGAAGAAACATCTCACCTGCAGTGGAGCCCTATTTTTTATCAGCTCCTTATGAAATCAGGAGAGGATAGAGATACAGGTAAATACCAGGACTAGAATAGGAACCAGGAAAATCCTCCAGGAGCAGAGGGAAATGGAGGCAGGTGAACACCAGAGTCAAATCTGTTTCATCTGAAGCAGGAATCAGAAGCAGAGAGCTGGGACAGATTATTTCTCATCCTCCAATAGATCCTGCAGATAACATCTAAGATGATCCAGAGGAGAAATTTGCAGAACATTTCTAATTAAGTGCATGAGTTGGAGCAGCGCATGGGGATGTGCACTTCTCATAATAAAGTGTTCTCTTTAAGAGGAAGCACAGAATCTATAAACTGGATGCATAGAAAGTAGGCAGAAGGCCACCTCAATGTCTGTCTTATTCATGAGAGGGATTTTTCCAAGCTCCCTCAGTAAGCACAGTACAATGTTGATGGAGGCATACTATACCAGTGTTTCCAATCTTTTCAAAGTGAAGACTTGCCTAAATTAACAAAAATGTTCTATGTCACACCAGCCTCTACAAGGCGGGCAGCGTGGAAATGCAGGGGACTCTTATGGCAAAAGAAGAGCTAGAAAAGCACTGAAAGAGCCACCAATTTCTATTCCAAATTATAAAGCAAAGGAAAGAGAGGGCAGCCAGACACATGAACCTGTTGCTATACACCAGCTCCCTCTATATACAAGTGCTGGAGAAGGGAGACGTCAGTGTGATGCAGAGAACCTGCTCCTTGTTTATGCTTGGAGGACACATGTGACTGTCAGAGTTCGTCCATTGCCACTGCTCCCAGCACTCAGAATGTCTCATCCATCCAGTACTCAGTGTTCACTCGCCCATCTCACTCAGCCTAGAGATAAGACAGAGGCTTGAAGGACTCAAAGGAGGAAGACAGGGAGATCTGGTGTGCAATGTGTATGCTGTACAAAGTGGTCCAGCTACCTGTGCCCTCCATAATGTTAATTAATTACTACTCTGGGCAGAATACTACTAATCATGCTGTAGGTAGAAAGAAGAGGCAAGCATGCAAGATTAGTTACAAATATTCTCAAAAAGGAGCTCCTACAATTTTAAGAGTCGCCATTTGTGTGTCCTGTTGCAGCAAGGTGCTGAGAGCAGAGCCCAAGTGCTGACCTATATATGAACATCAGGCAGTGGTGACTTTTCCATGGCAGACCTGATTGGGTCTGAAGGCAGAACGATTTGGAAAAACTGTACTATACAAAACATTTTAGGAGGGATAGAATCAGGGCCTGTGCAAGGGGATTTGGCGCCTTAGGTGAGCCCTCTCCCTTGTGCCCCCCCCCACCCCCCAATTGTGCCGCCACCCCCGGTCTCGACCCCGACTCCTACCTCATTTTCGATCATGCCCGTTGACTGTGTGGTTTTCTGGGTCGTGAGCAGGTTGGCCACTGCTCACGGCCCGCCACATCTCCACTCCTCTTTGCCACCACTTGCGGTCCCGTATGGTTCGCACCCAGTGGCGCATCAAGGGTCTCCAGAGCCCGGGGGCTAATGCGTTTGTGTGCATCTCCAGCACACCCCCCCCCCCCTTAATCCTTCTTGTACTAATGCTTAAGGTCACAGAAAATCTGTGGTGTGGCGTCTCTAGACAGAAGAATTTATTTTTTTTTTGGGGGGGGGGGGAGCCAAAATGACATTGCTTCATCACACCCACCTCTATAGCATGGATCCTGCTTTAAAATTGGTTATAAAAAAAGGTGTTAATAAAAAAAGTCCAAAGGGTCTTCTGCGTAATTTTAAAAAGCTGGCCAATTTTACACCCTAAAATTATTTGATAGCCTCATTCAACTAATTCTATATGGCTATGAGAGTGAAGTCTGAAATATATAGGAAGGGAAAAAATGTCAATACAAATCCTGCACCTCCAGTTCTATAACTCTGTGCATCCACAGAAATTCCCCCAAACAATGGAGCTTGGATGTTTCCCTTACTGATCATCATAGTTTATTTATTTTATTTATTTATTTAACATTTTTCTATACCGACCTTCATGGTTAAATACTATATCAGGTCGGTTTACATCGAACAGGGGTAAATAACTGAGATAAAGGAAACAAAAGTTACATTAAACGAGGACCGTGAACTTGGAAGCTTAAGTAGCTGGAAGAAAAAAAGGCCCGAAGAGGGCATCAACTTAGATTAAGTTAAAGGGAGACATAACAAAATTTCAGACTAGTGTTAGTCCACATATTAGAGGAGGTATCCATGCCGTTCAGGTAATCAGGGGGGAGGGAGGTTCCATTGTTCGAGAGTAGATTAAACGCCTAATGTGTGTCCCAGGGTTCTGGGAAGGCTTGGCGGAACAGCCACGTTTTGAGTTTTTTCTTAAATGTTAGCAGGCAAGGTTCCAGCCTGAGTTCTGCAGGGAGGTTGTTCCAGATGGCTGGGCCTGCTGTCGAAAATGCTCGGTCCCTGGATGAGATGAGTTGCGTGGCTTTGGTTGGAGGGGCTTGTAGCGATCCTTTGTATATTTCTCTCATTGCTCTGTTGGATGTATGGAGTTTGAACGGGATTTCAAGGTCGAGATAAAGGAGATTGTGGATGGATTTGTGTATTAAAGTTAAAGATTTGTGTAAGACTCTGTGGTTGACTGGTAACCAGTGTAGGTTTCGGAGGATGGGTGTAATATGATCTCTCCGGTTGGTGCTGGTCAAGATTCTGGCCGCGGCATTTTGTATCATCTGTAGTGGCTTGGTGGTTGAGCTGGGAAGTCCTGTGAGAAGAGCGCTGCAGTAGTCTATTTTGGCAAATATCAAGGATTGAAGAACTGTCCTAAAGTCATGGAAATATAAGAGAGGTCTGAGTCTTTTTAATACCTGTAGTCTGTAGAAGCAGTCTTTGGTTATGGTGTTAATCATACTCTTTAGATTAAGACGGTTATCGAGTATTACCCCAAGGTCTCTAACCTGAGTATGAGGGCGTGGTTATGGTGAGTCTGTGACTGGAAGTTGTCTTGGTTGGCGGAAATGAGGAGGAGTTCAGTCTTATTAGCATTGAGGACCAGATTTAAACTGTTGAGGAGACTAGTGATATATTGTAGGCAGTTGTTCCAGATCGAGAGTGATTTGGTGATGGATTCCGTTATGGGGATCAGGATCTGAACATCATCTGCGTAAATGCAGTGAATAAGGTTGAGACTTGTTAAGAGTTGGCACAGGGGGAGGAGGTAGATATTGAAAAGGGTGGGGGACAGGGAGGATCCTTGAGGTACGCCCAGAGATGAGTTTGTCGGTGGTGATTCTTTATTATTTATCCTGACCTTGAAGCTTCTATCACTAAGGAATGATTTGAACCAGTTGTAGACTGGTCCTGAAATGCCTATGTCTGATAGGTGATTCAGGAGGATGGCGTGGTTGACAGTATCGAACGCCACCGAGATGTCTAGGAGGATTAGAAGAAAAGAGTGTCCTTTGTCCAGTCCCATAATAATATGGTCTGTTAGTGAGATGAGCAGGGTTTCTGTGTTGCTTGATTTGCGGAAACCATACTGTGAAGGATAGAGTATATTGTGATCTTCTAAATATTCTGAGAGCTGGGTATTAACCACCTTTTCTGTAAGTTTGGCTAAGAATGGAAGATTTGATAGTTCACTAGGGTCTAAGTTGTGTTTCTTAAGGAGGGGTTTGAGGGAAGCGTTTTTTAGACTGTTTGGGTACAGTCCTTGGGTTAAGCAGCAGTTTATGATGTTTGACAGTGGTCCGGATATTGTGTTTGGTATGAGTAGCAGTAGCTTGGTAGGTATGTTGTCTGTAGGGTGGCTCGATGGTTTCTGCTTCTTGAGAATGGATTCGATCTCTAGTAAAAGATATTTTCAAATTCTGGTGTCACCTCACAGTAACAGCAGCACAAACACCTTCCACTGCCAGGCACAGTGTGAATTAACACAGAGCTCAACAAAGAAGATACTCAAAAGCTATACTGCAATCCCATCATAACACCAATGACTCAAACAACAATAGCCCTACCTGTGAATAAGCAAGGGTAAATATAACACTGGATCCCAGAATGCCAATACACCACCTACTGAGGAAACAAAACAAACCAGATTGCTATAGATCCCTATGCTAGCGAATTTCTCATCATGGTCACACACACAGAGCAGAGACAGACCCTCAATAAATACAGAATACAAAATAAAGGAGCACACATTTTTTTTTATTTTTTTTTTCTCCTCGCCGCGACCGAAGACCTGCGCGACCGGCGCCAGAGCCCCACCGGGGGAAGGTCAGGTCAGTGCTCGGCCTCCCCACCCGGGGAACCCCAACACCAGCCGCGCGCCGAGGCCCAATCCGCCGAACGAAACGCAACTAAAGAAAAAAACATGGAAACGCGCCAAGGCCCGCCCACAAAAAGAAGCCAGCCAACCAGATACAGCCCAGCTGGGCTTTAAATCCAGGCTGCAGGCGCCATTTCTTCCTTTCTCCTCGCCGCGACCGAAGACCTGCGCGACCGGCGCTGGAGCCCCACCGGGGGAAGGTCAGGTCAGTGCTCGGCCTCCCCACCCGGGGGACCGCAACGCCAGCCGCGCGCCGAGGCCCAATCCGCCGAACGAAACGCAACTAAAAGAAAAAAACAGAGAAATGCGCCAAGGCCCGCCCACAAAAAGAAGCCAGCCAACCAGATACAGCCCGGCTGGGCTTTAAATCCAGGCTGCAGGCGCCATTTCTTCCTTTCTCCTCGCCGCGACCGAAGATCTGCGCGACCGGCACCGGAGCCCCACCGGGGAAGGTCAGGTCAGTGCTCGGCCTCCCCACCCGGGGGACCCCAATGCCAGCCGCGCGCCGAGGCCCAATCCGCCGAACGAAACGCAACTAAAAGAAAAAAACAGAGAAATGCGCCAAGGCCCGCCCACAAAAAGAAGCCAGCCAACTAGATACAGCCCGGCTGGGCTTTAAATCCACGCCCTGCTAGGCGTCGCACGCCAAAGGAGCACGACAAAGGGGCCTGCCCCTTTGTGTGCCCCTTCGTGTGAACCTGAGCATAACCAGAAACCACCCACGCTAAACGCCTCTGCCACTCAACCCTCTACCACCGAAGCACTCAACGTCAGCTCCACCCAAGCATTCGTCCAGTGACTCCATCTTCCAGGTTTCATACACACATCTGCTTCTTCAACATTCATCCAACCTCTCCAGTATTCATCCAGCCTCTCCAGCAATCTTCCAGCATTCATCCAGCCTCTCCAGCATTCATCCAGCCTCTCCAGCAATCATCCAGCCTCTCCAGTATTCATCCAGCCTCTCCAGCAATCTTCCAGCATTCATCCAGCCTCTCCAGTATTCATCCAGCCTCTCCAGCAATCTTCCAGCCTCTCCAGTATTCATCCAGCCTCTCCAGCAATCTTCCAGCATTCATCCAGCCTCTCCAGCATTCCTCCAGCCTCTCCAGCAATCTTCCAGCCTCTCCAGCATTCATCCAGACTCTCCAGCATTCATCCAGCCTCTCCAGCAATCTTCCAGCATTCATCCAGCCTCTCCAGCATTCATCCAGCCTCTCCAGCAATCTTCCAGCATTCATCCAGCCTCTCCAGCATTCATCCAGCCTCTCCAGCAATCTTCCAGCCTCTCCAGCATTCATCCAGACTCTCCAGCATTCATCCAGCCTCTCCAGCAATCTTCCAGCATTCATCCAGCCTCTCCAGCATTCATCCAGACTCTCCAGCATTCATCCAGCCTCTCCAGCAATCTTCCAGCATTCATCCAACCTCTCCAGCATTCATCCAGCCTCTCCAGCATTCATCCAGCCTCTCCAGCAATCTTCCAGCCTCTCCAGCATTCATCCAGACTCTCCAGCAATCTTCCAGCATTCATCCAGCCTCTCCAGCATTCATCCAGCCTCTCCAGCAATCTTCCAGCATTCATCCAGTCTCTCCAGTATTCATCCAGCCTCTCCAGCATTCATCCAGCCTCTCCAGCAATCTTCCAGCCTCTCCAGCATTCATCCAGACTCTCCAGCATTCATCCAGCCTCTCCAGCAATCTTCCAGCATTCATCCAGCCTCTCCAGCATTCATCCAACCTCTCCAGCATTAATCCAGTCTCTCCAGCATTCATCCAGCCTCTCCAGCAATCTTCCAGCATTCTTCCAGCCTCTCCAGCATTCATCCAGTCTCTCCAATATTTATTGCAGTATCTCTAAACATTTTTCCAACCAATTGAGCCACAATAATGCACCTCTGCACCATACCCAAAATCTGGTACAAACTCAGAAAGCACACAAAACCTGCAACTCATCTCATTGCATGACAACAAAGGCTTATACCAATAATGATATCGCCAATTACGCAAATCCTAGGACTCTCTCTGTTTACCCTATCCCTATTCAACGCTCAGTCTCTTTCCAAAAAAGTGGACATCCTCATTGACTATCTCATAGAAGTCAACCCAGATATCTGTGCAATCAAAGAGACATGGTTAAAACACACAGATACTGTACTTACAAATCAGCTTCCCATGCAATCTTACGACCTATTCTCTGTCCCCAGACCCAAAAAAAGAGGTGGGGGACTCCTCCTTGCAGCAAAAAAAGGACTAAGTATAACTTTACAACTTACTAACACCTCCACCAAACTAGAATTCTCCCTCTTTAAATCTGATCAAATCCAATTAGCTTTAGTATACGCCCCACCAGGAACCTTAGAATGGGATCCCTCTCCTCTGATCGAACATATAGCCAAACACATAAACGCTGACAAACCTGCTATAATCCTCGGAGACTTTAATTTACATGTAGACGCTACTCCACAATCCATCAACTGCCAAACAGTCCTCTCCTCACTCAGCCATTTGGGCTTTACTCAAATTATCAACAGTCCTACCCACAAGGCAGGCCATACTTTGGATCTCATCTTTAGTAACGAACCCTTTACCATTCACACCAACCCCACTTGCTCACCAGTTCCATGGTCAGACCACAGAGTCATCCACACAACCCTTAAGATCAACAACCCACCACCTCAAGTCTCTACCAAATCCACCATCCTCTTCAGGAACCATGCTCTCCAGACATACTCAGTGAAAAGATGTCCGAAGCACTAAATCAACTAGACCTCACAGACGCAACAACTGCAACCACCTCATGGATCAATATTAACAATAAAATTGCAGATCAAATCTGCCCAACTTCAACCAAAACCATACAACCCACATTAGACAATAGAAAACCCTGGTTTACCCCTGAACTTAAATCCCTTAAGCAATCTCTAAGAAAAAAAGAACAAAGCTGGAGAAAAAACCCAACCATTTCGACACATGCCATCTACAAATCCCTCCTCAACACTTACAGGAATACTATCCTTAGAACAAAGAAAGAATTATACGCAAAAAAAAAATACACAACTTCATTTTCGACTCAAAGGCTCTTTTCTCTTACGTCTCCTCTTTAACCAAACCATCTCCTCCCAGCATCCCAGACCACCAAGCTCTCAACAAAGCAAACAAACTCGCCAACTACTTCAAGACAAAAATCACCAACCTTACCCATTCAATCACAACCAACAGCCTCACCCCAACACACCATCTCATAGCCCTGCCTCAACAAAACACAAGCCTGGATTCATTTGAGCTCACTTCTTCACTGGAGATAGAAAATACACTCAAGAAACTCAAACCATCCTCCCACCCATCAGACCCATTACCAACAAATCTCCTCATCGCCATACCAAACACCATCTCAAAACCAATTGCAGAAATTATTAACACATCCCTTTCTCAAGGTTTAGTTCCTAATCAGTTAAAATTGGCAATCCTCAAACCACTACTAAAAAAACCAAACGCCTCTCCATCGGACCCAGCTAACTTTCGACCTATCACAAACTTACTGCTCATCGCCAAATTGATGGAGAAAATTGTCAACAAGCAACTGTCAGAATATCTGGAAGATCATAACATTCTATCCCAGGCTCAATATGGTTTCCGAAAACTCCTAAACACCGAATCTCTCTTACTATCTCTCACTGACACCATCCTCGTTAACCTGGAGAAAAAACAATCTTACCTGCTTGTTCTTCTTGATCTGTCTGCTGTGTTTGACACGGTAAAACACACTATACTTATAGACCAACTAGCCAATATAGGGATCAAAGGCACAGCTCTCAGATGGTTTCAGTCCTTCTTAAGCAACAAAGTCAGGATAAACAACAAAGAATCACATCCAGTCCTTACAGATCAAGGAGTCCCGCAAGGATCCTCACTTTCACCCACCCTCTTCAATATCTACCTCCTCCCTCTCTGCCACCTACTCTCAAACCTCAAGCTTACCCATTACCTCTATGCAGACGACATACAAATCCTTCTCCCGATTACAGAATCCCTTCAAAAAACCATCACATACTGGAACGAATGCCTACAGCCTATTAAAGACTTACTCTCAAGCCTCAACTTAGTATTGAATGCCAATAAAACCGAAATGCTCATTGTCTCCCAGGACCCCCCTTACAATCTCATCTAGCCTCTCTCCACCAAACTCAAATAGCATGTTCTCACCTGACGTCAGAGACCTTGGAGCCTGGCTAGACAACCATCTAAACCTAAAAAAGTTCGTAAACACTACCACAAAGGACTGCTTTTACAAATTGCAAGTCCTCAAAAAACTTAAACCCCTCCTTTACTTCTCCGACTTCAGGTTAGAACTGCAATCCATCATATTATCTAAGCTCGACTATTGCAACTCCCTTCTGCTAGGTCTACCCATCAACACCATCAAACCATTACAGATGGTACAGAATTCCGCTGCTAGAATTCTCACAAGCTCTAACAAAAAATATCATATCACCCCAATCCTTCGTAACCTACATTGGCTTCCTATTAAACACAGGATACTCTATAAGGTACTCACAATCGTCCACAAAGCAACATACAAACTGGCTCCTATCATGTTAAGCTCTCAACTTCAACCACATACATCTTCCAGACCAATTAGAAGCGCATACAAAGGAACACTGCATGCCCCACAAGTAAAATCATCATTGAGCAAATGAGCACTATCTTCAGCAGGCCCCCACCAGTGGAACGCGCTCCCCCCAGATCTAAGACTAGAACCCAGTCATCAAGAGTTCAAAAAAAGACTGAAGACCTGGCTTTTCCAACAAGCCTTCCCAGACTCTCAATGCTACTTAGACGGGAGGACTTCCTAAATATGAGGTATCCCCAAATTATGGATACCACACCAAGTCTTACTATCATGACTCTGCAACTGTACAACAATCTCTGAGTCCAAAAGTTCATCATATTTTTATTTATTTTTATTGTAGCTTTAATATGTCATTATTTCTACGTTAAATAGTTAAACTGTATATATTATATTTATTTATTACTATGTTAAATTGACATTCGGTTATATTGTTCCATCTGTTCTATGGTTCCATGTAAATCCCCTTTCTCTTTTGGGCAGTTCATCGTTTTATGTAAACCGGAGTGATTTGTAGTTCTTACAAGAACTTCGGTATATGAAAATTAAAAATAAATAAATAAATAAATAAATTAGAGAAAACTGAAATGGAAACCCTAATAAGCCAGACTGTGTACTAACAATGGAAAAGCAGAACCACCATTCCTCATAAAACAAATAAAATCAAGAAACATAAAGCATCAGTTATAATAGTAAAACCATTCTAATAAAATATTTTAAAACTACTGATAAATAGAATTTCCATTAATTAAATCATATACATTTTTTTACAATTTCCAAAACACCAATAAAATATTTCAAAACAGCACATATATCAAAATCATTTCTTCAATCAACTGCAACAACTCATCTCCCTCCACCGACGGTGAACCAATCTCTTCAGTCAAAGATCTTGGTGTAATCATTGACAACGAACTCAACATGAAGACCAACATCAACTCAATAATAAAAGATGGTTTCTTCAAACTTCAGATCCTCAAAAAAATCAAACCACTACTCTATGCCCATGACTACAGAACAGTCCTCCAAGCACTGCTATTTTCCAAACTCGACTACTCTAATGCCCTACTCCTTGGCCTTCCATCCAATTCTCTCAGACCACTGCAACTGCTCCAAAATGCAGCGGCAAAATCACTTTCCAACACCAAAAAATCTGAACACATATCACCTATCCTCAACAACCTTCACTGGTTGCCCATCCCACACAGGATAGAATACAAAATTCTTACACTCATCCACAAAGCACGATACACTAAAAAATTCAACTGGCCGAGTCCTGCTCTTCACTTTCAAACCACCCAGAGAACACACCGCTCCACCAACACTGGACTTATCCCACCCCATCACCAAAAATGGCACACCTAACCTCAACAAGGAACCGCCCCCTAACAGTGGCAGGACCAACACTCTGGAACAGTCTACCACTTCAGCTCAGGCTTGACACAATATCTCAATTTTTCAAAAAAACCTTAAAACATGACTCTTTAAAAAAGCTTAGCCAACATCACCCATCTCCTCCAGCCAACCCCACTAAGATGACCTCTCCTTCCCCCCTTCTCCCTCAGCACCCCCTTTCACCACCAAAGAACAACATACCCCCATTCCCACCCATGTTATATAAGAAGTCCATGATAATGGATGTATTCATTTGTTAACACATGTTATCAAGTTACTACTCACATTATAAAGTCTGTTAAGCATGTTTTAAAGTGTCAATGTAAAATAAGAAGTCCATGTTCAAAAGACACCTCTGTTAATCTGTAAACCAAAGTGATATGTCTATCACTCAATCTACAAACTTTTCATGTAACATAAGAAGTCCATAATAATGGACGTATACATTTGTTATGCATGTTATCAAGTCTGTTACCCTTGTTGTAAAGCCTGTTACGCATGTTTTAAAAGTTTCAATGTAAAATAAGAAGTCTATGTTTAATAGACTCCTTTGTTAATCTGTAAACTGGAGTGATATGTCTAATTGAACCTCAGTATAGAAAAACAAATAAATAAATAAAATATCAAATAACACCCAATAATTAAAACTAATAGGGATTTTTAAAAGCCCCTGCTGTTCATATGTGGGAGCACTTGATTTCCAGTCACCCTGAGATTGTCGAGGATTAGGAGGTTATCATCTCTCTCACACATACTCACATGTCCATTCTCTCTCACAGATACACTGTAACAAACATACACATTCATGCTCTTATACCCACCATAACCTCTCACTCTCATAGACACTGACACACTCTCAGGCTGTAAGACACTCTCTACCCCTCCACCCCTCTCCACACACACACTCTTACTCCTCTGGATTTTCTCATACACACTCATGCTCTCACTCTCACTGGCTCCCTCACATACACACAAACGCACACACCCAGACAAGCTCCCAATCATTCTCACACAAACAATGACCCCCAGGCAGGCTCCCATTCATTTTCATACCACTCCCTCCCCATCCCCCAGGCATGCACACATTCATTCTCACACACACATACCCCCAGGCAGGCACCAATTCATTCACACACACACATACACCACACACAGACAGGCACCTATTCTCACACATACAAACCCCAGGAAGACACCCATACATTCTCATACACAGACACACCCTCGGGCAGGCACCCATGCATTCACACACATACACCCCCAGGCAGACTCCCATTCATACACATGCACACACTAAAGGCAGACCCCCCCCCCCTCTCTTTTGCCAGCAACCTCAGAGTCTCTCTCATTCCTCTGCTGCCAATGTCACTGCTGCCACATGGCTATTGGGGAGGCACTGATTGCTTCTACTGGCACTGAAGCCCATTCTGCTGCCTCCTCTGTGCAGGCCCCCATGGACTTCCACTTCCTCCATGCTGATCTCGTACATTGTGAGATCCGCATAGAGAAAGTGCTATTCTTGCACATTACCAAGATTACATGTGCCAATCAGTAAAAAGTAATTTTTTTTTTTTTACATTTGCTGTCTGATCTTAGTTTTCTAATCGGTTGGTCACAGGCTTTATTGTTCCACCTTCCCTTTCATATTTTTTTGCCAATTCCTTTTATATTGTCTTTTTTTCTATTTATTTTCTCTCCATCTGTCTTTTTCCCTCAAACACACAGTCAGGTTCTCATTCTCACATGCGTTCTCTCTCTCTCTCTCTCTTTCTTGCTCACACACACACACACACACACACACACACACACATGCTCTCACTCTCACATGCTCTCTCTCATACAATCATTCATACGCAGAGTCTTTCACTGGCACATGCTGTCTGACTCTCACACACACACAGAGGCTCTCACATGCTGTCTCTGCAAACATTCAGGTCCTCACTCCCACACCACGGTTTCTCAACTCATCTCATACACACACACACTCTACAGGCCCTCAGCCTCTCTCTCACCTCTAGGCCTCCTCTTCATGGGTCGCCGCAGGATAGGCTCTGCACAGTCCTGATCTTCTCGGGCCACCCGTAATGTGGGATCCACGGTGGTGGCCCTGCTACTGGGCCTCCACCTCTTCTCAGCCTGCTGCAACTTGGAACTCGTGGCAGTCCGTAAATGCTGCTCCTCTTCTGAGCATGGCTGATGCTCCTCCTCCTTCCTGCTCGTGCTTATCCGGCAACATTTTTCTTCCGGGCCGCATGGGCAGGAAGAAGGAGGAGCACCTGCAGGTTTAGATGCAACCTTTTTCTTCGGGCCGTGGTGACATGAACTCCACCACAACTCTGCCAATCTTCTTGCTGTGTGTATATGGCACACAGCACAGCAGATGTGCACTGCTCAGCCGCCAGTGGGATCAGGTCCACCGGCGGCCACATGAGCTTTCATGTCAGCCATCAGCGCCCCCCCCCCCATAGCCCTGTTCCTGGGGGCATTGGCTCCCCATGACCTCCCCTCGGTATACCACTGCTCAATGCACCCTAATGCTCAGCGCCCTAGGCCGAGGCCTAGTTCACCTAGTGCTTCCACCGGCCCTGGATAGAATCATTAACCAAGTGACCTTCAGAAGAGGACAGGTTATGCAATAACCTGCATTTGCTCGGTACTGGATTTGGGACCATCTCTAGCAAGGAAATCCTTATTTGAGGAAATGGCCTCATCAGGAATGGGCCCACTATCCTGCCCAAAAGGAGCTCTTTGGCTAACCTATACCTGCTAATGTGCATGAAGTGACTGACTGATTGGCATTTGTGGTGTCTGTCTGGGAAAAGGGAACACTGTATGGGATCACAAAACCATTCCTAACCTCAGCCAGCAATACTGTGGCAACTGACCTATCTGGCTATACTGCCAGTCATGACTCAAATGTCTTCCAGCTTTCCTCTTCTGTATTTAATCATATTGTCTTCCAGTTCCTCTTCCATTCTTGAAGCAACCGGCTGCAGATTGCGTGGCTGAGCAAGTGGAAAAAACATGCTGGAGTAATACATCTTTTTCTGCTGAATTCCTAACGCATATGGATGGATTGGGTCCAGTCTGTCTCTGTAAGATCTTTTTATCAATACTTTAAAAGGGGCAGTTTGCTGACTTTGTTTAATGTCTTAGTGTAACTGGACTGCTTTGCCTTGAATCATCCACAGATTCATGCCCTGTGCATTTATTTATTTACGTATTTACTTATTTAAGGCTTTTATATACCGATGTTCCTGTACTAGTATATATCACGTCGGTTTACATAGAACCAAAGTTGGAAATTACATCAAACAAGAGGGTACAGATAACAGGGCTAACTTCGTATGAACTTATAGATAAAGCAGCGAACGACTTAAAATAAAATTAAATGATTATAAATATAAGTATAAATATTGTGGATTGCAAACTGGCTAAAAGACAGGAAACAGAGAGTAGGATTAAATGGACAATTTTCTCAGTGGAAGGGAGTGGACAGTGGAGTGCCTCAGGGATCTGTATTGGGAACCTTACTTTTCAATATATTTATAAATGATCTGGAAAGAAATACGACGAGTGAGATAATCAAATTTGCAGAAGACACAAAATTATTCAGAGTAGTTAAATCACAAGCAGATTGTGATAAATTGCAGGAAGACTTTGTGAGACTGGAAAATTGGGCATCCAAATGGCAGATGAAATTTAATGTGGAAAAGTGCAAGGTGATGCATATAGGGAAAAATAACCCATGCTATAATTACACAATGTTGGGTTCCATATTAGGTGCTACAACCCAAGAAAGAGATGTAGGCGTCATAGTGAATAACACATTGAAATCGTCAGTTCAGTGTGCTGCGGCAGTCAAAAAAGCAAACAGAATGTTGGGAATTATGAGAAAGTGAATGGTGAACAAAACGTAAAATGTCATAATGCCTCTGTATCGCTCCATGGTGAGACCGCAACTTGAATACTGTGTACAATTCTGGTCACAGCATCTCAAAAAAGATATAATTGCAATGGAGAAGGTACAGAGAAGGGCTACCAAAATGATAAGGGGAATGGAACAGCTCCCCTATGAGGAAAGACTAAAGAGGTTAGGACTTTTCAGCTTGGAGAAGAGACGACTGAGGGGGGACATGATAGAGGTGTTTAAAATCAAGAGAGGTCTAGAATGGGTAGACGTGAATAGGTTATTTACTCTTTCATATAATAGAAAGACTAGGGGGCACTCCATGAAGTTAGCATGGGGCACATTTAAAACTAATCGGAGAAAGTTCTTTTTTACTCAACGCACAATTAAACTCTGGAATTTGTTGCCAGAGGATGTGGTTAGTGCAGTTAGTATAGCTGTGTTTAAAAAAGGATTGGATAAGTTCTTGGAGGAGAAGTCCATTACCTGCTATTAAGTTCACCTAGAGAATAGCCACTGCCATTAGCAACAGTAACATGGAATAGACTTAGTTTTGGGGCACTTGCCAGGTTCTTATGGCCTGGATTGGCCATGTTGGAAACAGGATGCTGGGCTTGATGGACCCTTGGTATGACCCAGTATGGCATATTCTTATGTTCTTATGTTCTGAGCAAATTGCGGGTCCACCGTCACTTTAAAGTGGCTCTAGATTGCAGATGTCTTTTGTGATCCCTTCTCTATAGTCTTCGGGGTGGATGCTGGTACTGGAACAGAAGTAATGGGTGCACCCTGAAAAGCAATGCCAGGGACATCAGTTACACTCTGTGCCTGTGCTGACTGCTCTTCCTCCTCCTCATCATCAGTTTCATCTCTCCCCTGCAGCAATGAAGTGGAGGCTAAGACAGGACTAACGAATCCTCCGAAACCTTCGTCAACTATTACTTCTTCCATTTCTGATGAGAATTCCACACAAGATGATTCTTCATTGGAATCAGAAACAAACTGTGCCTGTGCAACATTGTCAACGCTAAGTCAAGTCTGCTATCACACTGCTCCTTTTGAGTGTCACCATTTTGTCATGCATGACTCTGCCTTCCCTTCCCTCTTCTCCAAAACTACAGGGTCAGAAACAGGTGATGGCGATGCATCATCTTTAGATTTCATTTTTTTTCCTGATGGAACTGCCTGCCCCTCCAGAGATTTTAGATTGGAACAGTTCCCTTTTTAACTTTAATGGGGGACTGGAACTCACTTTTGAGGTGCCTCCTCTCCCAGTCCCAATCACTCGACCATGTCTAGTTTTCCTTATTATGGATTTAATGTCACTGCCTACTAGAAATTTCAATTAAAAGAATTATTTCCAAAAGAGGCCCACTGGGGATTTGGCTTCAGAGAGCACCGCTGTCCCAATATACATGAGTTTGCAAAACTGGCTGCCCACAGGCACTTGATGTGCACTAATGTAATGTATGTGCACACAACAAAGTTGTAACTACAAAAGAGGCTCACTGGGGATTTGGCTTCAGAACACTGCTGTCCCAATAATATATATGTGAGTCTGCAAAAGTGCCAGTGCCCGCTGATGCCCAGTGAGTGCGCTCCATGTCTTCTTGGCTTAAAAGAGCAGAAAGAGACAGCCTGAGTTCAATTTAAAAAACTGCACTTAAATTAAAAGGATGCCTTGCTTGGCACAGCAGCAAAAAGGAAGACATATATTTTTCAATGGAAAATTCTATCAAAGTAGCTAGCAATTTAATATATCTCCCACCCACAACTCCCAAATCCTGCTTGCAACCTACCCCAAGGGGTAAAATAAACTGAAAAATGCCACTGCTAGCAGCTTCTCTCAGTGGCACAGCGAGACTGTCTCAGGTCAATAAAAAAAAGTGTGGTAAAAAAAAGCATGGCATTGGCTACACTAGCTAGCTGGTGGCAGCACTGCAGCCAAATTAAACAAATATGTTTTTCAATGGAAAATTCTATAAAAGTAGCTAGCAATTGAATACAGATTTCAGACAGTCAGACTAGTTCTGAGTGCAGCCACCTCCCCGGACCACCTCCCCAGACCATCCCCGCCAAGAAAGTGCGTGGCACGCAGCGTGCTTAAGGTATAAATAGTGCTGAGTAATCAGGAATAGTGTCACAGAGAACTGAGTGAGAGTGGCGATTAGCTGCATTAGAAAAATGCTTAGCTCTGATAGGTTGCATTCTGGTCTCCTTGCCAACCTTTCTGATCCACTCTGTGACAGGGCTATGAGGTCACTTATGTCTCACAGGAAAGTTCTGGTTTTTGCTATCTCCTATTTCAAACGGCCACTAAGAAATCACTGCGAGCCAAAAGAATGAAACTAATGATTTGTTTATATTCGTGGGGGATCGCAATACGTTTCGTGAACCCACAAATACAATGAATAGGGACGTATACATTGCTGATTGACAATGTGTTGAAAATGAATGCACATCCCTAGGATCTATATATGTACCATATTGTACCATCCATCCATTATGTTCCATACTCCTCGTACATGCATTATCTTGTATAATATTTTATTATGTTGTTCCATATTGTACCATCCACATCATATTTACTTCATTCCAGACTGCCCTGTTCATCCTTTGTACAGTACTTTATTTCCTTTGTATATTAAGTTACTTGTTCTTGTTATTTAAGGATACAGTTCTCTGTGTACCCTGACCTTCCCGGTTCTCCCCCCCCCCTTATTTTTTGTAATTTTTTCTGTAAACCGATAGGATGTACCCACGAATACCGGTATAAATAAATGTTAAATATATATATCTACATATTTATATATTTATAGATGTATAGATATATATAGATATATAGATATGTAGATAGATATATACAGAGAGAGAGAGAGAGAGAGACTGTATCCATAGGAACAGGTAAATGGATGTGTTTTGTTTTTTTTAATCATGATTCAATCACTTTAAGGGAAAACAACCAAAGAGTAGAGGAGGAAGTGGGCTGTTTGCTCAAGAGACAGACAGTGAATGAATGGAATGGGAGATAAGTTTCTATCTCCCTTTAAATCTCACCTGCCCTTCCCCCAGCAATCCAGTGGCCAGCCAATGGGGTCGAGTGTTAATGCTGTATTGCAAGCCACATAGCATATTAGAAACCAGATCCAAAAATCATTGCATGGTCATGCAGTTCTGGCCACCATGCAGTGGAATCAAGGTGGCGGTGGAAGAGGTGGGGGGGACTGGAATGGACCTCCACATGGCCAGAAACAACAAAATTGCATTGTAAACTTCCCCACTCCTGACTGGTAAGTGAAGACTGTGGGGCTTGAAGGGCAGGAGGGAACTCAGTACATGTGTCCCATTACTGACAACTGCTGGGCATCCCTGGTGGAAAGAAAGGGTCATTTGTCTGTATAGGGATCTATTTTACTCTCTTTTCTTTACCAATTTATACCTCCCTCATTTAATTCCATTGCACAAAATGAATATTACAGTAAAGAAACAAATGCATTCTACTTAAAAGAATCAATCTGTTGGGATTACCTGCCATGGCTGAAATTCCAGTTTTAGATTCTCCCCATGTTGAGACTTGGCTGTGTACATGTTGTGCAAAGCTTGAGCCAGTGCATAGACTGCTGTGTAAAGACTGTAAGTGAACTGAAAATTATTCACATCAAATGCCAAAAGTGAAAGTTTAGAAAGACTCTCCTGCCCTGTACAGCTGCGTAAACCTGAATGTTCAGTGCCATTCGGAAGTTCACACTGGAAAGCAATCCTCAACAGATGTTGTGGAAAAGAGAGGTCTGGAAATGAGGCTGGATGGAGTTTATAGAGGAAATCCTTGAATCCTGGAATCTTTCCTTTAGGAATGGCAAATGCTAGAGAGCCGTTGAATGTGCTGCAAGCTGAAGCAGATGGGAAATTTATGTTAGCAAGGGAAGATGGGGCAGCAGAGATGATCCACACTTTGTCAGCAGTCTTTCTCCACCATGGCATGCAGAACTGTACTACAATGTTACTGTTAGTACTGTAGAGGATAATAACATTAGCTAATGACTTGTCAATCATGTCAATAATCCTTTTAAATTTTGCAATGTGCTCAACTGTATAATCAATGGAAAAATGTAACTTTTCCAGAAAAGCCACACAGCTGCCACTCCTGATAATCTCCCTCTTCAGTTCCTCACTGCCCTTCTGATCACTGTCATCATCTGAAGTGAGAATCCCCACCCAGGTCCATCGGAAGAGGTTCAGGAGCTGAATCAGGCCCTGGTACTGAGATTGATCCTGTGGGACTGTGCGATAAAAGAATGGGAAGTCAACCCGGTCATTGAAGAGAACATCCATAGATCCATAACTGATCTGTGATTAAAACAAAGAATACATAAACCAGGGTCAAATAGAAGTGCTAGTCTTTCTTTCTTCGTTTATTTAACTCTTACATCAATCAGTTTCTATGCTGCACAGAATTATGTGCTTGAAACATGCAGACACACTAATTAAATACCAATAAGACTCTCTTATATTTATTTACTGTGGAGACAGCGAACTAGAAATCTTGAAAAAGATCTGTACAACCACATATGAGATAAAGTCACATTTAAACACCTCAAGTGAGAAAACAATATAGCCTGATACCAGAGCTCATACCACAGCATAATAAGTAATGTTAATTTAGCATATATTAAGTCTGCCAATATGTATAATCATAGGTCTTTAACAAATTGAATTTTTTCTTTTCATTTTCTTGCTTCTGTGCAAACAAACTTGTGAATCTTGTGAATCTTGTGAATAAAATAATTACTTGAAAAAACCACTTTTTTTAGTTCATTTGATCGTATTTTTGATCATTAAGTCATGTTTAAGCAACACTTAACTTAGTAATGATGGTGAAGAAACGCCATATTTTTTTCTTCAGAGGCTAGTATGGAAAAGCCCGACACTGGATCCGTGTTTCGGCGCGTGCCTTCGTCGGGGGCCTTACGTGGAAGAAACGTAACACCGGCAGAAGCCGCCATCTCCAGCCGCTCCAACATCGTTCATTTCGGCCCCCGACGAAGGCACGCGCCGAAACACGGATCCAGTGTCGGGCTTTTCCATACTAGCCTCTGAAGAAAAAAATATGGCGTTTCTTCACCATCATTACTAAGTTAAGTGTTGCTTAAACATGACTTAATGATCAAAAATACGATCAAATGAACTAAAAAAAGTGTTTTTTTCAAGTAATTATTTTATTCACAAGATTCACAAGATTCACAAGTTTGTTTGCACAGAAGCAAGAAAATGAAAAGAAAAAATTCAATTTGTTAAAGACCTATGATTATACATATTGGCAGACTCAATATATGCTAAATTAACATTACTTATTATGCCGTGGTATGAGGTCTGGTATCAGGCTATATTGTTTTCTCACTTGAGGTGTTTAAATGTGACTTTATCTCATATGTGGTTGTACAGATCTTTTTCGAGAGACACACTAATTAAACCATTCATACACATAAGTACAAGGGGTCCAGTGAGACTTTTGCTTTGCTTCATTTTATTATTAGAAAACTTGAAAGCCCAAAGTGGTAAAACCAAGAAATGACAATGCTTGCACCATAAGGAGGCCAATAACCCAAAGGCTACTCAAAGCTATATTAAGATAGCCCAATGGAAAGGTATCCATGCATGAAATAGGATAAAACAAGAACTGCCTCAGCCTGCCCTAAATTAAAAGGAAACAGCTGGTAACAATGTCTTCAGTTCTTTCACAATTTTGAGTTTTGAGTTTTTGAGTCACATCTTTGAATATGGAATTGATTATCACTTAATGACAAATTTATAAAAGACTGGCATATGATGACATTGGGGGGGGGGGGGGGGATTTCACCAGAAAAATCAATTGATAAATCTCAGTTTGATGCCTCACAAAACACTGATAATAAGTTCAGTGTAATTGTACATTCACGTTTGCAACAATATTCACTTGTTCCAGGACATTGCTGAGGCATTTTCTGAGCAAAAAATAAAACAATCAGGGGATAATATTCAGTCACTGGCTGGATTGCAAAGTTAATCTGATAAACTTTGGAGGGATATTCAGGAGTGCAGCTACACAATTGAATATTAGGGATGTGAATCGTTTTTTGACGATTTAAAATATCGTCCGATATATTTTAAATCGTCAAAAAATCGTTAGGGCCACGATACAATACCAATTCCCCCGATTTATCGTTAAAAAATCGTAAATCGGGGGAAGGGGGAGGGCAGGAAAACCGGCACACTAAAACCCCCTAAAACCCACCCCCGACCCTTTAAATTAAATCTCCCACCCTCCCGAACCCCCCCCCCCAATGCTTTAAATTACCTGGGGATCCGGCGGTGGTACAGAACGGCGGCGGTCCGGAACGGCCCCCTCAATAGAATCGTGTTGTCTTCAGCCGGCGCCATTTTTCAAAATGGCCGCCGCAAAATGGCGGCGGCCATAGACAAAAACGATTCGACGGAGGAGGTCGTTCCGGACCCCCGCTGGACTTTTGGCAAGTCTTGTGGGGGTCAGGAGGCCCCCCCAAGCTGGCCAAAAGTTTCCTGGGAGTCCAGCGGGGTTCCGGGAGCAATTTCTTGCCGCGAATCGTTTTCGTACGGAAAATGGCGCCGGCAGGAGATCGACTGCAGGAGGTCGTTCAGCGGGGGTTCCGGACCACCGCTGAACGACCTCCTGCACTCGATCTCCTGCCGGCGCCATTTTCCATACGAAAACGATTTGCGGCAAGAAATCCATTAACGTGCACTACCTAGTTATCTAATTTCGGAGTTAGTGCGCCCTAATAGGGCTTAGCGCGCACTAACTTGATGTCCCCAATAAGTTTAAAAAGTGTCAATTGGGGAGCAGTTCATTAGCTAGAAGTATGGTTCTGCATTTCCATTGGCTTTCTCCTTCCTGTCTATTTAGGGGACAATATCATATGGTTTTAATGCTGGAAATAACTACACCTTTTTTCCTTTGTTAGTGCACATTAACAACCAGTTAGTGCTCTCTAATTCCTATTAGGGTACATTAACTCCAAAATTAGAAAACTAGGTAGGACTTAGGCCTGGATTTTAAAAGCCCTATGCATGCCGAGCCTATTTTAAAAAGGCCCAGCCACGCTCATAAGTCTGAGGACGAAGAAAAGAGGTGGGAGCAGGGCAGGGGCGGGGATTGGAGATGTGATCCAGGGGCAGGGTGAGAGGCCTCCGCAACAGCAGCCATTTGCCGCTGTGTGTTGTGATCGGCGGTGGCAGGCCCCCACGGCCAGCCGCACTTACTGGCAGCAACAGCCACGGTAGGGAGCCGGCAACCCGGCCCATGCATCGCTACTGCTTCAAATCTCCATGGGTTCCTCAGACTGTCACAGGCAGTAGCAGATGGGACAGATGCAGGTCTCCTCGGCACACCCCATGCTGCCATTGGTGGCGGCAGAAACGGCAGGCAGACAGGAGCACTGCTCCTGCAGGGACAGCCTCAGTCCCAATCTGATGGGGGCGTTTGGCTCCTACCCCCAGTTAAAGGAGCTGTGGCAGAAAGTCATTCTATTCTCCCAGGAACCACTTCCTTTCCAGGACTTTTTAAGGAGGCTTCTGAGGGTTTCACAGTGCCTTGCAATAGGTCCAGCTTGGTGTGTCTTGTTGCGTCCATCGGCCCTAGATGGCTTCGCCCCGAATGCCTCATCTTGTTTACGGCTCCTCCCGCTTACCTTGGGAAAATGGCTACCGCCGCATCTGCAAGCCACCCTCTCTGGCATACCCAGAATGGCTATGGTGCCACCTCCCACCATGCTCCTTCCAAGGACCTACTAGGGTGTGCGCGCACCACCCAAGTCTTTATTCCAGCATTGGTGTGAACCTCGGGGGTGTCCCCCTCACGTTACTTCACGCCATCCAGGTATATAGCCTGTACTTTGTTGCTAGCTCACTGAGTTAGCAAAGACTCAGATTCATTCCTGTCTAAGCTACTCTGCCGCTTCCGTGCTGCCGCTGGAAGCTTTCTCTCTGCCCTTCGGGGTACTGACTAACCTGGGTACCCGCTCCTTGGGGGCCCTCTGCTTTATTTCAAGTGCCTTACAGGGATCAGGTACTCTCTCCTTGAGGGCCTACTCTCCCTGCCTCGGTGCCAGTACCATCTATTTCTACCTAGTGGAATCGCATACCTACAGCTACCATCTAGTGAGTAATCTAACTCTCAGTCTGTCTCTTCCACAGCATTGCCTTATTGGGAAACCTTCAACGGAATTCCTCTATACCAACGGGGTGTGAAGGGTTCCCTCTGCCGAGGGTCTCGAGTCTGCTACATCCAGACTACCTCACTACTGCCACCTCTGGTGGTATACATCAAGCTGTGCAATAAAATATCTAATTCTGTGTTTGTGCATCCTGAGTATAGCCCAGTACTGTGGCTCCCCATGGGGCCCCTCCCTGTGAGCGTGGTCATCTGCCACAGTACCCAAGAATCCACCCAAACACCACTTAACCATAACAGATTGTTAACTCCATCGATTCGGCTCAGATCACAGTATTACAGGCCATTCCAGGCCTGGCCCAGTGAATCTCCGAACAGCAGAATGCGCTGGAGAATTTTACTGCTGCATTCAACCAGCTGCACGCACAGATGAATTTACCTACCACTTCAAGAAAAGGAGTTACACCGCCAGAAGTGATGGTCAAGACTATTGTACCTCCATCTCCTCCAACATGATTCTCGGGGGAAGTATGGAGATGTAGAGGTTTTATTAACCAGTGTTGTATGCGCTTTTCCCTGCAACCCAGCCATTTCCCCACAGCTTATGCCAAGACCACCTATATCTTGTCTTATCTGGACAGAAGAGCGTTGGCTTGTGCCTCTTTGCTCTGGGAGCACGAGGACCCTATTCAACATTATCTTGATGGATTCTTTGAGCTATTTAAATCAGTTAAGTCCACACCCAGGCCAGTTCCTTCGGTTCCAGTTGCTGGCGAAAAAGAACCAATGCAACTAGGCCGCAGCCATCTGACATAAAAAGAGAGAACTCAGAGGAAATTAGGACTGTGCATGTATTGTGGACAGGCTGGCCATGCCATTCAAACATGCCCTATATGTCCGGGAAACTGGCATACCTAAGTCCTGTGGGAGGACTCTTCTTAGGTCTTACTGACCCCTCTCCTCCACTCTCTCTTCCTGTATCCTTGATCTGCGGACCCTTAGAGTATCAGACTCTTGCCCTAATGGACTCAGGGGCAGGAGGTAATTTTATTATTTAATGACTAGTGAAGCACTTGCGGATTCCCCCACCATGATGTCTCCGCTACTCCTATCTTCAATTCATGGAGAGCCCTTACCAGGTGAAGTAACCCAGCTCACCGAACCAGTATGTCTATGGACCGGTGCTTTCCATTCTGAAACCAACTTCTTCTTTGTTTTAGAGAAGGCCATGCACCCTATAGTCCTGGGGCTACTGTGGCTGCAGCAACATATGCCTCAATTCAATTGGGCCACTCTGGAGCTTTCATGTTGGGATCCAGATTGCCATGGCAGGTGCCTGATGGAGGTTGCTCCTATACCCTGCATGCCATGTACCTCATTGATGCCAGGGTTGCCGCCTCAATATGCATCATTTCAATATGTCTTTGCTAAAGAAGCTGCAGATGTACTACCGCCACACAGACGCTATGACTGCGCCATCAAGCTGAAGCCTAACACTGAACTACCCAAAGGACGGGTTTACCCTCTCTCCGTGGCAGAGAATAAAACCATGTCTGAATATATTCAGGAGAATCTCCAAAAAGGCTTCATAAGACCCTCCAAGTCTCCCGCTGGCGCAGGCTTCTTCTTTGTGAGGAAGAAGGATGGAACATTGTGTCTGTGTATAGATAACTGGGTCTCAACCCCTTACCACTCATCTCAGAGCTATTTGAAAGACTACAGGGAGCCAAGATATTTTCCAAGCTTGATCTTAAGGGAGCCTACAACCTAGTTCACATCCGCCCTGGCGATGAATGGAAGACAGCCTTCAACACCCGGGATGGTCACTTTCAATATTTAGTGATGCCCTTTGGCCTGTGCAATGCCCCGGCTGTCTTTCAAAATTTAATGAACGACATTCTACGGGACCTCCTCTACAAATGTATCATTGTATACTTAGATGACATCTTGATATTCTCCCAAGACATGACCACTCATCTAGAGGATGTCAAAAGAGTGCTGCAAAGACTCCGTGAGAATCATCTATACGCCAAGCTGTCTAAGTGCGAGTTTCACAAGGAATCAGTGCCTTTCTTGGGGTACATTGTTTCCAACCAAGGTTTCCAGATGGACCCACAGAAGCTGGAGAACATTAGGAAATGGACACAGCCCACTGGTCTAAAGGCTCTCAGATGTTTCCTAGGTTTCACCAACTATTACAGAACATTCATTAATAATTACTCCTCACTCACTGTTCCGCTTAGAGCCATGACAAAGAAAGGTGTCAATGTTGCCAATTGGTCTACAGAGGCAATAACCACATTCCAGAAATTAAAAGACGCCTTTTCGAGCAAGCCATCATACATAAAACTATCTACAATCACAACTCCCTATGGCTCAATGAACCTCTCCAACCTGCTCAATCCCCCCGCCCCACCAGAATGAACCTCAAGTGCACCCTACAAGTCCCCTCACTCAAGAAAGCCTGACTCTCAGCAACAAGGACCTGTGCCCTCTCCATTGCAGGCCCCACCCTCTGGAACTCTCTCCCTCCCTACCTTTGCCTGGAGCAATGCCCTTATAAATTCCGAAAACTGCTAAAGACCTGGCTTTTTCACCAGGCCTTTCCGGATTAATCCCTCCTGACATCTCTACCCTGCCCTATCCCTTTGCCAAACCCTGCTAAACCCTTAATCAGTGTAATCCATCCTTCTAGACCTTGTAATCTTATCAGCTCCATTTGTAAATATTGTAAATAACTCTCAGACTCGTTAATCTTGTTACCGCTTTCCTGTTTCTCGCCTTTCACTCAGTTTGTCAGGTTCGCTGTTTTGAACCTTCCCTTAATTGTCGTCGTCCCCCCCCCCTTCCCTGTTATTTGTAATTTCCACCTTTTGTTATCATGTAAACCAATATGATGTGTACTTTAATGTCGGTATAGAAAAGCTGTTAAATAAATAAATAAATAAATAAATAAATAAATAAACTGTGCCTCCGACACCTGGATCCAAGTAAGTCCTTCACCATTTAGGTTGATGCTAAGCCAGGCCGGTGATTCTAAGACATTACACCCATGCTCATTTTTCTCCCGTCACTTCTCACCAGCAAAAAAAAAAACAAACTATGGAATAGGCGATAAAGAGCTCCTGGCAATAAAGATGGCATTTGAGGAGTAGCGCCCTTGGTTCGAAGGAGCACAACTTCAGATCACAGTCTTTACAGATCATAAGAACTTGGAGAACCTCCGCCATGCACAGCGCCTAAACCATAGGCAAGTGAGATGATCTATGTTTTTCAACAGATTCGACTTTGTGCTGAAATACCACCCTGGAGATAAAAACATCAGAGCAGATGCCCTATCTCGCTCATTCCTCGCTGAGGACATCCCAGATGAACCGCAACATATTATCGACCCAAAAGGAGTCATCTTAGCCGCTACTCATTCAGTACCTGCGGGTAAAACCATTATTCCCAAGAACCTAAGAAAAAAGCTGCTAGCATGGGCTCACGACTCCAAACTGGCTGGACACCGTGGTCAATGCAGAACTCTGTCTAAACTGCAAAAGTTTTACTGGTGGCCTACCATGAAGGAAGATACTGTTGCGATCCCCCCTGCTGCTGCGCTGCAGGAGGTCTCTTACCTTCCTCCAGAGGCCGCTCTGAAGCCAGGGCCTCGCCTGCGCATCATCCAGGACTTGCTCCAGGGCCTGAGAGGCCTAGCTGCTCCTGAGGCATGCCGGTGGCTTGCAGCCTCAGTGTTTGGACTTCCTGTTGGGCGACGCCCTTCCCTAGGGGCTGGCCCGCAGCTCTCTACCCTAGTTATAGGACCAGCGGTGGGCGGTCCTGGCAAGCTCCTCCCAGGGAGTTGCCTTCTACCTCCAGTATTTAAGGACTTTCTGTTCACTGTGTCTGTGCCTTGGATCTGAGCATTACAGTCGCCTGTAACTTAGCCGATCCAGGTCCTCCATGTTTGATGGCGCCTTGTCCTGTCTCTGCTTGATGTTCCTGATGTCCATTGTCTCTGCCTTGATGCCTGTCTCTGACCCTGCCTAGATGTTTGTTCCTGTGCCTGCCAGCCGTAAGGGCTTCGGATGTGAGTTTCCCAGCATCGGAGTCCTGTTCGCCTGGGTCTTCCCCGCGCCCTCCTTCTCAGCGTGGTCCGTGACCAACCTCCCAGGGCTGTGTAGGGCGTGTCTGGGACAGGGTGGTCCGTGACTCAGTCCCACGGGTGGGCTGAGTAGGGTGCCCTGATGGACAGTGCAACGTTCCCGTCCAGCCTTGTCTACAGTGTCTGCTTCAGCCCGTACCCTGATGTCTTCCTCTGCCAGCCGAGGGGGCTTCGGATGTGAGTATCCCAGCATCTGAGTTCCTACTCGCCTGGATCCTTCTAGTGTCTCGCTTCAGCCCTTGTCCTGATGTCTCCGTCTGCTTCAGCCTGCTTCTGCCCTGTCTGATGTCGTCTGTTTAAGGACTCTGTCTGCCCTCGCCTCTGTCCGGCCTGCTGCCCATTGCCGTTCCCTGCGGCAGGTCCGAAAGGGCCGGGAACAGTCGGAGGACCGTTCATTAGTCAACTTCCCCGTGTTGGCTACCATGGGCATGCAGGTCCAGCGGAGGGCCGGACTTCCTGCTTCTGTTCCTGCCTGCCTGGCTCACCATGCCTGCTCAGCTCACCTCCCACGGTGTGGCCTTGGGCTCCTCCTGGGGTCCTGCCGTGGCCCAAGGGCTCACCACCCACCCGAGACGACCGCGCCCGCGAGCGCTCGTAACAGATACATTCTCCTATGTTGCTTCCTGCGCTAATTGTTCCATACAGAAGACACCTACCAGTCATCCTTGGGGCCTACTCCAACCCTTGTCAGTATCAGATGAGCCATGTCCACATTGCTACAGACTTTGTGGTAGACTTACCACTCTCAGGAGGAAACAACACGATTTGGGTAACTGTAGATCGGTTCTCAAAGATGGCTCACTTTGTGGCTCTCCCTGGCTTACTCACAGCCATGGAGCTTGCTAAGCTCTTCATCACGCACATCTTCCACCTACACGGAATACCTAAGCACATAGTCTCCGATCGAGGAACCCAATTCACAGCTAAGTTCTGGAAGACATTGTGCAAGAAGATTGATATTTCTCTCGACTTCACTTCTGCATACCATCCACATTCTAATGGGCAAACAGAGAGAATGAATAGGACACTCAAGCAGTTCATTCGTGCCTACATAGGTACTCGCCAGAATGATTGGGCTGAACTGTTTCCCTGGGCTGAATTTGCCATCAACTCTCATCCAGAAACTTCTACTGGATCAACACCATTCAAAGTGGTCTACGGACGACTGCCATTACCACCATTTCCACTGTCAGTGTCATCCCAGCAGCTCAATCTACTGCCAAAGATATTCAACAACTATGGACTCAGACCAAAGAGATGCTTCTTAAAGCAGGACAGCGAGCAAAGAAAGTTTATGATGCTCTTCACTGTAAGGTTCCAGATTTCCAGCCTGGTGATAAAGTCTGGCTATCCACAAAGCACTTAAGACTTAAGCTACCTTCAGCTTGCTTTGCTCTACGCTTCATTGGACCCTTTCCCATTCTCCGATGATTAGCCAATCTTACTTATAGTCTGAACCTACCACCAGCATTGAAGATTCATAATGCGTTCCACATCTCACTATTGAAGCCATTGATCCTTAGTGAGTTCTCAACCAAGACACCTAAACTTACACCAATAGATGCAGAAGAAGACATCAAATAGAAGGTAAGACTCAATCCTTGATGTAAGAAAAAGTGGCAGAGTATGGGAATACCTCCTGTCATGGGAGGGTTATGGTCCTGAAGAAAACTCTTGGGAACCATTGGTTAATATCATGGATAAAGAGATGCTTCAACAATTCCACGGAATGCATCCTTAGAAACCAAGACCAGGTAAGAAGCCTGGAGGACGCCCTGTGAAGGGGGTACTGTTGCGTCCATCGGTCCTAGATGGCTTCGCCCCGTATGTCTCACCTTGTTCATGGCTCCTCCTGCTTACCTTGGGAAAATGGTTACCGCCGTGTCTGCAAGCCGCCCTCTCTGGCATACCCGGAACGGCTATGGTGCTGCCTCCCACCATGCTCCTCCCAAGGACGTACTAGGGTGTGTGCATGCACGCTCGCCACCCACATATTTATTTATTTATTTATTTATTTATTTATTTATTTATTTAAGGTTTTTATATACTGGCATTCATGAAAATCACATCATGCTGGTTTACATATAAACAGCATTGGTGTGAACCTCAGGGGCATCCCCCTCAAGTGACATCATGCCATCCGGGTATATAGCCTGTACTTTGTTGCTAGCTCACTAAGTTAGCAAAGACTCGGATTCGTTCATGTCTAAGCTACTCTGCCACTTCCGTGCTGCTGCTGGAAGCTTTCTCTCTGCCCTTCGGGGTACTGACTAACCTGGGTAATGCTTCTCGGGGGCCCTCTACTTTATTTCAGGTGCCTTACAGGGATCAGGTACTCGCTCCTTGAGGGCCTGCTCTCCCTGCCTCCGTGCCAGTACCATCTACTTCTACCTAGTGGAATCGCATACCTACAGCTACCATCTAGTGAGTAATAGAGATGTGAATCGTGTGCCAGATCATCTTAACGATCAGATTCGGCTGGGGGGGGGGGGGGAATCTGATCGTTAAGATATGTGAATTGGAATCGTTTCCGATTCCAATTCACATCGCTAATTTTTTTTTTAGGGAGGCCCGCGCCGCTAAAAAACAAACAAACACCTGACCCTTTAAATCGACCCCACCCTCCCGACCCCCCCAAAATCTTTTAAAATTTACCTGGTGGTCCAGGGAGGCCTCGGGGAGAGATCCAGGGGGGCCTCGGGGAGAGGAGAGATCCAGGGGGGCCTCGAGGAGAGATTTCCCGTTCCCAGGCATCACCTGGACCACCAGGTAAATTTTAAAAGATTTTGGTGGGGTCGATTTAAAGGGTCGGGTGTTTTTTGTTTTTTTTTAGTGGCGCGGGCCTCCCTAAAATAAAGGGTCAGGAGGGTGGGGGAGGCTAAGGGGGGTTGATTTAAAGGGTCGGGTGGGTTTTTTTTTTTTATCGGGCCATTGGCGCCATTTTAATTAGTGGCAGCCAAAATGGTGCTGATGGCCCGAGAGCGGGAGATCACGCCGGGACCCCCCCACTGGACCACCAGGTAATTTAACATTTTGGGGGGGGTTTGGGAGGGTGGGGGAGGGTAAGGAATTGGTTTTAAAGGGTCGGGTGGGTTTAGGGGTTGTTTTGGTGTGCCGGTTTTCCCCGCCCTCCCCCAAATAATTCCCGTGCCCTATTTAACGATACAATACAAATGCCCCTGATGATAAATCGGGGGCATTTGTATTGTATCGTGCACTCTAACGATTTAGGACGATTTTAAAATTATCTGACGATAATTTTAATCGTTCAAAAACGATTCACATCCCTAGTGAGTAATCTTAGTCTGTCTCCTCCACAGCATTGCCTTACTGGGAAACCTTCACCGGAATTCCTCTATACCAATGGGGTGAGAAGGGTTCCCTCTGCTGAAGGTCCCGAGACTGCTATATCCAGACTACCTCACTACTGCCACCTCTGGTGGTATACATCAAGCTGTGAAATAAAAGATCTAATTCTGTGTTTCTGCATCCTGAGTCTAGCTCAGTACTGTGGCTCCCCATGGGGCCCCTCCCCGTGGGCATGGTAATCTGCCACAGTAACCAAAAATCCACCCAAACACCCCTTAACCATAAAATGTCTCTTGCCTTGCTTGCCTTGCGTTGACCTTGCTTCAGATTTGGACTTTGCCTTGCCTGCCACCTGCCTTTGACCTTGCTTCAGATTTGGACTTCACCTTGCCTGCCACCTGCCTCTGACCTTGCTTCAGATTTGGACCTTGCTCATTTTTTACTTTGCTTCAGATTTGGACCCTGTCTTGTTTGCCGCCTGCCTTCGACCCTGCTTTGGACCGAGACTTTGCCTTGCAAGCTGCCTGCCATCGACTCTCGACTGTCTTAAATTCTTCTGTATACTATAAGCCTAGCCACTTCTTCTGCTGGCACAACCTCATAACCTGGTTGCCATCACTGAGGTCTATCTCTCACCAATGAGGAATTGTGGTAAGCCTTTTACACATATCGTTGCGGCCCAAGGGTTCATTGATTCTTTGAATCATAACAGATTGCAAAACCATGGACCCAATGGACCTCTCTGGTCTTCAGGCTATTCCAGGCTTAGCATTAAGAATACAGCCTCAACAGCAATGCCTGAACTCCCGGTTAGACGTTTCTGAGACCCCCAGTGGACCACCAGCCGTTCCAACACCCAGTGCCTCTCCTGTTCTACTACCAGCCCCTCTCCGGTATGCAGGTGATCCAGAACAATGTCAAGGCTTTCTCAATCAGTGTTCAATGTACTTATCGCTGAAACCAACACAGTTTCCTTTGGAAACATTTAAGACCACCTCTATACTTTCATTGTTAGATGGCAAGGCTCTGGCCTGGGCATCTCCATTATGGGAGAGGGGGGGATCCAATTCTTCAGGACCTTCAACATTTCCTCCAGGTATTTATATGGACCTTTGATCCTGGTTGTTTGGCGGCCACAGAGTCGGATATTCTTCATCTACATCAAGGTGCTTGTACGTTATCTGATTATGCCATTGAGTTTCGGACAATGGCTACCGAATTACATTGGCAAGAGGACAGTTTACGGAGTATTTTTTTGGAAGGACTAGCCACCAGAATCAAAGATGAGTTGGCTGCTCGAGATCTCCCTGATTCTCTGGCTGATCTGATTGATCTAGTTGGCAAAATCGACCGGCGTCTTCAGCAATGCACCAGGGAATTGCATGGGCCACATAGGCCAATCACTCTTGCACCCTCCTTCTCCAGGCCTCTGTCTGGACCCCAGTCAACTGCTGCAAACCTCCAGCCAGAAAAACCTATGCAAATAGGGAGGAGTCCTTTAATGACCGAAAAAAGACGGCATTGCCGGACTCAAGGCTTATTATTTATACTGTGCTGGAAAGGGGCATTTCCTGGCCAATTGTACTGAGAAGGGGGGAAACTTCAGAGCCTAGGCCAACTGGGGAGATGATTCAAGGGTTTACTGGATCTACTCTCCAGCTTATTCTTCCTGTAACATTGATTCATAACCAGCAAGAATTCTCAACCTTGGCCCTTCTGGATTCCAGGGCAGGAGGGAATTTCATTATGAGTAATCTGGTTGAATACCTTGGATGCTGTTAGTACTTTCTTCTATATCCAGAAACCCATTTCCTACATGAATCCTTCAGACTAGTCTTCTGTTGTGCCTCAGGACTAGTAACATAGAAACATAGAAATGACAGCAGATGAAGACCAAATGGCCCATCCAGTATACTCTATGTGGAAAAGATTTCTCTTTATGTCATTGACAAAGCCGTCCATCCAGTCATTCCAGGGATGCCTTGGCTCCAAAGACATTCCCCTGCGATAGATTGGGAAACACTTCAATTAATCAAATGGAGCTCACTATGTCAACAGCAATGCCTTCTTCCAGTGACACGTCCTCTCACCGTTTGTCTTGCTACCAGCTCAGGAGATCTTCCTTCACAATACTCCAGTTATGCTGATGTATTCTCCAAAGAAAATACAGAAATTCTACCTGAACATTGGCGATTTGAATGTGCCATCAATCTGCTTCCTGGGACCATACCTCCTCGAGGAAGGGTGTATCTGTTATCACTTCCTGAGACCAAGGCTATGACCCAATATATCCAGGAAAATTTAGACCGGGGATTCATTCGCCCATCAACTTCACTGGCCGGAGCCAATTTTTTCTTTGCGGCTAAAAATGATGGTACATTACGGCCCTGTATAGATTATCAAGGGTTGAATGCCGTAACCAGGAAAGTTCGTTACCCATTGCCTCTCATTCCTGATTTATTGAACCGGTTACAGGGTGCCCAAGTGTTTATGAAACTTGATCTACAAGGGGCATATAACTTAGTCCGCATCAGGCCTAGTGCCGAATGGAAGACTACTTTTTGTTGTGTTTGTGGCATTGTGGACCCTTGGTCACAATGGAGATGACTCTGCCCACTGGAAGGGGGCCCCATGGGTAACCACTGCAATAGGCTGAACACATTTAGTAGACACAGTATGGATAGAGGCTTTATTGTACTGCTTGTAAGTAGATAGTAAAGCAGGAAGGTAAGGCACTGATCCCAGAAGTGCCAGTATGTTCAACAGGCTCAGAAGTGAAGTCTCACCCAGATATTTCACGATGGCGGAAGCCCACAGTGTGGGTAACGTCACAGCTGGTGGGTGGAGCTGGAGCACTGGATCGTAGAGGTACTCACAGGAATAATGGCGTCTTCCTGATGGTGTAAGGTTGGGACCGAAGGTCCGTGATGCAGGATATAATGGGTGGTAGGCCCTCGAGGTGCGAGTACCCGATGATACGATATCATGAATTGTAAAAAAGAGAGAAAAACCCCCAAGGAGCGGTTGTCAAATTAGAGAGGACCCCGTAGGGAGTTGGAAACGAGAGACCTCTGAGGAGCGGGTATCTTGAGCTTCTACTGGAGCGAGGCCCTTGGAGAAGTAGCGTCTAAGTAAGCAGCTTAGAGTGGTCAGAGTAGCTTAAACCGAAGTCCTTGCTAACTCAAGGTGGAAGTGAAAATGGAGGCTAGATATACCCGGAGGTACCAACATCATTCGGTGGGGCTTCCCCCGAGTTTCCCACCATGACATGTATTTGAGCATAGGAGATGTGTGCGCTCGTGCCCGAGGAGGCCACGGGAGTGAACATGGCGGATGGGGATGCCCATGCTGGTCTGGAAACGCCGAGACCCTCTACACTTGGCACCGGAGGCAGCCATCTTGCCCAGAGAGAGAGAAAGGGGAGAAAAAGAGGTATGGCAGAGCGGTCACAGCCGTCTGCGACCGATGGATGCAACACTTTTAATACTCGGGATGGACATTTCAAATATTTAGTAATGCCTTTCGGACTGTGCAGTGCACCTGCAGTCTTTCAGTCTATGATTAATGAAATTTTTTGGGATCTGTTGTATACTAAAGTAGTTGTCTATCTAGATGATGTACTGATTTTCTCCCGAGATCTTCAGTCTCACCGCTATGATGTCCAACAAGTATTGCAATGCTTGCAAGCTCACAAGCTTAATGTAAAGTTGGAAAAATGCATTTTTTAAGGCAAGTCCTTGCCTTTTTTGGGATACATTATTTCCAATACCAGGTTCCAAATGGATCCAGATAAAGTGGCCTGCATTCAGGACTGGCCACAGCCCTCCGGTCTGTGCTCCTACAATTATTCTTGGGTTTTGCCAATTTTTATAGGCACATTACTCATTACTCCCATTTAGTTGCTCCATTGACCGCATTGACTCATAAAGGAGCCAATACCAGAGAGTGGTCTGTGGAGGCAGTGGACGCTTTTTCCAGGCTTAAAAAGGCCTTCCTTTCTGAAACCTGCCTCTACCACCCAGATCATGCACGTCCTTTTGTTTTAGAAGTTAATGCCTCCTCAACTGCTGTTAGGGCTGTCTTGGGTCAAATTTCTACTAAAGGTGTTTTCCACCCTTGTTCCTATTTTTCTCGCAAATTCTCCGCTGCTGAAAAAGGATATGGTATTGAAGATAAGGAGTTCCTGGCCATAAAAATGGCCTTTGAGGCTTGGCAAAAATGGTTGGAAGGAGCTCAATATACAATTACGGTCTATACCAACCATAAGAATTTAGAACATCTGGTTGTTGTGGGGGCGGAGCCAAGATGGTGGTGATATAGCAGCACGGCTCAGGATGCTGCCAATTTCAATTGATTTCTTTGTTTCTTCTTGGAATAATGGCCCCAAAACAAAATGGAAGGGTTAGGGTGTACCCCAGAGCCCCGTTCCCTTCCTTCAGGGCAGCAGACCATTATAGAGCTGTTTGCAGGCTACTCAAAACAGGGGGTGCAAAGCTCCGCAGAGGTGACCGTGGGAGGAGCGGCAGTCAACCCTGGAGAAACCATCTTAAGCCCTCCAGACTCTCAGACACCTCCAATGCCAATCCCCCAGGACTTCTCAAACCCAGTGAGTGCAGAAACGGCCCTGACGGGACAAGCTTTTGCAACTGCGGGAGCCACCGTGGGAAATGGAAGTAACATACAAGGCCTGGAAGGGGAAATAATGGCAGATCTGCAAGCAGCAAGTTTGATTCCTGAAATTGTGTTTTCATTGAATGCCTTAACTGGTGAAGTTGATGAGTCTGAAGCAGTGAATACCATGTTTCCTAAACCCCCGGTACCGACAATGGATTCCCTATGGGGGCTGATGGCAAAGTTGGGGTTAGCACTACAAAAATACTCCCAACAACTATTGTGTCCATTGGTTCCCAACACCCTCTCTCTGCCCTCCTTACCTCTTTGGCGGCTCCTTCTTCATCCGCAGGAAGATTGGCTGCTGCGGCGTTCTTCTGCCGAAGTCCTCCGGCATCCCCGGACCGGCTGGACACTGCAAACCGCCATGTTTCCTGGAGGCCTAGGGGTGCACGTGCAGCGCAGCCCTGACTGAAGTACCGGTGATGGCGTGAACCTCGGGGGTGTCCCCTGAAGATGACATCACCCGCAACGGATATATAAGGTCTTAGAATTTGCTAACACATCGAGTTAGCAAGGGTTACTCTGCCTAAGCTACTCTGCCTCCTCGGACTTAATAGAGGTACCCGCTCCTTGGGGGACTCGCTCTCTCCTTTGTTTTTCAGGTGACAGTCTGGAACCGGTATTCGCTCCTCGAGGGCCCTCGTTCCCAGACTTACTCGGTACTCTCTTCTGCCTGGAAGTCATCACTGCCAACTACATCAGTTAGTTATCATCACTCCCTCTGAGCTTTCCCTGGAACCAGGTACTCGCTCCTCGAGGGCCTATACATTCCAGCTCCTGGGCTTCTATGAGACATTGTGTGAGTGTTACCATCTGGTTCAGTACATGAACTCTGCATACCCTGCCTACTCGCTATATTTACGTTTCTCTGCAGCTCAGCCTCCAGGGATTGCTGTTCCAGTATCTGAGGGACTACAGCCCAGCCGGGCATTCCATCTCACTACTGCCACCTCTGGTGGTTCAGTACACTGTCTAATAAAAGAACTAGTGTGTGTCTGTCTCCTAACTCTGAGCCTGACCGGTGGTCCCTCTCGGGATCTTCCCCCAGGGGCATGGTCATCTGCCACCGGTCCAAGGATCCACCCATAACTCTCCTAAATGATAACAGATTGCTAATTCCAAGCAGACTGTTAACTCCGAACTGAACAACAACAAAAAAAATGTTTATTTAAATTTGGAAAACGTGACCCAGGACTTTAACACAAAATATTCGAACCAACAACGTAGGATCCAGCAGTTAGAGGATCAAACTAAGAAGTTTCAAGATACTCAGGTGGCATTGGTGCAGGATCGTGTTATCCTGAACAAGTAAATGGAACAAATGTAAAATAAGATCAGACACCTGAACCTTAGGTTTATTAATTTCCCTAAGGTTCTTGGAGAGCAACCAAGGATAACATTAAGGAAATACATGACTGAGGTATTAAAGATCGCACTAGAAAATATCCCTCCCTTAAACAAGGTGTTTTTCCTACCACATGCAAGGTCCAGGGAAGAAGATATGGCACCTGTGATTAATATGGCAAATTTGACCTCATTATACCTTTGAGATAATAGAGAGGTCAACTCTCTTAGTGTCCTTTATATATACACAAGACCTCAATTTAGTAATGAGAAATTACTTTTTAAATATGAGAGTAGTTTTTATAGGTAAGGTAGTCCAGGTGTTCCCTGACCTAGCCAAAGCTACCCAAGATAAAAGGAGAGGGTTCCTTGCCATGAAACAGGAAGCCTGCTCCATTGGAGCTATATTCATGCTTAGATATCTGTGCCGTTTGTTGCAACCGTCCCTTCTCGACGGCTTCACTCCACCTACCTTTCTTTCTTTGCACCTCCTCTCAGTATGGATGGATGCCTGGCTGCCTTGGCATCTGCCTGCCATCCTCTCTGGCATCCCCGGCTCATCTTGGGCGCTGCCTCCCTCCATGCTCTGCTGGTACCTTAGGGCTTGCGTGCCGTGCGGCCCTCACTCTTAATTCCTACTTGGCTCGAACCTCAGGGGCATCCTCCTGTGATGACGTCACGCTGCCCGGATATTTAAAGCCTACAATGTTTGCTAGCCTTTGAGTTAGCAAGGGGTAATCTTATGGATGGGATTCGCTCTCCGTACCCAGCTACTCTGCCTCTCCAATTCCATTGGACTCTTAACATTAACGGGGTACCCGCTCCTCGGGGTCATCACTTGCTTTTCAGGTCACTATCAGGAAACCGGTACTCACTCCTCGAGGGCCCATGTTCCCTGACTCGCTGCCTGCTCCTACCTTCTCTTCTACCTGGAAGGATTTGCTACCTTCAACACCAGTGAGCACTACCATCTTCACCTCAGAGCTGTTCCCTGGAGCCAGGGACTCGCTCCTCGAGGGCCTGCCTCTGTTCCAGCCCAGTGCCATCTCCTATGTGGAACCGCTGTGTGAGTACATTACCTTCAAGCCTCTCAGCTCTCAGGGATCAGGTACTCACTCCTCGAGGGACTGATCTCCCTATCCTGGGATTCTCCATACTGGGGCTTTGTGCATATTCCATTGTACTTATTATTCTCAGTTCTTTCCACTACAGCACTGCTACTAGAGGAGTCGTTGTTCCGGCGCCTGAGGGACACTAGCCCAGCCGGGCTACTTCTACTGCTCACTACTGCCACCTCTGGTGGCTTCATCACATTGTCTAATAAAAGATCAATCTCTGTGTTTGTGTGTCCTACACTGAGCCTGACCTCTGGCCCCTCACGGGACTTCCCCCCGTGAGCGTGGTCAGCTGCCACAGTGTCCAAGGGTCCACCCAAACCTCACTAATTATAACACTGTTGTATTTTGAAACTGGATAATGTTACCTACGGTTTTTTTTGTTCCTGAGCAATTGAAGGCATTGTTGGATAATAAGTAAAAAGTATTACCTAATCCAATAGTCCAGGATAACACTACAAGTGAGTCCTAAAGGAAAGGAATAGCCGTAAAACATTAAGCTTATTCTTTGATAATTTGTTTCCTGTGATAAATATCTCCTCATATTTCTGGCATAAGCCCCCCATATTGTTATTTGGTGTCAAGTTAGAAAATATTATTTCCTTTTCTTAAACAGTTGTACTGTGAAAATGCAATGAAAAAGTTTTGTTTCTTGGTTTCTGTGCAAAGAGTATATTCTTTGTAATTTTTGATTAACTTAATAAACAGAAAAAAAAAAATTTAGAACATCTTCGCCAAGCCCAACATCTAAACCCCTGTCAAGCGCGCTGATCCTTATTTTTTAAATGTTTTGATTTTCTGGTAAAGTACAGGCCAGCCACCAAAAACATTGGAGCAGATGGCGTCTCTGTCATGCCTCTGAGAACGAAGATCATTTGGACCCACCAGGGTTCATTATCGATCCAGCACGCATCCTGGTGGACACTACTCATGTAGTTCCCCCAGGGAATGATGAAGCAAGAGGGTAGGTTGTCTAAGAATGCCGTGTGGGCAAAAATATGGATTAGACACCAAAAATAGTCCAAATGTATCTTTATTTGAGTGGAGATATGAATTCATACAAATGCCTAACTCAGGCCGAGTTTCGCCCCACTTGGGGCTGCCTCAGGGGCTAAAATGACAAATGTAACATGTAAATAAACATACATACACAAATAATTAAAATACACTAATTAAGAACAAGAAAACATATAAAGGTACCACAGAAATAAAAAAACACATAAATAGCACTTAATAATAATATTACATACATAAAAATACATAATGTGATTTGACAATGATGTTTGTACCTGTGTGAAGGTGTTCTCTTTTTTTATATATATAAAAAAAGGTATTCTTATGTTAAGCTTCAAATATATGATAGTTTGGAAATGAATGGACAAAATATTATTACTTATAAATTTGATTATACGATCAAATAAATGTACAGTATATTGTGAACCAAGGACAATATGCCTATAAATTATGGGCAACACATAAAATCTTGAATATGTATGACTAAACAATGTTTTAAATGCACAATCACCAAACTCACCGAGGGTAATCAAAAGGACTAATACTCAGAATAACTCTTTAAACAACTAAAACCAGAACAACTAAAACAACCCAAAAAAACCTCAAAAACCCCCCACTTGTTTCAGTTGATATAAATAGCCTCATACATATTTGTGTGAGTGCATATTAAATAATAAATGCATTAGTTATGCATAGCATTACTAAAAATGTGTATAATCCACATAAATTTAAATCATATCAGGCTCTATAACAATTTGAATACATTGACGGAAGCAATAAACAGCTTGACAAACAGACCATGAGCGCCACTGGATGTAAGCCTGTATATAACCGGGCGAATACAAAATATGAACGAAAGATCTAAATTAATATAACTGCCTTACTGAACCCAAAATTATGTAGCTTATTATTATAATGGCTTACAAATACCAAATAACTCGCTCCACTTTAATTATAGCAATAGAATCATGCATCTTTTCCAATTAAATAAAACAACGGGACTCGCTTTGAATGTATGTACCGTGCTGCTATAATAATTTGAATCTACAATCTGAAACGACGGAAGTACAGCTGCGGTATTAGTCTAATGCCAGTTTTTGACAAATCTACCTATTTTAAATAACACTGTATCGTGGCAAATTCTTGGATCCATTGGTCACTAGTAAACAAACGGTTTTGTACCTGAATCTTAAATTATTTGCACAAAATCCGGTGCCAATGGGGCGGATTTTCAGAGCCCTGCTCGCGTAAATCCGCCCAAAACCGGGCGGATTTACGCGAGCAGGGCCCTGCGCGCCGGTAAGCCTATTTTACATAGGCCTACCGGCGCGCGCAGAGCCCCGGGACTCGCGTAAGTCCCGGGGTTTTCGGAGGGGGCGTGTCGGGGGCGGGCCCGAACCGCGCGGCGTTTTCGGGGCGTGTCGGGAGCGTTCCGGGGGCGGGCCCGGGGGCGTGGCTACGGCCCGGGGCGGCCCGGGGGCGTGGCCGCGCCCTCCGGACCCGCCCCCAGGTCGCGTCCCGGCGCGCAGGAGGCCCGCTGACGCGCGGGGATTTACGCCTCCCTCTGGGAGGCGTAAATCCCCCGACAAAGGGAAGGGGGGGGGTTTAGACAGGGCCGGGCGGGTGGGTTAGGTAGGGGAAGGGAGGGGAAGGTGAGGGGAGGGCAAAGGAAAGTTCCCTCCGAGGCCGCTCCGATTTCGGAGCGGCCTTGGAGGGAACGGGGGTAGGCTGCGCGGCTCGGCGCGCACCGGCTATACAAAATCCATAGCCTTGCGCGCGCCGATCCAGGTTTTTAGCAGATACGCGCGGCTCCGCGCGTATCTACTAAAATCCAGCGTACTTTTGTTTGCGCCTGGAGCGCAAACAAAAGTAGGCTATTCGCGCTCCTTTTAAAATCCGCCCCAATACGCGTGTTCTCTGCTCAATTGCAGACAAACCTTAGTGTGCTGGGACGCTGTGATGGCTACCAAGAGTAAAATGTGATAAAGACATCATTTAATATGAGTGCCAGCATATTTATAAAATGAACATAACTGTGGCTAAAACCAAAATATATAGCCCATTATTGTTGTGGTTTGCTAATGCCAAGAAAAACCCGCTGCACTGTTTTAATTTATTTATTTATTTATTTTTAGATTTTTATATACCGGTGTTCCTGTATTAAAATACAGATCACATCGGTTTACATTGAAACATAAAAATTACGCCAAGAGGCGGTACATATAACAAGGTTATAGAACTTGGAAAACATGGAAAACAGGTTCGAAAAATAACATTGAGAAAATTGTATAGTCTCTTTGAGAAACCAAATCATAAAATAAGGCGTAATTGTCTAAGATAAATGTGCTCTGCAGAAGGGATTGCGATGGTGAGAAAATCTTGATAGCTGGAGGTAAAAAATAATCAAAGTTCTGGAAAAGCTTGGCTAAAGAGCCAGGTTTTAATTTTCTTTTTGAAGGAAGCGAAGCAGATCTCAAGGCGGATGTCTGGCGGGAGCATGTTCCATTGGACGGGTCCTGCTAAAGAGATGGTACGTTTCTGATGTAAGGATATTGTTGAAGGAACATAGAGTGTGCCTTTATAAGCTCCTCTGATAGGTCTAGATGAAGAGTGAAAACGAAGTTGGGTACTTAAGCGGAGTGGGGATATGTTGTAAATAGATTTATGAATTGCTGTGTATACTTTATAGAGAATCCTTTGCTTAATAGGCAGCCAGTGGAGGAGTTTTAGTATGGGGGTTATATGGTCTCTTTTATTTGTATTGGTAAGGATTCTAGCTGCAGAGTTTTGAATCATCTGGAGGGGTTTGATGGATGAGGTAGGGAGACCAAAAAGGAGCGAGTTGCAATAATCGATTTTTGTTAGAATAATGGCTTGTAGAACCATCCGAAAATCATTGAAATGGAGAAGTGGTTTCAATTTTCTCAGGACAAGAAGTTTATAGAAGCAGTCTTTAGTGGTGGTGCTTATAAATTTTTTGAAGTTAAGCTGATTATCTATCATGACGCCTAGATCACGTACATATGGTGAGTGATTAATTATAGGAGTGGTAGAAATGAGTGGGACAGCTGGGTATATTAGATTGTTATTAACGTCATGATTGATAATTAAGATCTCGGTTTTGTTGTTGTTGAGAATAAGGCTGAGACTGGATAGAAGATGATTGATTAGTTGCAAGCAATTATTCCAGTGAATCAAGGTTTTGTGTAGGGATTCTGAGATTGGGATGAGTATTTGGATGTCATCCGCGTAAATGTAGTGTGTTAGGTTTAGATTATTAAGAAGACGACAGAGAGGGAGAAGGTAAATGTTGAAAAGGGTTGGAGAGAGGGAGGAACCTTGAGGGACTCCTTGATTTGCTGGGACCGGGTGTGATTCTTTGTTGTTTATCTTTACCTTGAATTGTCTATTAACCAGGAAGGACTTGAACCAGCTGAGTACTGTTCCCTTAATGCCTATGTCTATCAGACCTTGTAATAAAGATGAATGGTTGACAGTGTCAAAAGCCGCAGAGAGATCTAAAAGAATAAGGAGGTGAGGTTGTTTTTTATCCATATTAGTTAGAATATTGTCGGTGAGAGAGATAAGTAGGGATTCAGTGCTTAACGATTTACGAAAACCGTACTGGGAAGGTGCAAGAATGTAGTTTTCTTCCAGGTACTCTGATAGTTGTCTATTGACTATCTTTTCCATAATTTTGGCGATCATTGGCAAATTGGCTATTGGGCGGAAGTTAGCTGGATCTGTGGCCGGAAGATTTGGTTTTTTAAGAAGAGGTTTAAGAATTGCTAGTTTAAGTTGGTCAGGAACTAGACCTTGGGAAAGAGAGCAATTAATGATATCGGCAATTGGCTTTGAAATGGTATTCCTTATAGCAATGAGGAGGTTGTTTGGAATTGTGTCTAAGGGATGAGAGGATGGTTTCATTTTCTTGAGAATATTTTCGATCTCAAGAGCTGATGTGGTTTCAAAAGTTTCTAAAGTCGTATTTAGTTTTGGTGGAGTATTAGGTGGAGATGGAGAAGAACTAGATGAAGAGAAAGAAACAGTCAATTTATCAATTTTTTCCTTGAAGTATTCAGCTAGTTCGGAGGCTTTGTTGAGAGCTTGATCATCTGGGATGGTAGGAGGGGTTGGTTTAGTGAGGGCAGAAACGTAGGAGAAGAGTGCTTTCGAATCAAAGATGAAATGATGTATTTTTTTAGAGAAAAAGTCTCTCTTAGTTTTAAGAATGTTGATCCTGTAGGCATTGAGAGTGGTTTTGTATACAGCTAATGTTGTGGGGGATGGGTTTTTTCTCCATGTGTGTTCTTTATTTCTTAGTTTTTGTTTAAGCAGCTTCAATTCAGTGGTGAACCAGGGTTTTCTGTTGTCAGGCGAAGGTTGTACTACTTTGGTGATTGAAGGACAGGTTAGATCTGCAATTTTATTGGTGATGTTGCACCATGAAGATATGGCTGTAGAAGCGTTGGAGAGATCAAGTTGAGATAATTCATTAGAGAGATGGTTGCTAAGAAGGTCTGTGGAACAGGGTTTCCTAAATTGGATAGTGGTTTTTGGGAATGAAGTGGGAAGATGTCCTGAGAGCTTGAGTGTCGTGTTGATAATTTGATGGTCCGTCCAAGGGTTTAATGCTTATACTTATGCGCTACTGCCGATAAATATAAAAAAAAACGGGACGAAAAGTAGATTTATGTACCACGCTACTAGAGTATTCTAAATTTGAAACACACAGCTCATAAATAATGACACTCATTCAACTACATTGCAACTTAGTGTCCAAAATAACAATACTGCTGCGGTATTAATCTGATGTAATTTTGTGCCGGTCTTACTAATCCGAAATAACACTGCCATATTTACCGTATTTTCCGGCATATAAGACGACTGAGCGTATAAGACGACCCCCCCCCCCCTTTTTTATAAATATTTTTAAGAAAAAAAATAATTTTATACTCAAACAGGAGCAACCCTATCTTTGAAAAGGCAACACTACAAATACCATATATCAGGCCCTAAAAACCAATTCACCTCTTATTAGGAAAACAGAACTAGCAAGCAGCTATAGATCCCCACACAGAAATAATTGTAAAACTATTCTAATAAGCAGAATAAATGTTTCAAAACAGCTATGAACAGAATAACATCCAACAATTAAAAACTCATAAAAACTATTAAACATTCTCCAAACACCAATAAAATATTTCAAAAAAGCAGACACATCACATAATATTAAATAATTAAAATGGCAGTCAATCAAGAAAAATAAACTTTAAAAGCCACCTTTACTTACCCCCTCCAGCAGCTCTCCTACTCCTCTTCCATGCAGGCCGTAGCACACACCAGAAGCAGCAGTAATGGCTAAGCTCTATACTCATGGTCCTCTTCCTTAGGGCCCATGTCTCTCACACACACACACACACACCATACCAGTCATGCCCCCATGACCAGTTTCTGTCTCTCACACACCAATCATTTCTCAAACAGTCTTTGACACACACACCAGACACCTTCCTGAACAGTTTCTCTCATGCCATACACACACACAGGCTTCCCACTCCCGTGTTCTGCTTACCGTACATATACGGGCTTCTCACTCTCATAATCACTTTCTCTGTCTCTCACACACACACACACACACACACACCAGTCTCTCTCTCATTTCCATGCTTGCTCTCCACGTGCACAGGCTTCTCATTCCCTGAATCACATTCTTTCTCTCACATTCACACACACCAGTCTCTTTCTCTCACACACACCGTCACCTTATCAACCAGTCTCTCTCTCATGCACGCACACACACACACACAGCCCTCCCGCTCCCATGCTCTCTCTCACATAATCAGGCTTCTTACTCCCATGCTTTCTCACATACCCAGATTTCTCACTTCCATGCTTTTTCTCTCTCTCACACTCACATACACATCAGTCATCTCTCTGAGCAGTCACTTTCATTGTCTCTCACATATACACACACATGAGCTCGCTGACCAGTTTCTCTCAATCACACACATGCTCTCAATCAAATGCATTCTCTCACTTACACACAGGCTGGCTACTTCTCTCTCTCTCTCGCTCACTTCCACTCCCCTCCCCCCCCCCCCCCCGAGCACAAATAGTAGCTGCAGCAGCCTCCTCCTCCAGCCCCCGCACGCCAAGAAAGAAGAAACCCATCAGCCGCGGGAGGCTCATGCTGCTGTCACCTTTCCCGATTACCAGCTCCTTCGACTGCTCGGGGGGCGATGCTGCTGTCGCCGCTGCTATTTTTTCACGCGGCACGGCTCTTTCTTCCCGCGCATCACTTCCTGTTCCGGTTCAAAGGGGGGGGGGGCGGGAAGAAGGAAAGGCCAGCCGCGGATGCCACAGCTTTTTTTTTTTTTTTGCACCGCTGCCGTTCCCGCTGGGCTTGAACGTGCTGATAGCCCAGCGGCAACGGCAGTGCGGTGCGCGGGAAGGAGAAAGCCGTGCCACATGAAAAAATAGCAGCAGCGACAGCAGCATCGACCCCCGAGCAATCGAAGCAGCTGATAATAGGGAAAGGAGACAGCACCATGAGCCTCCCGCGGCCGATGGGATTCTTCTTTCTTGGCCTGTGGGGGCTGCAGCTACTATTTGTGCTTGGGGGGCGGGGGAGAGGAAGTGAGTGAGAGAGAGAAAAGCAGCCAGCCAGCCTGTGTGTAAGTGAGAGAATGCATTTGATTGAGAGCATGTGTGTGATTGAGAGAAACTGGTCAGAGAGCAGGTGTGCCCTATATGACGATACCCGGCCTATAAGACGACCCCCGACTTTTGAGAAGATTTTCTTGGGTTAAAAAGTTGTCTTATACGCCGGAAAATACGGTAAATTTTATGGACAACTGGGATTGAAAAACCTGTAGAACTGTTTCTAAAAAATGATTACTTACTTAAATGCCGATATAGATGCGCGTGGTCTCTGCTAGAGAGCATAAAATCTTTAAAGCACTACAACGCCGTAATGGCTATTTAAATAAGCTGCAGACCATGCCAAAAAGCTTGTCAGTGAAGTGAGGGGGAGTGTCCAAGAAAAGGCCCGTATGTAAACATGCCTATACTGACAGGGTGCAAACCAAAAAGTACAGCCTATCAAACAAAATTGTTTATTAATAAAAAACATAAACAACTTCTTTACATACTATATTATTGAGAATTCTTGCCTTTTGATTCTATTGCATATAAACTGCGTGATTGATGACAGGCAAAACATATATAAAAAATATATAAAACAATACCACTATTAGAATAAACCTGCGAGTGGCATTTTTTAAAAACGTGCACACTCATATTATTGTAATCATTGGAAGTCACAATATACATATACCTAAAACCATGCCTATATTGTTTAAGCCAAAAATTTGAACAAAAGAAATTAGCCCACATATGCCGATTATTAAAAATTATAGATAATGCCACATTAAATGAAAACATATAGAAGTTATATAAAACTATGCAAAATCATATAAATACTAAAAACCAGACTGATAATAAATTAAATTAAGTTAAGCCAACAATTAAAATACAAATGTAAAAATTCAAAAGTTGATCATTATAAACAGGACTAATTATAGTGCAAATTCCAAAAAGAGAACATATGAATAAATAAAATGATATTGTAATATTAAAACCTATGGGGTAGATCTTAAAAAAATACGTGCGCGCGTACTTTTGTTCGCGCAACCATTGCGAACAAAAGTACGCCAGATTTTAAAAGATACGCGCGTTGCCGCGCGTATCTTTTAAAATCCGGGGTCGGCGTGCGCAAGGCTGTGCAAAATCGGCACAGCCTGCCTCCGGGGTCGGTGCGCGCAAGGCTGCGCAAAATCGGCACAGCCTGCCTCCATTCCCTCTGAGACCGCTGCGAAATCGGAGCGGCCTCGGAGGGAACTTTCCTTCCCCATCCCCCCACCTTCCCCTCCCTTCCCCTATCTAACCTGAACCCCAGCCCTACCTAAATCCCCCTCTACCTTTGTTGTACAAGTTACGCCTGCTTAAGCAGGCGTAACTTGTGTGCGCCGCCTTGTCATCCCCCGGTACAGGCCGCAGTGCCGGGGGACTCGGGACCGCCCTCCCGGCCAGCCCCCGAAGCCTTGCCATGCCCCCGGACCCACCTCGGACTGCCCCTGACCCCGGGCACGCCCCCAGGACACACCCCCGGTCTTTGCTCACGCCCCTGGACATGCCCCATCCCGCCCCTTTTACGAAGCCCCAGGACTTACACGCGTCCCGGGGCTTTACGTGCGCTGGTGGCCTATGCAAAATAGGCGCGCCGGCGCGCGAGTGCCCTGCGCGCGTAAATCCGGGAGGATTTACGCGCGTGGGGGTTTTAAAATCTACCCCTATGAGTAAAATAAACATATGCTAACTATAGATTAACAAACACCAATGAATAATAAATAAATAAATAGCTAAATAGATGGATCAGTGCAAATTAATCAGTACAAATGATAAAACCAAACCTAATAAAGTCATAAAAAAACAGAAAGGTCACCGCCTCTCCAATTTGGGACTAGCTGCTGAATCACACAAAATGTAAAGTCGTTAAAACTATGGTTCATTCAGATAGCATGTTGGACGAGTGGTTTAGACTCTATTTTTCTCTTGATACTGCTCTTGTGCTCTATAATACGCTTGTTAAACGGTCTGATCGTTTTGCCTATATAAGCTTTATTACAAGTGCAGAGTGCTAAATATACTACTCTTTCTGTCTTACAATTTGTAAACGATTTTAATTTGAATTCTTTACTGATCCCTGGTACCTGTATGCTGGTGACTTTCATATTTGCGGAGCAGACAGAGCAGTTACCACATGGGCGATGACCTGGAGGTCTCTTGTCAATAGGTTTATTGAAGGATAAAGCAGATGGAGAGACAAATTATTTTATGTTTAAACAATTTATTAATTTTTCAAAGAACAAAACAGCAAAACACAATCGTCTGGGCGCGGTTTGTTCTGCCGCCGCCCCCAGCAATACTGACAGCAATCAAGACAATAGCAACCCTGAAACCCTGTAGCCCCCCCCCCCCCCCCAAACACCGCCGATCCAGTCCAAAAAGTTCATTCACGAGAGTCCAGACCATCACTGGTCGAATCCACGTCCAACATTGTAAGTGAAGCAAGAAGACACTCCGTCAGTTCGAGTCGGCCTGCTTCAGTCGTTTAGAATCCGGCTCCGAGCCCGGTGCGGTAGCGTTTGGATATAGGGTTCCCAAACGGCTAAGAATCTCCTACGCAGCTGTGGAGGTCCCTTAGAAGAGAGTGATTCCATATACATCATATACAAATTCTTTTATATATTTTTTTTTTTGTTCGCTTTCAAAATATTCCTATCCTTAAAACAGGGTAACAATTGGAGAACAGGCCTATGTTTTCTCAAAACCTTAGTAATCTGGAAGGACATATGTGTAAATGTAAGAGGACATACTATTCGATCACTAATTTTTTTGTCCTTCTTTGCAAGTAATATGTCTATCACATATAGAAGCTTTCTTAAAACCCGCCTCTATAAATCTATGTGGATAAGATTTTTCTAGAAACCTGTTTTTCATTTCTTCAGATCGTGACAAAAAAAGTGTTTCATTCCCACATAACTTTTTCAGCCTGAGGAACTGTGAAAAAGGTAAATTTCTTTGAAGTGATTTATTGTGACAGCTGGAGTAATGAAGTAACTGATTGGTATCAGTTGGTTTGCGATATATATCGGTTTCAAAATTGTAGGGGTATGCATCCGTTTTCCACATATTTGTAATCCGCAACTTATTTTGTCCTATCTGTTAAATATGTGGGGAGGCGAAAAGCATCGCGACTCTCCACATATTTAACAGATTTATGTTTTATTCAGTGCGCTGCGAGGCGCGCGCTTTTCTTCGCCCCCATTAACTGCGAGCTACCCAGGATTACCCAAAATGGCGGCGCCCCTGCGGTAACCATGCCGACCTGTCTGACCCTTTCCTGTGAGTCGCAGTGACTCACAGGAAAGGGTCGGACAGGTCGGCATGGATACCGTAACGCAGCGTATCCGTGCTGTCATTTTCTGAGCAGCACTGAATGCAGCCAATCGCGCTGTCATTCAGTGCTCTCTGTGGATTTTACTGACGAACCAGCAGTATATAAAAATCAGCACGAGGAGCCACGCAATTATTTCCAGTGATGCTGTGAGGAGATGGGCTGGGTGAAAGAGGAGGCAGGCAGAACTGATAGAGAAGAGATAGGCTAGCTAAGGAAAGAAAAATATTCTTTGCTTTGCTGTAGTGCCAGGGTCAGCTACAGTCACTACTATTCCTGTTTCTTTCAAGCTGTTTATTTTGGTCAGACTCATCTCTGACTGAGAAGAGAAGCTGTGCTAGGTCAGCTAGCACTGACCACCATTTAGGGTGCTGGGCTGGCTTGGAGAGAGAGATATTGGGGTAGATTTTCAAAAAGCGCGAATAGGCCTACTTTTGCTTGCGCATCAGACTCAAGCAAAAGTACGCCTGATTTTAGTAGATACACGCGGAGCCGCGCGTATCCACTAAAATCCTGGATCGGCGCGCGCAAGGCTATTGATTTTGTATAGCCGGCGCGTGCCGAGCCGCGCTGCCTACCCCCGTTCCCTCCAAGGCCGCTCCAAAATCGGAGCGGCCTCGGAGGGAACTTTCCTTTGCCCTCCCCTCACCTTCCCCTCCCTAACCCACCCGCCAGGCCCTGTCTAAACCCCCCCCCTTACCTTTGTCGGGGGATTTACGCCTCCCGGAGGGAGGCGTAAATCCCCGCGCGTCAGCGGGCCTCCTGCGCGCCGGGACGCGACCTGGGGGCGGGTCCGGAGGGCGCGGCCACGCCCCCGGGCCACCCCGGGCCGTAGCCATGCCCTGGGCCCGCCCCCGGAACGCTCCCGACACGCCCCGAAAACGCCACGCGATTCGGGCCCGCCCCCGACACGCCCCCCGACACGCCCCCTCCGAAAACCCCGGGACTTACACGAGTCCCGGGGCTCTGTGCGCGCTGGTAGGCCTATGTAAAATAGGCTTCCCGGCGCGCAGGGCCCTGCTCACGTAAATCCGCCCAGTTTTGGGCGGATTTACGCGAGCAGGGCTCTGAAAATCCACCCCATTATTTTCAATGTCATCCATTTTTCTGGAGTGACAAAAATTCCTGCTTTTTTTAATTCCAATTACTCTCAGTGCACTGGGCTTCCCTGAGAAGTTTAACAGGCTGAGTCTGTGCAGTCAAGTGCTCAGGGAGTCTGCCTCTTTTGTGCTTATAAGCAAGCAGCTTCTGTGTGCACGCCACACACATTAGTGCACAGCCAGGCACCGTGACAGTGGGCAGTGGGTAGTTTAAACAGACTGATCCAAAGTATTTGGTTGGGTCTGTGCAGTCAAGTGCCCAGGGAGTCTGCCTCTTTTGTGCTTACAAGCAAGCAGCTTCTGTGTGCACGCCACACACATTAGTGCACAGCCAGGCAGCGTGACAGTGGGCAGTGGGCATTTTAAACAGACTGAACCTTATTATTGTGGGACAGTGGGCAGTGTTACTACTCTAATGTCAGGGAAAGAGAGATGCAATCGAGTGATTGGGACTGGCAGAGGAGGAACCCCAAAAGACACTAGTGCAACACCACCAGCACAGCTAACAAGGGAACTGGCGCAATCTAAACTCTTTGTAGAGGATGGCAGTTCCATGCCAAAAAAAATGAAATCGACCATGATACATCACCATTGCCACCACTTGTTTCTGGCCCTGTAGTTTTGGAGGAGAGGGAAGGGGAGGCAGAGTCATGCCCGACAAAATGTAGACACCCAAAAGCAGCAGGGGGACAGAAGTCTCGACTAACACTTAGCGTTCACAAGGTAGCACAGTCACTGTTAGCTTCTGATTCAGATGAAGAATCTTCTTGTGTGGGATTCTCATCAGAAACGGAAGAAGTAATAGCTGACGAAATCTTCGGTAGAATCAGTTAGTCCTGTCTTAGCCTCCAGAAATGTGCAGCAGGGGAGAGATGACAGTGATATCGAGGAGGAGGAAGAGCAGTCAGTACGGGGACAGAGGGTGACTGATGCCCCCTCTGGCATTGCTTCTCAGGGTGCACCCACTACCTCAACTCCAGTGCCAGCATCCACCCCCAAGGTGTTAGAGAGGGGAGGATAACGAAAGACATCTCCGATCTGGAAACACTTTAAAGTGACAGAAGACCTGCGTTATGCTCGGTGTAATTACTGTGCCAGGGATATTAGCAGAGGCAAGCAAATGGGACATCTATCTAATTTTGGCATGAACCATCATATGAAGAGGCAACACCCAACAAGATTACTGCCATCTGGGGATGGTGGCAGTTCCAGTCGGGGGACCCCTTCCAACCAGTGTGCAGTGGTAGGAAAGCAGCAGAGTCAGCCCACGCGCTCATACCCTTCTAGCAGTCAGGCGGCAGGCCAGCAACCCCCTGACATGTGGCAGAAGCGACAATGCACCATGGAGGAAATGGGGTGGAGTGCGGTAACGCTATCCCGGGGTAGGAGGCAGGCAGCCGCAAAAGTTGTAACCAGGAGCATTGGGGAAATGATTACCCTTGATGACCAGCCCCTGCAGTTAGTGGAGAATGTGGGTTTCAAACGTTTCTTGAAGGTCGTACTTCCAAATTACAAAATCCCGTGCAGAACCACATTTAGTAGAAAGGTCATCCCCAGCCTGTACAAGCACTGTCTCAGTCGCTTGCAAGCACTGCTAGGTAAGGCAGACGGAAGAGTGCATTTCACCTGTGATATCTGGACCACCATGAATGCTGCACACTCTTACCTCTCTCTGACAGCACACTGGTGGGACATGGCAGAGGCAGGGGCAGCCAGCAGCTCTATTACTGAAGAAGTATCAGGGTTGAGTTGGGCTTTACTGCACACCCACCTGACGGACCAGGCCCATACCACTGCCAATATTCTAGCATGCATCAGAAAGATGCTGGCGAGCTGGAAAGTACACCAGCGAGACAGTAAAACGTGGGCAGGCTTCTTTGTCACAGACAATGGCGCAAACATGGTTAAGGCAATAAGCGATGGGTGGTTTAAGAACATCCGATGTTTTGCACACACTCTGCATCTGGTAGTGAAGTCAGCTCTGGGCTTGGAGTCCACCAGGGAGTTTGGTAAGTCTTGGGGGGGGGGGGGGGGGCAGGAGGGGGGGGGTTGTAGTTAATTTAGTAGTAACGTATTTACAGATCGACAACTTATTGAATTCGCCATACGTTCGCATTGAATGGAATTGACCCCCCACGAATACGTATCGCGTACGCAACAAAAACGTTTTGCCTGCACATCTCTAGAGTCCAATGACAAGGAGAATGAATACCTGCATAGGTTAATACAGAAGTGCAGGAACATAGCAGCACACTTCCACAGAAGTGTATTTTTATGTATGTAATATTTTTATTAAGTGCTATTTATGTGTTTTTTTTATTTCTGTGGTACCTTTATATGTTTTCTTGTTCTTAATTAGTGTATTTTAATTATTTGTGTATGTATGTTTATTTACATGTTACATTTGTCATTTTAGCCCCTGAGGCAGCCCCAAGTGGGACGAAACTCGGCCTGAGTTGGGCATTTGTATGAATTCATGTCTCCACTCAAATAAAGATACATTTGGACTATTTTTGGTGTTCCTCCAGGAAAGACTGCCATTCCAACCCAATTACAAAAATGCTTGTTGGAATGGGACCCATGATTCTAAAGTGGCGGGACATCCAGGTCGAGCTCGAACCCTCTCACTCCTCAGAAGACATTATTGGTGGCCATAAATGTTCCAGGATGTGAGAGCCTATGTAGACTCATGCCCAACCTGCGCCTGGCAGAAAACTCCGGTAGGACATCCTTGAGGCTTGTTACAGTCTCTGTCGGCACTCAAGGATGCCTGGACTCATATTGCAACTGATTTTGTGATAGATTTACCTATTTCTAATGGTAATCGGGTAATTTAGGTGGTCATTGACCGTTTTTCTAAAATAGACCACTTTATCGCTCTCCCAGCACTACCCTCCACTCCAGAATTGGCCAAGTTCACAACACCCATTTTTCGATTACATGGACTACCTCACCACATTGTGTCAGACCGTGGAGCCCAGTTCACGGCTAAATATTGGAGGTCTTTGTGCAGCAAATTTGGGGTTAAATTGGATTTTAGGGATGTGAATCGTTTTTTGACGATTTAAAATATCGTCCGATATATTTTAAATCGTCAAAAAATCGTTAGGGCCACGATACAATACCAATTCCCCTGACTTATCGTTAAAAAATCGTAAATCGGGGGAAGGGGGAGGGCAGAAAAACCGGCACACTAAAACCCCCTAAAACCCACCCCCGACCCTTTAAATTAAATCCCCCACCCTCCCGAACCCCCCCCCCCCAATGCTTTAAATTACCTGGGGATCCGGCGGTGGTACAGAACGGCGGCGGTCCGGAACGGCCCCCTCAATAGAATCGTGTTGTCTTCAGCCGGCGTCATTTTTCAAAATGGCCGCCGCAAAATGGCGGCGGCCATAGACAAAAACGATTTGACGGAGGAGGTCGTTCTGGACCCCCGCTGGACTTTTGGCAAGTCTTGTGTGGGTCAGGAGGCCCCCCCAAGCTGGCCAAAAGTTTCCTGGGAGTCCAGCGGGGTTCCGGGAGCGATTTCTTGCCGCAAATCGTTTTCATACGGAAAATGGCGCCGGCAGGAGATCGACTGCAGGAGGTCGTTCAGCGGGGGTTCCGGACCGCCGCTGAACGACCTCCTGCAGTCGATCTCCTGCCGGCGCCATTTTCCGTACGAAAACGATTTGCGGCAAGAAATCGCTCCCGGAACCCCGCTGGACTCCCAGGAAACTTTTGGCCAGCTTGGGGGGGCCTCCTGACCCCCACAAGACTTGCCAAAAGTCCAGCGGGGGTCCGGAACGACCTCCTCTGCCGAATCGTTTTTGTCTATGGCCGCCGCCATTTTGCGGTGGCCATTTTGAAAAATGGCGCCGGCTGAAGACAACACGATTCCATTGAGGGGGCCGTTCCGGACCGCCGCCGTTCTGGACCACCGCCGGATCCTCCAGGTAATTTAAAGCATTTGGGGGGGTTCGGGAGGGTGGGGGATTTAATTTAAAGGGTCGGGGTGGGTTTTAGGGGGGTTTAGTGTGCCGGCTCACGATTTTTCATGATAGTTTACACACCCAAACGGCAACAATACGATACCCTCCCCCTCCCAGCTGAAATCGATCGTTAAGACGATCGAGGACACGATTCACATCTCTATTGGATTTTACTACAGCCTACCACCCCCAGGCCAATAGACAAACTGAACGAACAAAGCGCACATTAAATACTTTTTTAAGAGCCTTGAACGAATGTCAGGATGATTGGGCCGAACTTCTCCCATGGGCACAATTCTCCCATAACAGTCAAGGCAACGCAGCTACGGGATCCTCACGCTTTCTCTGTGTTTATGGGAAACAACCACTCCCTCCTCTTCCTCCTTTATCTGTTCTTTCCCCGGCTGCTCAGATGACAGCACAGGATCTCCAAACATTATGCTAGGAGCAGTGTATATCTAAGTAAAAAGGTTGAAAAGTTCAGTTCAGTTACTCACCTTGGAAAGGTGTTGAGGTAGAGTGATTGGGTTTGAATAGGTACCAACATTTGTTAATCAAGAGAACACTGAGTCACTCTGGCTGACTAACTGAAGTTAGACTGTTTGTATTTCCCAACTCTCCAACCCCTCACCCACCCACCCCTAGCTTATCCTTTAATTTATAGGCAGGTGCAACTTAAAAAAAACCAAAAAAACTTTATTGAGAGTTTGATCATTCCCCAGTAGGCCACTACTAGACATTTAGTGAATTCACTAATACATTTAAAGGACATTAATTAGACACATTCCTACTCCCATAACAACCTAGAACTTAAATAGGAACTGAACAAATTTGAGATGAAAGTAGCAGTCCAGCAGCAAGAGGGGGGCTTCCCAGGCTTTTGCATCGAGTGTCACATGTATGATTTTTTACCCTCTGGTGAGAAATTGTACATGTGCATGCAATGCAAAGAGCTCCTGGCTCTGAGAGAATGAGTCCGATCACTTGAGGCTAAAGTGGCAGACCTGGTGGAGCTGAGGCAGACAGAGAGATATATAGATGAGACCTTCAGGGACATAGTAGCCAAGTACCAACTTCAGACTGGCAGCCTTGGTGCTGCCTTGGAGGAAGAAGGTCTCATAATGGGAGAGCATCAACCGGGTGCAGCAGGAAAGGATCCTGTAGCAAGGACCTGCTCTCCAGGTGATGCATTGTCCTTTTGCACTGAGGATATCTCCTCAAGGTCTACTGCCCAGGAGGGAAGGGTTAGGTCAGCCGTCATAGTTGGTGATTCGATTATTAGGAATGTAGATAGCTGGGTGGCTGGTGGGCATGAGGTAACATGCCTACCTGGTGCGAAGATGGCGGATCTCTGTGCCCACATGTACCACTCGCTGTCATGGTACATGTGGGCACCAACAACATAGGAAAATGTGGGAGGGAGGTTCTGGAAGCCAAATTTAGGCTCTTAGGTAGAAAGCTTAAATCCAGAACCTCCTGGGTAGCATTCTCTGAAATGCTCCCTGTTCCACGCGCAGGACACCAGAGGCAGACAGAGTTCTGAAGTCTCAATGCGTGAATGAGGCGTTGATACAAGTAATAGGGATTTAGTTCTATTTATTTATTTAGTTATTTATTTATTTAACATTTTTTATATACCGAGGTTCTAGAGACAAAATCACTAAGCACTTCGGTTTACAGACAACTATTGAAATGACTGAAAGTGAGTCTTACAGAGAACAAGGAAATAAAGAACTGGGATGTTACTCATTTAAACTCATTATGACATAGAAAACTTAAATAACAGAATCAATATAAGATTGGTAGTCAAACATGTAACAGTCGATTAAAAGTGACTAGAGTAATATGTGATTAAATCTAAGGTTGTTTGGCAGTGAAAAACATAATAATTTGAATCAGGGTGGGTGGGAAGGATTAAGTCCAATTAGGCATAAGCTAGGGTGAAGAGCCAAGTCTTGGGTCTTTTTTTGAAAGTAATTGGGCATTGTTCAAGTCTAAGGTCTGAAGGGAGAGAATTCCAATGATTCGGGCCGACTGTGGAGAAGGCTCTTTTATTTGAAAATGATTTAATTGGAGGTGTTTTTAGAGAGCCTTTTTGGGCAGCTCTCAACGGACGGGAAGATGAATATAATTGTAAAGGGATCCTGAGGTCAAGAGGGGAGGTTTTGTAGATGGATTTGTGGATGATTGTAAGGAATTGGGGAATCTTTTGGGAAAGGGGAAGTCTCTTCCAAAGGGATGGGCTCCACTTTAACCAGGGTGGAACCAGACCGCTGGCGCTAACCTTTAAAAAGGAGATAGAGCAGCTTTTAAGCTAGAACAAAGGGGAAAGCCGACAGTCGCTCAGCAGTGCAAGGTTCGGAGAGAGGTATCTTCAAAGGATACTAATGATGCATTAGTATTAGGGCATCCCAACAGTGAGGTTCCAATAATAAGAAAAGTAGTCCAAGTGCCTGTAACTAAAAACTCACCTGAGCTAAAAAATTCTAACTTATCCCTATCAATTAAAAAGCAGAATGAAAACACAAACAAAAAACAAACTTTGAAATGTTTGCATGCTAATGCCAGAAGTCTAAGAAGTAAGATGGGAGAATTAGAATGTATAGCAGTGAATGATGACATAGACTTAATTGGCATCTCAGAGACATGGTGGAAGGAGGACAACCAATGGAACAGTGCTATATCGGTGTACAAATTATATCACAATGACAGAGAGGAGCACCCGGGAGGCAGTGTGGCACTTTATGTCCGGGATGGCATAGAGTCCAACAGGATAAATATCCTGCATGAGACTAAATGCACAATTGAATCTTTACGGGTAGAAATCCCTTGTGTGAGGGGGAAGACTATAGTGATAGGATATACTACCATCCACCTGGTCAAGATGGTGAGATGGACAGTGAAATGCTAAGATAATTTAGGGAAGCTAACCAAATTGGTAGTGCGGTAATAATGGGAGACTTCAATTACCCCAATATTGACAGGGTAAATGTAACATCAGTACATGCTAGAGATATAAAGTTCCTGGATGGAATAAATGACATTTTTATGGAGCAATTGGTTCAGGAACCAACAAGAGAGGGAGCAATTTTAGATCTAAATCTCAGTGGAGCACAGGATTTGGTGAGAGAGGTAATGGTAGTGGGGCCGCATGACAATAGTGATCATAATATGATCAAATTTGAATTAATGACTGGAAGGGGGACAGTAAGCAAATCCATGGCTCTCGTGCTAAACTTTCAAAAGGGAAACTTTGATAAAATGAGAAAAATTGTTAGAAAAAAACTGAAAGGAGCAGCTACAAAAGTAAAAAATGTCCAAGATGTGTGGTCATTGTAAAAAAAATACCATCCTAGAAGCATAGTCCAGATGTATTCCACATATTAAAAAAGGTGGAAAGAAGGCAAAATGATTACTGGCATGGTTAAAAGGGGAGGTGAAAGAAGCTATTTTTGCCAAAAGATCTTCAATCAAAAATTGGAAGAAGGATCCAACAGAAGAAAATAGGATAAAGCATAAGCGTTGGCAAGTTAAATGTAAGACATTGATAAGACAGGCTAAGAGAGAATTTGAAAAGAAGTTGGCTGTAGAGGCAAAACCTCACAGTAAAAACTTTTTAAAATGTATCCAAAGCAGAAAGCCTGTGAGGGAGTCAGTTGGACCATTTGAGCATTGAAGGGTTATAGGGGCACTTAGAGAAGATAAGGCCATCGCGGAAAGAGTAATGATTTCTTTGCTTCGGTGTTTACTGAAGAGGATGTTGGGGAGATACCCGCACTAGAGAAGGCTTTCATGGGTAATGATTCATATGGACTGAACCAAATCACGGTGAACCTAGAAGATGTGGTAGGCCTGATTGACAAACTGAAGAGTAATAAATCACCTGGACCAGATGGTATACACCCTAGAGTTCTGAAGGAACTAAAAAATGAAATTTAAGAACTATTAGTAAAATTATAACCTATCATTAAAATCATCCATTGTACCTGAAGACTGGAGGATAGGTAATATAACCCCAATATTTAAAAAGGTCTCCAGGGGTGATCTGGGAAACTACAGACCGGTTAGCCTGACTTCAGTGCCAGGAAAAATAGTGGAAAGTATTCTAAACATCAAAATCACAGAACATATAGAAAGACATTGTTTAATGGAACAAAGTCAGCATGGCTTTACCCAAGGCAAGTCTTTCCTCACAAATCTGCTTCACTTTTTTGAAGGAGTTAATAAACATGTGGATAAAGGTGAACTGGTAGATGTAGTGTACTTGGATTTTCAGAAGGAGTTTGACAAAATTCCTCATGAGAGGCTTCTAGGAAAAGTAAAAAGTCATGGGATAGGTGGCAATGTCCTTTCGTGGATTACAAACTGGCTAAAAGACAGGAAACAGAGAGTAGGATTAAATGGACAATTTTCTCAGTGGAAGGGAATGGGCAGTGGAGTGCCTCAGGGATCTGTATTGGGAGCCTTACTTTTCAATATATTTATAAATGATCTGGAAAGAAATATGATGAGTGAGGTAATCAAATCTGCAGATGATACAAAATTGTTCAGAGTAGTTAAATCACAAGCAGATTGTGATAAATTGCAGGAAGACGTTGTGAGACTGGAAAATTGGGTATCAAAATGGCAGATGAAATTTAATGTGGATAAGTGCAAGGTGATTCATATAGGAAAAAATAACCCATGCTGTACTTACACAATTTTAGGTTCTATATTAGGTGCTACCACCCAAGAAAGAGATCTAGGCGTCATAGTGGATAACACATTGAAATTGTCGGTTCAGTGTGCTGCAGCAGCCAAAAAAGCAAACAGAATGTTGGGAATTATTAGAAAGGGAATGGTGAATAAAATGGAAAACGTCATAATGCCTCTGTATCGCTCCATGGTGAGACTGTGTACAATTCTGGTCGCCACATCTCAAAAAAGATATAATTGCGATGGTGAAGGTACAGAGAAAGGCAAGGGGATATAGGGAATGGAATAGCTCCACTATGAGGAAAGACTAAAGAGGTTAGGACTTTTCAGCTTGAAGAAGGGGAATATGATAGAGGTGTTTAAAATCATGAGAGGTCTAGAATGGGTAGATGTGAATTGGTTATTTTCTCTTTCAGATAATAGAAAGACTAGGGGGTACTCCATGAAGTTAGCATGTGGCACATTTAAAACTAATCGGAGAAAGTACTTTTTCACTCAATGCACAATTAAACTCTGGAATTTGTTGCCAGAGGATGTGGTTAGTGCAGTTAGTATATCTGTGTTTAAAAAAGGATTGGATAAGTTCTTGCAGGAGAAGTCTTACCTGCTATTAATTGAGTTGATTTAGAAAATAGCCACTGCTATTACTAGCAACAGTAACATGGAATAGACTTAGTTTTTGGGTACTTGCAGGTTCTTATGGCCTGGTTTGGCCACTGTTGGAAATAGGATACTGGGCTTGATGGACCCTTGGTCTGATCCAGTATGGCATGTTCTTATGTTCTTATCCCTGAGGCCAGGTTCTTATGGCCTGGATTGGGCACTGTTGGAAACAGGATGCTGGGCTTGATGGACCCTTGGCCTGACCCATTATGGCATGTTCTTATGTTCTTATTGAAACCATGATTTGCAAGGCTGCCCAACGAACAAAGAATACTACAGATAAATATTGGTGGCCAGCACCTCAACTTAAGGTTGTAGAAAAAGTTTGGCTTAGCACCCACAATTTACGATTACGGTGGCCTGCCATGAGGCTAGCCACTCGCTACATGTGTCCTTTTCCAATTTTGAGACATGTCACTCCTGTCACCTATCAACTTTGTCTTCCTCCATCCTTTAAGATCCATAACGTTTTCCATGTTTCCCTTTTGAAACCGATGATCCTATCATGGCCTGCATGTAAGCCGCCTGCTCCCCAGGAAATCTCCACTGAGGAGGAAGAGATGCACCAGGTAAGAGAGATCCTGAATGTTCGCCGTCATAAGAGGCTTTGGGAGTATCTCATAGCCTGGGAAGAGTACGGTCTGGAGGAAAATTTGTGGGAAGGCAGATTTTCATATCACTCATCAGAGAAAGCCTAGGCCTCCAGGAGGAGGTCTTAAATGAGAGGGTACTGTTGCAATTGGCGGTGGCCAACCCCCACGGATGGCCTCACTTACCGGCAGTGACAGCCACAGAAGGGAGCCGGCAACCCAACCCCTGCATCGCGGCTGCTTCAAGTCTCCATGGGTTCCTCGGACTGCTGCCAGCAGCTGCAGATGCAGCTCTCTTTGGCACTCCCCGCGCTTCCATCGTCGGCAGCAGAAATGGCAGGGAGCCAGTAGCATTGCTCCTGCAGGGATGGCCTCAGTCCAAGTCAGATGCAGGCACTTGGCTCCTCCCTCCAGTTAAAGGAGCCTCGGCAGGAAGTCATTCTAGGCTCCCAGGAACCACTTCCTTTCCAGGACTATTAAAGGATGCTTCTGAGGGTTCCACAGTGCCTTGCAATATGTCCAGCTTGGTGTGTCTATTGCCTTACTTGTCTTGCATTGACCTTGCTTCAGATTTGGACTTTGCCTTGCCTGCCGCCTGCCTCTGACCTTGCTTTGGATTTGGACCTTGCTCATTTTCGACTCTGCTTTGGATTTGGACCCTGTCTTGTTTGCCGCCTGCATTCGACCCTGCTTCGGACCGAGACTTTGCCTTGCCAGCTGCCTGCCCTCAACTCTGGACTGTCTTGAATTCTTCTGTATACTATCAGCATAGCCACTGCTTCTGCTGGCACAACTTGTCACCTGGTTGCTGTCACTGAGGTCCATCTCCCGCCAATGATGAACTGTGGAAAGCCTTTCATACATATCGTTGCGGCCCAAGTGTTCACCGATTCTTTGAATCGTAACACTGTGTTGGAGGATCGCGTGCCATCAGGCTGCCGGCGCACAACCTGCGCCTGCCCCGAGGCAGGTGCAACAGATACAACAACAATTTGGAGGGGGTCTAGGTTAGGACTGAGGGGTGGAGTTGGTTAGGATAAAGGGAAGGGAGATTAATGGAGGGGGTGGGAAGTTCCCTCCCAGGCAGCTCTGAAATTGGAGCAGCCTGGGAGGGAACAGGAGAAGGCCGCGGGTGTCGGTGCATGCAAGTTGCACTAATGTGAACCCCCTTGTGTGTGAAATTTGACAGATAATGACCCAAAATGAAAATAATATAAAAAAAAACATTGCACATCTCTATGTATTGCATGCCACAGTTGCAGTAGCACTGACACTTTCACCCATGTACCGCCAATGGGAAAAGTGTATTTATTTCCAGCAGTACTGCCGGAAATAATGTGTAAAACATTATTGCCCACAGTGCTACCTTGCCCTACATTTTTTAAACCCTGCTCAAACCCCTCCCCTTTCCCTCATTTAAATTATAAAGCCACGATGCGGTAGTTATTGCATGCATTAGGACATTATCACATGCAATAACACCCTTACACATGTGATAATGGCCCATTGCATTTTGAAAAATGACCCTCATTGTAAGAAACTAATAGGGGTATTCATCAAAATGCATTATGGCGTTAACACCGTAACGCATGCCATAATAGTATTGTTGCATGGCACGAATGCACATTTTTGGAAGAGGTGGGATTAGGGTGGGGACAATATCACATGTTTTTGTTTTTGTTTTTTTGAAACATGTTTTATTGAGGATTAAACAGTAACAGTTATATCGCCATTTGATATACAACGCAGGAGATACAATCCTCAGGGTATTTTTCCATTATACCCCCCTGGGAGGACATTCATATTACACCACATAAACAACAGAATAAAGAACTAAGCTGTATGAACATGTATGAACATCACCCACCCCCCACCCTCACCTTCCCATCCCCATGCACAGAGAGTCTCAATCTAAAAGAAAAATACTATACTGAGAGAGTCTGAGCTATAGATTATCGACGGAAGACCCAAGGTAACCGGTGGATAGTGGCTTAATATAAAGCAGACCCAGTAAAGGCGAAGTTGCACATAGGACGAATGGCATGGCCTTTGGGTATTCAGACAACAGGTAGAGGTGAAAGCTCTTGAATAATTGTTGGCAGACTTTTATGGAACCGACCCCATATATCATAGAAGAATCGCTTCTTCTTCAGCGGAAATCTCCGGTACATGGAGCCATATTCCATTTGAAAGAGTTCAGCCATCAAAGTACTCCATTGCGATTGTGTGGGAGGGTTAGCATCGATCCATCGCAGAAGAATAACCTTTTTCTCAATAAGACATGCCTTAGACACAAACAAGATGTTATCTACATTGATGCTGGAGTCACCATTGTCAACATTTAGTAAGCAAAAGGAGAAAGACCAATGAATCTCAATGCCTTCCATGCAGGACAAATGCAAATGAATGATCTCCCAAAAGGCTTGTATTGCAGGACAGTCCCATAGACAATGTATCAAGTTGGCCTGTGGGTGAGCACATTTAAGACATGCATCAGACATTATCAAACCCAATCTCCTTGCTCTGGCTGGTAAAATAATAGTTCTGTGGAATATACGTTGTTGCAATTCACGAAGAGAAACATTGGATGTCATCTTGAATATTGATAAGTATGAATGTTGCAGCATAGAGATATCCAGGATTTCGGCACAGTCCTGAGACCATTTTGGGAGCAAAGAGGGAAAGACAGTAAAGGGATGCTCTAAATTATAAAAAAAAATACATATTTGAAAGGTTTCCCAACTTGGCTTTAAAACAAGTAAACAATTTGGAATAATGAGGACTATAGATAGGACCATGTATCCCCCGCAAAATAAGAAAATATTTCGCCTTGAGATACCCATACAGGAGGCAGTGTTGGGGACATAGCCCCAGCACCTCTTGACATTGAGCAAAAGTATAAAACCTACCTGTTTCACTCTCAAGCAATTCCCCAAGTGGCCAGTGAGGAGATGCCGTAAAGGCATGCCCGGGGGGTATGTATGAATAGTCTTTTGGGTTACCTCGCATGGGGTAATGGGGAGATATGCGTACAGGTAACTTTAACAGAGATCTAGTGTAGGTCCAAATTTTCCGGAGGGTGCGCACTAAACCAAATTTTAGAGGCGGCCCCAACAGGTCCCCACTACTAGAATGAAGTACATATGTCAGTGCATATGGGGCACATAAATTGTGAATTAACTGGTTATCAGTATGATTAGATGTGCCCAAGACCCAGTCACCCAAAAATCGAAGGTTAGCTGCTCTGGAATACATCTGAAAATCCGGGAGCTCAAAACCACCTTGGAGGCGGGGTGTGCATAAGGTAGCGTAGGCTAAACAAGCCTTTTTCCCCCGCCAAAGAAATTGCCTAATATGCTTCTGAATCAAGCAATTATCAGTAGCCGGGAGTAGGCAGGGAAGCATTAAAAGCAAATAGAGGAGTTTTGGGGCTAAGACCATTTTTATCACTGCTATACGACCCTGTAATGATAAAGGTAACATTTGCCAACTTTGTAGAGTTTTGGAGAGTTTGGTGATAAGAGGTGGGGATATTGAGGATATACCATTTCCTGGGATCCGCTTGAATTTTAACCCCCCAAATACTTAATAGTGGGGCCTGCCCATTTTACTGGAAAGGACTGCCACTTATTTTGTAATGCACCAGTTAAATCCAAAGCCTCGTTTTTATCTAGATTTAATTTAAATCCTGAGAGAGGTTGGTAAGTGGAAAAAATACATAAGGCTGCAGGAAGGGTAGTACGCACATTAGACAAAAGAAGTAAAATATCATCTGCGAATAAAAGAGTTGTATATGAGTGAGACCCCACCGGGATACCCGTTACACTGCTGGAAGCATGTAGGTGAGAAATGAGTAGTTCCACCGTCATTATAAATAAGAGCGGAGACAGTGGGCAGCCCTGCCTAGTGCCCCTTTCTAATTGAAATTCTGTGGAGAGTAAGCCATTTACCAGGACCCTAGCAGTTGGATTGGAGTACAACAGAGTAATGTAATCATATATTCTTCCATGAAATCCCATACATATGAGCGTCTTTCTAACAAAGGGCCATGCTACCCTATCAAAGGCTTTCTCCGCATCACAAGTTACCAACAAGGGATCCTTAAGGGATGAAATGATTGAGTTTTCCAGAGCAGCCTGTACTTTATGTATGTTAACCGCAGATCGGCGCCCAGCCACAAACCCCACTTGATCCGGGGAAATTAGCAGAGGCATAATGGGCTGTAACCGAGTAGCTATAATCTTCGCATATAGTTTAATATCCAAATTGAGCAGGGATATAGGGCAATAGGAGGAAGGTTGGAGGGGATCCCTACCTGGTTTTGGGAGGACTACAATGGTTGCCGATCTCAGAGTAGGCGGCATTTCACCCTTGGTAGCCATTGTTTCAAAAAGAGACTGCATAATTGGGGCCATTTCCTGTGCAAGGGATTTGTAGAAGAGCACCGTTATGCCATCTGGACCGGTGCCTTCCCATCTTGCAAAGACCGGATGGCCACTAATATTTCATTAGTCTCTATAGGACGATTTAGGCAAGCTCTCTGCTGTTCCGACAAGGTTGGAAAATGGGTAGAGTGCAAAAAGGTGTTTATAGCAGACTCATCAACTGGTTCCATGGAATATAACATATGATAGAAAATTTGGGCGATGTCCTGCGAGGAGATCTTAACATCATCCTTGGAGGACCATAAATTAGCTATAAATTTTGAGGGTTCTTGGGATTTTAGCAAGCATGCAAGCAACCGTCCTGCCTTATTTCCATGTTGAAAAAAATTATATTGACGATATTTCAGGGCCCAGGTAGCTCTAATGTGGACAAGGTCATTAATAGCCCCTTGTAACAATTTATATTGAGGAAGAAGAGCCTCCTCACCCAACACATTTATCCTCCTACGAATATCCCTCATTTTTTTCTCCAAAATTAATAGGTCCGCATCCATTTTTTTTTTTGTGGCTGGCATAACTAATGATGTCTCCCCTGAGAACAGTTTTTGCAGTTTCCCAGAGGAGCACTGGGTCAACTTCAGGTTTCACATTAAACTGCATAAACTCCAACCATTTCTTTTGAATGTATAATGGAAAGGCTGGGTCATTTTGCAAATGATGAGGAAGCCGCCACAGACTCATAGGCTGCAGGGTGCTTACACCAAATTCACCTATCACTGGACAATGATCAGAGATCACTAAATTTTCAATAGTGGAGAGATGAAATCGAGAGAAAAGAACTTCAGAAACCAATAGATAATCGATACAAGATATGGTCGGGTGTGCCCTCGCAATATGTGTGAATGCGCACTCACCAGGATGCAAAGATCTCCAAAGATCAATTAGCTGTAAGTGTTCACATAAGAAGTGTGGGCCCTTCTTTGTACTAAGATTGCGTCCATGCCCTGAAGGTTATTTATCTAAGAGGGGATCCGCTATAAAGTTAAGGTCTCCTCCCAAAATGATGGGGCAGTCACCCAATTTTGAAATGTGTGCAGTAAGATTAGTATAAAATGAATGGTCATATGAGTTAGGAGCATATATTGAAGCCAACAGAATTGGGACCCCCATAAGAAGCCCCTTCACCAAAACAAATCTGCCCCCAGGGTCAGTTACCGTCTCCTGAGCTTTAAATGAAACGGATCTATGGATGAGAATTGCTACACCCCGGCTATGAGTGGTGCCAGTTGCAAAGAATATTTGGGAAACCCATTTCTTTTTTAATTTGAGTACCTTAGTGGTCAATAAGTGGGTTTCCTGAATGAAACTCACTTTGGTATGGAGTTTATTCAGATGTGCTAAAACCTTTTCATGCTTCACTGGTGTACCCACGCCAGCCACATTCCATGTAACAACGTTTAAAGCCATGAAACTACAGTAAACAACCATCTGTGCAGTTTTAATATCTTTGTAATCAAAGGCAAACAACAGGTATCTTCCCTTATAAAACTATTCAGCACTATGTCACACACAAATTTCAGACTCAAAATAGGCTTATATTGAGACTCTCTGTACGTATCACCCAACTCCCCCTGACTCTTTTTCCCCTTTCCTAATACCCCAAGGGAAAGCGAAAATACCCCAACTTGCACCATATTTGAGTAATATCCCTCCGAGTGGGATAAAGATCACACAGAAAAAAAAATGAGGATGTGTTCGGTCACCCCCAACCCCGTCTCCCCCGCCTACAATACAATGGCAGGGACCGCTGATACAGCCTTATATTTAAAGACAACCAAGAGAAAAAAAGACAAAACATCTAAAGGAGCATAGTAGAAAACATGGATTAGACAAATCAAAGAATAAAAAAAAAAAAAGATAATAGGGGTTGCTGGAGAAAGCGTAACTGCGCATGATATTCGTCCACTTAATGTACTCCATAAGAAAAGCGAATTCAGGAGCCATGTGCTCCAGCTTATAGTAGCATCCATTTTCCCTTGTCACCATGGCGTTTATTCTGAAATAAAAGAAATCACTGTATCCAAAGGTAAAAGTTGTGGACGTCAAGCCTCATCCTCCTGTGCAGAACCCAGAATGGAGTGGACATAGGACCTCGCTTTAGTAATACTTTTGTAGATCTATTATGGGATATACGAAGTTGAGTCGGATATGCCAGAGTAAATCTGATAATTTTTGTGATGAGATCAGAACAGATGCTGGTAAATTATTTGCGTTTCGTTGAGACGCTGGGAGAAAAATCTTGGAAAACTAGTATCTTTTTAGAATCATGCAGGAATTATTTCTGCTTCTGATATTGTTTGAGGACTAGCGTTTTATGCGCAAAATGCAAGAAGCGGGCAATAACCACTCGCGGACGCCGGTTAGGATCACCATCCACTTTCCTGCCCACTCGATGTGCCCACTCCAGTAGGCCGCCTGATGGAGATGCAAGCGAGGGGACTAGGCCTAACAACCAGGCCTCCAGGAGGTGGGGAGAGGTCGGCATCTGCTATGTTTTCATGAAACCCCACAAACCTTAGATTGTTCTATCGGGAATGATTTTCTAAATCGTCTAGCTTGTCCTCACTGCTTTTCACCGCTTGTTCCAAAACAGCGATCTTTATTTCCAAGGCGCCCGTGTCGTCTTCTACTAGGGCAACGCGCCCCTCAACCTGCTCTACCCAGGGAAAGTACCTGAGAGAAGCTCTGACCTCTGCGATTTGTTCAGATATCTGATGAAGTCTCATATCTAAGGTAGAGATCACTGCATGGGAAATTTTATCCTCTGGCGATTCATCCTCCATCTGTTCGGTGTCAGGAGGCGCGTCGGCCATCTTTGCTCCGGGGGCCTTCGGCTTGTCTCTGTCTTTTCTTATCACTCGGGACACCATAAAAGTCAAATTTCCCCAGAAATTGAATGTGGTAGGTAAATTAAGGTGGAGTAGAGAAACAAAGACACTTGCTTCACCTCCAAAAGCGCGATGGCAGGGGATATGGGGTTGCTGGTGACTGGAGCTCAGTCTCTGAGGTGCAACCAAGTTCACCACATCACATGATCTCCATATCACATGGTTTTAATGCTGGAAACAACACTTTTTTTTTTTCTGGTGTTAATCTGTATGATATGCCAAAACGGCCATTACGCAATTTGCAATATATTTTGCAAATTGTATTTTGGCCCTTTCTGGGCTTGGGGGGGAGGGGAGGAGGACTAGGAGAAGAGGGGGAGGGGGAGAGGGAGAGAGAGAGAGCGAGAGCTCTGGGGAGGCCTTCACAGTATTCAACTATTTATATGACTATAGGAGGGCCAGCTAATAGTTCAAGGTGAGGTGTCGGTGGTGGTTTTGGGTTTAGTGGCCAGTTTTACATGAAGAGTGAGAATTGCAAACATCACAGTACACCACAATGATGATTTGACATCATTTGGGTGAGTAAAGTCTCACAAAGATGAGATTTCTACAATGTTTTCTCACCATAGCTTGATGGACTCTATAACAGGGTACCATCAAGCTAGGCCGAGATATCATAGTAAAAATCTCATCTTTGTAAGACTTTTCACTCTTCACCGAGGTGTACTGAGTGGATCATACTTCTCACTCTGCATGTAAAACTGGACCCTAAACCACCTCTGACACCTCACTTTGAGCTTTTAGATGGCCCTCCAATAAAGATTTAAATAGTTGACTACTATGAGGACCTTATAAATACTCTCTGTCACTCTCTCTTCTAAGAAATAGAGGTATTGTGGCGTGCAAAAACTCTACCAATGTGGGTGCTAATTCTAAACATGCCCATTTTTCTTACCATGGGTGTTATGCATGTGATATTATAGCATTTTGATAAACCTAGGGGTTAGGGCCTGATTTTCTAAGACGTTTCACCCATTATTTGTTTGTGAGGGAAAATTTTCTTTAAGTCGTTACATCTCTATTTTGACTGACAAAGTCTAATCTTGCTGTGTTTATATGAAATAGTTCAACCAAGTCAAGCCCCAATTCTACTGACATATTTTGTGTAATCTTAAGCATGCTTTTCTTTGGTTTTCACCAAAATAAATGTCCTGTGAAGGCTCTACCATGATTAATAATAGTTCTAAGTCTAGGTGGCACATTATTGCATCAGTTCTACAAGTTTAGCAAGCTATCATACCCAGAAATCACCTGCATTGAAACAGGATGTGAAAACAAGGACAAGACAAAGCAGTTAAGGATACAGCAGACCCAAGCAATTATACAGAGAGACAAGTTCTTGATTTACCTGTGGGTACTTATAGATCCCCGTAACTCTGGCAATTGCATGTGTTGTTACTGAAGAGAAGCTTCCAATTAAACCAGCCAACTGGCCTTGCTGGTGACAGCTAAAGCCAGGAACAGGGTTCATTATCCCAGATAAGATCATCAGAGTACCACATAGTGAAAAACCTGCATCATTGCAAGTGTCAGACATATGGAAGCCCAGGGTGATGTTGGGTAATATCTCCAAATTTTGGTTAATCTCCTGAATGGCAAAATAAAAGGCGAAGAAATGCCGAAAATAACGTAGACTCCATCTGAGAGCAAGTAAACATATCTTTAATAGATATTCAATAATTGAATGATTCACATATACTGAAATTGAGAAAAAGCATAAGCTAAAGATATATATGCAAATGCACCATAATACTGAGCTGCAGCACTTTTTCCTATGCCACTATAGAAAACCACCACCAAAGTCTACAAGTGCTCCTCAACCCTATCATTGTGCTTCCTATGTATTGAGATGCCTTTCCCCCAGTCCCCATATTTGCTCATTCATTTCAATCCCAACCTGCATCTCCCCTTTTTATTCCATTTCTGAAACCCTCAAGCACACATGGATTCAAGCCTGACCATCAGGTACGCCCCCTACCCCCCCCCCCCTGCTAGTCCTAATGAAGGACTTAAAATCAATCATTGTTCTTTTATTGACATCCCAGTCCAATCCAAACCTATCCAACTCAGTTTGTCTTTTTAGACTGCTAATCCAAAGTGACCAAAATGTTAAGCATAGCAAATCAAATAAGCAACATGCAGGGCGTTTGACACCAAACTGTTATTGAAGATTGAGGTCAGGAGGCCCCCCCTTGCTTAAAATGGCGCCGGCCATTTTAAGCAAGGGGGGCCTCCTGTACGGCTCCATTTTGCCGTACAGCAAAATGGAGCCGGCCGTATGGCAACACGATTCGAGTGCAGGAGGTCGTTCCCGGACCCCCGCTGGACTTTTGGCAAGTCTTGTGGGGGTCAGGAGGCCCCCCCAAGCTGGCCAAAAGTCCCTGGGGGTCCAGCGGGGGTCCGGGAGCGATCTCCTATGCTCGTGACGTCGGGGAACAGGAACCAAAAATGGCGCCGGCGCTACCTTTGCCCTGTCATATGACAGGGCAAAGATAGCGCCGGCGCCATTTTCTATCAATGCGCCCGACGCCCGAGAGTGGAAGATCACAATGGGACCCCCCCCACACTGGACCCTAGGTAATTTAAGACATTTGGGGGGGGGGTTCGGGAGGGTGGGGGATTTATTTTAAAGGGTCGGGGTGGGTTTTAGGGATGTTTTAGTGTGCCGGTTTTCCCGCCCTCCCCCTTCCCCTCCCCCTTCCCCCGATTTACGATTTTTGACGATAAATCGGGGGAATTCCTATTAAATATCGCCTCTAACGATTTTTGACGATTTAAAATATATCGGACGATATTTTAAATCATCAAAAAACGATTCACATCCCTAATATCAATGTGCAGTTGATTTGTCCATGCTGGGCCCATATGCAGAAGCTTTTTTCTCTGCATTCAGTGAGGCATCATATTCAGAAGGTCATTTAGTGGACAAGTTATCCAACTAAAGTTATCCATATTACTTGTCCTTTATATTCTGCAAGCTAAACGTCTCACTCTATGTACTACTTCATACTTATCTGACTACATGTAGCAGGATAACAAAAGATATAGCTGGGTACATGTGAAATATAGCACAGGAGGTTTTTTTAGTTATCCAGCTTTGTGTGGCAGGATAATATACTTCTTAACCAGATAGCTTTAAAATATATCCGGCTAAGTAGCACTGGTAGTATCAAATCAAATAAAAAGAAATAATGAGGCAAGCAGGCTAATCCCCTCCCTGCCACCCAAAAATTATACAAAGGCCCCGTCGGGCCGTGCTATCTTTACCTCCAAACTCATTTTATTCCTTTAACAATCCCTGGTATTTTACCCAGACCCTGTGTTCCTCTTTTTGATAAACTGTAGGATCGGCTGATCCCTCTCCCTTCAGTCCTATCCACCTAACCTCCCATAAAGATGACAAATTGCACAGGCCCCCCTTCCTGCTTTCCCCTGACCCTTCCCATCCCCCCAGGAAACCTTAATGTTGCAGCCAGGAGTGAGGGAACCTCTGCCCCACTCCAGGGACCTCCAGCGCTGCTCTGACAGAGGCAGCATTGGAAGCATAAGCTTGAATGTAAACTTACATAAGAGGATTGTGAGAAATTGCAAAACTGGGAGAGTGGGCATGCAAATGGCAAATGACATTTAATGCTTCACTATAGGTGGGATCTAAATGTTATTATTAATACAATCAATAAATAAATAAATAAATACATGATTTGCATCACCTTGCACTTAGGGAAAGATAACCCAATTTATAGCTACATAATGTCCAAGGTATCGAACAGTACTGCTCTATAAAATATATATAATAATACAAGCATGTAGTTAGTAGGGATGTGAATCGTTTTTCAACGATTAAAATTATCGTCCGATAATGTTTATATCGTCTTAAATCGTTATAGAACACGATACAATAGAAATTCTAACGATTTATCGTTAAAAATCGTTAAATCGTGTTAGTGCGCACTAACTCGATTTAGTGCGCACTAACTGAAAATGATACAAATAAACACTTTCCAGGTCACTGAAGGTCAGTTAGGAATGAATATGTGTTCCTATTGGCTGGCTGCCCTCTTATCTATTGATGTTACCAAGGTTACCACTGAGGTGATGGTTGGGGGGATGGGAAATGGAACTGGAAACTAACGAACACCAACAGAAAATGAAACAAAGTGTTCACACTTCCCAGGTCAGTAAAGGTCACTTAGGAATGAATATGTATGTATGTATTCCTATTGGCTGGCTGTGCTCTTATCTATTGATGTTACCAAGGCTAACACTGAGGTAATGGTTGGAGGGATGTGAAATGGAAACAGTTGGAAGCTTGACAAAAAAAGTAATGAAATGATCAGCACTCACGTGACTAGAACTTGTTTGTTTATTATTTTTGTTAGCAGCCACCTGAAATGCTAGTGCATGTTGAATTTGCCAATCACTGTACATTTTAGAAAGGTGGTCCTGGCTGGAACTGTACACAGTTCAAATATATGTAATTGATTGTTGGTAAGTGTATTTTTTAAGTAGCCACACTGGCACCAGTATGTTTACTTTTCCTCCTACTTAACTCACTAGCTCAGCTTTGTAAGAAGGGCTTCTCTGCTTGTGTGTTGTTTTTGTTTGGTGTGAGGAGAGCAGAAACATCAGATCTTTATTAAATCTACTACAGTCATCTCTTACAGTGCCCTATCCCTATTAATACCAGGAGTGTTGTGATCTTCCTGCACACAGTGCCCTAACCCTGATACCAGTCTGAGACAGCTCCCTCCCTGCATTACTAGAGAGAGGCTGGCTTCACAGACAGGGGGGAGCTGCCTGACCCTCACTCCTGACTTCCCCCATGTCCCAGCTAGTGAATGGTGTGTGGGTGAGGGGGGGGGGAGGATGGTGAAGTCTGAGACAGCTCCCTCCCTGCATTACTAGTGAGAGGCTGGCTTCACAGACAGGGGGGAGCTGCCTGACCCTCACTCCTGACTTCCCCCATGTCCCAGCTAGTGAATGGTGTGTGGGTGAGGGGGGGGGGGAGGATGGTGAAGTCTGAGACAGCTCCCTCCCTGCATTACTAGTGAGAGGCTGGCTTCACAGACAGGGGGGAGCTGCCTGACTCTCACTCCTGACTTCCCCCATATCCCAGCTAGTGAATGGTGTGTGGGTGAGGGGGGGGGGGGAGGAGGATGGTGAAGTCTGAGACAGCTCCCTCCCTGCATTACTAGTGAGAGGCTGGCTTCACAGACAGGGGGGAGCTGCCTGACCCTCACTCCTGACTTCCCCCATGTCCCAGCTAGTGAATGGTGTGTGGGTGAGGGGGGGGGGGGGGAGGATGGTGAAGTCTGAGACAGCTCCCTCCCTGCATTACTAGTGAGAGGCTGGCTTCACAGACAGGGGGGAGCTGCCTGACCCTCACTCCTGACTTCCCCCATGTCCCAGCTAGTGAATGGTGTGTGGGTGAGGGGGGGGGGGGGGGGGGAGGAGGATGGTGAAGTCTGAGACAGCTCCCTCCCTGCATTACTAGTGAGAGGCTGGCTTCACAGACAGGGGGGAGCTGCCTGACCCTCACTCCTGACTTCCCCCATGTCCCAGCTAGTGAATGGTGTGTGGGTGAGGGGGGGGGGAGGATGGTGAAGTCTGAGACAGCTCCCTCCCTGCATTACTAGTGAGAGGCTGGCTTCACAGACAGGGGGGAGCTGCCTGACCCTCACTCCTGACTTCCCCCATGTCCCAGCTAGTGAATGGTGTGTGGGGTGAGGGGGGGGGGGGGGAGGATGGTGAAGTCTGAGACAGCTCCCTCCCTGCATTACTAGTGAGAGGCTGGCTTCACAGACAGGGGGGAGCTGCCTGACCCTCACTCCTGACTTCCCCCATGTCCCAGCTAGTGAATGGTGTGTGGGTGAGGGGGGGGGGGGAGGATGGTGAAGTCTGAGACAGCTCCCTCCCTGCATTACTAGTGAGAGGCTGGCTTCACAGACAGGGGGGAGCTGCCTGACCCTCACTCCTGACTTCCCCCATGTCCCAGCTAGTGAATGGTGTGTGGGTGAGGGGGGGGGGGAGGAGGATGGTGAAGTCTGAGACAGCTCCCTCCCTGCATTACTAGTGAGAGGCTGGCTTCACAGACAGGGGGGAGCTGCCTGACCCTCACTCCTGACTTCCCCCATGTCCCAGCTAGTGAATGGTGTGTGGGTGAGGGGGGGGGGGTGGAGGATGGTGAAGTCTGAGACAGCTCCCTCCCTGCATTACTAGTGAGAGGCTGGCTTCACAGACAGGGGGGAGCTGCCTGACCCTCACTCCTGACTTCCCCATGTCCCAGCTAGTGAATGGTGTGTGGGTGAGGGGGGGGGGGAGGATGGTGAAGTCTGAGACAGCTCCCTCCCTGCATTACTAGTGAGAGGCTGGCTTCACAGACAGGGGGGAGCTGCCTGACCCTCACTCCTGACTTCCCCCATGTCCCAGCTAGTGAATGGTGTGTGGGTGAGGGGGGGGGGGGAGGATGGTGAAGTCTGAGACAGCTCCCTCCCTGCATTACTAGTGAGAGGCTGGCTTCACAGACAGGGGGGAGCTGCCTGACCCTCACTCCTGACTTCCCCCATGTCCCAGCTAGTGAATGGTGTGTGGGTGAGGGGGGGGGAGGATGGTGAAGTCTGAGACAGCTCCCTCCCTGCATTACTAGTGAGAGGCTGGCTTCACAGACAGGGGGGAGCTGCCTGACCCTCACTCCTGACTTCCCCCATGTCCCAGCTAGTGAATGGTGTGTGGGTGAGGGGGGGGGGGAGGATGGTGAAGTCTGAGACAGCTCCCTCCCTGCATTACTAGTGAGAGGCTGGCTTCAAAGACAGGGGGGAGCTGCCTGACCCTCACTCCTGACTTCCCCCATGTCCCAGCTAGTGAATGGTGTGTGGGTGAGGGGGGGGGGGAGGATGGTGAAGTCTGAGACAGCTCCCTCCCTGCATTACTAGTGAGAGGCTGGCTTCACAGACAGGGGGGAGCTGCCTGACCCTCACTCCTGACTTCCCCCATGTCCCAGCTAGTGAATGGTGTGTGGGTGAGGGGTGGGGGAGGAGGATGGTGAAGTCTGAGACAGCTCCCTCCCTGCATTACTAGTGAGAGGCTGGCTTCACAGACAGGGGGGAGCTGCCTGACCCTCACTCCTGACTTCCCCCATGTCCCAGCTAGTGAATGGTGTGTGGGTGAGGGGGGGGGGGGGGAGGATGGTGAAGTCTGAGACAGCTCCCTCCCTGCATTACTAGTGAGAGGCTGGCTTCACAGACAGGGGGGAGCTGCCTGACCCTCACTCCTGATTTCCCCCATGTCCCAGCTAGTGAATGGTGTGTTGGTGAGGGGGGGGGGGGGGGGGAGGAGGATGGTGAAGTCTGAGACAGCTCCCTCCCTGCATTACTAGTGAGAGGCTGGCTTCACAGACAGGGGGGAGCTGCCTGACCCTCACTCAAGCAGAGAAGCCCTTCTTACAAAGCTGAGCTAGTGAGTTAAGTAGGAGGAAAAGTAAACATACTTGTGCCAGTGTGGCTACATAAAAAATACACTTACCAACAATCAATTACATATATTTGAACTGTGTACAGTTCCAGCCAGGACCACCTTTCTAAAATGCACAGTGATTGGCAAATTCAACATGCACTAGCATTTCAGGTGCCTGCTAACAAAAATAATAAACAAAGAAGTTCTAGTCACGTGAGTGCTGATCATCACATGTCAAGCTTCCAACTGTTTCCATTTCACATCCCCCCAACCATTACCTCAGTGGTAACCTTGGTAACATCAATAGATAAGAGCACAGCCAGCCAATAGGAATACATATTCATTCCTAAGTGACCTTTACTGACCTGGGAAGTGTGAACACTGTTTCATTTTCTGTTGGTGTTCATGAGTTTCCAGTTCCATTTCCCATCCCCCCAACCATCACCTCAGTGGAAACCTTGGTAACATCAATAGATAAGAGGGCTGCCAGCCAATAGGAACACATATTCATTCCTAACTGACCTTCAGTGACCTGGAAAGTGTCTATTTGTATCATTTTGAGTTAGTGCGCACTAACTCGAGTTAGTGCGCACTAACGGGGAGTTAGTGCGCACTAACTCGAGTTAGTGCGCACTAATCGGAAAAAACGATTTTTAACGATTTTTCAATGAAATAATCGTGCGAAACACGATTTTCTTCTCCTGCCACACGATTTCTATCGTTAAGACGATATGGAAAACGATTCACATCCCTAGTAGTTAGTACCATTGTCAAAACCTCCCCTGATGACATCTATGCTTGATTTGAAAAGTAGCTCAAAACTATAATGATAATGAGGTCTAACACCACATTGGATTGGATCTGCCTTCATTCCTAACTGGGGCTTGTTCCAGACTGCGAGTCCTGCCAATGAGAACGCTCAGCTGTGAGTTGTTTGCAATCGGCATTTTCTTGTGGAGAGGACCGCTAGCTATGACATATCCTCAGGACATAAAGGCCAGAGGGGGATTTTATTTCCTTCAACACCTCCTCCAGGTACAACATTTTCTTGTATAATGATTTTGAACCAATCTTTACATTTTAAAATGTATTTGAAAACTTTCTGGGAGCAAATGTGGCTCTAACAATGAAGGGAAGTTATGCTCTCTGCACTGACAACCAATAATTAATATGGCCACATCATTTTGCATTTTCTATAAAGCATACAACTATCCTTTTGTTAGGCCAAGTGAATTGCAGTAGTCAATTGGTTCAAAACCACTGCATGAACTATAGTTTGAGAATTGTCCTTCATAATGACATATTTGGCATTTTAAAAGTTAAGAAAATGATTTCTGCATTGTATTTAACTAGGGATGTAATGCGAAGTCAGAATCCAACAAAAAATCCAGATTACAAATTTTATTTGAGATAGAATAAACCTGGTCATCCAATTGTATATAATGCAAGTCAGCAGAAGTTTTATCCAGTTTGGTCTTTCTAATGTACAGAATTAACTTATTAGGCTGAAACCACTCTATTGAATTGAAACTAGGGTATGAAATAGAATATTACAACCAAGTGGTTTGATTTCACAAGAAAGGAACAACATTAAAAGCTAAGTACAAATTATGTGGCTGTTTTCTGAACAAGAGGCTGCGGGATAAAGAAAAGTAATTTATGAAATCATTTATGAAGGTTAGATAATGTTTTGGATATGCTTCATTTTCATTTTTAATTTTAGATGTAAAATAATTAAAAATTGGGATAAAAATAGAATACAATTTAAATTTAAAATAAATTAAATTAAAAACAAATATAATAGGGAGGATGGAGGTTATGTGGACCAATGTTTAAATAAGCATTCAGGACTATAGGATAAAATCCCTTGAATTTAAAAATCTGTTCTGAGGTCCGTTCCTCCTGTTCACAGTGCAGTGTGATGTGTGGGAATCAATATTTTGTATTACGTTGTGTGCACATATAGATTCTGATTTCTGTTAGTTATTGAAGCACAGGAAGTGACACAGCACAGGACTGACTGCTGATCTAGCTTGACTCACATTGAATAATTTTACTTTCTCCCCCTCTACGATTCACCTGAGCGCTGTAACAGAAGCAAAGTAAATTCACCAGGAAACAGGGCCGCGCACACTTTGGAGGGATTTTTGAAAGTACCTAGCCAGATAAATAGCCCTTGTCTAAAAACATCCTTCTTAATGCATATAGAGGAATGCGCCTTCTGTCATAAGAAGCACAATTTAACCTTAATTAAGAGGAGACATTCAGAGGGGTGAGAAGAGAGCAGGGCAGGGAAACAATGCACACAGAGTTTATTTATTCTACACAAAGATTTTACAGGTGAAGGTCCAGGGATGATTTCTTACTAAAAAACCCATAACACAGCTAAACTTTGAAAATTAGGTCCATGGGAACAAAAGTGTCTAAGATCTTTGCATCTAAGCAGGCTCCTGAGAAGTCTCCTGCATCACTCGCTATCTTTGGTAATCACTAAGACAAAGGCAGAACCAAAGCAATGAATGGAGAAAATCTTAAAATGCTGGTCCTGCAGACTTTCCACTTCTGGGTGTGCTATGGGGTAAATGCCACATGTGAGAGAGAGAATGATGTGGTCACAGGAATCCTATGAAATGCCTTCTTATAAAGCAAACATTGTGCACCTTATATATTGCTGTCACTCACCATTTCAGATTAAGATGGGAAGCAACCTACATGTCTTCTAATTAAAAATAAAAAGCTACCCAGTGAGACACAAATAGAAAGAAATCTACTTACACAACGCACGAACGAGGAATAGGGTGTGTTCTAAAAGATTGCAAATGTATTGTGGCGAAATCAGACATCTGAATTATCCCACCTACGATCAGGTCACCACCACTGTAGTAAGTCTGGGCTGTATTACCAAATGGGATACAGAAAGGTCCGGGGCCTTTGTTTTCATTCATAGCTGGAGTGATCTTCTCCACATAGTTACTCACTATCAGAAACTTGGGTTGTGGATCCATTTCCTTTTTAACAGGCTTTCTGCTCTGGCTCCAGTCCAGCCTATCTTTGCCTTGAATTAAGCACAAGTTGACTGTAGAGTGAGCAGAAGATATTTGAAGACATAAAAAAAAAAAAGATTTGCTATTTTCCAGCTCCTGTGAAACTGGGGATTTGTTTCTTCACCTGAATGCTGTGTATTCAGGCAGTTGCTATATGTAGCCGTAGTCCATGCTGCACTATAATTGCAGGGCAGATGCAAATAAGGTACTTAGCTGTGATGATACATTTGTTCACATCTCTTGTGTAATGTAGTTAAAATTGTTAGTTAGATAAAATAATATAATTATTATTATGTCACAAAAACTGAACTTTAAAGCTCTAAAGCCTGTTTTGAATCCTGCATTCCTCTGATTCTGTTTGTGACCTTGAAACTGGAGGAGAGGGCGATGAGCTGTCACCTCAGAATGGCAGATTTAACAGAACTGTATATGTAACAGGTGCCATGGGAAGCATTTACCTGCACGGAGGCCGGAGGCCGCAGAAGCCGGGAACTTGCCTGGTTGCTCCCCCAACGTCGTATGCTCCAGCGGCCCTACCACCATCATGCCGGCATCTCAGGAGACCGCTGACGTTTTCTGCTCCCTCTGGGGGGAGGGGCCCTTGCCCCCATCCTCCTCCGTAGCAGGTGCCACCCTGGACTTCCACCTTCGTGGCTCGGATGTCGCCGCTCCTTCGTCAGGCCTGGTTGAGGCCTGTTCCGTTTCCTCCTCACGCTGCTGCTGCAGGACCGCTGTGGGTACCGATAGAGACCTAGGATTCTAGCAATGGGCATTGAGGACTTGGATGGCATGTCACCAACAACGGCTTCTGGCATGGTTTTCTCATGGCAGTTATAATTTGGCACTGTTTCTCGTCTCCCTGACAAAAGCCACATGAGTCCCAGAAGTGATCTGACTTCATTGTAGCAAGAGTCGTACATTATAAATCCAAGAGAAATATTTGGCAAGATGTTGGGTGCCTTATTAATTTCCTTAACAGCAAATACCATTGCCAAATGAATGCGGTAGTACCTGATATGGAATCTGAAGAACAAGATGACTCATAAAACTGTCAAATTTGTCAGCAAAAATGAAACAAAAACCAGAATTTCCTTGATGAACCAGCAAATTAGTTACATAAATGATATTTTTATTAGGTTAAATAACATTTAAGAATAAAACATTTCATACTAATATTCCTTTTCTCACACTATGTTATTCAACTAATATACAATAAGAACATAAGAACATAAGAAATTGCCATGCTGGGTCAGACCAAGGGTCCATCAAGCCCAGCATCCTGTTTCCAAGAGAGCCACAAGAACCTGGTAATTACCCAAACAATAAGAAGATCCCATGCCACTGATGCAATTAATAACAGTGGCTATTCCCTAAGTAAATTTGATTAATAACCATTAATGGACATCTCCTCCAAGAACTTATCCAAACCTTTTTTGAACCCAGCTACACTAACTGCACTAACCACATCCTCTGGCAACAAATTCCAGAGCTTTATTGTTCATTGACGGGCGGATTTTAAAAGCCCTGCTCGCGTAAATCCACCTGGATTTACACGAGCAGGGACTTGCGTGCCGGCGCGCCTAATTAGCATAGGCCGCCGGCGCGCGCAGACCCCCGGGACGTGCGTAGGTCCCGGGGTTTTTCAAAGGGGGCGTGTCGGGGGAGTGTCGGGGGCGGGACCGGATGACGTGACGTTTCGGGGGCGGGGGGCGGCGTTTCGGGGGTGGGACCGGGAGCGTGGCGCCAGCCTGGGGGCGTGGTCCAGGCCTCCGGACGAGCCCCCGGGTCGGAAGACGGCGCGCCAGGAGTCCGCTGGTGCGCGTAGATTTACGTCTGCTTCTCGCAGGCATAAATCTAGGGACAAAGGTAAGGGGGGGTTTAGATAGGGCCAGGGGGGTGGGTTAGGTAGGGGAATGGAGGGGAAGGTGAGGGGAGGGCGAAAGGAAGTTCCCTCCGAGGCCGCTCCGATTTCAGAGCGGCCTCGGAGGGAACGGAGGCAGGCTGCGCGGCTCGGCGCGCGCAGGCTGCCCAAAATCGGCAGCCTTGCGCGCGCCGATCCAGGATTTTAGAGGATACGCGCGGCTATGCGCGTATCTTATAAAATCCGGCGTACTTTTGTTTGCGCCTGCTGCGCAAACAAAAGTACGTGATTGCGCTTTTTTTAAAAATCTACCCCTGAGTGAAAATTATTTTCTCTGATTAGTCTTAAATGTGCTACCTGCTAACTTCATGGAATGCCCCCTAGTCCTTCTATTATTCGAAAGTGTAAATAATTGATTCACATCTACCCATTCAAGACCTCTCATGATCTTAAAGACCTCTATCATATCCCCCCTCAGCCGTCTCTTCTCCAAGCTGAACAGCCCTAATCTCTTCAGCCTTTCCTCATAGGAGAGCTGTTCCATCCCCTTTATCATTTTGGTTGCCCTTCTCTGTACCTTCTCCATCACAACTATATCTTTATTGAGATGCAGCGACCAGAATTGTACACAGTATTCCAGGTGCAGTCTCATCATGGAGCGATATAGAGGCATTATGACATTTTCTGTTTTATTAACCATTCCCTTCCTATAATTCCTAATATTTGGTTTGCTTTTTTGACTGCTGCAGCACACTGAGCCGATGATTTTAAGGTATTATCCACTAGGGGTGTGAATCGTGTGATCGATCGTCTTAACGGGGGAGGGAAATCTGATCGTCGTGGGTTTTTGTTTTTTTTAAATCATTAAAAATCGTAAATCGGGGGAGGGCGGGAAAACCGGCATACCAAAAAAACCCTAAAACCCACCCCGAACATTTAAAACAAATCCCCCACCCTCCCGAACCCCCCCAAAATGTTATAAATTACCTGGGGTCCAGTGGGGGGGTCCCGGCGCGATCTCCCTCTCTCTGGCCACGACTGCGTTAAGAGAAATGGCGCCGGTGGCCCTTTGCCCTTATCATGTGACAGGGCAAAAGTAGCGATGGCACCATTTTGGTTCCTGGCTCCCGACGTCACGCGTGCAGGAGATCGCCCCCGGACCCCCGCTGGACCCCCAGGGACTTTTGGCCAGCTTGAGGGGGCCTCCTGACCCCCACAAGACTTGCCAAAAGTCTAGCGGGGGTACAGGAGCAACCTCCTGCACGCGGGCCATATTGCCAATCTTCAAAATGGCGCCGGTGCTACCTTTACCCTCACTATGTCATACGGGCGACGGCAAAGGGCCACCGGCGCCATTTCTCAACGCAGCCAATGCCAGAGAGCTGGAGATCGTGTCGGGATCCCCCCCACTGGACCCCAGGTAATTTAAAACATTTTGGGGGGGTTCGGGAGGGTGGGGGATTTGTTTTAAAGTGTTGGGGTGGGTTTTAGGGTTTTTTTGGTGTACCGGTTTTCCCGCGCCCTATTTAACGATGCAATACAAATGCCCCTGACGATAAATCGGGGGCATTTGTATTATATCGTGCACTCTAACGATTTTGGATGATTTTAAAATTATCTGACAATAATTTTAATCGTTCAAAAACTATTCACATCCCTATTATCCACTATGATGCCTAGATCGTTTTCCTGGGTGGTAGCTCCTAATATGGAACCTAACATCATGTAACTACGGCAAGGGTTATTTTTCTCTATATGCATCACCTTGCACTTATCCACATTAAATTTCATCTGCCATTTGGATGCCCACTTTTCCAGTCTCACAAGGTCTTCCTGCACTTTATCACAATCTGCTTGTGATTTAACTACTCTGAACAATTTTGTGTCATCTGCAAATTTGATTATCTCACTCGTCGTATTTCTTTCCAGATCATTTATAAATATATTGAAAAGCAAGGGGCCCAATACAGATCCCTGAGGGACTCCACTGTCCACTCCGTCCACTGAGAAAATTGCCCATTTAATCCTACTCTCTGTTTCCTGTCTTTTAGCCAGGTTGCAATCCACGAAAGGACATCTCCAGCTATCCCATCACTTTTTACTTTTCCTAGAATCCTCTCATGAGGAACTTTGTCAAACGCCTTCTGAAAATCCAAGTATACCATATCTACCGGTTCACCTTTATCCACATGTTTATTAACGCCTTAAAAAAAGTGAAGCAGATTTGTGAGGCAAAATTTGCCCTGGGTAAAGCCATGCTGACTTTGTTCCATTAAACCATGTCTTTCTATATGTTCTGTGATTTTGAAGTTTAGAACACTTTCCACTATTTTTCATGGCACTGAAGACAGGCTAACCGGTCTGTAGTTTCCCGGATCACCCCTGGAGCCCTTTTTAAATACATTTGCTATCCTCCAGTCTTCAGGTACAATGGATGATTTTAATGATAAGTTACACATTTTTACTAATAGGTCTGAAATTTCATTTTTTAGCTCCTTCAGAACTCTGGGGTGTATTCCATCCGGTCCAGGTGATTTACTACTCTTCAGTTTGTCAGTCAGGCCTACCACATCTTCTAGGTTCACAGTGATTTGATTCAGTCCATCTGAATCATTACCCATGAAAACCTTCCCCATTATGGGTACCTCCCCAACATCCTCTTCAGTAAACACTGAAGCAAAGAAATCAATTAATCTTTCCGCGTTAGCCTCATCTTCTCTAAGTGCCCCTTTAACCCCTCGATCATCTAACGGTCCAAATGACTCCCTCACAGGTTTTCTGCTTCGGATATATTTTAAAAAGTTTTTACTGTGAGTTTCATGCCTCTACAGCCAACTTCTTTTCAAATTCTCTCTTAGCCTGTGTTATCAATGTCTTACATTTAACTTGCCAACGTTTATGCTTTATCCTATTTTCTTCTGTTGGATCTTTCTTCCAATTTTTGAATGAAGATCTTTTGGCTAAAATAGCTTCTTTCACCTCCCCTTTTAACCATGCCGGTAATCGTTTTGCCTTCTTTCCACCTTTCTTAATGTGTGGAATATATCTGGACTGTGCTTCTAGAATGGTATTTTTTAACAATGACCATGCCTCTTGGACATAGTTTACTTTTGTAGCTGCTCCTTTCTGTTTTTTTCTAACAATTTTTCTCATTTTATCAAAGTTTCCCTTTTGAAAGTTTAGCACGAGAGCCTTGGATTTGCACACTGTTCCTCTTCAAGTCATTAAATCAAATCTGATCATATTATGATCACTATTGCCAAGCACCTTACCACCGTTACCTCTCTCACCAAGTCCTGTGCTCCACTGAGAATTAGATCTAAAATTGCTCCCTCTCTTGTCAGTTCCTGAACCAATTGCTCCATAAAACTATCATTTATTCCATCCAGGAACATTATCTCTCTAGTGTGACCTGATGATACATTTACCCAGTCAATATTGGGGTTATTGAAGTCTGTATAGAAGCACGTGGTATTTAAAAAGTTAAACAATCACAACGCTATGAAACTTTATCGTATGTGTTTAAGGACCATCATACCACCCACAGTGCTCACAAGTAAAACCTGCGTCTTATGCACTTTCACGGGGTCACGTTTAATCAATTGGTCCAGATGGAAGGCATCAAAATTCAATTTTGTGTACTTTTTTTGAAATTTTTTAACTATATATATTAAAAAGGCGACTTCCCTTGTTTCTGGGTTATCGGGGTTATCGGGGTTGCTTATCCCGTAGCTGTCGGGGTAACTTATTGAAGTCTCCCATTATTACTGCACTACCAATTTGGTTAGCTTCCCTAATTTCTCTTAGCATATCACTGTCCGTCTCACCATCTTGACCAGGTGGACGGTAGTATACCCCTATCACTATAGTCTTCCCTGACACACAAGGGATTTCTACCCATAAAGATTCAATTTTGTATTTAGTCTCATGCAGGATGTTTATCCTGTTGGACTCTATGCCATCCCGGACATAAAGCACCACACCTCCTCCCGAGTGCTCCTCTCTGTTCTGTAGAGTGTGTGCATGTGTGTATGTCTGAGATAAAAAGCAAGCCAGAGGGAGATGGTTTTCAAGGGTGATAATTTGGACGAACTGAACCAAATCACAGTGAACCTGATAGGTATAGGCTAGATTGACAAAATGCAGCATAGCAAATCACCTGGACCATATGGTATGTGCCCCAGGATTAGGAAGTAAATAAAAAATGAAATTCCAGACCTATTAGTAATAATTTCTAACCTACCATTAAAATCATCCAAAGTACCTGAAGACTGAAGTATGACCAATGTAATCCCAAGATTTAAAAAGGGCTCTAGGTGTGATCCAGGATATTATAGACTGGTGAACTTGACTGCAGGGCCAGGAAATATCATGGAAACTGTTCTAAAAAACAAAAGCACAGTACATATGGAATAGATGTGGTTTAATGGGACACTGTCAGCATGGATTTACACCAAGGGAAGTCTTGTCTTCAAATTTGCTACATTTATTTTTGAATGGATTAATAAACATATGGATAAAGGTAAACTAATAGATATTTGGGTTTTCAGAAGGAATTTTACAAACTCACTCATGAAAGGCTTCTAAGAAATTAAAAAAAGTTGTGGGATGGGAGGTGATGTCTTTTTGTTCACTGCAAGCTGGTTAAAACAAAGGAAACATGTAGTAAATTAGATTTTTTTCTCAGTGGAAAATGATAAATAGTAGAGAAGCATCTGTACTTGGACTGGTGCTTTTTAATATATTGATGTGATCTAGAAAAGGATAGAATGAGTGAGGTGATCACATTTTATATGACATAAAAGTATTCAAAGTTGTTAAATGAAATGCAGATGATGATAAACTGCAGGAGGACCTAGCGAGACTAGAAGATTGGGCATCCAAAAGGTAGATGAAATTTAACATGAACATGTACAAGATGATGCATATAGGGAAAAAAAACTCTTGCTGTAGGTTCACAATGTTAGGTTCCATATTAGGAGTTACCACCCAGGAAAAAGATCTAGGCATTATAGTGGATAATACATTGAAACTGTCAGCTCAGTGTGCTGTGGTGGCCAAAAATGCAAACAGAAAGTTAGGAATTATTAGGAAGGAAATGATGAATAAAACAGAATAACATAATGTCTTTGTATCTCTCCATTGAAAGATTGTACCTTGAGTACTGTGTGCAATTCAGGTCACTGCATCTCAATAAAGATGTAGTTGCACTCGAGAAGGTATAGGGAAAGTTGACCAAAATGATAAACAGCATGGAAAGGCTTTCCCTATGAGGAAATGCTAAAGAGGTTAGGGCTGTTCAGCTTGGAGAAGAGACGGCTGAGGGGGGATATGATAGAGGTCTATGAATTAATGAGAGGACTAGAACATGTAAATGTGAACTGAGTATTTACTCTTTTAGATAATAGAACTAGGGGACACTCCATGAAGTTAGCAAGAGCACATTTAAAATATATCTCTCACTCAATGCACAGTTAAGCTCTGACATTCATTGCTGGAGGATGTGATTAGGGAAGTTAGTATAGCTAGGTTTAAAAAAGGTTTGTATAAGATCTGGGAGGAGAAGTCCATAAACTACTATTAGTCAAGTTGACTTATGGGTACATTTTAGAACGCCAGTGAGCATAAAAAATGGGAGATATGCGCGTGGCCGGGCTGCATGCATGCTGTGGGCATTTTGAAAGGGCCTTGGGCTTGCACATATCTCCCAGTCCGTGCAGAAGAGCCAGCTTTAAAAAAGTGGTGAGCCAGGGGCGTGGTCTGGGCTGGTTGAATGCTGGCCGGTAAGTAAGGGGATAAAAGAAACCTAGCTAGTAGGGATGTGAATCGTGTCCTCGATCGTCTTAACGATCGATTTCGGCTGGGAGGGGGAGGGAATCGTATTGTTGCCGTTTGGGGGGGTAAAATATCGTGAAAAATCGTTAAAAATCGTTAAAAATCGAAAAATCGAAAAACCGGCACATTAAAACCCCTAAAACCCACCCCCGACCCTTTAAATTAAATCCCCCACCAAATAACTTAAATAACCTGCGGGTCCAGCGGCGGTCCGGAACGGCAGCGGTCCGGAACGGGCTCCTGCTCTGAATCTTGTCGTCTTCAGCCGGCGCCATTTTCCAAAATGGCGCCGAAAAATGGCGGCGGCCATAGACGAAAAAGATTGGACGGCAGGAGGTCCTACCGGACCCCCGCTGGACTTTTGGCAAGTCTCGTGGGGGTCAGGAGGCCCCCCACAAGCTGGCCAAAAGTTCCTGGAGGTCCAGCGGGGGTCAGGGAGCGATTTCCCGCCGCGAATCGTTTTCGTACGGAAAATGGCGCCGGCAGGAGATCGACTGCAGGAGGTCGTTCAGCGAGGCGCCGGAACCCTCGCTGAACGACCTCCTGCAGTCGATCTCCTGCCGGCGCCATTTTCCGTACGAAAACGATTCGCGGCGGGAAATCGCTCCCTGACCCCCGCTGGACCTCCAGGAACTTTTGGCCAGCTTGTGGGGGGCCTACTGACCCCCACGAGACTTGCCAAAAGTCCAGCGGGGGTCCGGAAGGACCTCCTGCCGTCCAATCTTTTTCGTCTATGGCCGCCCCCATTTTCGGCGCCATTTTGGAAAATGGCGCCGGCTGAAGACGACAAGATTCAGAGCAGGAGCCCGTTCCGGACCGCTGCCGTTCCGGACCGCCGCTGGACCCGCAGGTTATTTAAGTTATTTGGGGGGGGGGGGGTTCGGGAGGGTGGGGGATTTAATTTAAAGGGTCGGGGGTGGGTTTTAGGGGGTTTTAGTGTGCCGGCTCACGATTCTAATGATTTATAACGATAAATCGTTAGAATCTGTATTGTATTGTGTTCCATAACGGTTTAAGACGATATTAAAATTATCGGACGATAATTTTAATCGTCCTAAAACGATTCACATCCCTACTAGCTAGAGGGTATTTAGGGTCAGGGATAATAGGGAAAAAGGCATGCAGGGGTAGGTAGGGAGTTAAGGACGTTCCCTCCCATTCTGTTCGTTTATAGGAGCAGACTGGGAGGCAACTGGGAAAAGGCCCTATTAAGTTCCTGTGCTCATGTACCAAAATCCCCCCCCCCCTACGCATGAGAATCGGTACTTGTGCGCTGATATAAAGTCGGGCACGCATGTGCGCACAGGTTACTTATTTTATAACGTGCATGCACGGTTCTGAAATTTCACCTTAGGGAATAGCCACTGCTATTATTGGCATTAGTAGGAAGGGATCTACTTAATGTTTGGGTACTTGCCAGTGAATTGTAACCTAGATTGGCCATTGTTAGAAACAAGATTCTGGCCTTGATAGACCCTCAGTCTGACTCAGTATAGCAACTTCTTATGTTCTTATGAGAGAAAAAATGACAGGCAGTCTACTGAAGAAACAGACAGTTTAGCAAAAAAAAAAAACAATCCACATTTCACTTCCCAAGCATTCCACAATCCTTGAACTCCCAACAATCTCCAAAAATTTGCATTGACCACCATTTCATGCACCAAGTCCAAAAATGAAATGTGGTTTGATTTTGGCACCTTTAATATCATCCACACATGTGATGTGCATGTTTACAAAATCCTGAACTGTGAATGTATTTGCAATCCCAGTCTTGAATGCCCTTGACAAGTCATCTTGTACACATGACAGAAGAGTATTCCTGCTGTTTTGAAAGAATCATGCATGCTCATACCAGCCCATTATTTGCATCTATTGATCTATTTATTTATTTATTTATGTAACCTCCAGCCTGCCTATCCCAACTTCTAAGTGGGTAAGAAAATAATACATAAAATAAGTACAGAACTAGACTCAAAGCAATGCAAAATACACATAGCTTGCACATATGCTGATTTTACGTGTACAACTCCCAAATAATTCTTTGAAAATTGACCCCTATGTATGTATGTTGTACTTACATGCATGAAATCAGATTTTGTATGCAAAAAATACACACACACGTACATTTGAAAATGCCCAAAACAAATGCTAATCTCTTGTTGACATATTTTCAAGGAGAATTTGCTGGATTTTAGATACTTTGCTGCAATGCATTAGTAGCCCTACTTTGCAAAGAACAACTAATTCCTAGTGCCATCTAAATAAGTCACAATCTATAGAAATATCTGAAAAGAAATATAAGGAAATCTCTTACGCCCTGCAGCAGATAGTCTCTGGCAGGTGCTGGTATTTCACTTCAGGATATTCCACATCCATTTGAATGGGAAAGACTCCACCCAGTAGGATTTCTGCCTCCTTACAGTACCCCTTACATTCCCACCTGGGAGGATACAGCCTTCCTGAACGATCCTACAGACTCCCCCACATATCCAGAGTAAGATCACGAAAACCCGAGAGATGGGGAAGGAAGATTGTATAAGATGCTGCATGCTAACTAAGCTGCTAATAAAGAGATGGAATAAATGTCAGTGATGGGCATCCCATCACTTCAGGACAATTTATAAAACAGAGAGCTATAGGTGCATTTTTGTAGAAATTCTTATTAGTTGTAGTAGGATTATCACTATGGCTATATTCCAGATTAAATTTCTTTTTTCTAGGCAGAAAAGCAGGCATTAGCATGTGTCACCTCTGCTCCTGATCAATTCTGGAAACATCCTATATATAAATTGATGGACTCTATAATTATGCAGGGCATAATTTAATAAATGAATGGCTTTGTCTTTCAAACACGTTAATATAATAATTGCTGTCTTTCATGTGCAATAATAATAGTTTTGAATTAAAAGCAGCCCATGGGAGTTGGAGTGTAGCACATGCTATAAAGTCCTAAACCAGGATAGCATCTCTCCTGATATTATAAGGAAATAAAATGACCCCACAGTCTGTGCAATTATCCTCTTTAGAATCAGTGGTTGTTTTTCAAAATTATCTGGATAGTTGCCTGGATAAGGTGAACCGAATATTCACTGGGAACTGGAGGGGATGGTCATCCTGGGCAATTATTTTCCCAATGCAATATGTCACCACCTTTTAATACTTCCTGCCTCCTATTATGGGATTTATTTATTTATTTTTATTTAAAAGTGTTTATATACTGCTTTTACAAATAAATTCTAATCAAAATGGTTTACAATATAAAAGCATGCATAAAAAACATTTTATAACCATGAAATTAAAAGACCATTGGAAAAATAAAAACAGAATAAAAATAAATAAATTGTAAACAATTATACAAATTAACTAAATTAAACTAGAAGTAAAACAAGTGCCTTAATACCGCAGGGAAATAATTTGATATGGGGTGGGACAAAGGGAAGGGAGAGAGGATAGGGGAAAAGGAACCTTGTGAAAAATATGATATATGAAAAAATTATGTATGTTCTATTGCTGGATTTTGAATGCTAGTTGGAAAAGATGGGTTTTTAAAGATTTTTTAAATTGTTGTAAATTTGGTATATGACGGAGAAGATTGGGTAGAGAATTCCAGAGTAATGGACTGGAACAGAAAAAGCTCTTTTACATGTGACTGATGTCTAGTCTAGCTAGACGAATTGAGGGAATATCTAGAAGGTTTTTTGATAGAGATCTTAAATGTCTTGTTGGGCAGACTGGATGGGCAGACTGGATGGGCAGACTGGATGGGCCGTTTGGTCTTCTTCTGCCGTCATTTCTATGTTTCTATGTTTTAAATGCATAGGGTGGAACATAACCAGGTTGAGGAGGGGTTGTACATAAGTGAATGAATTATGGTCAAAATTTTATATTGAATTCTAAATTTTATTGGGAACCAGTGAAAAGAGTAGAGAATTGGAGTAATATGGTTTCTGGAGGAAGTGCCTGATAATATATGTGTGGCAGCATTCTGAACCAGTTGTAGTTTAGTAGGGATAGTGTAGTTTTCCATTGACATGAAATTGTATTCTGCTTGCCTGTCATTTCACTGTAGGAATTCCTTCAGGAATTCCTTCAGGAATGGGTGGGCAGGCGGCGAATGCTAGGGCCCACGGCTTACCTGGGGCCGTGGGCCCGGAGGTGTTGAAAGGGGCACCTGGGGTCGTCATTGGTAGGAGCCTCGGAACAGGGATGGTGTGGGTCTGACGTCGTCGGGGCGTCCCAATGACATCAGATGCATCGTGGCGCGCTGGGGGCAGTCCTAGCAGGCCGGTGTCACTGGGGGCCGACGCGGCCGGCCCCGATGATGTCGGCCCGGGCTATTTAAATGGCGAGCTGCACCGCAGCCAGCCTCTTTTCCATTTCCCAAGGGAGCAGACCGGCTGCGGCGTGATTCGTTCTGGACCATGTGGCCCGATCTGCACATGGCAGATCATGGCACTGCGGCACTGGTCCACTTAAAAAAAAAATATATATATATATAAAATAAATTTAAATATATATTTAAAGGAGCTGCTCAGTCAAGGAGCAGCCAGGGAGCATCCGGGCAGTGAGCCAGCCAGCCATGTGGGGCGAACAGCCAGTGGACTGGAAAGCAGACGGCCGCGTGGGGACAGAGTTCCCACATCGGCAACAGACATTTAAAAAAAAAAAAAAAGTCATCGGAGTCCGAATCCGGAATCTTCATCACAGGAACAGCGACGCAGTGAGTACCCAATCCGGAATATGGGAAGGGTACCGAGGACTTGACAAGTAGAGCAGAGGGGCTCCTCTATGCAGGGCTCGATGAACCAAAGGGGAACCAGGGGCGCCCGAAGCTGAAGGGGAACACCGGCGGAGGGGAAAGGTCATGGAAGGGACCCCCCGCAACATGATACCAAGCGTACGAACAGCTGGAGCTTGAATCGTGGCGCTGTAAGGACAAGGATCCTGCAACAAAACAGGGGACAGTGTGAGACGGCAGTAACCCGTACGAATAATACTGGGCCGACATTATTGAAGCCAAGCATGAGGGATCAGACCCAGCCCTTTGGCTTCCCTTATATACCTGGTTTTTCCCTACCATGGACATGCTGCCCTTGGATGCAGCCAGCCAGCCCTGATGGCATGAGCAGCAACACAGGACCTAATGTATACCCACTAGAGATGTGCTTCGTGTTTAGGAATCGGGTCGGGCTTCGGTCGACCGATTCGTTTAAAAGTTTAGTTTTTCACGTGTGGTTTTTTTTTTTTTAACGAACGGAGTTAGTGCGCACTAACGAGGTTAGTGCGCCCAAGGTTCCGGTTAGTGCGCACTACCTAATGCTAGTGCGCACTACCAAAAATTGCAACTTTTAAGTAAAACGTATCAATTTTAAGGAGTTCATTAGCTAAATGTACGGTTCTGGGCTCCCACTGGTTCGCACCACCTGGAAAACAGCCAATGGGAATGTAGAATCAGTATTTTAACTCATCCATAGGTAGTGCGCACTACCGGGGTTAGTGCGCCCAAGGTTCCGGTTAGTGCGCACTACCTAATGCTAGTGCGCACTACCAAAAATTGCAACTTTTAAGTAAAACGTATCAATTTTTAAGGAGTTCGTTAGCTAAATGTACGGTTCTGGGCTCCCACTGGTTCGCACCACCTGGAAAACAGCCAATGGGAATGTAGAATCAGTATTTTAACTCATCCGTAGTTTGTGCGCACTACCGCTGGGTAGTGCGCACAAACGCGGATTAGTGCGTGCTACCTTGAGCATGCTCTGTGAGGTCCCCAGAGGCCATTTTGCTTAAAATACACGCACTAATAATTATTTTCTTAGTACGTGTTGTCTGACTGAGACAGAGAGCAGAGCACAAGCAGCAGCAGTAGTGAGGGCACTGAGGAGTCTGAGGACTAGTGACGTGAGCTGAGCAGTGTGCACAGTAACTTCAACTTTACCACTGTAAGTGTATAATATAATAAATATATAAGATTTTGTTTTAGTTTTTATACAGTATTACTTTACTATTAGTTAGTTGGTTGTTAAATAGTTAATGCACTTTTTTTTCGGTGAAGTAGCATAAAATAATATAAAAATAATATTAAATGAAGTTACTTACATTAGGGGAAATTAAAAGTTTAACACACAAAAGTACTTCATTTAATTTTATGCTAATTTAGTGAAAAAAAAGTTTAACAGAGATTGTCAGTTTCAGACAGCTCCCTCCCTGCATGAGAGGCTGGCTGGCTTCACAGACAGGGGGGGGGGGGGGAGCTCAGCTGCCTGACCCTCACTCCTCCCCTCCCCCCATGTCCCAGCCACTGAACTGAATAGTGTACTGTCACTGTGAGGGTGAGGGCTGAGACAGCTCCCTCCCTGCCTGCATTACGTAGTGAGAGGCTGGCTGGCTTCACAGACAGGGGGGGGGGGAGCTCAGCTGCCTGACCCTCACTCCTCCCCTCCCCCCATGTCCCAGCCACTGAACTGAATAGTGTACTGTCACTGTGAGGGTGAGGGCTGAGACAGCTCCCTCCCTGCCTGCATTACGTAGTGAGAGGCTGGCTGGCTTCACAGACAGGGGGGGGGGGGGGGGGAGCTCAGCTGCCTGACCCTCACTCCTCCCCTCCCCCCATGTCCCAGCCACTGAACTGAATAGTGTACTGTCACTGTGAGGGTGAGGGCTGAGACAGCTCCCTCCCTGCCTGCATTACGTAGTGAGAGGCTGGCTGGCTTCACAGACAGGGGGGGGGGGGGAGCTCAGCTGCCTGACCCTCACTCCTCCCCTCCCCCCATGTCCCAGCCACTGAACTGAATAGTGTACTGTCACTGTGAGGGTGAGGGCTGAGACAGATCCCTCCCTGCCTGCATTACGTAGTGAGAGGCTGGCTGGCTTCACAGACAGGGGGGGGGGAGCTCAGCTGCCTGACCCTCACTCCTCCCCTCCCCCCATGTCCCAGCCACTGAACTGAATAGTGTACTGTCACTGTGAGGGTGAGGGCTGAGGGCTGGTTTCACAGACAGGGGGGAGCTGCGTAGCCCCTCCCTGCATTAGTGTGTGAGCTTCTGAACAAACAGCTGTCCTATAGCACATACTTTTTTTCATCTCCTTTTTTATTTTCTCATGGTAGGATGGAACGTGAAAGGGAGTCTGGTGGTGACAGGGGGAGGGAGTCTGACTCCTCCCCACCGTCCTCCTCCAAGGTGGCAGCAAGGTCCAGGAAGCCCCGCTTTACCCAGGCTGACGTGGACCTCCTGGCCCGGCTCATGCTCCTGGATGAGAGGAACCTATACACCCCCCCAGGCAGCAGGCCTAACCTGCAAAGGGAGACTGCTGCCTGGGCCTCTCTCCAGGAGGAGTTTTGCCGGCGGGCCTCCTACCCTCGTGAGGTGGAAGACCTCAAAAAGAAAGGTGAGAAATAATAATGTTGATCATATTATTCAATTATAAATTATGTATATTATTTTGTCATTGAAAATTAAATAGAGTATTATAGTAATACTAGCTACAGTAGCTACTAGTAGCATACAGTGAGTTATATAATTATAATGTAATAATTAACTACTATAAGTAATAAAAGTTATAATGTTAAGTAAATATATTTTAAAAAATCAGAAATACTAGTAGCTAGCTACTAATTAGCTAGCTACTAGTGTACCACCCTTACCCTATGCTATACTAGTATTAATACTTAATAACTAGACTACAAAGGAAATAAAATTATCTGTGGTATATTATTGATATTTATATTTATCTTTTTGAATTGGTGGTATTTGGGATTTTTTTGAAAGCCACATTGAAATATAAATAAAATAGTATTTATGTATAACTAACTTTTGTATGTTGCATAAAAAATAATCTAGTAGGTCAAGGCAAAACATGGGCATGTTGTAAAAATTAATCAATGTTATTCTTTTTCCTGTATATTCCTCTAATTTTCAGGTCGCCATCTGCAATTGCACGAGGGTAGGTGGCTCGAGGAGTTCCGCCGAACCTTGCCCCGTTCCGTGCCTGGTAAGTTGTTTTCAGAATACTACACAAGAACAACACACATTACACAACTATTCAATTAATTGTAATGGAATTTGTGTTTAAAAATGTTTCTTTAATATAACAGTGAATGAATCATTGTGTCTGATCTCATTCTTGTTTTTAAAATTCTAACTGTTATTCTCTGAATTTTGATTTGTCTTGTACAGAACCACACCCAGGCAGGGACGAGGCGGGGCTTCCTGGGCCTAGTCACCAGAGGAGGACGGAGTCAGCAACGTCGACAAGTAGTGGTCTAGGTAGGAAATAATATATCTTGGCACGGCCAGTACAGTAGTACTATATTTTATTTTATTTATTTATTTAAAATTTTTATATACCGGCATTCATGTTGCAAACACATCATGCCGGTTTACATATAACAGGGGTGTACAGTGAACAATTCAATAACCTATTTGTGTAGAAGGAAGCAGTTACAAATAACAAGGTAAAAGAACTGGTAAAATAAAAGGTAAAAATATATATTATCTGAGGCTGAAAAACAAAATCTTTTTTTTTTATATCAGTCAGTTATAGTGGCTGGGGATTGGGAATGGGGGGATGTGTGTATTTATTTATTTGTATATATTAAATGTCACTGAGTGGCTATGATAGTAAACTAAAGAATTGAAGGTGAAAAAAAAGAAGAGGTTTGTAGTGTATCTCCTACCATCATATTCTGTGTAACCTGAGATTGACTATTATTTCTCCTTCCAATCCTTCAAATTATGTATTCTCTCTAATCTATGTTGATAGATTTGATATCCCTCCACTCTCCCCTCACTCCTTCTCCCCTGCAATGGACTCCTCATTTTTCTATAATCCTCAAGGTCAATAAACTAAATAAGGGGTAGATTATTTTATAAACTTGCTCACACGCATCCAGTAGTATTTGCTTTTTTATTTGTCATATCTGACTATGTAATGTATGTATAATGTATAGTTCTGTGTCTCATGTTGAATTATTATTTTTTTTTAATTTCTTTACAGGCCAAGAAAAGCCTGCGAATAGACAGCGGCCCACCACTGCCACCAGCACCAGCACCAGCGCCAGTGCCAGTGCCAGTGCCAGCACCACCACCAGCACCACCACCAGCGCCAGCGCCAGTGCCAGCACCAGCACCAGCACTGCCGTACTTCCTCCAGGATCTCCTCCAACCTGTAAGTGCTGCTGTGCACAATATTCAAAGTTGGAGGAGATCCTGAAGGAAGTACGGCAGTTCAAGGCGAAATATGATGCCGACTACATGATGTTGCAGCAGAGGGTTGGAGAGGTACAGGCCAGTGTGTGCAATGTGGAGAGGAGGTTGTTAGCCCTGGAGGAGGCCCCTCAGGAGCAGAGGGAAATGGCTTCTCCTCCTCATGAGCATGAGGAGGAGGTGCCAGTTCCCTCTGCTTCAGAGCAGGTTTCTCCAGTGGCGGCACCCTCCTCTTCACATGAGCCTGACCCTGCTGCAACATCATGAAGTCAAGGCATCATATTTCGCCTTGACCTGGGCTGCTGGCCTGGTTTTTTTTTTTTTGTTTTTGTTTTAATTTGTCTACTCTCTGGTGGTGTGTGAAATATAAAATTTATATGTTAAAATAAATTTGTTGACACATTTTAAACGTTTGCTTGTTCTTTTTTATATATTAATTTATTAGTCATTTAACTAATAATAATTATTCCAAAATAATATAGTATGGTACTACTAAATTACAAAGAGCAGACATGTACGGATGTATGTCTATTAATCCAACACATTTCATTGTTTTAGTAGTAGTAACTAAGTTAGTCATACACTTCCATACAACATTCAGTCTGGCTGAATTAGCACAAGTTGTATACTTGTGAGCAGTAGCGCCAACGTCAAGGCTTCAACCGTGGCTACTGACCATTCACACATCTTTCAACCTGGCCAATACAATATTGTGCACTGTGTGCAGCACTCAAGCTACTGCAATGACTCACACGTCAATGCCAAAAATTGCTCCATGACCAAGACAGCCATTTGAAGCAAAAAATGTAATGCTTGTGATACTAAAGTAGGAGTAAGGAGAAGGACTAGGAGAAAGCAGACTCATGAACAAAAAATCCTTCAGAAATGTACAACTTCTGGGTGCTCAGTTTTCTCTTTTTATTACACTCAAGGGTGTCTGTATATATTTGGTTAATCAATATATTGTTACAGTAGGGTGGATATAACAGTAACAGTTTATATCCAACTAGTAGCTAGTAGTTGTAGCTAGCTACTAGTTGGATATAAACTGGATATCCAAGTAGTAGCTAGTACTTGGATATCCAGTAGCTAGCTAGTAGTAGCTAGCTAGTAGCTAGCTACTACTAGTACAGCCACTAGCTACTTAGTTAGAGTATCAACCTCTCTGTGCACTGTAAGTGCAATTTAATATTGTATTGGCCTGAAATTCTTTCATACTTCATTCACACAATCATGCTGTCGGAGATGGACGCTGAGGCAGAAGAACCCAGCGAGGACTTGCCTGCCTCAGAGGTGGACACTGGGGGAAAGGAGCCTGGGAGTGAGAAGCCTGTGTTGGAGACGCAGCAGGACAGAGTGTTTATGTCTTGTGACTCCCAGACTGGCTTCTCCTGTGGGCCACAAGAGGCAGCAGCGGCAATGTTGTGGCCGCTGCTGCCTCTTGTGGCCGGGCGCCCCAGCAAGCGATGCGGGGAGCACAGCTGCATAGAGCCAAGCCTCTCTTCCACCCCTTGACCTTGGATCTCGGCCCTCGACAAGAGGCTCACTCCTCCCAGTCACAGGGAAAGTTCGGATACCCAAGCTGTGGAAAGTTCATTTTGATAAAAACCAATTGCTCGACTAAGTCTGGAGACAAACGTGCACGGTGTGGACTCACTATGTTCCCTGTCATTGAAAATACTCTTTCACTTTGCACACTTGTTGGCGGGCAGGAAAGAAAGTGCTGTGCTAGTATTGCAAGATCAGGCCACATTGAAGCTTTCTGTGCCCAATATCTCAAGGGATCTGAGTCCATGCTCTGAATTGGCTCAGACAGAAAACTCTTAACATGCAGTTCTGAAACATTCTCCTGCAGGTAGGACTCAGTAGTAGTAACTCTTCTGCCAACAGCTGATGCGATTGCTTGTGACATGGCAGGCAGTTCATTAAATGTGGAATAACTCATATTTTGATGTGTTATGGAAGGGGTAGGGGAGCAGCTGATCATACTAGTACTTGAGCAGGATGGAGTTGGAGACTGAGAGGATGATACTAATTCTTTTTCATCGTTACCAGTGGAACAGACCCTGTTAGACATTATGTTTTCAACCATTTTAATCAACATTTTTTTCCAATGTGTAAGAGCATTGTTCTTGAGAGCAATACTGCCTTTCACACGTGGGTCACACATCGTGGCTAACATATAGCAATCCCTTTGCATGAGAGGTTTCAATCTTTTTTGAACTTGCTCTTTTAAGCATTTAACAAGCATTAACACTTCCTTAGAGAAATCTGGATGATGCAGAAATTCCTCTAATACCTCCTCCAGATAGTTTATTACAGGGATGACACCACCCAAAGTGGCATTAGCTGAACTCAATGCATCAGTATATACTTTGAAAGGCTTGAGGACATGCACCATGTGTGCAATGTTTGTCCAGTCCTGACATCCAAGAGGATTTTCCAATCCAATTTCAGTTGCCATTGCCAAATCATGAAGAGGTGTCTGCTGTTCAGACAACCTCTCCAACATAAGATAGGTGGAATTCCATCTGGTAGGCACATCCTGAAGAAGGTTGTGCAAAGGTGCGCCAACTGCTATTTGCCTCTTTCTGAGTTGCTTCCCACTTTTTACACTACGATTGAAATGCCCAGCTATTTTGCGACACTTTTCAATCAACCGCTTCAGGAGTTGACTACTACAACTAGTAGTACCACCTTCCTTGCCACTAAGCCCCAAAGCATCCCTCACTATCAGATGCAGGGTATGTGCAAAGCATCGGATGCCGTTGAATCTACCATCAGCCAGAGCCTTAATAATATTGGAACCATTGTCAGTAATGAAAAATCCATTTAAGCATTCCATATCACTGCTTCTAAGGAGCCCATTCCATTTTTCCATCATCCCCTGAATTGCATGTAAGATATTTTCTGAAGTATGTCTCTTGTCTAGCACTTGAGCATGCAGTAAAGCCCAATGGTATCCTGGCGAAACCTTTTTGGAGCTGCTGCCACTGCCACTGCCAATGCTGCTAGTGCTTACAGGTATTAATGCCTCATCCAGCTGCCACCAATGTGCTCTTAGAGACAAATATGCATGCATTGCATTCATACTAGTCCAAACATCAGTGGTGAGATGGATGCTCCTCCCCTTTGCCCTTGCCATCATAATCTGCATTTCAGCATGACATTTTCTGTATAGGGAAGGAAGCACCTGACGGCTAAATGTACTTCTTGAAGGAAGTTTGTAGTAAGGGGCGAAATAATGGAGCATCCGCTTAAATCCCTCATTTTCTACAATCTGCAGTGGCTGATCATCCAAAGCAATCATTAGAGCAATATGTCGTGTACCCACTTTGGACATTGCCTGCTTCCTGCTCTGTGACATTGCAGAAGAACACCACCCCATCTGCTCCATGGTAGCTTGCCGCCGCTGCTGCTGGGGATGAGGAAGAGGAGACTGCTGCTTCTGCAGATGCACACAATCTGTATCTTCTTTAGTACTACTACTTTCCTTCTGTGGCTGCTTCCCTGTTGCTTTACTTGAAGCCTGGGCAAGCACGGTGGGACCAGCTTCTTCTGCAAGCAACAGTGCTCTATGTTCTCTTTCAAGGTGATATTTCATGTTGCTGTTAGTAAGATGTCCAATAATTCTTCCACGGCTCACCATCTTTTTACAATGGATACATTGTCCAAATCTCTGGTCAGCCACAACATGATAATGATTCCAAATCTTTGATGTCCTTGTACTGTTCCTTACTCTAGGCTGGATACTTGTCATTTTCATACTAGTAGTAGAAATAGTAGTAGTAGTAGTAGTAGTAGTAGTAGTAGTAGTAGTCACACGTGGATGTTCAAATGGTGTAGGGGACAGGGTACCAGCAATACTGCTGGCACTGGCAGTAGTTGTTTGTTTTGCAATCTGACTAACATTGTCATTGCTTCTGTTCTCCTCCTCCTCCTTCTCCTCAGAATGTTTACTAGCCAAAAACTCCTGATCCTCCTCCTCCTCCTCCTCCTCCTCCTCCTCAATATCTGATTCATCATCATCATCCAATACTTTCTGTAGCACCATTCTTTCATCTAATCTTTTCACCTTTCCCTCAAATTTTGCTCGTTCCTTCCCTTGCAACAAGTTTCCTTGCACTTCTACATCCTCTTTCTTCTCAAAAAATCGCAGTTTTTTCCTAGGGACTGGCAGACAGCTCTTTCCAGTAGCACTATCACTACCAACACATTTTTTTCCAGAGGGTACTGGTAGGGGCATTATGATCCTGTGGTCAAAGAAATATATAATAAATAGTACATTAAACAAGTTAATAAATTAGTTTGGTATTCATTTTTAAAACTTTATTGAGCTAATAGCATTAGCTAGCTAGCTAGCTATTGCTAAGGCTACCCCCAGACCATAGGACAAAGAAGGATATAGTGATTATTAGTCAGTGAGTGACACTGACAATTGATAATTTGATATAGTATACTTACTAATATATTATATTGCAATTTATACCATGCATTGGCCAGAGCATCAAACTGCAGCAGACTGAGACTGAAACTAGGCTGCAATACTTCAGTTCACTCATTACATTAGCCTCCTGGCAGGACTGGCTAGGCTTTTCTGCATTGAGGTTAGAGAAGTCCTATTCCTATTTTTTCATATCCTTTTCAGGCCTATTCTGTTCTTTGAACTAAAATAACTTCTCCCTCCCACTTCAAGTCTTACCCACAAATCTCACACACAGGAGCAGAAGCCTCAAGCCAAGCACAAGATACATAATATAGGATATTGGACAGACTATTGGCCAATTATAGGTTTAGTAGTAGAATTGATTTGATAGTAGTGACTCACTGGCTTTAATAGCTAGCCATAGCCAGTGACACTAGGCTAATAGCCAAGCTAGCTATTAGCCTAGTGTCACTGGCTATGGCTAGCTAGCTAGCTATAAACACTATTAGTGATAAATCTGGTAGATTACACATACATCTATATAATATTGATAAATATAATATTATATAATTTTATATATTTATAAATCTATTAAAACTCTACTGCTGCAATGTTCAGAAAGCAATCAACGCACCTACCTTCACCTTGTCCTTTATAAGCAAGCCCTGCTGCTGGACTGGAGTGCTGGTGCCTGCCTATGCCTAGGCTAGGAATGCTGCGAACGAAGAGCTCACTCAAGAAACAGAAAAAAAGAGTAGAGCTCAGCTCAGCTCACTGGTTGTGGCTATTGGCTATTTTGGCTAGTGGTACTTGGCTGCTAGCAGTAGCAGCTATATGCTACTGTGGCTAGTGGCAATGGCTAGCTACTGGCTGGCTGCTAGTATCATAGGCTGATACTAGTATCAGCTAGCTAAGCCAGCTAGCAGATAGTACCCTAACAATAAAGGCTGTATAATATATTAGCTATCAAATCAACAGCTGCAGCTAGCTATAAACTGATTGACTGATGTTTTCTCCTCAAACCCACAAAACAAAAGCAACACATAAGCAGAGCACCCCTTATTATATAGCTATTATAGCTACCTATTGACTAAAAGTAGGAGGGAAAATAAACCTATTAATTTGAGTGGCCAATTCAAAAATGATGCAAATGAATATTATGCATAATATATCAAACAAATTCTAGTCACATGATTGATGACATAATCACAATATCCACAGACACACTACTACAGTAGGATTAGAACTTCAAGCTAATAGCTCTATCCCCCATTCCCATTCCCCATCCCCCATATAAAACAATCTGTAAAAAACAGCACCTTGGCTGTTGGTAACCTTGGTAATGTCAACAAGAAACAAGAAGACACCCAATAGGAATACATATTCAACCTTCAATTTACACAAAAGTATCAATGTAGTATCAGTTTACCTTAGTGCGCACTAACATATCGCAGTGCGCACTGACATGCACCTAGCGCGCACTAACAATCCGTTAGTGCGCAGTAGGGTGAGGCGCCATGTACTGCACACTACGTCCAGCGACTGCGCGCTAACGGATAGTCCATGCGCACTAACATCCGTTAGTGCGCAGTAATAAAAAACCGACTTTAACCCGAAAATTCGTGGAATTTTGATTCTTTTTCCCAACTTCCCCAACAATGACGAATTAGACAATGTCGTTGGCATTGGCTAAATCATGAAAAACGAATGCACATCTCTAATACCCACAATACTCACAAACGGCCTACGCTGGAGGGATGCCATACCGAGTATATCCATGTGGATATTGGCCAGGACAACAGGGCATGCGAGATAACCGAGAGGTAAAAGGGAGAGAAGATGAGAATTCAACAGTGGTTGAACGCGGCGGCTGAACTCGGCACACGTCAAGAGGTAGAAGATGTACTAGCACTGCGGTTAATAGTCAGTTCGAAGGGGAGACACAGTATAGCTGTGTTTAAAAAAGGATTGGATATGTTCTTGGAGGAGAAGTCCATTACCTGCTATTAAGTTCACTTAGAGAATAGCCACTGCCATTAGCAATGGTAACATGGAATAGACTTAGTTTTTGGGTACTTGCCAGATTCTTATGGCCTGGATTGGCCACTTTTGGAAACAGGATGCTGGGCTTGATGGACCCTTGGTCTGACCCAGTTTGGCATTTTCTTATGTTCTTATGTTCTTATTTGGATGCCCAATTTTCTAGTCTCAGAAGGTCTTCCTGCAATTCCTACAAGTGTTTGACCTCGATTGCTGTGCCTATCCGTACAGGCCTTATGTTCCTACAAGTGTTTGACCTCTGTCCTGTAATGCTGTGCTTGTTTATCCAGGCCTTATGTCCAGTCCTAACGGCTAAACCCTCTTTGCAAAGGGAAACCTCAGTCTCTGGCAATTAAAACTAGTAATCCTTCACAGCATGGGTACTTAAATAAAACAAACAGTTTTATTTAGTTTCAGGGCATAGAAGAAAACTTCCTCAGTCTTGCTAATGAAGTCATGATCTGTTTGGAAATGATTAAATCCTAACAATTTGTACCATTATACACTCTAGTGGCCAATCCATTCCAGGGAGCCTTTTCCTGCTCAAAGAAAGGGAACTCTCCCCGGTGTTGCAGCCTATCTCTTACTACCTGTTGACCCATGTTCAGAATGAGAAAAGATCTCCAAGGTGCTTAGACTGTGGCAAACACAGTGAGACCATGCTCACAGTAAGACTCTGCTCCAGGTTACCATGCTTTGAAGGCTCATGCTCCACTCTAGGGGCCAACCCATTCCAAGGAAGCCCTTTCCTGCTCTTAGGAAAGGGAAATCTCAACGGTGTTGCAGCCTATCTCTTAGGACCTGTTGACCCATGTCAAACTGCTGTTTAGGGGCGAACCCATTCTAGGGTGCCCTTTCCTGCGCAAAGGAAAGGGAACTCTCCACAGGTGTAGCCTGCCTGTATCTACCCTATGACCCATGTTTAACCGCTGTTCCATTTTGAAATCAGCCTCTTTGTATGCCAAGCAGTACTCTGACTGCTTTCCGGCCTACCTGTCTTTTGTCAAGGATATTCTCACACTAAATTCCCTCGGGGTCCCATGTGTAGCCTGCTTGTATCTACCCTCTGACCCATGTTGAACCGTTGTTTAGGGGCGAACCTTTCTAGGGAGCCTTTTCCTGCACAAAGGAAAGGGAACTCTCCCCATGTGTAGCCTGCCTGTTTCTACCCTCTGACCCATGTTGAACCGCTGTTTAGGGGTGAACCCATTCTAGGGAGCCCTTTCCTGCGCAAAGGAAAGGGAACTCTCCCCGGGTGTAGCCTACCTGTTTCTACCCTTTGACCCATGTTGAACCGCTGTTCACATTCACCCTCCTCTGTCTCGGCCTTGAAAACTCTCATTTGTATATCAGCTATGGTCACCGGATTTTAAAAGACCAGTGAGAGCTCACTGGATGCCAATGGAAACACCCCACTGTAGGGGCGAACCCATTCTAGGGAGCCCTTTCCCATTCATAGGAAAGGGAACTCTCCCCGGGACTCTTGTTTGAATATTTGCTACTACCACCAAAATCGGCACCCGCAGATGCTCCACTCCACCCAGGCATAGTTCATCATTTTTCAGGTCCTAGCACTCGTGTTAGACTCCCTGGTCCTTGTTTCAAGACGGGTCGGGTGCACAGTATGCACATTTGACAGTCCCGCCACATGTTGAGCTTTGTCTTGCCTCCTTGTCTTTCCCTTATCAAACCACAGTGACCTGACTACCTCTGCTCTGCCAGCCTGTCTTGCCCCTTTCAACTTTCTGCCACTCTGCTTTGCTGCCATACACCAGATGACTCACTTAACTCCTTGTGGTGTTCTTGCCACTCTCATGGTTCCTCAGTGTGTTGGTGCTAGTCTATCTGCTTGCTATGTTCCCCCTTCATTGTGCTGTAGGATGTCAATGCCACTTGTCTTGCCGCTTTGCCTGTTGTGCTGCCTTCGAGGGTTCATGCATCTGTTATCGGTGCTCTCTTTTGAAGCTGTGGTGTGTTTTTGACATTTTCGCTGCTGCTTTGTGCCTCTGCTAAAGCACTCTTGTCACTTCTGGTACTCCTTTGCACCTTTACAGTGCCTTAGACTATTCATGGCACTTTGCCACAGTCTAAGTACCTTGGAGCTCTTTTGTTGTTCTGATGATTGCTTCCCAGACGTTTCATAAACATTGATAATAAAACCCCAATTCTGCAGCCAAAAATTGGCTGGAAATCCTTCCCCCATCAATTTTAATGGGAACCGGAAAACAAATTCACGTATCGACGTATCAGGGCGCCATACGTCCGAATGTAACGGAAATGACCCCTGACGAATATGTATCCCGAATGCAACAAATACTTTCTGGCTGCACATCCCTACTAGTTTGGTGATTTTTTTATGCCTCTTTATGTTTTAATTGTAGCTTTTTGTATGTTATTCATTTTAGTTTGTACTGTGTTATTTTATGTATTTGCTTTGTGCTTTATTGGAAAAGTGGAATGTAAACTGAATGAATAAATAACTAAAAGTTCTTTAGTGTCCATGGACAGATACTGTATATATATTGGTTCCCTGCATGTCAGCCATTGTACATGCCATATCAGGAATGAGACTTGCAGGCCAATATAGCTGATCATTGCCCCTCTACTGTAATTTCCAGTATTGTCAGTCAGCATTCTATAAGGTAGCATACTTGGTAGGTAGGTGAAAAAGAGGTATAGCTTGCATCATAGGCCAATAACCAGGATCTTTATCACACTCTTACTTTTTCAGTTTGGAGATGAGTGCCAAAATGTAATTTAAATTGTTGGGGGCTGGTCAGGAATAGAATTATGTATTCTGGTGGAGAATCAGTCTGTGTTGTACCTGTGCTTTTCGCTGCCTATGGCTAGGGAGTGGAGTCACCAAGGCATCATGCCCAGGGACTGATGCCAGAAGGCAGTGGGCCCAAGTTCATTCTGTCTCTGTCCTTTGGGGAAGATGTGCAAGCTCAGCACAGGAGATATATTAATTGACTGCTTCATTGGGGTTCACTCTTATTGCATTTTTTAGTGATGTGCACTAGGGATGTGAATCGTTTTCCATATCATCTTAACAATAGAAATCGTGTGGCAGGGCAAGAAAATCGTCTTAGGCACGATTTTTTAGTTAAAAAATCGTTAAAAATCGTTTTTTTCCGATTAGTGCGCACTAACTCGAGTTAGTGCGCACTAACGGGAGTTAGTGCGCACTAACTGGGAGTTAGTGCGCACTAACTGAAAATGATACAATTTGACACTTTTCAGGTCAGTTAAGGTCAGTTTAGGAATGAATATGTATTCCTATTGGCTGCCCTATTATTTATTCATGTTACCAAGTTTCCTACTGACAGTATATGGGGGATGGGAAATGGAAACAGTTGGTAGCTTGACAAAACAAGTAATGTGATCAGTCAATGTGACTAGAACTTGTGCCCTAACCCTGATACCAGGGGTATTGTGATCTTCCTGCACACAGTGCCCTATCCCTATTAATACCAGGAGTGTTGTGATCTTCCTGCACACAGTGCCCTATCCCTAATACCAGGGGTGTTGTGATCTTCCTGCACACAGTGCCCTATTCCTGATACTGGGGGTGTTGTGATCTTCCTGCACACAGTGCCCTATTCCTGATACCGGGGGTGTTGTGATCTTCTTGCACACATCCCGATATCAGGGATAGGGCACTGCATGCAGGAAGATCACAACACTACTGGTATTAATAGGGATAGGGCACTGCATGCAGGAAGATCACAACACCCCTGGTATCAGGGATAGGGCACTGTGTGCAGGAAGATCACAATACCCCGGAGGAGTGAGGGTCAGCCAGCTCCCCCCTGTCTGTGAAGCCAGCCTCTCACTAGTAATGCAGGGAGGGAGCTGTCTCAGACTTCACCATCCTCCCCCCCCCCCCCTTACCCACACACCATTCACTAGCTGGGACATGGGGGAAGTCAGGAGTGAGGGTCAGGCAGCTCCCCCCTGTCTGTGAAGCCAGGCTCTCACTAGTAATGCAGGGAGGGAGCTGTCTCAGACTTCACCATCCACCCCCCCACCCCCTCACCCACACACCATTCACTAGCTGGGACATGGGGGAAGTCAGGAGTGAGGGACAGGCAGCTCCCCCCTGTCTGTGAAGCCAGCCTCTCACTAGTAATGCAGGGAGGGAGCTGTCTCAGACTTCACCATCCTCCCCCCCCCCCCTCACCCACACCCCATTCACTAGCTGGGACATGGGGGAAGTCAGGAGTGAGGGTCAGGCAGCTCCCCGCTGTCTGTGAAGCCAGCCTCTCACTAGTAATGCAGGGAGGGAGCTGTCTCAGACTTCACCATCCTCCCCCCCCCCCCCTTCACCCACACACCATTCACTAGCTGGGACATGGGGGAAGTCAGGAGTGAGGGTCAGGCAGCTCCCCCCTGTCTGTGAAGCCAGCCTCTCACTAGTAATGCAGGGAGGGAGCTGTCTCAGACTTCACCATCCTCCCCCCCCCCCCTCACCCACACACCATTCACTAGCTGGGACATGGGGGAAGTCAGGAGTGAGGGTCAGGCAGCTCCCCCCTGTCTGCGAAGCCAGCCTCTCACTAGTAATGCAGGGAGGGAGCTGTCTCAGACTTCACCATCCTCCCCCCCCCCCCTCACCCACACACCATTCACTAGCTGGGACATGGGGGAAGTCAGGAGTGAGGGTCAGGCAGCTCCCCCCTGTCTGTGAAGCCAGCCTCTCACTAGTAATGCAGGGAGGGAGCTGTCTCAGACTTCACCATCCTCCCCCCCCCCCTCACCCACACACCATTCACTAGATGGGACATGGGGGAAGTCAGGAGTGAGGGTCAGGCAGCTCCCCCCTGTCTGTGAAGCCAGCCTCTCACTAGTAATGCAGGGAGGGAGCTGTCTCAGACTTCACCATCCACCCCCCCCCCCCTCACCCACACACCATTCACTAGCTGGGACATGGGGGAAGTCAGGAGTGAGGGTCAGGCAGCTCCCCCCTGTCTGTGAAGCCAGCCTCTCACTAGTAATGCAGGGAGGGAGCTGTCTCAGACTTCACCATCCTCCCCCCCCCCCCTCACCCACACACCATTCACTAGCTGGGACATGGGGGAAGTCAGGAGTGAGGGTCAGGCAGCTCCCCCCTGTCTGTGAAGCCAGCCTCTCACTAGTAATGCAGGGAGGGAGCTGTCTCAGACTTCACCATCCTCCCCCCCCCCTCACCCACACACCATTCACTAGCTGGGACATGGGGGAAGTCAGGAGTGAGGGTCAGGCAGCTCCCCCCTGTCTGTGAATCCAGCCTCTCACTAGTAATGCAGGGAGGGAGCTGTCTCAGACTTCACCATCCTCCCCCCCCCCCCCTCACCCACACACCATTCACTAGCTGGGACATGGGGGAAGTCAGGAGTGAGGGTCAGGCAGCTCCCCCCTGTCTGTGAAGCCAGCCTCTCACTAGTAATGCAGGGAGGGAGCTGTCTCAGACTTCACCATCCTCCCCCCCCCCCCTCACCCACACACCATTCACTAGCTGGGACATGGGGGAAGTCAGGAGTGAGGGTCAGGCAGCTCCCCCCTGTCTGTGAAGCCAGCCTCTCACTAGTAATGCAGGGAGGGAGCTGTCTCAGACTTCACCATCCTCCCCCCCCCCCCTCACCCACACACCATTCACTAGCTGGGACATGGGGGAAGTCAGGAGTGAGGGTCAGGCAGCTCCCCCCTGTCTGTGAAGCCAGCCTCTCACTAGTAATGCAGGGAGGGAGCTGTCTCAGACTGGTATCAGTGTTAGGGCACTGTGTGCAGGAAGATCACAACACTCCTGGTATTAATAGGGATAGGGCACTGTAAGAGATGACTGTAGTAGATTGAATAAAGATCTGATGTTTCTGCTCTCCTCACACCAAACAAAAACAACACACAAGCAGAGAAGCCCTTCTTACAAAGCTGAGCTAGTGAGTTAAGTAGGAGGAAATTTAAACATACTGGTGCCAGTGTGGCTACTTAAAAATACACTTACCAACAATCAATTACATATATTTGAACTGTGTACAGTTCCAGCCAGGACCACCTTTCTAAAATGCACAGTGATTGGCAAATTCAACATGCACTAGCATTTCAGGTGCCTGCTAACAAAAATAATAAACAAACAAGTTCTAGTCACGTGAGTGCTGATCATTACATTACTTTTTTTGTCAAGCTTCCAACTGTTTCCATTTCACATCCCCCCAACCATATTGGTAACATCAATAGATAAGAGCACAGCCAGCCAATAGGAATACATACATACATATTCATTCCTAAGTGACCTTTACTGACCTGGGAAGTGTGAACACTTTGTTTCATTTTCTGTTGGTGTTCGTTAGTTTCCAGTTCCATTTCCCATCCCCCCAACCATCACCTCAGTGGTAACCTTGGTAACATCAATAGATAAGAGGGCAGCCAGCCAATAGGAACACATATTCATTCCTAACTGACCTTCAGTGACCTGGAAAGTGTTTATTTGTATCATTTTCAGTTAGTGCGCACTAAATCGAGTTAGTGCGCACTAACGGGGAGTTAGTGCGCACTAACTCGAGTTAGTGCGCACTAACACGATTTAACGATTTTTAACGATAAATCGTTAGAATTTCTATTGTATCGTGTTCTATAACGATTTAAGACGATATAAACATTATCGGACGATAATTTTAATCGTTGAAAAACGATTCACATCCCTAATGTGCACAGATGTTTTCATTTCGCAACATTATCTGTTACAGGATCTTAGGCAGTATGGTTTTACCAGAGAGAGACAGAGGTTGTGTCAATGAAGCTGATTTCCTTGCTTGGGTGATGAGAAAATTAGATCAAGGACATGAGCTGTATGTGGTTTGCTTGGATTTCAGCAAAGCTCTTGATCCTGTCCTGCACAGGAGACTCAAAAATAACCTGAGCAGCGGGGGAGTGGGTCCCACGGTGTGGACTGGAGTAGGAACTGGTAGATGACAGAGGGCAGTGGGAAATGGAATTTAGTTTGAAGAAAGCAGGGCATGTAGCAGAGTGCTTCAGGGATCGGGTCCAGGGTCGGCTCTGTTTAACACTTTTGTGAATGATAGTGCAGAGGTGTTAGAAAGAAAAATGTGCCTCTTTGCAGATGACAATAGGATCAGAAACCTAGTGCACATCCCAGAGGGAATAGACAGAATGTGATCTAGGAAAGTCTGGGCAGTGGTTGAATGTTTGGCAATTAACATTCAATGCAAAAAAACAAAAACAAAAACAGGATAATATCATTCATTTGGTACAGAAATTTTGCCACTGGAAACTTAAGAACATAAGATCATGCTATACTGGGTCAGATCAAGGGTCCATCAAGCCCAACATCCTGTTTCCAACAGTGGCCAATCCAGACCATAAGAACCTGGCAAGTACCCAAAAACTAAGTCTATTCCATGTTACCATTGCTAGTAATAGCGGTGGTTATTATCTAAGTCAACTTAATTAATAGCAGGTAATGGACTTCTCCTCCAAGAACTTATCCAATCCTTTTTTAAACACAGCTATACTAACTGCACTAACCACATCTTCTGGCAACAAATTCCAGAGTTTAAATGTGCGTTAAGTGAAAAAACTTTCTCTGATTAGTTTTAAATGTGCCACATGCTAACTTCATGGAGTGCCCCCTAGTCTTTCTACTATCCGAAAGAGTAAATAACCGATTCACATCTACCCGTTCTAGACCTCTCATGATTTTAAACACCTCTATCATATCCCCCCTCAGCGGTCTCTTCTCCAAGTTGAAAAGTCCTAACCTCTTTAGTCTTTCCTCATAGGGGAGCTGTTCCATTCCCCTTATCATTTTGGTAGCCCTTCTCTGTACCTTCTCAATCGCAATTATATCTTTTTTGAGATGCAGCGACCAGAATTGTACACAGTATTCAAGGTGCGGTCTCACCATGGAGCGATACAGAGGCATTATGACATTTTCCATTTTATTCACCATTCCCTTTCTAATAATTCCCAACATTCTGTTTGCTTTTTTAACTGCCGCAGCACACTGAACCAACAATTTCAATGTGTTATCCACTATGACACCTACATCTTGTGATTTAACTACTCTGAACAATTTTGTATCATCTGCCTTTGGTTAGTCATCATAACCCTTGTAAATATCTGTACTAAAGAAGGAAACTGGATATCATGTCTTGGCTGTACTAATAATAATTATTACACAAAAATCTGAAAACATGAATGATGCTCATTATTTTTGGTTGAGTGAATGAACATTAGTGTCAGGTTATGGATTTAAGATAAGGGTTTGTAAAGTGCTTCTTGGTGATAATATTAGATGTTTTATACTTGAGAGCTGAATAATATGTTTTATTTGATTTAAACAATTGTTTTATATTGTATTTTATCTTGCTATTTGTCACTTTGTGTGTTTTTAACAGTAAAACGCTTAATAAATGTAATAAATAAATAAAATAAATGCTTACTTTTAACAAGCAATAAACTCATATGTTAAGGCCATGAATTGTATTTTTTTAAATTGAATGTTTTAATTAGAAATGACAAAACCATTTTAAACAAATAAGCAAAACAGCTCAGCAAACATTTTGTTTCTTTAAACTTCCCACTGCTGTGGATGCCTGTAATGGATGATTTGAATATGTTTAAAAAAACCTCTAATCTAACACATTTCTTATAATATGTCATGCCGATATAATCAATTTTTAAATCTGGTTATTTATTAGATGCCACATTCAAGTTCTGCATTTTTCTGAACTTTCCATTATTGAGGGCAACTCATAAAAATGTTCTCTTCTATAATTTCTTTGGAATGATTTTCATCATTAGAATTTTTTAACATCTTACAACTAGTTTCAATTATAATCTTTAGACTATGATTTATAATAAATGTGCTTGTATTTCTGAACTGTGTTTGGTGTGTAATTCAACTAAACACATTTTAGAATCATTTATGGGTGAAAGATGCTTACTGCAGTTGGCAGCTAAAAGATTTCCCATTTTTTAAATCATAGGTAAAGAGGGGAGTTGTTTCTCTAGAAAGATGTATACATGAGGTTTACATGGATTGAGTTCTATATGTCTCCACCATTTCCCACTCCACCCAGGACATCAGAGGTTACAAGTCTCCAGTCCCTTTCACAGTTTCCATTTCATTGCATGTTAGTTAAAATGTAAATGACCTCAGTCCAAGAGGGTGACCCTCAGAACAGTGAATCTACACTCTTGTACTATCTACTAGAGATGAGCTTTGTTTTTTACTACCGGGTCATTTTTTGAGTCGGACGCTTCGGGGCAAAGTTTGGTTTTCCTCTATTAGATTTTTGGAAAAACTAAACTGGGAAAACCGAAACCGGCCCAAAAAACGACGCGAGAAAATGAAGCTAAAAAAACCCACCCCAAGCATTAAAACTTTGTACAAAACATTAAATACAATCCCCCCCACCATCCCGATCCCTCCCCAAGACTTACCAACATCCCTGGTGGTCCAGCGGGGTCCCGCAAGCTATTTGTCACTCCGTGCCTGGCGTGCCTGCCTCGCTCAAAATGGTGCCGATAGCCTCTGACCTACTATGTCACAGGGGCTACCGGCGCCATTGATCAGCCCCTGTCACATGGCCATCGGTGCCATCTTGTGCTCCTACCATGTGACAGGGGCTGACCAATGGTGCCGGTAGCCCCTGTGACATAGTATGGGCAAAGGCTATCGGCGCCATTTTGATTACTGGCCATTTTGATTACTGGCAGCCGATGACAAGATCATTCCCGGACCCCCGTTGGACCGCCATGGACTTTTGGCAAGTCTTGGGAGGGTCAGGAGGCCCTCCCAAGCTGGCCAAAATCCCTAGGGGACCAGCGGGGGTCCCGGAGTGATCTCCTGCCCTCGGGCCATTGGCTGCCAGTAATCAAAATGGCGCCGATAGCCTTTGCCCATACTATGTCACAGGGGCTATCGGCACCATTGGTTGGCTGCTCCTACCATGTGACAAGGGCTAACCAATGGCACAATTGAAATTGCCTAATTCGTGATAAACAATTGCACATCTCTACTATCTACTCTCTTCCATTTATACACTGATGCTTACATTTCTTTCCCCTCACCCATCTCAGGCATAGCAGGCATCAGCTTTTCTTGTCATTCTCACACCAAGAAGTTTTGCTTTGGCAGAAGGGCTTCAGTGAATGTGAGCTGAACTTATGTTCTTGTGGGGATTAGTTTGTTTTGAGAGTGTGCTTGAGAAATAAGTCCATGTAAGAGTGTGATAGCCCACTGAGTATGATTCATCATGTTATGGATTGATGAATTTAAATAATAGCATGTTGAATAGACCAATGTTTGTGAAAGTGTATGGGATGGTACTGCATCCATCAAGAGGTATTGGGAAGCTGATTGTGAATGACTGTGTGCTGGATAGATAATAATAATGTGTGGAAATGGCAAGAAAGTGTATTAGACTGATGGAGTGCTAGTGTCTGATGAGTAGGAATGGGTGTGGGAAGGGTAAGGTGGGCATGAATGAGTGTGTAATGATGGATGTGAATATAAGTCGGTAAACAATGGGTGAGTGAGAGTGTGTGCTCTTGCAGTGTGATTTGGGAGCAAGAGCATATAGCAGTGTTTGAGCTTGGTGGATATTTCGTGTTCAACATTTTCCTAGGTCCTGATGAAGGTGAAGTGTGCATATTCGACTTAAGAGGAACAAGACTGAATTCAGCTCAATTGAGAAAGAAGGAAAAGTTCAGTGGACAATTCATGAATAAGACCTTTTCTCTTTTAAGTGCTTTGTAAGGCCAACTAAAAGGTTTCACGCCAATAAGCTAAATCAAGTTATGGGGTGGGAATTATTTCCTTTTATCTAACAACCACACAATACTGCATTATCTATAAGCTGGTGAAAGGGAGACTACTGTACCCAAGCATTTGTCTTAGCCTGTTGGACAATAGGTGGACTTCTTCAATTTTAATCATCATAAACCCATATCTCCACCTGTTTTCTTTATTTCATACAGTCTTTGAAGTTCCATGAGGTTTATGAAAGTACTTATCTTTCAAACTAGAAAAAAGGGGAAAGCCGACAGTCGCTCAGCAGCGCATGGTTCAGAGGGAGGTATCTTCAAAGGATACTAATGATGCTTTAGAATTAGGGCATCCCAACAGTGAGATTCCAATAATAAGAAAAGTAGTCCAAGTGCCTGTAATTAAAAACTCATTTGAGCTAAAGGATTCCAATGTATCCCTATCAATTAAAAATCAGAATGAAAATACAAACAAAAATCACACTTTGAAATGTTTGTATGCTAATGCCAGAAGTCTAAGAAGTAAGATGGGAGAATTAGAAAGTATAGCAATGAATGATGACATAGGCTTAATTGGCATCTCAGAGACATGGTGGAAAGAGGATAACCAATCAGGCAGTGCTATACTGGTGTACAAATTATATCGCAATGACAGAGGAGTATGTGGGAGGCGGGGTAGTGCTTTATGTTAGGGATGTGAATCGTTTTCCATATCGTCTTAACGATAGAAATCGTGTGGCAGGGCAAGAAAATCGTGTTAGGCACGATTTTTTAGTTAAAAAATCGTTAAAAATCGTTTTTTCCGATTAGTGCGCACTAACTCGAGTTAGTGCGCACTAACTGAAAATGATACAATTTGACACTTTTCAGGTCAGTTAAGGTCAGTTTAGGAATGAATATGTATTCCTATTGGCTGCCCTCTTATTTATTCATGTTACCAAGGTTCCCACTGACAGTATATGGGGGATGGGAAATGGAAACAGTTGGTAGCTTGACAAAACAAGTAATGTGATCAGTCAATGTGACTAGAACTTGTGCCCTAACCCTGATACCAGGGGTATTGTGATCTTCCTGCACACAGTGCCCTATCCCTATTAATACCAGGCAGCTCCCCCCTGTCTGTGAAGCCAGCCTCTCACTAGTAATGCAGGGAGGGAGCTGTCTCAGACTTCACCATCCTCCCCCCCCCTCACCCACACACCATTCACTAGCTGGGACATGGGGGAAGTCAGGAGTGAGGGTCAGGCAGCTCCCCCCTGTCTGTGAAGCCAGCCTCTCACTAGTAATGCAGGGAGGGAGCTGTCTCAGACTTCACCATCCTGCCCCCCCCCCTCACCCACACACCATTCACTAGCTGGGACATGGGGGAAGTCAGGAGTGAGGGTCAGGCAGCTCCCCCCTGTCTGTGAAGCCAGCCTCTCACTAGTAATGCAGGGAGGGAGCTGTCTCAGACTTCACCATCCTCTCCCCCCCCCCCCCTCACCCACACACCACTCACTAGCTGGGACATGGGGGAAGTCAGGAGTGAGGGTCAGGCAGCTCCCCCCTGTCTGTGAAGCCAGCCTCTCACTAGTAATGCAGGGAGGGAGCTGTCTCAGACTTCACCATCCTCTCCCCCCCCTCACCCACACACCACTCACTAGCTGGGACATGGGGAAGTCAGGAGTGAGGGTCAGGCAGCTCCCCCCTGCCTGTGAAGCCAGCCTCTCACTAGTAATGCAGGGAGGGAGCTGTCTCAGACTTCACCATCCTCTCCCCCCCCTCACCCACACACCACTCACTAGCTGGGACATGGGGGAAGTCAGGAGTGAGGGTCAGGCAGCTCCCCCCTGCCTGTGAAGCCAGCCTCTCACTAGTAATGCAGGGAGGGAGCTGTCTCAGACTTCACCATCCTCTCCCCCCCCCTCACCCACACACCACTCACTAGCTGGGACATGGGGGAAGTCAGGAGTGAGGGTCAGGCAGCTCCCCCCTGTCTGTGAAGCCAGCCTCTCACTAGTAATGCAGGGAGGGAGCTGTCTCAGACTTCACCATCCTCCCCCCCCCCCCCCCCTCACCCACACACCATTCACTAGCTGGGACATGGGGGAAGTCAGGAGTGAGGGTCAGGCAGCTCCCCCCTGTCTGTGAAGCCAGCCTCTCACTAGTAATGCAGGGAGGGAGCTGTCTCAGACTTCACCATCCTAAGGCACAAGTTCTAGTCATATTGACTGATTACATTACTTTTTTTGTCAACTACCAACAGTTTCCATTTCCCATCCCCCCAACCATCACCTCAGTTGGAACCTTGGTAACATCAATAGATAAGAGGGCAGCCAGCCAATAGGAATACATATTCATTCCTAACTGACCTTTACTGACCTGGAAAGTGTCAATAATTTGTATCATTTTCTGTTAGTGTTCCTGAGTTTCCATTTCCATTTCCCATCCCCCCAACCATCACCTCAGTGGGAACCGTGGTAACATCAATAGATAAGAGGGCAGCCAGCCAGTAGGAATACATATTCATTCCTAACTGACCTTTACTGACCTGGAAAGTGTCAATTTGTATCATTTTCTGTTAGTGCGCACTAACACGATTTAACGATTTTTAACGATAAATCGTTAGAATTTCTATTGTATCATGTTCTATAACGATTTAAGACGATATTAAAAATATTGGACGATAATTTTAATCGTTAAAATACGATTCACATCCCTACTTTATGTCCAGAATGGCATAGAATCCTAAAGGATAAAGATCCTGCATGAGACTAAATGCAAAATTGAATCTTTATGGGTAGAAATCCCTTGTGTGTTGGGAAAGAGTATAGTAATAGGAGTATACTATTGTCCACCTGGCAAAAATGGTGAGGCAGACAGTGAAATGGTAAGAGAAATTAGGGAAGCTAACCAAATTGGTAGTGCAGTAATAATGGGAGATTTCAATTACCCCAATATTGACTGGATAAATGTAATATCGGGACATGCTGGATGGAATAAATGACAGTTTTATGGAGCAAGTGGTTCAGGAACCAATTAGAGAGGGAGCAATTTTAGATCTAATTCTCAATTGAGCACAGGATTTGGTGAGAGAGGAAATGGTGGTGGGGTTGCTTGGCAATAGTGATCATAAAATAATCAAATTTGAATTACTGACAGGAAGGGGGACAGTAAGCAAATCCATGGATGTACTGCTAAACTTTCATAAGGGAAACTGATGAAAATGAGAAAAATAGTTAGAAATGTTATGGCTGCCAGTTGCGACGGTCCGCGACCAGGGCCAGCTCCTCACCCAAGGCAGTGAAACGCCGCTGATGCTGTCAGGATCATGGCTGCCGGCCGTGGTGGTCCGCGACCAGGGCCAGGTACTGGTTGCCGCTTCAGTCCTCCTCCAGGGCTCCTGCTGGTGCTGGCAGCCCTCGCGGAAGCTCCCTGCATGGCCGCTACCGCTGCTGAGCCTGGCCGCATGGATCCTGCTCGGCCAGGTTGACTCCTCCCCCTTCAGGCTGCTAGAGCCGCATGCGCGGCTGAAGATTTAATTTAAAGGGGCCACAACAGCAAATTGTCGTGGCTCCTTCCTGTCTACTCCTCCCTCGACTTCGTATTGAGGCACCTTGCTGGATTTGTTCCTGAGCTCCGTGATCCTGGTTTTGTTTGACTCTTCGTCTTGTTTCTGTTTCTCCTTCCCGTGGATTGATTCTTGGCTTTTTGACCTTTGGACCGGATTTCATGCTTCCCTTGGCTTGATTCTGGAATGGCTTCTGACCCTTCTCCTGGTTTGCTCCTGGACTGGTTTCAGACCACTCTCCTGGCTTACTCCTGGACCGGCTGATGACCCTCCTCTTGGATTCGACCCTTGGACTGGCTCTTGACTATTCTTTGACTCCCACTCCTGGACTGACTACGACCTGCTGGAGGCACCAGCCGTCTGGAATCCATGACCTGCAGGAGGCACCTACATCCAGACCTACCTTCAGTCTTCGGGGAGTTAAGTCCTAGCGGCCGGGTCCCTTCGGGCTCCTCCTGGGGGGATCGCGAGCTTTCAGGGTGAAGTCTTCATTCAACGTCTGCATCATCAAGCCTTGCCCTCCGATGGTAGAAACCTAGAAGGGTTCACTCCTTCTTGGGTAGCGCTGACTCTACCTCAGAACAGGGGTCCACCTCCTGACTCATAGCAGAATACCAAGGCCATGGACCCAGCAGAGACTTCAGATCACCAGGCCATTCCTGGACTGGCCCAGAAAGTCATGGAGCAGCAACGAATATTAGAATCCATGGCATCTTCCTTGGAGAGACTCAATGCCCGTCTGGATTCTATAGCTGCAGCTCAGGCAGCTCCTCCATCCATACCACTATCCTCCGTGATGCAGGGAAATGCCCACTCCACGATTCCGTTACCCATCCCTTCACGTTACTTTGGTGAACCCCGCTTTTGCCAAGGCTTCCTTGACCTGTGTAACATGCACTTCCATCTGCAAGCTTCCCTCTTTCTGGATGATCTTACTAAGACTACATATATCTTGTCTCTATTAGAGGTTAAGGCCCTGGCCTAGGCCTCTCCCTTCTGGTGATGTTCAGACCCAGTCCTGCAAAACCTTCCTAAATTCTTGGAACTGTTTCAAACTGTATTCGATGATCCAGGGAAACAAGTAGTTGCTGGTTCCAAGCTTTTACAACTTCGACAAGGAGGTTGGCCACTGGCTGATTACACAATTGAATTTAGGACTCTTGCATCTGAACACCATTGGGAGGAGAACTGTCTACGGTCCATATATTTGGAGGGTCTGTCGTCCATAATTAAGGACGAAATGGCAGCCTGGGAGTTACCTCGCTCTTTGGATGCTATTATTGAGTTAGTAACCAGGATCGACTGTCGTCTACAGGAAAGAGCTCATGGGGGATCAAGCACAAGAAGGCACATGGTGGTGACCACTCCGTCCCGCTCTTTTGCTCCTGTTTCTAGATCTGCATCTACCATGGAAGGGATGTTGAAGAACCAATGCAATTGGGTCATGGTCCTCTCTCGCCTGAAGAACAGCAAAGATGCCATAAGGCAGGCCTCTGCCTATATTGTGGAGGATCAGGCCATCTCATTGCTCGATGTCCCACATGACTGGGAAACTCCCAAGCCTAGGCTCCATCAGGAGAGTAACCCTAAGCATCACATCTCTGGCTCCCCCACTAACTCTGCAAGTCACCCTGTGTCATGGAGACCACCAGTTCCCCACTCTGGCTTTAGTAGACTCTGGAGCCAGAGGAAATTTCATTTTGCAAGATTTAGTAGAACAACTGCACATTCCTACTCGGTTATGTCTGAAGCCATTAATTGTATCTTCCATTCATGGGGATCCTCTGCCAGGGAGGATAACTCATCACACAGTTCTCTTGAGTGCCACATTGCACCGAACCACACTAAAACGATTTATTTTTATGTCATCCGGAAAGCTATTCACCCAATAGTTCTCGGTATTCCGTGGTTGCAACATCATAATCCACAGTTTGACTGGACTGGGGTCCAGCATGCCATAAAACCTGCATTAAAAGAACTAACGTCACATGTAGTTTCATCTACACCTCCCGTATTCAGGGATTACCGTCACAATACAGTCAGTTTGCAGATGTTTTTTCCAAAAAGGCTGCTGACACTTTGCCTCCACACCAAGAATTTGATTGCAGTATAAATGTGATTTCTGGAGCTATCCCGCCTCGTGGTAGGGACTATCCGTTATCTGCCTTGGAAACCTGTGCTATGACTGAATATATCCAAGAAAATTTACAGAAGGAATTTATTAGGCACTCTAAATCCCTAGCAGGGGCTGGTTTCTTCTTTATTGGGAACAAAAAGATGGGACTCTGTGTCCATGTATTGATTTCCGTGGGCTAAATGCCATTACTATTAAAGATCGGTATCCATTGCAGCTCATAGCTGAATTCTTTGACCGTTTACAGGTGGCCAAGGTGTTCTCTAAATTGGACCTTCAAGGAGCATATAACCTTATCAGGATATGGGAGGGTGACGAGTGGAAGAACATAAGAAAATGCTATACTGAGTCAGACCAAGGGTCCATCAAGCCCAGCATCCTGCTTCCAACAGTGGCCAATCCAGGCCACAAGAACCTGGCAAGTACCCAAAAACTAAGTCTATTCCATGTTACCATTGCTAATGGCAGTGGCTATTCTCTAGGTGAACTTAATAGCAGGTAATGGACTTCTCCTCCAAGAACTTATCCAATCCTTTTTTAAACACAGCTACACTAACTGCACCAACCACATCCTCTGGCAACAAATTCCAGAGTTTAATTGTGCGTTGAGTAAAAAAGAACTTTCTCCGATTAGTTTTAAATGTGCTCCATGCTAACTTCAAGACGGCTTTTAAAACCAGAGATGGACATTATGAATATCTTGTCATGCCTTTTGGATTAACTAACACTCTGGCAGTATTTCAGCATCTCATCAATGAGATATTTCGAGACCTGTTTTATGTCTGCGTTGTTGTCTATTTAGACGACATTTTGATTTTCTCCTCCGATCTACAATCTTATCGACAACACATTACTCTGGTTCTTCAACATATAAGAGAAAATCATCTCTATGCTAAGATTGGAAAATGCATTTTCGAACAGGAGTCACTACCATTTCTGGGGTATATCATCTCCAAACAGGGCTTCCAGATGGATCCCTCCAAAATGAAATGTATTCAAGAATGGTCACAACCTAAAGGGTTACGAGCACTCCAGCGTTTCCTTGATTTCACTAACTACTATCGTAGTTTTATTCAGAATTTCTCCAAGTTGGCTACACCTCTCATGGCACTTACTAGCAAAGGGGCAAACATTAAGTCCTGGCCTGTAGAGGCTGAAGAAGCGTTCTTTGCACTCAAGAACTCTTTTCTCAAAAAGACTTGTCTTCAGCATCCTGACACCCGATGTTTGTTTGTGGTAGAGGTGGATATATCAGCTGAAGGCGTAGGAGTCTGTAAGGCAGCTAGTAAGCAGAACTGAGTGTTTGTATTAAAAAAAACAACCACAAACTCCCCCCCCAAAAAAAAAAAAGTATCCAGAAGCTAGAAATAAGCTAGGAACAGTGTATACCTAAGTATTTATTTATTTATTTATTTAGAGCTTTTCTTATACCGGCTTTCTTGATACAAATCAAATCAACTCGGTTTACAAAGAACAAAGATCTTAACAATAACAATAACAATTAACATGAGACCGTAATTAGAGGAAGTATAAAGTTACAATAAAACAAGGGGATACAACTGGGAATTGGAAATGAAGAGGGGGATAATATGATAATAAATACTAAATACCGATAAGAGTGTGGGGAGGCTTGAATGGCCTACCTCTAAACTATGACCTGTTTATGTGAACAGTTCAGTTACTCACCTTGGAAAGGTGTTGAGGTAGTGTGATTTGGATTGAATAGGTACCAACATTTGTTAATCAAGAGAGCAGTGAGTCACTCTGGCTGACTAACTGAAGTTAGACTGTATTTCCCAACCCTCCCACCCCTCGCCCATCCACCCCTAGCTCATCCTTTAATTTATAGGCAGGTGCCACTTTCACAAAAAAAAGAAAAACAACAACAAAAACTTTATTGAGAGTTTGATCAGACCCCTGAAGGCCACTACCAGACATATACTGAATTCACTAATACATTTAAAGGATGTTAATTAGACACATTCCTACTCCCAGAGCAACGTAAAACTTAACTAGGAACTGATCAAAATTGAGATGAAGGCAGCAGTCCAGCAGCAAGAGGAGGGCTTCCCAGTCTTTTGCATCGAGTGTCACATGTATGATTTTTTACTCGCCGGTGAGAAGTTGTACATATGCATGCGATGAAAGAGCTCCTGGCTCTCAGAGAATGAGTCCATTCTCTGGAGGCTAGAGTGGCAGACCTGGAGGAGCTGAGGCAGACAGAGAGGTATATAGATGAGACCTTCAGGGACATAGTAGCCAAATCCCAACTTCAGACTGGCAGACCTGGTGCTGCCTTGGGGGAAGAAGGTCTCATGATTGGAGAGCATCAACCTGGTGTAGCAGGAAAGGATCCTGTAGCAAGGACCTGCTCTCCAGGTGATGCACTGTCCTTTCGTGCCGAGGACATCTCCCCAAGGCCTACTGCCCAGGAGAGAAGGGTTAGGTCAGCCGTCATAGTTGGTGATTCAATTATTAGGAATGTAGATAGCTGGGTGGCTGGTGGGTGTGAGGATCACCTGGTAACATACCTACCTGGTGCGAAGGTGTTGAACCTCACGCGTCACCTAGATAGGATTTTAGACAATGCTGGGGAGGAGCCGGCTGTCGTGGTACATGTAGGCACCAACGACATAGGAAAATGTGGAAGGGAGGTTCTTGAAGCCAAATTTAGGCTCTTAGGTAGAAAGCTTAAATCCAGAACCTCCAGGGTAGCATTCTCTGAAATGCTCCCTGTTCCACATGCAGGTCACCAGAGGCAGGCAGAGCTCCGGAGTCTTAATGCGTGGATGAGACGATAGTGCAAGGAAGAGGGATTCAGTTTTGTTAGGAACTGGGGAACCTTTTGGGGAAGGGGGAGTCTCTTCTGAAGGGATGGGCTCTACCTTAATCAGGGTGGAACCAGACTGCTGGCACTAACCTTTAAAAAGGAGAGAGAGCAGCTTTTAAAATAGAACAAAGGGGAAAGCCGACAGTCACTCAGCAGTGCATGGTTCGGAGAGAGGTATCTTCAAAGGATACTAATGATGCATTAGAATTAGGGCATCCGACAGTGAGGTTCCAATAATAAGAAAAGTAGTCCAAGTGCCTGTAACTAAAAACTCACCTGAGCTAAAAAAATTCTAACTTATCCCTATCAATTAAAAAGCAGAATGAAAATACAAACAAAAAACAAACTTTGAAATGTTTGTATGCTAATGCCAGATGTAAGATGGGTGAGAAGTGGTGAATGATGATGTAGACTTAATTGGCAAGTCAGAGACATGGTGGAAGGAAGACAACCATTGGGACAGTGCTATACCGGGGTACAAATTATATTGCAATGACAGAGAGGAGCACCCGGGAGGCGGTGTGGTGCTTTATGTCTGGGATGGCATAGAGTCCAACAGGATATACATCCTGCACGAGACCACATGCACAATTGAATATTTATGGATATAAATCCCTTGTGTGTCAGGAAGACTATAGTGATAGGAGTATACTACCGTCCACCTGGTCAAGATGGTGAGACTGACAGTTAAATGCTAAGAGAAATTAGGGAAGCTAACCAAATTGGTAGTGCGGTAATAATGGGAGACTTCAATTATCCCAATATTGACTGGGTAAATGTATCATCGGGACACGCTAGAGAGATAAAGTTCCTGGATGGAATAAATGGTAGCTTTATGGAGCAATTGGTTCAGGAACAGATGAGAGAGAGGGAGCAATTTAGATCTAAATCTCAGTGGAGAACAGGATTTGGTGAGAGAGGTAATGGTGGTGGGGTCGCTTGGCAATAGTGATCATAATATGATCAAATTTGATTTAATGACTGGAAGGGGGACAGGGTGCAAATCCAAGGCTCTCGTGCTAAACTTTCAAAAGGGAAACTTTGATAAAATGAGAAAAATAGTTAGAAAAAAAAAAAAAAAAAGTGTGCAGGAGGCGTAGCCATTGTTAAAAAATACCATCCTAGAAGCACAATCCAGATGTATGCCACACATTAGGAAAGGTGGAAAGAAGGCAAAACTATTACCGGCATGGTTAAAAGGGGAGGTGAAAGAAGTTATTTTAGCAAAAAGATCTTCATTCAAAAATTGGAAGAAGGATCCAACAGAAGAAAATAGGATAATGCATAAAGATTGGCAAGTTAAATGTAAGACACTGATAAGACAGGCTAAGAGAGAATTTGAAAGGAAATTGGCCGTAGTGTCATAAAGCCTGTGAGGGAGTCAGTTAGACTGTTAGATGATCGAGGGGTTAAAGGGGCACTTAGAGAAGATGAGGCCATCGTGGAAAGATTAAATAATTTCTTTGATTCAGTGTTTACTGAAGAGGATGTTGGGGAGGTACCGTACTGGAGGTTTTCATGGGTAATGATTCAAATGGACTGAACCAAATCACGGTGAACCTAGAAGATGTGGTAGACCTGATTGACAAACAAGAGTAGCAAATCACACGGACCAGATGGTATATACCCCAGAGTTCTGAAGGAACTAAAAAAAAATGAAATTTCAGATCTATTAGTAAAAATGTGTAACTTATCATTAAAATCATCCATTATACCTGAAAACTGGAGGATAGCTAATGTAACCCCAATATTTAGAAAGGACTCCAGGGGCGATCCGGGAAACTACAGACCGGTTAGCCTGACTTCAGTGCCAGTAAAAATAGTGGAAAGTGTTCTAAACATCAAAATCACAGAACATTTAGAAAGACATGCTTTAATGGAACTAAGTCAGCATGGCTTTACCCAAGGCAAGTCTTGCCTCACAAATCTGATTTACTTTTTTGAAGAGGTTAATAAACATGTAGATAAAGGTGAACCAGTTGATGTAGTATATTTGGATTTTCAGAAGGCATTTGACAAAGTTTGTCATGAAAGATTAAGGGTGATGTCCTTTCGTTAATTATAAATTGGTTAAAAGACAGGAAACAGTGTAGGATTAAATGGACAATTTTCTCAGTGGAAGGGAGTGGGTAGTAGAGTGCCTCAGGGATCTGTACTGGGACCCGTGCTTTTCAATAATTTATAAATGATCTGGAAAGGAATATGACTAGTGAGGTAAAGATATTTGCAGTTGACACAAAATTATTCAGAGTAGTTAAATCACATGCAAATTGAAAAAGGACCTTGTGAGCCTGGAAAACTGGACATCCAAATGGCGATGAAATGTAATATGGATAAGTGCAAGGTGATGCAAATAGGGAAAAATAATCCATGCTATAGTTTCACGATGTTAGGTGCCATATTAGGAACTACCACCCAGGAAAGAGATCTAGGCGTCATAGTTGATAACACATTGAAATCATCGGTTCAGTGTGCTGTGGCAGTCAAAAAAGCAAATGATGGGAATTATTAGAAAGGGAATGGTGAATCAAACGGAAAATGTCATAATGTCTCTGTATTGCTCCATGGTGAGAACACACCTTGAATACTGTCTACAATTCTGGTCGCTGCATCTCAAAAAAGATATAATTGCGATGGAGAAGGTACAGAGAAGGGCTTCCAAAATGATAAGGGGAATGGAACAGCTCCCCTATGAGGAAAGACTAAAGAGGTTAGGACTTTTCAGCTTGGAGAAGAGATGGCTGAGGGGGATATGATAGAGATTAGGGGTGTGCATTCGTTTTGACCGCATATGTAAAATGCAACTTATTTTTTTTTTAACTTAAAAAAGTGATGAGGCGAAAACGATCGCGCCGTTAACGCGATTTGCGAATGTAAATTCTTAATTTAGTATTCAGGGGGTGGGGTTGGGGCGGAGTTTATGTAAAGTTATCGTGTGGCGAAACGGCCGCAGTGGTAGCGCAGCTCATAGCTACAACCCTTTCATTCGCGATACAGGCCGGTAAAGAAGTATCGTGGTTCACAATATTCCCAGACAGCCTGTTTCAGGAGAGAGAGAGAGAGAGAGAGAGAGAGAGAGAGATAGAGAGAGAGAGAGAGAGAGAGAGAGAGAGAGAGAGAGAGAGAGAACCTTCCTATAATGCCTATGCCCTAGACAGGTATTTGTATCCCTATGGGAGGGCCATCTAGTAACTCGAGGTGGGGATTAGGTATGAGCGTAGGGGGTTGTGGGCCACTTTCACATTCAACATGAGACCTACGGAAAGAACAGTGGTCTCACTCCAAGAAGAGATTTGGGCAACATTCTCTCAACCTAGCTTGTTGTTGCCCAGGTAGAGTGTCCATCAAGCTAGGTTGAGAGAATGTTGCCCAAATCTCTTCTTGGAGTGAGTGTCCTCACTCCGACGGCCAGCAAATCTTCACTAGAGACCACTGTTCTTTCCGTAGGTCTCATGTTGAATGTGAAAGTGGCCCACAACCCCCTACGCTCATACCTAATCCCCACCTCGAGTTACTAGGTGGCCCTCCCATAGGGATACAAGTACCTGTCTAGGGCATAGGCATTATAGGAAGGTGCTCTCTCTCTCTCTCTCTCTCTCTCTCTCTCTCTCTCTCTCTCTCTCTCTCTCTCTCTCTCTCTCTCTCTCTCTCTCTCTCTCTCTCTCTCTCTCTCTCTCTCTCTGTGAAATGGGCTGGTTGGACACTTTCGTGTACTGTGATGATTCATTGGTTGTTTTATCGCGGTGCACGATGTTTTCGCGATTTGCGACTCCAGTTCCGCGAATGGCGAAAACATCGCGTGTGGCAATGTTTCCCCACTGCACGAAAAATGCCTTATTTGCATAGGACACGCCCCCTCATGCATTACCACTGCGATATTGGAAAATGAGGCCCTAAGTTGGAAAATCTATGGGTCGGATTTTCAAAGCCCTACACACTCCAGCAATGGATGTAAAGCCCTGGGATGCATCTAAGTCACAGGGCTTCGAAAAAGGTGATGGTGAGGGGTGGTCCAGAGGGCGGGCCGGGGCAGGGCCAGAGGCCTCTGGCAGAGCCGCCATTTGCCACTGTGTCAGAGGATTGCGTGCCGGCAGGCTGCCGGCGCATGCAAGAGGTAGTATAAAGGTCGGGGGGAGTTAGAATAGGGCTAAGGGGTGTGAAGGTTAGGGAAAGGGGTAGGAAGAATAGAGTAGGGGGAACAGGGGAAGGCCAAAGGCATCGTCACGGAAGATGCACTACTGTGCACCCCCTTGCGCGCGCCTACCTCCGATGTTTTAACATGCGCCTACCTGCGCGCGACTGTTATAAAATTGGGGTTCCATGTATGCAGGAGGGTTGTGCGTGCACATGTACAGTGTATACCCATGCACTTCTTTTAAAATATACCCCTATGTGCATAAGTGTCCTTTAATAGCAATTCATGTGTGTGTAAATTTTGGCCCCATCCCAAAACACCCCAGACTGCCTCCTTTTCCATGCGTATAAATCTCCATGAAAGCAAAAATATTTGCATATGTTTGATGTTTATTAAATAGTTTGTACTTGAAAAGATTATACTTATGTGCATATATGATCATTTTTATGCATATAAGAATTTGAAAATTCACCCCTTAGGGAGAGATTTTAAAAAGTATTTACATGCTTTAAATTGGGTTTAACACAGAATGCTGGGCTACATAGAGAGCGGAATAACCAGTAAGAAATAGGAGGTGATAATCCCCTTGTACAGGTCCTTGGTGAGGCCTCATCTGGAGTATTGTGTTCAGTTCTGGAGACCATAACTCAAAAGGGACAGAGACAGGATGGAGGGGATCCAGAGAAGGGTGTCAAATATGGTGAGGGGTCTCCATCAATTGACTTATGAGGAGACATTGAAGATCTTAAATATGTGGAAGAGAAGAGGTACAAGGGAGATATGATACAGACCTTTAGATACCTGAAATGTTTTAATGATGCACAATCGATAAACCTTTTCCATCTGAAAGAAAACAATAGAACTAGGGGGCATGTAATAAAATTCCAGGGAGGATGACTCCGAACCAATGTCAGGAAATATTTCCTCATGGAGAGGGTGGTGGATGCCTGGAATGTCCTTCCGGAGGAGGTGGTGATGACTAAATCAGTGAGAGATTTCAAAGTGGAATGGATCCCTAAAGTTTAGAGGATGGAAATGAAGAAAAGAGTGCATGGGGATAACTTGCTGGTGTGGCGGTTACTACCCTTAAACTAATAAGCCTTCATACTACTGATGCAACTCCACCATTCTCTCTGCTTCAATGGCAAGAGGTGGTGGGGAATTCGACTCAATCAGTAACCAACAAGGCCTCAGGCTTGATGGTCATGGAAGCTGATAAGTATGGAGGTGAATTGTATGGCACTGTAGATACTACCATAATCTTGCTGGGCAGACTGGATGGAACCATTTGGTCCTTTTCTGCCATCATATCTATGTTTCTACTGATATAAATGCACTTTACTATTGCAAGTGGGCTTTTGAAAATTGTTACAATAATGCCATTTAATTGTCCCTAGGTTATACATGTGGAAGTACACAAACGGCCCGATTTTAAATGGCCGGCACACGTAAAAAACTGGGCTCACCTGCTGCATGCATTTTAGAAGGGACCTGGCCAGGCACCAAACCCTCGTTACATGCAGAAGAGCCGGGCTGAAGAAAAGGGGCAGGGACGGGCAGGACTTGAGGCACCGGTACAGCAGCCATTTGCCACTGTGCTAGGGAAGCGGGCGCCAGTAGGGTGCCTGTGTGTGCAACTTGATACTGCTCCTTTGGAGGAGCAACATGTAAGATAAAAAAAACAAGGTTGATAGGATAGGGGGATAAGGGGAGAGGAGGAGAGGGGAAGGGAGGTTAGGAGGGTAGGGGGTAGGGAAGTTCCCTCTCTGTCCACTCCTTAATTGGAGCGGACTGGGAGGGAACTGAAGAAGGCCGCAATGCATTGCCGCGAGAAACTTGCAAAATTCTACCCCCCTTGCATGGACCACCCCAGATTTTATAACATGCACATGCCGGTGCCTGCATGTTATAAAATTGTGTATCCATGTGTGCGTGCCGGGTAGTACACGCACAGAGACGCAAGTGTGTATGTTTTTAAAATCTACTCCTTTATGCGAATTAATAGCTTTTGAAAATTGCTATGCTGTATGTTAAATTTACTGACATAATTACCTCCTTAAAAAGGTAATTTTCAAAGGAGTTATATGTGAAAATATAACAGAGTATCATAGCAATTTTCAAAAGCCATTTACACATGTAACGTGTGCTTAATAATTCAATGGAATTTACTATAGCAATTTTCAAAAGCTCACTTACAATAGTAAAGTGTGTTTACATGTGCTAAATCCAATTTTACATGTGTAAATTGTTTTGAAAATTATTCCCATAAAGGTGAATTTTAAAATCCCTACACATGCCAAAGCCAGGAGATATGTGCAAGTCTTGTGCTGGCATATACCGCAAGGATTTTAAGAAGCACCTGAGTATGCATGTATTTCCCAGTATGCGCACAAATAAAAAAGTTAAAAAAAGGGGCATGGTGTTGGCATGGTCTGGGCAGAGCATGGGCGGGGCATGGGCATTCCAGGAAGCTGACTTGAAATGCGCACGTATTTCATGCAGAAATGTGCACTGGAGCTCTCTACTGCGTAACTCTACTTCTGCTATGGATGGCTTGTAAGTCATAAAATAAAAAAAATAGAGCTATTTAGTTGGGTTTCAAGGGTCAGGGATAATTTCCCTTCAATTTCTCACGTAAAGATTGTCATTTTTTTAATAGCAAAAATTGGTTTTTGGTCAAAAGCACTAGAAGATGACAATATTATATATTATTTATTTATTATAATTTAGTTATTCCCCTAAGTTCCATGTAAACCGGCCTGATATGAATCCCTTCATGAAGACCGGTATAGAAATATGTTAAATAAATAAATAAATACATATATGACAATGTTTATTTATTATTTATTTATTTACTTATTTATTTATTTTACAGCTTTTCTATACCGACATTAAAGTACACATCATATCGGTTTACATAAAACAAAAGGTGGAATTCTTAATTTCAATTTCAAATTTCTTAATTTCAAATGTTTTCATAGAATGGGGCACCATACAAATAATCCTAGAAGGTACATCCTTTTCATTGGAAAGAAGATTATCTCTAGTAGCATATAGAGCCCTTTTATACCTTTTTTTATACACAATCTAGAGTATCCTCGAGCCAAAAATCTACTACTCAATTCCTCTGCCTGGATCTTAAAGTCCAAAGTAGAGCTACATAGATGTCTATAACAGAGAAATTGTCCTATGGGAATGTTATCTTTTAATCTCTTAGGGCCTTACTTTCCAATATCACATTGGTAATGCATTAGGGGGCATTACCAATGCAAATGAGGTGAGAGAGAGAGAGAGCGAGCAAGCGAGAGCACCTTACTATAGTGCCTATGCCCTACATAGGTATTTGAATCCCTATGGGAGGGCTACCTACTAACTCGGGGTGGGGATTAGGTATGAGCGTCGGGGGTTGGGGGCCACTTTCGCATTCCACATGAGACCTACGGACAGAACAGTGGTCTCTAGTGCAGATTTGCTGGCCGTCGGCGTGAGGACGCTCACTCCAAGAAGTGGTTTGGGCAACGTTCTCTCTACCTAGCTTGATGGACACTCTACCTGGGCAACAACATGCTAGGTGGAGAGAATGTTGGCCAAATCTCCTCTTGGAGTGAGCGTCCTCACTCCGACGGCCAGCAAATCTGCACTAGAGACCACTGTTCTGTCCATAGGTCTCATGTGGAATGCGAAAGTGGCCCCCAACCCCCGACGCTCATACCTAATCCCCACCCCGAGTTAGTAGGTAGCCCTCCCATAGGGATTCAAATACCTATGTAGGGCATAGGCACTATAGTAAGGTGCTCTCGCTTGCTCTCTCTCTCTCTCTCTCTAATCCTTTTCTGGCCCGTTGCGCAGTCCATAACGCGAAGTTGTAGTTATTAGCCGCGATAGCAGCTGTTTCGCCGCACACGATACACAGGTTCACGATTTGCGAATTTATCGCACGCGGTAAAGTGCTTGGAAAATGAGGCCCTTAGAATGAAAACTTCTATAATGGAGTAATGTATTTTTATCCATCTTTTTTCCATGATGAGGTTGATAGTGATCAATCTGTATATTTGTTACCACAACAAGACTTTCTTAGAGCAGCACCCGAGAGGGGGCAGGTCCAGTCGGACACCCAAGTTTCAGAAAGGCAGGAATGTGCCCATGAATTACAACCTACGCCAGTAGGATCTACTTTTGAAGATGGAAATATAAACATATTGGATTCTCAGTCAGCACCGATATGATATCCTGGATGAATGTCGGTATATAAAAATTTTAAATAAATAAATAAATAAATAAAATAATTTATCCTCTAAGAATTTGAGTCAACTAATGTTATCTTTATTGAATAAAGGTTTTTCTTATGTACCCACCTGCAAGTATGATTACTTGTCCACTCAAGTTGAACTTCATAAATTTTTCAGGTGTTTACATTTGAGGGAGTTTTTTTCTGAAAATTCTGTACAAATGCAGCCATCTAAATTGTATAAACCCTCTAAGTGGCTTCTCCCTAGTCCACCTAGTCTGCTATTACAGGTGTTTCAAACTTTGGTTTTGTTGGATTTGAAAGAGATTGAATGTCAGAAAAAATTCCTATCGTATAATCTAACAAAAGAGGAATGGTTGGCTTTGGGCCAGCTATGTGCGGACACATCCATTCGAATTGTTGCAGCAGACAAAGGGGGAGGGGTAGTGGTAATGAATGAAGTGGATTATCATCAGGAGGAGGTGTTGAGACAACTTAATGATGGGGTGTCATATAGACGATTAGAGGAGGATATGTCAGAAAGTTTAAATACTCGGATCAATGAAATTCTGGATAGTGCTGTGAAAAATAAAATAATTACTGAGAAAGAACATCAATACTTGACTGTTCCATATCCAATGATGGCATATTTCTATATTTTGCCTAAGGTTCATAAATCCCTGGTAAAACTGCCGGGAGACCTATTGTAGCCGGGATAGGCACTATACTAGAGCCCTTGGCAAAACTGATAGATTATCATCTCCAGTCTAATATGAACAAGATTAAATCTTATGTGAAGGACACTACAAATTTTATAACAAAATTATCTTCTCTTCCGCATGTAGGAGACAATTGGATTCTTGTGACAGCAGATATTTCATCATTATACACGAGTATTCCTTAGATAGAGGCATTACGTGTTATTGAATTAGAACTCAGGAAAAATGAGTTGTCTGATCAGAGGATTGAGTTCCTTATGGAAATTGCTGAAATTACTTTGACATCAAATATTTTCAGTTATGAGTCTAATCTATATTTACAGACTAAGGGGATCCCTATGGGGTCCCCTATGGCACCGAGTGTTGCTTGCCTGTATGTATCACATTTTGAACAACGCTATATATACTCTTCTAGCTTGTTCCATCATGTTGTGAGCTGGAAGAGATATATTGATGATTTGTTCTTTATTTGGCAGGGTCCAGTTCCAGAGTTGAATCAAATTTTGTGTATATTGAATAACAGTGATGTAAATTTGAAGTTCACTGTAACTATGGACACACAAAGAGTAACGTTTTTAGACACACACATGTCGTTCATCAGAAATGACTGGTGATGTCTGTATATAGAAAAAAGACGGATAAAAATACATTACTCCATTATAGAAGTTTTCATCCTAAGAGATTAAAAGATAACATTCCCATAGGACAATTTCTCCGTTATAGACATCTATGTAGTTCTACTTTGGACTTTGATAAGTGTGCTGGATATGGCTAAGTAATCTTTATTGGTTGATGTTTCAGATCATGTATTGAGTACCGGAATCTGAGATATATGGTTACATATGGTTATAGTGAATGTACTTCCCTGTTGAAAATTTCTTGTGGTTTGTTGAAAATTTCTTGTGGTCTGCTGAAATATGATACTGGATTAAGGTCAGTATCATTATATCCTTTTAATGTTGGTCTTTGTAATTCCTGAAGTGGTTAGGAGGTATATTTGGTCTAATGTTTTGGATTTTTCTGTTTATAGAATTATGTTTGGAGTTGGTGGTAGTATACCATCAAGTCGGGGATAAAACATTGAGTAGGTGGATGTGTTTGAATTGAGCCATTTACGGTGTAATTTCTGGGTATGTCGGTCTTTTTGAGGTGGGTAGTGAAGTTTATTCAGCGAAATATGTTGTGCATTTTAGTCACATACAGTACACAAATTTAATATTTTATGAAAATTATTATTTCAGAACTATAGGTTGATTGTGAGGAATTTATATGTGGTTCGCATTGGAATACAATTAGAAATTTCATCCTTATGTGAGATAAAGTCTATCCCTGAGGTAGCCTTCTAAAGAAAAAGGCGAAACAAAGATCTTTGTAGGAGTTATGAACCACCCTATTGTTCCTTTTACAGTGATTTTTGGAAAGTTATCATTATTTAACAATTATTTGGGTGGACTTTAAAAGCCCTGCTCGCGCACCAGCGCGCCTATTTTGCATAGGTGCGCGCAGAGCCCCGGGACGCGCATAGGTCCCGGGGTTTTTTTAAGGGGGCGGGTCGGGGGCGTGTTGGGGCGGGGCCAGATGACAAAGCGTTTCGGGGGCGGGACGCAGCATTTCGGGGGCGGGACCGGGGCGTGGTGCCGGCCCGGGGGTGTGGTCCAGGCCTCCGGACCAGCCCCCAGGTCGGAAGATGGCACGCCAGCAATCCGCTGGCACGCGTAGATTTACGTCTGCTTCTCGCAGGCGTAAATCTAGGGACCGAGGGACCGTAAATCTAGGGACCGAGGCCGCTCCGATTTCGGAGCGTCCTCGGAGGGAACGGAGGCAGGCTGCGCGTCTCGGCGCACGCAGGCTGCCCAAAATCCTCAGCCTTGCGCGCACCGATCCAGAATTTTATAAGATATGTGCGGCTATGCGCGTATCTTATAAAATCCTGCATACTTTTGATTGCGCTGCTGCGCGAACAAAAGTACGCGATCACGCTTTTTAAAAAAATCTACCCCATTATGAATTGAAATATTAATGTACATGTATTTAAATATTGGTAATTTATAACATATTTTGTTGCAAACATAATTGATTTTATTGTGATGAGAGTGTGTGTGAATGAATGTGTGAGTTAGAGAGATTTTAAAAGTTAGGTGGTTAGTAAATGTTGAGTTAAATAAATGTAAAAAAATACAGTGATTGTATTTCTTCTTTTTGTGTTTTGTGACATAATTGGTTAAAGAAGATTTGATAAAGTTTACCCATGTGTAGCTATACAATAGTGTGTAAATGTCATTTTAGGTGCATAAAATCAAATTCAAGCTCATTTAAAAGAAAAATGAAAAGGAATATATGTCCCGATAGAAGATATTTTAATTTATTTTCTTCAACTCCTCTAACACAAATTTTAAGAAATGCCTGAGTAAACACATAGGTCCTCATTTTCCAAAGCTATCGCGATAGCTAGCGAAAGTAGCGCAGGCCTGCGCTACTGAAATCAGGGCGAAGTCGGCCCTGGAAGAGGAGGAGTCGGGGCATCACTGGGGCCGACTCTGCGACAATGGCGCGCACAGCGAAAAGGTAAGTGCCTTTTCGCTGCCTATTTCGTGCCCAATAACTACACCTTCTATGGTGTAGTTATTGGGCGCGATACCGGCAGCGATCGCACCGTGGCGGTGCGATCGCTGCCGGCTAGCGCAGGACCGTCCCCCCGCCAGACCCCCTGCCCCCCCAGTAGCACAATTTTCTAAAGTATTGCAGGCCTGCGATACTTTAGAAAATGAGGCCCATAGGGGTGGATTTTAAAATGGTTACACACGTATATTACGTGTGTAACCCCGAAAACCCACTCCTTCATGCGCCAAGCCTGTTTTACATAGGCCCGATGAAGCGCACAAGCCCCGGGACATGCATATGTCCCGGGGCTTGAAAAAAGAGGCGAGGAGGTCCGGGGGCAGGGCGGGACAGAGGCCTCCGGCACAGTGGAGGCAGGAACAACTTTCTCAACAAAGGTCAGGGGGGGTTTAGATAGGGTTGGGGTGCGGGTTAGGTAGGGGAAGGGAAGGGAAGGTGGCGGGGGGTGGAAGGAAAGTTTCCTCCGAGGCCGCTCTGATTTTGGAGCGGCCTCGGAGGGAATGGGGAAAGCCATCGGGTTTCCCCTAGGGTTCGGCACGTGCAAGGTGCACAAGTGTTCACCCCCTTGCGTGCACCGACCCTGGATTTTATAACATGCGATCATGTTATTAAATCAGGCGTAGATTTGTGCGCGCGTGCACAAATCTATACCCGCGCATACCTAGTAAAATCTGGCCCATATTTCCTGGTATATGCACAAACCAAAGTTAAAAGAGAGGCAGGGAATGGTAGTGGTCTGGGTGGAACATGGGTGGGATATGGGCATTCTGGGAAGGTCACTTGAAATGTGCGCCTAAGTATTTATGAGCGCAAGCATGCGCTGTGGTCCAGTACTGCATAACTATTTCTGCTATGGATGGTGCGTAGGTTTTAAAATTAAAAAAACAGGGCTCGTCAGTGGGGTTTGAAGGATCAGCCCCAATAGGGTAAAAGGGAGCAAGGTTAATTAAGGGGGTTAGGGAGTCTTTACCTGGGTAAACTCTGAATAGACCGGAGAAACTGTTACTTGTATTGGTGCGTATCTAATAAAATCTCTACACAAATGTGTGCACATGTACGCATGTACAGTTATTTTTGTATCATACACACTGGGGCGGATTTTAAAAGCCCTGCTCGCGTAAATCCGGTTGGATTTACGCGAGCAGGGCCTTGCGCGCCGGCGCACCTATTTTCCATAGGCCGCCGGCGCGCGCAGAACCCTGGGACGCGTGTAGGTCCCGGGGTTTTTGGAAGGGGGCGTGTCGGGGGCGGGGCCGAACGGCGCAACATTTTGGGGGTGGGACGCGGGGTTTCGGGGGTGGGCCCGGGGGCGTGGTTTCGAGGCGGGCGTTCCGGGGCGTGGCCGCGCCCTCCGGAACCGCCCCCGGGTCGGGTCTCGGCGCGCCAGCAGGCTGCTGGCGCGTGTGGATTTACGTCTCCCTCCGGGAGGCGTAAATCCATGGATAAAGGTAGGGGGGGGTTAGATAGGGACGGGGGGGTGGGTTAGGTAGGGGAAGGGAGGGGATGTGAGGGGAGGGCGAAAGAGAGTTCCCTCCGAGGCCGCTCCGATTTCGGAGCGGCCTCGGAGGGAACGGACACAGGCTGCGCGGCTCGGCGCGCGCCGGCTGCCCAAAATCGGCAGCCATGCGCGCGCCGATCCAGGATTTTAGAGGATATGCGCGGCTATGCGCGTATCTTATAAAATCCAGCGTACTTTTGTTTGCGCCTGCTGCGCAAACAAAAGTACGCGATCGCGCTTTTTTTTTTAAATCTACCCCACTGCTTGTTAGAGGCATGCAATTCAATTACAGCATTCTCTTTTGTAGAGGAGAGTAATCTCAAGCTCTGCATTAAAGAAGAAAAACAGATAATCTCACGCAAATCAAACATTACTCTAGAAATGATAAGAAATGTATTTGGATACACATTGTCAGGTAGATTTTAAAAGGGTTATGCTCATAAGTTATTCGCATAACCCTTTCAAAACGCCCCTGCGTGCGCCGAGCCTATTTTGCATAGGCTCGGCGGCGCGCGCAAGCCCCGGGACACGTGTAAGTCCCGTAGCTTTGCTAGGGGGCATGTTGGGGGCGTGTCGGGGGGGGGGGGCGGTGCGACGTACGGGGCATTCCGGGGGGCATGTCGGGGCATGGTGCGGACCCAGGGGCATTTCAGCGGCATGGCTGAGGCCTCCGAAATTGCTCCCGGGCCGGGGAATCACGCGGTGGCGGCTGATCGGCGCGCGCGAGTTACGCCTGCTTGGAGCAGGCATAACTTTCATGATAAAGGTAGGGGGGTGTAGATGGGGCTGGGGGGGTGGGTTAGGTAGGGGAAGGGAGGGGAAGGAAGGGGAAGGTGGGGGGAGGCCGAAGGAAAGTTCCCTCCGAGGCCGCTTTGATTTCGGCGAGGCCTCGGGGGGAATGGGCAGCGCGTACAGGGCTCGGCATGCACAAGGTGCACAAATGTGCACCCCTTGCGTGCGCCGACCCCAGATTTTATAAGATACGTGCGGCTACGCGCGTATCTTATAAAATCCGGCGTACTTTTGTTTGCGCCTCGTGCGCGAACAAAAGTGCATGCGGGCGTACATTTATAAAATCTACCTGTTTGTTTTTTTCATTGCAATTCTATTATTACTGATAAAAATGTATATTTTATAGCAAATGAATTTGATAGTTCATATTTATAGACTTTCATGTAATTATTTTAATAAATCTTTTGTGAAGTCTTTGCCGATATTCTCATACAAATGCAAAGATATTATGCATTTTATTATTCATGGGTAACCAACTAGATTTTTGCTTGTCAGGCAATGGAAAGCTGTTAATATAGTCTCTAAAGTTCAAAGAACCCTACACTGTAAACCTCCACCAAATGCTAATACTTTCAACTTTTACAAATCAAAATAATGTCCAATTAAGTTCATTAAAACTAAGTGCCCCATGATAAAACAAAGTTATTAGCATCTCAATAGGTTAACTGTTTGAGTTCTTATCTCTGTGAATTCCCAAATTTCCAGCAATCAGGTCCCGAATGTGTTGGCCATCTTTATTAGCTGACTAATCAAAACCGATAAGTCTTTCAGAAAGAAGATACCGTCTATCACACGACTGCATACAGTAAGTAGTTTCACATTTCTCAAATTTGTATGTAGCACTTGTGAACTGCTTTTAATCTGTACAATTGAACTTTATTTAGGTGCATAACTCATGGATGAGGAATTCATTTTTAGAAGTAGAATTAAAAATAATTTGTTATGGACCAAATTAATTTCCTTGTCAGTAGAATAAGAAATGCAACATGTATATACTATATAATATCAAAACCTAATTAACATTATATATCAATTAAATAAGATACAATTTTAATTGTTTAAATTTTTGGTAATTATACATAATGTATGGACCTACAAGGCATAATTTCAATTGAATTTGTATTTGGAGATGCATCTAGAATAAAGCACATATCATAACCAGGCGATATGATTTTAATTGTTACTGTGATCAAAATCTAGAATCATAAATTCAAAATGTATTTGCTTTTAAAAAAACATGAAATAATTCACTCCTAAATAAGAAAAGTATATTCTGCAACAGAATTAATGGAAATGAATGAATAACTCAGATTGCAGACACTGATAGGAAAGACAATTAATAATTTTACAGAAGGAAAGGGTAGTTGTGTATCTTGAACTGAGTGTGTTGCAGGATCAGAGGGAAATCATGTCAAATGCATCTGATTACGTTTTTGGGTGACTACAGAGTTAGATCAATGTCATGAACTGGACATGGTTTGTTTTTATTTCAGCAAAACCTTTGATACTGTCATACATAAGAGGTTCATAAATAAACTGAGCAGTCTGGGTATGGGTCCATAGTGGTAGTCTAAAAACTGGTTGTATTTTCTGGCACTGTAGTTTTGGAGGAGAGTGAAGAGGAGGCAGAGTCTAGCCAGACAAAAGTTACACACCCAAGAGCAGCCAGGGGACAGAAGTGTCCAGCTAAACTTCGCGGTGACAAGGTAGCGCTGGCACTGTTAGCTTCTGATTCAGAAGAAGAATCTTCTTGGATGGGATTCTCATCAGAAATGGAAGATGTAATACCGGAGGAATCTTCGGTAGAATTGTCAGTTACTCCTGTTTTAGCCTCCACCTCCAGAATTCTGCGGCAGCGGAGACATTCCACTGATATCGAGGAGGAGGAAGAGCTGTCAGAAGGGAGACAGAGGGTGACTGTTGCCCCCGCTGGCATTGCTTCGCCGGGTGCAGTGGGTGCACCCGGCGAAGCAATGCCAGCGGGGGCAACAGTGCCACACCCAGTAGTACCTCAACTCCAGTGCCACCATCCACCCCCAGGGTGGGAAAGAAAGGAGGATCACAAAATAAATCTGCGATCTGGGCACATTTTAAAGTGACAGAAGACCGGCGTTATGCTCGGTGTAATTACTGTGCGAGGGATATTAGCAGAGGCAAGCTACTGGCACATCTATCAAATTTTGGCATGGAGCATCATATTAAGAGGCAACACCCAACAAGATTACTGCCATCTGGGGATGGTGGCATTTTCCGTCTGGGGACCCCTTCCCCTTCCAACCAGGGTGCAGTGGTAGGAAAGCAGCAGAGTCAGCCCACGCCCTCATACCCTTCTAGCAGTCAGGTGGCAGGCCAGCAACCCACTGACACGTGGCAGAAGCGACAATGCACCATGGAGGAAATGGGGTGGAGTGCGGTAACGCTATCCCGGGGTAGGAGACAGGCAGCCGCAAAGTTGTGACCAGGAGCATTGGGGAAATGATTGCCCTTGATGACCAGCCCCTGCAGTTAGTGGAGAATGTGGGTTTCAAACGTTTTTTGAAGGTCGTACTTCCAAATTACAAAGTCCCCTGCAGAACCACATTTAGTAGAAAGGTCATCCCCAGCCTGTACAAGCAGTGATTCAGTCGCTTGCAAGCACTGCTAGGTAAGGCAGACGGAAGAGTGCATTTCACCTGCGATATCTGGACCGCCATGAATGCTGCACACTCTTACCTCTCTCTGACAGCACACTGGTGGGACATGGCAGAGGCAGGGGCAGCCAGCAGCTCTATTACTGAACAAGCATCAGGGTGGAGGTGGGCTTTACTGCACACCCACCTGACGGACCATTCCCATACCGCTGCCAATATTCTAGCATGCATCAGAAAGATGCTGGCGAGCTGGCAGGTACACCAGTGAGACAGTAAAACGTGGGCAGGCTTCTTTGTCACAGACAATGGCGCAAACATGGTTAAGGCAATAAGCAATGGGCGGTTTAAGAACATCCGATGTTTTGCACACACTCTGCATCTGGTAGTGAAGTCAGGTCTGGGCTTGGAGTCCAAGGACAAGGAGACTGAATACCTGCGTAGGTTAATACACAAGTGCAGGAACATAGCAGCACACTTCCACAGAAGTGTCAGGGCGGGGCAGGTTCTCCGAGAAAAGCAGACTGATTTGGATATGCCTCAGAAGCGTCTCAGTCAAGATGTTGCCACCCGGTGGAATTCCACCTTTATGATGCTGGAGAGGTTACTGGAGCTGCAGACACCCCTTCATGAACTTTCTGGTAAAATAGACATAGGTGTGCAGAGTCCCCTAGGGCATCACGATTGGCTAGTCATGAGTCAGCTGGTAAAAATCCTGCAGCCCTTCAAGGATGTCACGGAGGAGCTGAGTTCCAGAAGTTCCACCTTGGCTGACATCATCCCTATAGTGAAATTCCTGGATGACCATTTGGAGGGCTTTAAACGGCAAGAGGGAATGACTGCTGAGGTGCTGCAGTGTGTGGACGTTTTGCAGCAGCAGGTGAAAGACAGATTAAGCCCTTTAACAGAGGATAGCACATACATGCTCGCCTCTGTCTGTGATCCCCGTGTGAAAGGTAAACTCGCCCTACAGACCAATTGTCTGTCATTTGTGAAGGAGCTGTTGTTAGCAAAGGTCCGTGAACAGGAGCACCATAGGCGGAGACAGATTAGGCTTGAAGCACAGGTGGAAACAGCAGGCACGTCACAGAGTTGTGATGCTGCTAGCCCTGGCAGGAGAAGGACTGTGTCAGTGACAGTTACTATTATTAGTGCCTCCTCCTCCACGTCAGAACGCCCAAGGCATGTTGGCCATAAAGATACATCAGTTGTGCAACGGGCGAGAGAGAAAGTAACTGGATTGAGTGACTCTCAGCCCTCCCAAGCACAGGAGGAGACAGCAGCAGAGCTGTCAGTGAAACGGTATCTCTCAGAGCCGATAGAGAACACGCAGACAGATCCGCTGGCATATTGGGCACACAAGTCCACTGTCTGGCCACACCTAGCCAAAGTGGCTGAAGGATATCTGTCATGTCCACCAACCAGTGTGCCCAGTGTACGTGTCTTTTCAATGACAGGGGATATCATGAGCCCTCACCGCTCAAGGCTGTCACCAGTCTTGATGGAAATGCTAGTGTTTTTGAAAGTTAACCTGCCATTGCTTGGCTTTCCCGATTTTCCTTGTGAATGGCAAGATGAATAAAAGCTATTGAAAGGTGCCTTGCAGCAGTTCCAATTGCCTCCTATGCTCAAGATAATGTAAGCACTGCAGCACATGTTCTTGACATGAATCGCTGTGCCTGACCGGCGTCTACTGTGCAGCCCTTGTGTTCCTACAAGTGTTATACCTCCATTGCTGTGCCCGCTCATCCATGCCTTGTGTTCCCACAGGTGTTTTAACTCAGTTGCTGTGCCTGCCTGTTCATCCAGGCCTTGTGTTCCTACTGGTGTTTTAACTCCATTGCTGTGCCTGCCTGGTCCTCCAGGCCTTGTGGCCCTAGCTGGGATTGACCTTTGTCCTCGAATGATGTGCCTGTTCCTCCAGGCCTTGTGTTCCCACAAGTGTTTTAACTCCGTTGCTGTGCCCGTTCCTCCAGGCCTTGTGTTCCTCAGGGGATAGGGAAATAATACATACAGTACCTGAGTGTAAGGAAGTATGAAGTGCTAGAAACTTGTTACAAAAAAGAATAAAAATCCATTAAAAAAAAAATTTACTATCCTAGTATCCGTGTCATCCATGTTCCTACTGGTGTTTAAACTCCATTGCTGTGCCTGCCTGTTCCTCCAGGCCTTGTGTCCCTAGCTGGGATTGACCTCTGTCCTCGAATGATGTGCCTGTTCCTCCAGGCCTTGTGGCCCTAGCTGGGATTGACCTCTGTCCTCGAATGATGTGCCTGGTCCTCCAGGCCTTTGGCCCTAGCTGGGATTGACCTCTGTCCTCGAATGATGTGCCTGTTCCTCCAGGCCTTGTGTTCCCACAAGTGTTTTAACTCCGTTGCTGTGCCTGTTCCTCCAGCCTTGTGTTCCCACAAGTGTTTTAACTCCGTTGCTGTGCCCGTTCCTCCAGGCTTTGTGTTCCTCAGGGGATAGGGAAATAATACATACAGTACGTGAGTGTAAGGAAGTATGAAGTGCTAGAAACTTGTTACAAAAAATAATAAAAATCCATTAAAAAAAAAATTTACTATCCTAGTATCCGTGTTCATCCATGTTCCTACTGGTGTTTAAACTCCATTGCTGTGCCTGCCTGTTCCTCCAGGCCTTGTGTCCCTAGCTGGGATTGACCTCTGTCCTCGAATGATGTGCCTGTTCCTCCAGGCCTTGTGGCCCTAGCTGGGATTGACTTCTGTCCTCGAATGATGTGCCTGGTCCTCCAGGCCTTGTGGCCCTAGCTGGGATTGACCTCTGTCCTCGAATGATGTGCCTGTTCCTCCAGGCCTTGTGTTCCCACAAGTGTTTTAACTCCGTTGCTGTGCCTGTTCCTCCAGGCTTTGTGTTCCTCAGGGGATAGGGAAATAATACATACAGTACCTGAGTGTAAGGAAGTATGAAGTGCTAGAAACTTGTTACAAAAAAGAATAAAAATCCATTAAAAAAAAAAAGTATTATCCTAGTATCCGTGTTCATTCATGTTCCTACTGGTGTTTAAACTCCATTGCTGTGCCTGCCTGTTCCTCCAGGCCTTGTGTCCTTAGCTGGGATTGACCTCTGTCCTCGAATGATGTGCCTGTTCCTCCAGGCCTTGTGGCCCTAGCTGGGATTGACCTCTGTCCTCGAATGATGTGCCTGGTCCTCCAGGCCTTGAGGCCCTAGCTGGGATTGACCTCTGTCCTCGAATGATGTGCCTGTTCCTCCAGGCCTTGTGGCCCTAGCTCGGATTGACCTCTGTCCTCGAATGATGTGCCTGTTCCTCCAGGCCTTGTGTTCCCACAAGCGTTTTAACTCCATTGCTGTGCCCGTTCCTCCAGGCCTTGTGTTCCTCAGGGGATAGGGAAATAATACATACAGTACCTGAGTGTAAGGAAGTATGAAGTGCTAGAAACTTGTTACAAAAAAGAATAAAAATCCATTAAAAAAAAAATTTACTATCCTAGTATCCGTGTTCATCCATGTTCCTACTGGTGTTTAAACTCCATTGCTGTACCTGCCTGTTCCTCCAGGCCTTGTCTCCCTAGCTGGGATTGACCTCTGTCCTCGAATGATGTGCCTGGTCCTCCAGGCCTTGTGCCCCTAGCTGGGATTGACCTCTGTCCTCGAATGATGTGCCTGTTCCTCCAGGCCTTGTGGCCCTAGCTGGGATTGACCTCTGTCCTCAAATGATGTGCCTGGTCCTCCAGGCCTTGTGGCCCTAGCTGGGATTGACCTCTGTCCTCAAATGATGTGCCTGGTCCTCCAGGCCTTGTGGCCCTAGCTGGGATTGACCTCTGTCCTCGAATGATGTGCCTGGTCCTCCAGGCCTTGTGTTCCCACAAGTGTTTTAACTCCGTTACTGTGCCCGTTCCTCCAGGCCTTGTGTTCCTCAGGGGATAGGGAAATAATACATACAGTACCTGAGTGTAAGGAAGTATGAAGTGCTAGAAACTTGTTACAAAAAAGAATAAAAATCCATTAAAAAAAAATTTACTATCCTAGTATCCGTGTTCATCCATGTTCCTACTGGTGTTTAAACTCCACTGCTGTGCCTGCCTGTTCCTCCAGGCCTTGTGTCCCTAGCTGGGATTGACCTCTGTCCTCAAATGATGTGCCTGTTCCTCCAGGCCTTGTGGCCCTAGCTGGGATTGACCTCTGTCCTCGAATGATGTGCCTGGTCCTCCAGGCCTTGTGGCCCTAGCTGGGATTGACCTCTGTCCTCGAATTATGTGCCTGTTCCTCCAGGCCTTGTGGCCCTAGCTGGGATTGACCTCTGTCCTCAAATGATGTGCCTGGTCCTCCAGGCCTTGTGTTCCCACAAGTGTTTTAACCTGTTATTTTAAACAGACTGAGCAATGTCCTTCAGAGTGGGTCCGTTCATTTTGTTATTTTAAACAGACTGAGCATTGTCCTTCAGAGTGGGTCCGTTCATTTTGTTATTTTAAACAGACTGAGCATTCTTCTTGAGTGGGTCTGTTAATTTTGTTATTTTAAACAGACTGAGCATTGTCCTTCAGAGTGGGTCCATTCATTTTGTTATTTTAAACAGACTGAGCATTGTCCTTCAGAGTGGGTCCGTTCATTTTGTTATTTTAAACAGACTGAGCATTCTTCTTGAGTGGGTCTGTTAATTTTCTTATTTTAAACAGACTTAGCATTGTCCTTGAGTGGGTCTGTTCATTTTGTTATTTTAAACAGACTGAGCATTGTCCTTCAGAGTGGGTCCGTTCATTTTGTTATTTTAAACAGACTGAGCATTCTTCTTGAAGGCCGAAGTGGAGAAGGGTTCCATGTGAACAGCAGTTCAACATGGGTCAGTCGGTCTTAAGAGATAGGCGAGAGCCAGTCGGAAGGGACGGGCGGAAGGGACGGGCGATGGCCTCCGTTGCCCGTTGCCCTTGGCCTACTACCCCTAACTAATCAAGCTAGATATTTCACTTGCATGCAGCTCCATCACTGCTCTCTACATTAATGGTGGGGGGTGGAAGGGGAATAGAACAAGGAGCTAAGAGTAACAGATAAGAATGAGAGAAAAAATGTGTGAGGCTTGCTGGGCAGACTGGATGGGCCATTCGGTCTTCTTCTGCCGTCATTTCTATGTTTCTATGTTTCTATGTTTCTATGAAAGGGAGTCGGGCTCAGATCCCCGAACCCGGAGTGGCAGAGATTCGGCGCTGGGCTCTTCCCTCTTCACTCACCGTTACTGAGGGAATCCTGGTTAGTTTATTTTCCTCCGCGGCTTGTGTCCCTAGGTGGGATTGACCTCTGTCGTGGAATGATGTGCCTGTTCCTCCAGGCCTTGTGTTCCCACAGGTGTTTTTTTTTATTATATTTGTAACTTTATTAACAAGAGATCAGATACATTGAGGTCACCCCCCACAATGAGGTTCCTCACCTCGTCCCATGCAACAAGATAAGATTGTTGACTTCGTTAAAGAATATGTCCCCTGGTCCTGATTGGGAGCATATAGAATTACAAAACTATATTCCGTTCCATCTATTGCTATCTGTCATAATAAATATCGACAGAGCGGGTCGGTAAGGCAAGAGCGGTATTCAAACAGCAGGCACTGGGCTATCAATATACATACCCCTGTGTACTTGGTAGAGGTTTTGCTAGGAGTAAAAACGCCGGTGGAAACGGCGAAGCTGCTGGCGGGGGGGGGGCTATAACACGCGCCGCCGGAGCGGAGGGCCACCTGCCCCCCCTGGGCCTTCCCAGCCAACCTGTAGCCGGTCGCTGCTCACCGCCGTGGAGGAAATGCGCCCTGCGGGGGCCGGGGCCGTCCGGGAGGCGTTCCCCGCCCCCCCGCCCCCCCCTCTAAAGGGGTGGGGGCGGGGGATCCGCCGAAACCCCGGTCCGACCGAACCCGCCGGGTTGAATCCTGCTGGCGGACTGCACGGACCCCACCCCACCCGTTTACCTCTTAACGGTTTAACACCCTCTTGAACTCGCTCTTCAAAGTTCTTTTGAACTTTCCCTTACGTTACTTATTTATTTTATTTATTTAAGGTTTTTTTATACCGTCATTCATGAAATCGTTCACATAATGTCGGTTTACAGAAAACAGGGGTGCAAAGAAAACAACCTAAAACATAAATACACGTGGTGAAGAGATGCAGTTACAATTAACAGGGGCTAATGAACTGGGAGTGTAAGAAATAAAGAGAGATAGAGGAGGTTAATTATATACATGTGTACAATATAAATATATACAGCAGTACAATATAAATATGGAGTCCAGTCCAATATATACAGCTTCCGAGCAGAGAATTTATTGATGGTGCGTGTTAGGTGGAGTTCGGGAAGGCTTGCCTGAAAAGCCATGTCTTGAGCCTTTTCCTAAAGCTTAGGAGGCAAGGTTCATTTCTGAGATCTGGGGGGATGGAGTTCCATAACGGTGGGCCTGCTGTGGAAAGGGCTCGATCTCTTAAGGTGCTGTGATTAGTGGTTTTGGTGGGTGAAACAAGGAGGCATCCTCTGTAGGCTTCCCTGGTCGGTCTTGTGCATTTGTATAAACGGAGAGGAATTTGTAGATCGATTATGGTGTGTTGGTGAATGATTTTGTATATCAAGGTGATGGATTTGTAAATGACTCTGAACTGAATTGCTAACCAGTGGTGGTCTTTTAGGACTGGGGAAATGTGGTCTCTTTTCCTAGTGTTTGTTAGTAGACAGGCTGCTGCGTTTTCAACCATTTGGAGTGGTTTTGTGTATGAGGAAGGGAGTCCAAGTAATGTAGAGTTGCAGTAGTAGAAAATGAGGGCTTGGAGGATGGTTCTGAAGTCTTTGGCGTGGAAGAGTGGTCTTATCCTTTTTAAAACTTGCAGTTTATAGAAGCAGTCTTTGGTGGTTTTATTGATGTGTGCTTTGAAGTTCAGTTAATTGTCGATTAGCACACCTAGATCCCTCACATGAGTAGTTTGTAGGTTGGTTGGGAGACAAGCTGTGAGATTGTTGTCAGGAGTTATGAGTAATACTTCAGTTTTAGAGGAATTTAGTACCAGATTTAGGCTGTTGAGGAGGCTTTTGATTTCTAGGTGACAGGAATCCCAGTATTCGTGGGTTTTTGAGTATGATTCCTTGATGGGGATCAGGATCTGGATGTCGTCTGCATAGAGAAAGTGTCTTAAATTTAGGTTGGTAAGGAGTCGGCAGAGTGGTAGTAGGTAAATATTAAAGAGTGTCGGGGATAAAGAGGAACCTTGTGGGACTCCGATGGCCGAGTCGTGGCGTGGTGATTCTTTGTTCTGGATTTTTAACTTATAACCTCTGATGTTTAGAAACGATTTGAACCTGGCGAGCGCCAATCCAGAGAATCCTATCGCTACTAGCTGTTTGATCGGTCTCATGCCGGTATTTAGCCTTACATGGAGCTTACCATCCGCTTTGGGCTGCATTCCCAAACAACCCGACTCCGAGAAGACCCGGTCCCGGCGCGCCGGGGGCCGCTACCGGCCTAACACCGTCCGCGGGCTGAGCCTCGATCAGAAGGACTTGGACCCCCGAGCGGCGCCGGGGAGGCGGTCTTCCGTAAAACATAAATATTAAAAAGGGTGGCTGATAATGTTGAACCCTGCGGAACACCTGTTCATCCGGGCCTTGTGTTCCCACAAGTGTTTTAACTCCGTTGCTGTGCCCGTTCCTCCAGGCCTTGTGTTCCTCTGGGGATAGGGAAATAATACATACAGTACCTAAGTGTAATCAAGTATGAAGTGCTATAAACTTTAAAAAAAAATATATAAATCCATTAAAAAATAAACATTTACTATCCGAGTATCCGTGTTCATCCATCTTCCTACTGGTGTTTTAACTCCATTGCTGTGCCTGCCTGTTCATCCAGACCTTGTGTTCCCACACGTATTATTATTTCTGAGAGATCTTCCAATTCCTTTGTCATCAGCTGAAGTGCATAAGTAGGGTAGCAAACTAGTAAATGAGGAGAATATTGGAGGGGCGAAGTTCCATATTCAAAGCTGAGTAGTTGTAGTTATCTAGTGAAAGTTTGAAGGATCAGGGAAGGCTTGTAAGAAGAGCCAAGTTTTGAGTTTGTTTTTAAATGTTGGTAGGCACGGTTCCATTCTGAGTTCTGCAGGAAGGTGGTTCCAGATGGCTGGACCTGCTATAGAAAAAGCTCGGTCTCTGGTAGAGATGAGTCGTGTGCCTTTAGATGGTGGGGCTTGTAGTGCTCCTTTGTAGGTTTCTCTCATTGGTCTGTTGGAAGTGTGGAGTTTGAGTGGGAATTCGAGGTCGAGATGGAGGAGGCTATGAATTGATTTGTGAATTAGAGTTAGAGCTTTGTGTAGAGCCCTGTGACTGACTGGTAACCAGTGGTAACCAGTGTAAATTATGGAGGATGGAGGATGGGTGTAATATGGTCTCTCTGGTTGGTGCTTGTCAAAATTCTCGCTGCGGCATTCTGTATCATCTGTAAGGGCTTGGTTGTTGAGTTGGGTAGGCCAATGAGGAGAGCGCTGCAGTAGTCAATTTTGCCAAATATTAGGGATTAGAGAACAGTCCTGAAGTCATGAAAATATAGGAGAGGTTTGAGACCTTTTAACACCTGAAGTCTGTAGAAGCACTCTTTAGTTGTGGTTTTGATCATATTCTTTAGGTGAAGACGGTTGTCTATAATTACTCCAAGGTCTCTCACATGAGTGTGGGTGAGAAGGTGTTTGTGATGGATCTGAGAAAGGAGGTTTTCTTGGTTGGAGGAAATGAAGAGGAGTTCTGTCTTAGAGGCATTGAGGACCAGGTTGAGCTGTTGTTCCAGAGTGCGATGGCTTTTTAATAGATTCTGTTATGGGAATAAGAATCTGAACATCGTCTGCATAGATGTAGTGAATGAGGTTAAGACTAGTTAACAGTTGGCAAAGGGGAAGGAGGAAACGCCGAGGGAAACGGCGAAGCTGCTGCCGGGGTGGGCTATAACACGCGCCGCTGGAGCGGCGGGCCACCTGCCACCCCCGGGCCTTCCTAGCCGACCCGTAGCCGGTTGCGGCGCACCGCCGCAGAGGAAATGCGCCCTGCGGGGGCCGGGGCCCTCCGGGAGGCGTTCCACGCCCCCCCACCCCCCGCGAAAGGGGTGGGGGTGGGGGATCCGCCGAAACCCCGGTCCGACCGAACCCTCCGGGTTGAATCCTGCGGGCGGACTGCACGGACCCCACCCATTTACCTCTTTACAATTTCACGCCCTCTTGAACTCGATCTTCAAAGTTGTTTTCAACTTTCCCTTGCGGTACTTATTTATTTTATTTATTTAAGATTTTTTTATACCGGCAAAGGGGAAGGAGGAAACGCCGGGGGAAACGGCGAAGCTGCTGCCGGGGGGGGGGCTATAACACGTGCCGCCGGAGTGGCAGGCCACCTGCCCCCCCCCTGGGCCTTCCCTGCCGACCCGTAGCCGGTCGCGGCATACCGCCGCAAAGGAAATGCGCCCTGCGGGGGCCGGGGCCCTCCAGGAGGCGTTCCCCGCCCCCCCCCCCTACCCCCCGCGAAAGGGGTGGGGGTGGGGGATCCGCCGAAACCCCGGTCCGACCAAACCCGCCGGGTTGAATCCTGCGGGCGGACTGCACGGACCCCACCCATTTACCTCTTTACAATTTCACGCCCTCTTGAACTCGCTCTTCAAAGTTGTTTTCAACTTTCCCTTGCGGTACTTACTTATTTATTTTATTTATTTAAGGTTTTTTTATACCGGCATTCATGAAATACGGCAAAAGCGGTATTAAACAGCAGGCGCTGGGCACGGCAATCGAGGTCAAACCCTTGTAGAGACGTCAAGCCTCGACAGACAAAGTAAAGAGTAAGAAATTGTTGAACTTGGAGGTGGACCCTTGTCCGGGGGAAACAGCGAAGCTGCTGCCGGGGGGGGGGGGGGACTATAACACGCGCCGGAGCCGGTATTTCCCTTAGATGGAGTTTACCACCCGCTTTGGCCTGCATTCCCAAACAACCAGACTCCGAGAAGACCCGGTCCCGGTGCGCCAGGGGCCGCTACCGGCCTAACACCGTCCGCGGGCTGAGCCTTGATCAGACGAACTTGGTCCCCAGAGCGGCGCCGGGGAGGTGATCTTCCGTACGCCACATTTCCCGCGCCCGCCGGACGGGCGGGGATTCGGCGCTGGGCTCTTCCCTCTTCACTCGCCGTTACTGAGGGAATCCTGGTTAGTTTATTTTCCTCCGCGGCTTGTGTCCCTATGTGGGATTGACCTCTGTCCTCGAATGATGTGCCTCTTCATCCAGGACTAGTGTTCCTACTGGTGTTTTAAGTCCATTGCTGTGCCTGCCTTTTCATCCAGACCTTGTGTTCCCACAAGTGTTTTAACTCAGTTGCTGCTGTGCCTGTTCATCCAGGCCTGGCCTTGTGTCCCTAGGTGGGATTGACCTCTGTACTCGAACGATGTGCCTGTTCATCCACACCTTGTGTTCCCACTAGTGTTTTAACTCCGTTGCTGTGCCCGTTCCTCCAGGCCTTGTGTTCCTCTGGGGATAGGGAAATACATACAGTACCTGAGTGTAATCAAGTATGAAGTGCTATAAACTTTTTTAAAAAAAAAATGTAAATCCATTAAAAAAGAAATTTACTATCCGAGTATCCATGTTCATCCATGTTCCTACTGGTGTTTTAAGTCCATTGCTGTGCCTGCCTGTTCATCCAGGCCTTGTGTTCCCACAGATGTTTTAACTTAGTGGCGGTGCCTGTTCATCCAGGCCTTGTGTTCCTCTGGGGATAGGGAAATACCTACAGTACCTACCTGAGTGTAATCAAGTATGAAGTGCTAGAAACGTTTTCGAATAAGAATATAAATACATTAAAAAAAAATTAATTACACTCCAAGTATCCGTGTTCATCCAGGCCTTGTGTTCCCACAGGTGTTTTAACTCAGTTGCTGTGCCAGTTCTTCCAGGCCTTGTGTTCCCACAGGTGATTTAACTCAGTTGCTGTGCCCATTCTTCCAGGCCTTGTGTTCCCACAGGTGTTTTAACTCAGTGGCAGTGCCTGTTCATCCAGGCCTTGTGTTCCAACTGGTGTTTTAACTCAGTGGCTGCGCCTGTTCATCCAGGCCTTGTGTTCCCACAAGTGTTTTAACCTGGTTGCTGTGCCTGTTCATGCAGGCCTTGTGTCCCTAGCTGGGATTGACCTCTGTCCTCGAATGATGTGCCTGTTCATCCAGGTCTTGTGTTCCCACACGTATTCTTATTTGTGAGAGATCCTAGGCTCCAATTCTTTTGTCATCAGCTGAAGTGCGTAAGTACAGTCGGAATTCACTAGACGCCAACGGAATTCACTAGACGCCAACGATATTCACTGGATGCCAATGTAAACACCGGGTACACACAACTGTAGGGGTGCACCCGTTCCAGGGAGCCCTTCCCTGAACAAGCATGAGGGTGGAGGTGGGCTTTACTGCACACCCACCTGACGGACCATGCCCATACCACTGCCAATATTCTAGCATGCATCAGAAAGATGCTGGCGAGCTACCAGTGTTTTAACCCAGTTCCTGTGCCTTTTCATGCAGGCCTTGTGTCCCTAGCTGGGATTGACCTCTGTCCTCGAATGATGTGCCTGTTCATCCAGGCCTTGTGTTCCTACTGGTGTTTTAACTCCATTGCTGTGCCTGCCTGTTCATCCAGACCTTGTGTTCCCACATGTATTCTTATTTCTGAGAGATCCTCCAATTCCTTTCTCATCAGCTGAAGTGCGTAAGTACCGTCTGAATTCACTAGACACCAACGGAATTCACTAGACGCCAACGATATTCACTGGACGCCAATGTAAACACCGGGTACAACCAACTCTAGGGGTGGACCCTTTCCAGGGAGTCCTTCCCTGCACAAAGGAAAGGGAACTCTCTCCTGGGCCAATTGATAAGAAAACCCCAATTCTGCAGCCAAAAATAGGCTGGAAATCCTTCCCCCATTGACTTTAATGGGCTACATATGGACAGATACCCAACTCATTGAATTCTGTTTATGTCCATATTGACCGCAAATGGGACCCCCTTTGGACATATTGACATATGGACATAAACATTTGCTCTGCACATCCCTACTACTTAACCAGATAATTCAGAACTTATCAATATAAGCAGCATACAACTAATATTCCCATGTGTTATTACTTCTAACATTAAAAATATTTGTGTGAGATTTTACCCACATAATTTACATGCATCTGTCTCCTGAAAGTTTGGACTTTATGTGTGTAAGTCAGGAGATTTTCTAACATGCACATGTCAATCAAACTACCAATATTACCAATTAGTCTACAAGTTTGTAGGGATGTTCAGAGGGACCACATACGTTACCTTCAGTATTCGTATTCGTGGTGAGGAAGATACGTTGCATTCGGCAAGGGGGGGGGGGGGGGGGGACGGGACCCGATCCGTTCATGCTTTCCATTCTTATTCGTTTCCCAGCTAAAATTTAATTAACTACAACCCCCCACCCTCCTGACCCCCCCAAGACTTGCCAAAAGTCCCCGGTTGTCCAGCGGGGGTCCTGGAGCCATCTCCTGCACTCAGGCTGTCGACTGCTGGTTTCAAAATGGTGCCGATAGCCTTTGCCCTTACTATGTCACAGGGGCTACCGGTGCCATTGGTTGGCCTCTGTGACATAGTAAGGGTAAAGGCTATCGGCGCCATTTTGAATACTGGCAGCCGATGACCCGAGTGCAGGAGATCGCTCTCGGACCCCCGCTGGACCAAGAGGGACTTTTCACAAGTCTTGTGGGGGTCAGGAGGGTCCCCCAAGACTTGCCAAAAGTCCCTGGTGGTCCAGCAGGGGTCCGGGAGTGATCTCCTGCCCTCGGGCCGCAGCTGCCAGTAATCAAAATGGTGCCGATAGCCTTTGCCCTTACTATGTCACAGGGGCTATCGGTGCTATTTTGAATAATGGCAGCCGATGGCCGGAGTGCAGGAGATCACTCCCGGATCCCCGCTGGACTACCAGGGACTTTTGGCAAGTCTTGTTTGGGGTCAGGAGGGTCCCCCAAGACTTTCCAAAAGTCCCTGGTCGTCCAGCGGGGGTCCGGGAGCGATCTCCTGCACTTAGGCCGTCGGCTGCCAGTAATCAAAATGGCGCCGATAGTCTTTGCCCTTACTACCCTTACCTCGATAGCCTTTGCCCTTTCTACCCCTTACTACCCCTTACTCGATAGCTTTTGCCCTTACTCGATAGCCTTTGCCCTTACTACCCCTTACGCGATAGCCTTTGCCCTTACTACCCCTCCTCACCCTCGCTTGCCAACTCCTATGCTCACTAATCGCAATGTATGTATTTACTGAACCCTGTACATAGCATTTTCTCTGTGTTACTGTTATTTATCCCCCTCTCCCAATTATGTTACCCCCAATTTTGAACCTAGCAACCATTTATTCAGTTTTCTGCTTGTTATTTTGACTGTTCTATGTTCTTTGTAAAGGCTATGCCTACCTATACCGTGATTTTAAGTTATCTGTAAACCGACACGATGTGCAAACGGTTGTCGGTATATAAAACATTTTAAATAAATAAATAAATACATAAATAAATACTATGTCACAGGGGCTATTGTCACCATTTTGAATACCAGCAGCCGATGGCGTGAGTGCAGTAGATGGCTCACGGACCCCCGTTGGACCACCAGGGAGCTTTGGCAAGACTTGGGGGGGTCAGGAGGGTGGGAGTTTTGTTTAAATTTGCACCTTTAGGCAGCCAAATAATTCGGTGAAGATTCATTGTATTCGTGGGAATCGTGATACGTTTCACTTCCCCACGAATACAATGAATATGGCCCTATACATTGTGGATTGCCAATACGTTGCAAATGAATGCACACCCCTACAGTTTGCCCAGTCCATTTGCAGGTCATCAAGACCCTACTGGCTCTTTTTTTTTATTTTTTATTTCACAAATTTTCAAAATTTACAATCAAGAATTCCTTGATAACAATTCTGGCCATTTTCATACATACACAAGGTTTCAAGATAGAAAATAAACATTTCATATGCCATCTCTAAGTCTCCAACAAATGGGAGAATTGAATAGAAATATTATAAAGGCATAACAATCCAAAAAGATCAACAGGAAATAACAGACAGCCTAACTAGGTTAGCCAATTTTCAATATTTTAGAGCTATTTGTTATATTACTAAGGGGTTGTTGTCTCCAAATTTTACTCACTTTGTTTATCTATTATAAATTTATTCAAATGGGATGGTTGAAAGAAACAATACTTAACCTTTTGATATACAATGCAACATTTACATGGAAATTTCAGTTTATATAAAGCACCCATTTGTAGTAATTTTGGCTTCAACATAAGAAATACTTTTCTCCAGACTGATACTTCACGCATATCCAGCATAGCTCTCTGCTTCAACGGCAGGGGAGAAAGTCTGATACTTAACACATTTCCAGCATAACTCTCTGCTTTAACGGCAGGGGGAATGAAGAAAAGTGGATCTATATACAGACAACAACCATCAAGGACTGAATTACTTAGTCTGGGTAAACAAATAAGCATGGGTATAGCTTGCTTATTGCAGCAGTTACTACCCCTAAGTAATTAGTAGAGATATGAATCGTGTGCCCGATCGTTTTAACGATTGGGTTCAGCTGTGGGGGGGAGGGAATCTGATCGTTAGAGATGTGAATTGGGATCAGTTCCAATTCCAATTCACATCACTAATTGTTTTAGTGAGGCCCGCGCCGATAAAAAAAAACCCCACCCGACCCTTTAAAATTACCCCCTTAGCCTCCCCTACTCTCTAGACCCCCCCAAAAAACTTTTTACACATACCTGGTGGTCCAGGGGGGTCACGGGGACTGATCTCCCGTTCCCAGGCCATCAGCTGCGCTAAAAAAAATGGCGCCGATGGCCCTTTGCCCTTACCATGTAACAGGGCAAAGGTAGCGCCGGCGACATTTTGAATATTGGCAATACGGCCCGAGTGCAGGAGATCGCTTCCGGACCCCCGCTGGACCCCCAGGGACCCCCAGGGACTTTTGGCCAGCTTGGGGGGGCCTCCTGACCCCCAAAAGACTTGCCAAAAGTCCAGCGGAGGTCCAGGAGTGACCTCCTGCACTCGGGCCGTATTGCCAGTATTCAAAATGGCGCTGGCGCAACCTTTGCCCTCACAATGTCACAGGGGCTGACTGTCGGCCTCTAGATCTAGATCTCCCGTTCTATGATTCCCTAGTGACATCTGGAAACATTCTTACAGCCATTTGACAAAATTTCTCCTTAATGTTCCTAAAAAACAATTTTTGAACCCATTCTTTATCTGAATTCAGTAAGAAAGAAATTACCATTGTTACTGGTTGAGCCTCTTCTAAACTAGTGGATTCAAGAATTTCAGTTACATTTAATGGCATAAGTGATTGATAAGGTTATTCTTTTTCAGATGTTATTTTCCATGAAGGTATATAATATACTTGAGTTAGAGGAGGTAGAGCTTGTTACGGAATTTTAAATTCAAAAGCAAATTTGTTCCATATTTCTTTTGCTGACAAATTTGACATTTTAGGAAAATTTACCAATCTTAGGGGGTCATTTATCAAAATGCACTAATGTGTTTTTGCATGCCTTAAGGGCTTATTGCATGTGAAAAGCCCCGTTAACGCATACAATAGGCCCTTAATGCATGCAAAAACAACTTTAATGCATGCGATAGCACCATATCACATGGTGTGATGCAAATTTGAAAAAGAAGAGGAGTTAGGGGCAGGGTTTGCTAGTCTGCAATGTGCTATTGCACAGACTTAATGCTGATTTTAACTACACCTTCTTCAGTAACATTAAGCTGTGCCATAGCTTGTGGTCCAGGGTGGTAAGGTTTTAGTGCATTTTGCGATGTCTCCTGAAAGTCCTGTTTTAGTAGATTTGAAGCTCCTGGAGTACCAGCCTAGTCATTGGGGGGAGGGAGAGAGATAGAGAGAGAGAGAGGGAGCGGGAGAAAGAGAGCACACCTAGCCATAGTGCCCTCTCCCTAGATAGGTATTTGTATCCCTATGGGAGGCCCACCTAATCACTCGATGTGAGGTTTAGGTATTAGTGTAGGGGGTTAGGGGCCATTTTGACATTCAATGTGAGATGAATGAACAGAACAGTGGTCTCTTGTGAAGATTTGATGATCTTCGGAGTGAGGAAACTCACTCCAAGATGATATTTGTGCAAGGTTCTCTCAACCTAGCTTGATGGACTCTACCTGGGTCCTACAAAATCATGCATCTTTAAAAATATACTTGGCATGAAACTATCTTTTCTTCCCAGCTAGGTTCTCGGATATCTTGGTGAATGATTTAATGCTCAGAGAAGGGGTAGACTAATGATTAAAATGATAAGCAAAGAACCAGGGATAGCAGGATTTAAATCCCACTTCTCCCACTGACATTTCTTCAAACCACTTCATCTCCAAGTGTCTCAGGCAGACACTGGTAAACTTTTAGAGGTAGGAACTTATTGATCTGAAATTCTAAGGGGCAGATTTTAAATACTTGCGCGAGCGCATACTTTTGTTCGCGCAGCAGCGTAGCCACACGTATCTTATAAAATCCGGGGTTGGCGCGCGCAAGGGGGTGCACATTTGTGCAACCTGCGCGCGCCGAGCCCTGCATGTTCCCTCCGAGGCCGCTCTGATTTCGGAGCGGCCTCGGAGGGAACTTTTCTTCGCCCTCCCCCGACCTTCCCCTACCTAACCCACCCCCCCGGCCCTATCTAACCCCCCCCCTACCTTTGTCAGCTGGCGGGCAGCCCCGCTCTGTCCTCTGGTCCCAGAGTCTGGTCCGGAGGCCTCGACCATGCCCCCGGGCTGGTGCCATGCCCCCGGGCCCGCCCCCGAAATGCCGCATCGTTTTGGGAACGCCCCTGGACACGCCACCTCCCTCCCCTTTTCGAAAGCCCCGGGACTTACGCGCGTCCCGGGGCTTTACGTGCGCTGGCGGCCTATGCAAAATAGGCGCGCGTAAATCCTTCTGGATTTACGCGTGCGGGCCTTTTAAAATCCACCCCTAATAATGCTGCTTCCTGCCTGTTATGATTTACTTAATTCTAACATCAAAATATATTAATTGAAGCCATTAAAAATGCTACAAAATAGTTTTTCTGGATTGGTGAAGACATAGAAAAAAAAACCAAAAAATTTATCGGGTGCAATAAAATATTTATTTTTTCTATACTCTCACAAATAAAATATTTCAGGCATCTCTGAGGTTATGAACTTTTTCCAAGAAAGATGCATGCAGTTCCAGCTTTAGAAAGTATTCTTCCTGTATTCCTAGGAGAGTCTTTAGAATCCAAGGTTGAACAGGTATTTTTAAAATGTTAAAGTCTCATAAATGTTGACTTCCTGCTGAAGGCTTTCTTCAGGGCCTCTTTTAACTCCTTGCTTCTCAAGCTGTATATCAGGGGGTTTAACAGTGGGAGAGTGACTATACACATTGCAATAGGCAGCTTGTTTGAATTCACAGAGTCCACTGTCTCAGGATGCATATACACTCCTATTATAGTCTCATATAACAGAAAGATGACTGAGAGGTGGGAGGAGCAGGTAGAGAAGGCCTTGCTTTTCCCTTCCTTAGAACGGATTTTCAGGATGGTGGAGATGATGAACACATAGGATGTCAGAGTTAAGAGAAATGGGGTGAAAGTTGTAAAGGCCCCCACCAGAAAAGTCATAATAGGAATGAAAGAGGTTTCTATGCAGGAAAGTTTCACCAGTGCTTCAGTTTCACAGAAGAAGTGATTGATTACATTGGAGTCACAGAAAGAAAACTGGGATATAACAATAGTGTGAGGCAATGCCTCTATTGAACCTGTTATCCATGAGGCTGCTGCCAGAAAAGCACAGACCCTCTTATTCATGATAATGGTGTAATGTAGGGGATTGCATATTGCAACATATCGATCATATGCCATGGAAGTGAGAAGGGTAAATTCTATTCCTAGAAACATCATGTAGCACTGCATCTGCAGGATGCATCCACTGAATGATATGTTACCATTGTTTGATAGGAGGATTGCCAGCAGTTTTGGCATGATGGTGGTCAAAGAGCAGATATCTAGGATAGACAAGTTGGTCAAGAAGAAATACATGGGAGTGTGCAGGTGTCGATCGGCACATACTATGCAGACAACGAGGAGGTTCCCCAGCACGGCCATCAGGTAGAGGAGTGAGAAGAGAGTGAAGAGAGGGAGCTGCAGCTCTGGGAATTCTGAGAATCCCAGAATCAGGAATTCTGTCACACTGGTCCGATTTCCTGTTTCTCTGGATTCAAGCTTCATGGATAACTAAAGAATCAAAAGAATAGGAAAAAATGAATCCAATTTAAGGAATTCAAAGTTCCAATAATGACATCACAGAATATTTCTAATATTTCTAAAAATGTTGAAGTAAAAAATCAATGGAACCAGGATGGGATTGGAAGAAGAAGAAATTTTGTTTTGTGTTTCGATTCATTTTTTTTTTTAAGTTTAATCATTTTTTATTAAATTTCCAAGCAGCGTTATGGCAGTACATTACACAAAACCAAATGTAAAACAATTGAAGCTTTTGATACGGTTCCGCACAGGAGACTGGTGAATAAAACGAGAAGCCTGGGAGTGAGTGCCGAGGTGGTGACCTGGATTGCAAATTGGTTGACGGACAGAAAACAATGTGTGATGGTAAATGGAGCCTTCTCTGAAGAGAGAGCGGTTTTAAGTGTTGTGCCGCAAGGATCGGTGTTGGGACTGGTCCTGTTCAATATCTTTGTGAGCGACATTGCGGACGGGATAGAAGGTAAGGTTTCTCTTTTTGCGGATGACACTAAGATCTGCAACAGAGTGGACACGCCGGAAGGAGTGGAGAGAATGAGACGGGATCTAAGGAAACTGGAAGAGTGGTCGAAGATATGGCAGCTGAGATTCAATGCCAAGAAGTGCAAAGTCATGCATATGGGGAGTGCAAATCCGAACGAACTGTACTCGATGGGGGGGGAAAGGCTGATGTGCATGGAGCAGGAGAGGGACCTTGGGGTGATAGTGTCTAATGATGTGAAGACAGCGAAACAATGCGACAAGGCGATAGCAAAAGCCAGAAGAATGCTGGGCTGCATAGAGAGAGGAATATCGAGTAAGAAAAGGGAAGTGATTATTCCCTTGTACAGGTCCTTGGTGAGGCCTCACCTGGAGTACTGTGTTCAGTTCTGGAGACCGTATCTACAAAAAGACAAAGACAAGATGGAAGCGGTACAGAGAAGGGCGACCAGGAAGGTGGAGGATCTTCATCGGATGACGTACGAGGAGAGATTGAAGAATCTAAATATGTACACCCTGGAGGAGAGGAGGAGCAGAGGTGATATGATACAGACTTTCAGATATTTGAAAGGTTTTAACGATCCAAAAACAACGACAAACCTCTTCCGTAGGAAAATAATCAGCAGAACCAGGGGTCACGATTTGAGGCTCCAGGGAGGAAAATTCAGAACCAATGTCAGGAAGTATTTCTTCACGGAGAGGGTGGTGGATGCCTGGAATGCCCTTCCGGAGGAAGTGGTGAAGACCAGAACTGTGAAAGACTTCAAAGGGGCGTGGGATAAACACTGCGGATCCATAAAGTCAAGAGGCCGCCAATGAAGAGTGGGTGACTCGCCAGAATGATGGCTATTGACACAATACCCTTATTAAATAAACATACACATGCTTACTGTGACTCCTACATCGCTCTAAGCTTCAACAGCAAGAGGTAATGGAAAAAAGGATTTGCACTCACAAAGAGGGGAGTAGCTGGCTTGTTACGGCGGTTACTACCCCAAACCAATTATGCCTGATACTTCACTTTCAATGCATATACAGCATAGCTCTCTGCTTCAAAAACAAAAAACTGATGCTTCACACATATCCTGCATAGCTTCAACAACAGGGGTGAAGAAAAAAAAAGGATTCGCAATCACAAAGCGAGGAGTAGCTGGCTTGTTACGGCGGTTACTACCCCAAACCAAATGTGCCTGATACTTCACTTTCAATGCATATCCAGCATAGCTCTCTGCTTCTACAGCAGGGGAGAAGAAAAAAAAAAAACCAACAAGGGCTGTACAACATAGTCTAGGTAAAACAAATAAGCATGGGTGTAGCTTGCTTATCGCGGCGGTTACTGCCCCTACTACCCCTAACTAATCAAGCTAGATATTTCACTTGCATGCAGCTCCATCACTGCTCTCTACATTAATGGTGGGGGTGGAAGGGGAATAGAACAAGGAGCTAAGAGTAACAGATAAGAATGAGAGAAAAAATGTGTGAGGCTTGCTGGGCAGACTGGATGGGCCATTCGGTCTTCTTCTGCCGTCATTTCTATGTTTCTATGTTTCTATACACAGTTACTATTACAACATCATAGAAGCGTGCATCCTTGTAGCTGAACCATAGCATAATATAGTTTAATAACTGCCATAGTCTGCTGAGATAAGAAAATAAAAGAAGAAAAAGAAAGAAAAGAAGAAAAGACAAGAAAAGAGAGAGGGAAAGCAGCAGAAGAGAAGAGGATATCCTGGAAGAAAAGAGATACTAACCATCAGAAACTGACAGATTGGAATAATTAACATACTACAGACCGAGAGAAAGGGTAATCTGCATTCACAAGCGAGGTACAGAGGAACTTCCCATAGAGTTTATGTAGTTGTCTAACGGTTTCCACACTTGGGACCATTTACCAAGTCTACCATATTTGAGAGCCATAGCCCGTTCATACTTAGAATATATACTGACAGTATTCCACCATAACGGTTCAGATAGCAGATCACTACGTTTCCAGTTTGACATAATAGTATGTTGGCCAATTAGAAGTAAAAAATCCAAAAGTTTACGATGTGGTAAGGATAATTTAAGTAAAGGGTGTGCTCCCCTGAGGACCTCAAGGGAATAAGAAATATGGATCTCTAATGCCAAGATGGACGAAATCCTTTCCCATATCCGTTTCCAAAAGGTTATGACATATGGACAATCATATAACATGTGCGATAATGCAGCGTGGGGGCGTGCACAGGACCAGCATTGATGAGAATCTAAAATGCCAGCTCTGTGAAGTTTCCAGGGGATCCAGTAAGCCCTGTGCAGGGCAAAAAAGGATGATTGTGTCAAACTGGAAGAAAGCGATATGCGGTTAGAAATTGACCAAATATACTTCCACATGATGGGGGTTATGGCCACACCAAGGTCTGAGGACCAATTCGATCATAGAGAATCCTTTGCTGGAAAAGAGAAACATATTATGGACTTATATAAACGAGACGCCAAATGTCCTTGGTCACCGTATTTTTGGTAAAAAGTCCACCAGTAGGATGGGCGATCAGACCAGTCGGAGCGTGAAATAATATCATGTAGAGCGGCACGAAGTTGACAGTAAGCAAAGTGTTGAGTACGTGGGGTTCCAAAGGTATCACATAAATGAGAAAAAGGTATCATTTTGCCATCACGGACCACAGCAGAAATTAACCAAATATCCCTCTGTTGCCATATGCGCCAATTAAGTGTTTTATTATCTATTGTGAGAAATGAGTTGCTCCATATAGGAGTATGACGAGATAGCTTCCATCCCACAGAGGCCGTCGGACGCAAACTATCAAGTTCCAGAAAGGCCCTGTGCAGGGACCTCAAAATATGATTAGCCATATGAGTCTTATGCAATGTCATACTAGGAAAGCAAAAAAGAGGGAAAGGAGCCAGAAGTTCCTGTTCAAGAAGTAACCAGCGAGGAGTGGGCCTCTCCGCTGCAGATTCAAAGTAATGAGAACCTTGTTGTAACATAAATGCTAAGTGATAAGAGTAGAAGTCCGGAAAGTTCACTCCACCTTGGTCCCTGACTCTCTTAAGTTTAACAAGAGCTATTCGGGGAGCTTTGTTATTCCATAAGAATTTCGACAATAGTCTGTCAACCCATTTATAGAAGTCAGATGAAAAAAAAACCGGCAGCATACTTAAAGTATATGTAATTTTAGGAGCTAATATCATCTTGATTGTATCTAATCTGCCCCACCATGTAAGGTGAAGGGGAAACCATCGTGACATAAGATCTTGAAGGGAACGTAATATAGTCAACTCGCTATGTGTTATCGTCTCCTGTGGGTCCATAAAAAAAAAGACTCCTAAATATTTAAGTTTCGAGGATTTTGTTTGCACAGGGAGATTCGTATAGTCCAAAGTGGAGGCCGAATAATTAAGCGGTAGTAAGTCCGTTTTATGCCAATTAACTTTGTATCCCGATAGGGACGAATAGGTGGAGATTAGGTCAAAAAGGTGAGGGAGTGAACTCTCCGGCTCTCGTAAAAATAACAATACATCATCGGCATACGCTGAGAGTTTAAATTCAACAGAGCCAACTGTTATACCTTGGATAACATTAGATTATCTAATAGCTAGGAGTAGAGGTTCCAAAGCCAGGTTGAAGAGTAATGGCGACAGGGGGCAACCCTGCCGCGTACCCCTGTGAAGGGAAAATGTGGGAGATATTTGCTGATTGAGGTAGAGGTATGCCTGTGGGGCGGTATACAAATATTTAATCCAATTAAAAAATATGGGACCTATACCATACCATTGCAAAGCAGCGAATAAAAAAGGCCACTCGACACGATCAAAGGCTTTCTCAGTGTCTAATGAGACCGCCACCGCAGGCGTAGGGGAGGAGAAAACTAATTGTTGTATATGAAAAAAAAGCCTAGTATTATTAGAGATCAGACGATCTTTAATGAAACCTGATTGGTCCGGGTCAACCAATAGGCCCATAAGCTTTGATAGCCTAGTAGCCAATATTTTTGTGAAGATTTTATAATCCGTATTTAATAGGGATATGGGACGGTAATTTGCTAAATTGGTATCATCTCTTCCCGGCTTTGGAAGCACCACTACACAGGCTTGAGAAAAGGATGTAGCAGAGGTCTCATTGAGGAGAAAGGTAGAGAAATAGTCAAATAGATGCGGAGTAAGAATTTTCTGAAATGACTGGTAAAAATCCGCAGTAAACCCATCTGGGCCAGGCACCTTCTTCGGGGCCAGTTAGTTAATTGCTGACTCAATCTCTGCCATGGTAAGAGGCAAATCCAATTGTTCCATTTGCAACTGAGTTAAAGTGGTGTGTCCAAGATTGGAAAAGAAGGCTTGAAACATATCAGCTGTCGGAGAAACTTCAGATTGATATAAACTGGCATAAAAGTCGCTGAAAGCTTGTAAGATATCAGAGTCCTGAGTTAGAGGAGTGTGAGACGGAGATAGGATCTTGGTAATACGTTTGGTTTTTGACTTCTTCTTTAGGTAAGAAGCTAATAAATGACCACATTTGTTATTACCAGCGTAATAAACACTGTGGATCCATAAAGTCAAGAGGCCGCCAATGAAGAGTAGGTGACTCGCCAGAATGATAGCTACTGCCTGGAGACAATACCCTTATTCAATAAAGATAAAGATAAACAACCAATAAGGGCTGTATAACATAATCTGGGTAAAAACAAATAAGCATGGGTGTAGCTTGCTTATTGCGGCGGTTACTACCCCTACTACCTCTAACTAATCAAGCTAGATATTTCACTTGGATGCAGCTCCATCACCGCTCTCTACATTAATGGTGGGGGTGGAAGGGAAATAGAACCAAGAGCTAAGAGAAACAGATAAGTATGAGAGTAAAAATGAGGGAAGCTTGCTGGGCAGACTGGATGGGCCATTTGGTCTTCTTCTGCCGTCATTTCTATGTTTCTATGTTTCTATAATACAGTGCCTTGGAATGAGAGATGTGTAATTGAACTTGAGAACTAAGCAAACGGTTATACTGGTACTGTGCCTGAATTAAAGCCGTAAGAGAAGTAGATGTTGAGAGTCGGATATGTTCCGATTCCAAAGAAGCCACTCGTTGCTGAAGGGAGAGCAATTCAGCCTTAAGCCGTTTGGCTCGCCTGATAGAGAAACTAATGATTCCTCCTCGAATCGTTGCTTTAGATGCCTCCCATATGGTAGCGGCAGAAACATCAGGAGTGGAATTAAGATGAAAATATTCCTTTATCTGCTGCTCCATTAGGGGTTTGAATTCCGGATCCTCCAGGAGAGCTGAATTGAAACGCCATTGTCTATGGACCAGTGTAGGGTAAGTTAAATCACAAGTTAAAGAGAGAGCCGCATGATCAGAGACGAGGATGGAATGAATTGTGACATCCATAATCCGAGACATGAGAGATTTATTTAGTAGAAAAAAGTCTATACGGGAGTACGAAGAGTGAGGTGGCGAGAAAAAAGTAAAGTCTCTTCCAGTACGATTAATCAAACGCCAGGGTTCCACAAGGCCATAGGTTGAAATAAGATGTTGTAGGGCCCTAGTTGCTTTAGAAGCAGAGGGCCGCACCTCCGATGTCCTATCTAATATGGGGTCCATAGGCTGGTTGAAATCGCCACCAATTATATATGGGACAGCAGCAATCTTTAACAGGTTGCCAAAAACATCCTGGAAAAATTTTGGGTCATCAGTATTAGGCGCGTATATGTTAAGAAGAATAAATTCCTCGTCTTGTACAGTGAGATGAATAAGGTTCCAGCGTCCGTCTGGATCTGATAGTTGCTCAGAAACCGAAGCTGCAAGCTTCTTATTTATAAGAATAGCTGTGCCCCTTTTTTTTTTGACAGCAGAACTGTAGTAGACTTGGCCTACCCACTGCTGCTTAAGTTTAATCAATTCTGATGCCGATAAATGTGTCTCTTGCAGCAGAGTGATGTCCGTTTTTAACGATTGCAGGTATGTGAGGATCTTTCGCCGCTTGATTGGGTGTGAGAAACCGTTGACATTTAAAGAGACGAGTTTGAATGAGGAGATTTTGGACGCCATTATAGATGAGAAAATTTAGGAAGTCCATTAGTGTCCGCACTACATTCCTCTCGGGTGGAGATAACAGGCATCTTGTAAGAAAAAGAGAGTGGTATCCTCTTGAAGAAAAAAGACATATAAAAGAAGAAAAAAAATAGAAGGAAAAACAAAACAGAGCAACATCCCATTTCTACTGTATAAAGGGACCTCAAAACAATGCAATAGGGGACAGTGTTAATGCACACTGTCTCTTGGAAAAATAAAGTGAGCCTCAAGGCAGGTCAAAAAGCAGCCCACATCCCTCGCTCCCTTGTGAACATGAAGCACTTACGTCACCATGTGCCTAAGCGGGTATCCATGTGAAAGAAAAATAGGGGCAAGAAAAAGTAGGAGACAGAACAAGGTTCAGACAATTCCCAGTGAGTGAGAACGTTCGAGCAGTCTGAGTAGTGACCCACTGGTCGGTCACACCGACATGCCGGCCACCTAAATGAAAACAGCAGGCCGTATCAAACCGCTCAGGTTACCATAGATGACGCTGCATCACAAGAGGTTAGAAAAACATCCAACTCCTGAGGATCCTGAAAGATCTTGGTGCGATTATTATGGGTGACCCTCATTTGGGCCGGATAGAGAAGTCCATATCTCGCTCCCACCGCTTGTAAGCGCGGCCGCATGCCCAATAAGAGTTTGCGTCTAGCCGCAGTAGTTTTGGCAAGGTCCGGAATAAACAGAATAGTGGATCCTTGCTAGGTTATAGGAGCGGCAGTCCGAGCCGCATGGAAGATTTGGAGGACCTGGGGGTATCTCAAAACTTTGAAAATGATCGGCCTAGGATATTTAGAGTTTTTGAGAGGCCTAGAAGGGATACGATGAGCGCGTTCCAATTCCAAGGGGGGTTCGAAAGTTATTTGTAAGCACGCGGGTATTAATGTCCCCAAAAAAGCAAGGAGATCATTACCTTTCTGACCCTCTGGGATCCCCAGGATCCGTATGTTGTTGCGGCAGTTTCTATTGGAAAGATCTTCAACATCACTCTTAAGCTGCGCCATTTCTTTTGCAAGGCCGGGGAGTGACGCAGTGGTGAGAAGTAGAGAAGATACCTGCGCTTCTGTATCATCTAGCCGTGTCTGAAAACCATCCATGCAGGTTGACAAGGTTTGTAAGTCAGAGCGCACCGCTGTAGTGGTTTCTATATTTAGTTGAAGCATGTCCTTTAGTTGTTTTAGCTCCGCTAGTACCAGATCCGCCGACGCCATATTTTTTGCAGCATTTACCTTATCTGGTGTCGGAGGATCCTGTTTCTGGCGTTTTGTGCCGGCAGCGGAAGCAAAAGCTGCTTCAATTTTCCCCGATTTAGCTATAGCCATGGTTAACACTAGACAAAACCCTATTTCACCAAAAAAGTAATGGGTTGGTTCGTCCAAAATAAGAATAAGGGAGCGAGGGTGCTCGGAGCTTTAGCAGTGGGCGGCCATCTTGTGCGCTGCGCGAGAGCGCCCCTGTTTCGATTCATTTTGAGGAGGTTTGATGTCCCATGAATTTTATTTCGTCTAATGTCTATTTCATTTATTTAGTTTAAAAAAAAAGAAATAAACATTAAAACAATAAAAAATATAAAAGAAAAAGAAATGGGCCCTCCCAAGGCCATTCATGCACCTCACCCATCTGTCTACCCAAAAAACTGTTGGGGCCAGGAACCATCTTGTTCCCATTTACCTGGTCCAGGGGAATCTGATACCGAGATCTAGGCCAAGGCTGAAGCCTGGGCATTGCAAAGGGCCTTGGCCAAGCTCATGGCAACACACAGAAGCCTAGGCCTATGCAAGACTGAAGCTTCAGCCTGGACCTAGGCCCAGACCAAAGCCGAGGCTTTGCACAGGCCTAAGTGGCAGTAGGTTGCTGGGACTTCAGCCTAGGCCCTAAGCAAGACCCAGGCTTCAAGACCTGGGCACAATGCCTGGGCCATGGTGTAGGCCATGGCCCAGGCCTAGTCCTGGTCCTGACATCAGGACCTGGTCTAGAAATCCTGACATCAGGACCTGGTTTAGAAATCAAATCCTGATGCCGGGACCTCACCCAGGACCCAGGCCCCACAACAGGAACTGACCCAAAGACAGGATTCTGATTCCTGGGCCTTGGCATAGGCCAGGAACAGGGCCCAGGCTTTATGCAATGGCCCTGTCTGGAGATTGCATCCCCATTGATGGTGCCTTGGCCTGAACACAGGCCCAATGACATGGCCCAGTCTGGAGACCAGGTTCAATGTCGGAGCCTTGGCCTGGACCCAAGCCTAATTCCTATATGTGACGCGGAGGCTGGGTCCCGACACCTATGCACCATGGCCCGGTCTGGAGACTGGGCTCTTAAGAACCTAAGAAATTGCCATGATGGATCAGACCAAGGGTACATCAAGCCCAGCATCCTGTTTCCAACAGAGGCCAAACCAGGCCACAAGAACCTGCAAATACACCAACACCAAGAAGATGCCATGCTAATGATGCAATTAATAGCTGTGGCTAATGGCTATTCCCTAAGTAAATTTGATTAATAGCAGTTAATGGACTTCTCCTCCAAGAACTTATCCAAACCCTTTTTGAACCCAGCTACACTAACTGCACTAACCACATCCTCTGGCAACAAATTCCAGAGCTTAATTGTGAATTGAGTAAAAAAGAACTTTCTCTGATTAGTCTTAAATGTGCTACTTGCTAACTTCATGGAATGCCCCCTAGTCCTTCTATTATTCGAAAGTGTAAATTGCACCAGGTTCTCTGCCTAGCTCCAGGCAAGATGCCTATGTCCAGGCCAAGACTTTGATATCAGGACCTGGCTTTGGCCCTAGTTCTAGGTCTGATTTTTTTCAGAATAAAACATGAAAATCACCAGATTTTCAGTCATTTTACTATGAGAATGAAATGAAATGAAATAGGAAATGTTGTCTCATTTCCTATTTCTTTTCTCCCGAATGCATATCCCTAATTCCTACTGTTATGCCTTTGTGGCTAGCTGGATGATATCAGTGTTTTTTAGACATCACTGTTTTCTCTGTTTCTCAAAGTCCTGCAGGATGATAAAATTAAACAGTGAGTCACTTACAGAGAGTTACATGGACCCAAAGTCCTGCAGAATGATACAATTAAACAGTGAGTCACTTACAGAGAGTTACATGGACCCAAAGTCCTGCAGGATGATAAAATGAAACAGTGAGTCTCTTACAGAGAGTTACATGGACCCAAAGTCCTGCAGGATGATAAAATGAAACAGTGAGTCTCTTACAGAGAGTTACATGGACCCAAAGTCCTGCAGGATGATAAAATTAAACAGTGAGTCTCTTACAGAGAGTTACATGGACCCAAAGTCCTGCAGGATGATAAAATTAAACAATGAGTCCCTTACAGAGAGTTACATGGACCCAAAGTCCTGCAGGATGATAAAATTAAACAGTGAGTCTCTTACAGAGAGTTTCATGGACCCAAAGTCCTGCAGGATGATAAAATGAAACAATGAGTCCCTTACAGAGAGTTACATGGACCCAAAGTCCTGCAGGATGATAACATGAAACAATGAGTCCCTTACAGAGAGTTACATGGACCCAAAGTCCTGCAGGATGATAAAATTAAACAATGAGTCATGTACAGAGAGTTACATGGACCCAAAGTCCTGCAGGATGATAAAATTAAACAATGAGTCCCTTACAGAGAGTTACATGCACCCAAAGTCCTGCAGGATGATAAAATTAAACAATGAGTCCCTTACAGAGAGTTACATGGACCCAAAGTCCTGCAGGATGATAAAATTAAATAATGAGTCACTTACAGAGAGTTACATGGACCCAAAGTCCTGCAGGATGATAAAATTAAACAGTGAGTCCCTTACAGAGAGTTACATGGACTCAAAGTCCTGCAGGATGATAAAATTAAACAATGAGTCACTTACAGAGAGTTACATGGACCCAAAGTCCTGCAGGATGATAAAATTAAACAGTGAGTCTCTTACAGAGAGTTACATGGACCCAAAGTCCTGCAGGATGATAAAATTAAACAGTGAGTCACTTACAGAGAGTTACATGGACCCAAAGTCCTGCAGGATGATAAAATTAAATAATGAGTCACTTACAGAGAGTTACATGGACCCAAACTCCTGCAGGATGATAAAATTAAACAGTGAGTCTTTTACAGAGAGTTACATGGACTCAAAGTCCTGCAGGATGATAAAATGAAACAATGAGTCCCTTACAGAGAGTTACATGGACCCAAAGTCCTGCAGGATGATAAAATTAAACAGTGAGTCTCTTACAGAGAGTTACATGGACCCAAAGTCCTGCAGGATGATAAAATGAAACAATGAGTCCCTTACAGAGAGTTACATGGACCCAAAGTCCTGCAGGATGATAACATGAAACAATGAGTCCCTTACAGAGAGTTACATGGACCCAAAGTCCTGCAGGATGATAAAATTAAACAATGAGTCCCTTACAGAGAGTTACATGCACCCAAAGTCCTGCAGGATGATAAAATTAAACAATGAGTCCCTTACAGAGAGTTACATGGACCCAAAGTCCTGCAGGATGATAAAATTAAATAATGAGTCACTTACAGAGAGTTACATGGACCCAAAGTCCTGCAGGATGATAAAATTAAACAGTGAGTCACTTACAGAGAGTTACATGGACCCAAAGTCCTGCAGGATGATAAAATTAAACAGTGAGTCCCTTACAGAGAGTTACATGGACTCAAAGTCCTGCAGGATGATAAAATTAAACAATGAGTCACTTACAGAGAGTTACATGGACCCAAAGTCCTGCAGGATGATAAAATTAAACAGTGAGTCACTTACAGAGAGTTACATGGACCCAAAGTCCTGCAGGATGATAAAATTAAACAGTGAGTCCCTTACAGAGAGTTACATGGACTCAAAGTCCTGCAGGATGATAAAATTAAACAATGAGTCACTTACAGAGAGTTACATGGACACAAAGTCCTGCAGGATGATAAAATTAAATAATGAGTCACTTACAGAGTTACATGGACCCAAAGTCCTGCAGGATGATAACATTATACAGTGAGTCACTTACAGAGAGTTACATGGACTCAAAGTCCTGCAGGATGATAAAATTAAACAGTGAGTCACTTACAGAGAGTTACATGGACCCAAAGTCCTGCAGGATGATAAAATTGTACAGTGAGTCACTTACAGAGAGTTACATGGACCCAAAGTCCTGCAGGATGATAAAATTAAACAGTGAGTCCTTTACAGAGAGTTACATGGACCCAAGGTCCTGCAGGATGATAAAATTAAACAGTGAGTCACTTACAGAGAGTTACATGGACCCAAAGTCCTGCAGGATGATAAAATTAAACAATGAGTCACTTACAGAGAGTTACATGGACCCAAAGTCCTGCAGGATGATAAAATTAAACAGTGAGTCTCTTACAGAGAGTTACATGGACCCAAAGACCTGCAGGATGATAAAATTAAACAATGAGTCACTTACAGAGAGTTACATGGACCCAAAGTCCTGCAGGATGATAAAATTAAACAGTGAGTCCCTTACAGAGAGTTACATGGAACCAAAGTCCTGCAGGATGATAAAATTAAACAAACAATGATTTGGCTAGGGAAAGAACTGTATTTATGTTCTCTAGCAACCGTCATACATGGCCACAGTCAGCTAAGTGCTTATATGTGCAAGCTCGTATGGCTACTGGGCTTGAATAATCATAGGTTGCAGAGAAAGTTTTAGAAGTGCTGACACTGTGTGCGAACCAACTACTGTGTGAGCACTTATCTGTTTCCACATGTGGCAACTTAATGCGTATAATCCTGAAGGGCTGCTCCTGCGGTGTTTCGGAGTATTGGACTCCTTCCTCAGGGATCCTCCAGGTGGAATTATACTTATAATTCTGTGTGGAAACAAAAACAGTTCTTAATTATGCCTACGAGGCTAAGAGTGACAATGAAACATTATCAGGCTGGTGAGAAAAACTTACGGAGCCTTTTGGTTGCAGTCATTATGTGCGCTCGTGGAAAATCACTAAAAAATGCAAAAAGTGATGAGTGTCCAGAAATCATTCTAATATTGTGCCGTACAATGAACAAAGGCACTGTGACTACGAGAGACATCACTAGAACCGCAAAAAAAAGAAAAAAAAGAAAAAAAAGGGGGGAAAATGTCCTAAGTTGTTATAATGTATGCCCAAACTAGGCTAACGGCAAATATCGCTAAAGATGCAGGGTGCGGGGAATGGACGTCCCGAGTTATATTATAGCGCTGTCAACACTGGGCTGAGGGGCAGGAAGGGCAGGAAGGACGCCTTTGAAAGAAAGTTATACTAAGATATACTAAAGATACCTCATAGGAAGAAGTACTTACGTGCACTAAAGTAGTGCAGCCTCACGGCGACTGTACTGCAAACTGACAGGCAAGGCGCTGTGAAAAAACGCCGGTTTTAAAGTGGCAAAGTTCATGGATCTCTTTCTTCGTTCCTCTGTGACAAAAGCTGACTCATATATTCAAGACACTTCTCATATGCTCAACAAGCTCTCCACAGTTACAGATACATCTAGCTCATATTTTTTGGTCAGCCTTGACATCGAGGCGTTGTATACAAATATTCCTCAACCAGATGCTCTTCAATTGGTGCAAAAGGTTGTTGAAAGCAGAATGAGACCACATCGCATTCCATCTGATTTTTTAGTGGCTCTCACAGAGATCATACTATTTAATAATTACTTCTCTTATGAACAAAAATTTTATTTGCAAACCCATGGGGTCGCAATGGGCTCACCCATAGCCCCTGACGTCGCCAACCTCTATGTCACAAAATTTGAAGAAGAACATGTTTACCATTCGCCTCATTTCCAATTCGTCTCTTTGTGGTCTCGCTACATTGATGACATATTTTTCATTTGGACGCAGTCAGAACCACTATTGATTCAGTTTCATCAATGGCTCAATCAGGCTGATCCACATCTTAAATTTAGTTTAACGTATCATCAAGATCAACTCTCTTTTTTAGACATCCAAATCAGCAAACATCAGTCAGGATTCACCACTACGCTCTTCAGAAAACCCACGGATCGCAACAACTATCTCCGTTTTGAAAGTCATCATCCCAAGACATTCAAGGAAGGATTACCCGTCGGCCAATTTTTTCGGCTGCGGAGACTCTGTTCAGACAATAGCGATTTTCACACACAAGCCCATCACCTCTCCAATAGATTCTCAGAAAGAGGTTATCCTTCTTCTGTTATTCGTAAAGCATACAAGAGAGCCACTTTTTCAGATAGAACCCAATTGCTTCAGTATAAACAACGGAATGAGACACCAAGTCTAATTTGCGTTCTCCGACACACAGAGCTCACATCCTACATTAAGCAGGCCATAATTACCAACTGGCACGTTCTTAGCCTGCACCCGGTTTTTCATGAACCTCCAATGTTTGCTTATTCCCGTGGCACCAACATCAAGCAAAGAGTGGTTAGAGCTGCGTCTCAACCCAGTTCCACGTCTCCACCCGGTGAATTTACAAAATGTGGGAGATGTTCCTTATGTTCCACAGCCATTGTCGGATCACATTGGATAGATCCTCAAACAGGTCATCGCATTACTCATAAATATGCAATGAATTGCAATACAGATTTCGTCATTTATGCACTCCTATGTCCCTGCAATAAAATATACGTTGGGCGCACGAGGCGCAAGATTCGGATTCGTCTCATAGAACACCGCAGCAGAATCAACAATAAAGACATTAAAGCTCCGGTTGTTTCTCATTGCCTATCACATGCCCATACGTTTGAAGATTTAAAGTGGCTCATTTTGGAACACGTTCCCGCACATTGGAGAGGTGGGGACAGAGTTTCACAATTAAATTACAAAGAAAACCGTTGGATTTTTCGTCTCCGTTCCACAGAACCGCGAGGTCTCAATGAAAAAGTAGAATGGTTCTCCCTGATCTGATTTGATTAACATGGTTCCGTTTCTCAGTTACCTTTTTTCCTTTTATGTTTCCCCTGTAGATATACTTCACACACTGTTAGTGTGGGATTCATTCATCCACACATAGTTTTTCCAGATAATTATAGTTTAAATTTGTATCTGTCACTTTTTTGAGTTTCTCATTCATATGCTATTGCCCATATTCAGGGAGTCCATTCTCATACAGTATTTCCCCTCCTTTTACGCCTCTTCTAAAATGGCCGCTCTTTCCACGTCATTATCCTTATATGGTGAGTTTATTAATACACAGTATTCCCCCATTGCAATCCTTTTTCAAAATGGCCTCCCTTTTGACGTCATTGCCCTTATATGGAGTCCAAGGCCCTCCCCTGTAATCGGCTCACCCACGTCATTTCCGTTTACTGTCACTTCAACACGGAGGATTTTCCTTTAAAACCGGCGTTTTTTCACAGCGCCTTGCCTGTCAGTTTGCAGTACAGTCGCCGTGAGGCTGCACTACTTTAGTGCACGTAAGTACTTCTTCCTATGAGGTATCTTTAGTATATCTTAGTATAACTTTCTTTCAAAGGCGTCCTTCCTGCCCTTCCTGCCCCTCAGCCCAGTGTTGACAGCGCTATAATATAACTCGGGACGTCCATTCCCCGCACCCTGCATCTTTAGCGATATTTGCCGTTAGCCTAGTTTGGGCATACATTATAACAACTTAGGACATTTTCCCCCCTTTTTTTTCTTTTTTTTCTTTTTTTCTTTTTTTTGCGGTTCTAGTGATGTCTCTCGTAGTCACAGTGCCTTTGTTCATTGTACGGCACAATATTAGAATGATTTCTGGACACTCATCACTTTTTGCATTTTTTAGTGATTTTCCACGAGCGCACATAATGACTGCAACCAAAAGGCTCCGTAAGTTTTTCTCACCAGCCTGATAATGTTTCATTGTCACTCTTAGCCTCGTAGGCATAATTAAGAACTGTTTTTGTTTCCACACAGAATTATAAGTATAATTCCACCTGGAGGATCCCTGAGGAAGGAGTCCAATACTCCGAAACACCGCAGGGAGCAGCCCTTCAGGATTATACGCATTAAGTTGCCACATGTGGAAACAGATAAGTGCTCACACAGTAGTTGGTTCGCACACAGTGTCAGCACTTCTAAAACTTTCTCTGCAACCTATGATTATTCAAGCCCAGTAGCCATACGAGCTTGCACATATAAGCCACTTAGCTGACTGTGGCCATGTATGACGGTTGCTAGAGAACATAAATACAGTTCTTTCCCTAGCCAAATCATTGTTTGTTTGATTGTCGTGGACTTTTGGCTTCTATTAGAGTATCATATTTCTACTGGATGATAAAATTAAACAGTGAGTCACTTACAGAGAGTTACATGGACCCAAGGTCCTGCAGGATGATAAAATTAAACAGTGAGTCACTTACAGAGAGTTACATGGACCCAAAGTCCTGCAGGATGATAAAATTAAACAGTGAGTCCCTTACAGAGAGTTACATGGACCCAAAGTCCTGCAGGATGAGAAAATTAAACAGTGAGTCACTTACAGAGAGTTACATGGACCCAAGGTCCTGCAGGATGATAAAATTAAACAATGAGTCACTTACAGAGAGTTACATGGACCCAAAGTCCTGCAGGATGATGTTGACTGGGACCCCCTTCCAAGGAATCTCTCTTGTAAATTCCATGGCAGCTGTATAGCCCGGGTTATTTCTGTACCTGCAGTAAAAACCCTGTGCTTACCTCAGCGAGCCTGCTCAGAGCCATCACAGCTTTGCCCGTTTTCCCTGTGGGTCAAATTAAATGCATTGCTGACAGCCTGCATCCTCTTCCCTGTGCTGCTGGAAGAACAATTGTAAATGTTTATTTTTCCCCCCATATAAGCACCATTTTGCCCACAATAATTCCCTTGAAAAATGTCCTCTGTATAAAATGAATAAGTAGGACACAGCTGAGGAGCAGTTTTCCCTCAGTTTCCCATTCATCCAGACTCAAACTTGTCAATCTGGAATACAGCACTAACGACTGATGAGTGGATATCGGAAGAGCAATAGTAAAAACCGAATGCATGAGGAGACAGGAATGTGGATCTTCGTCTGTCAAATAAATCTGGAAATGTATAGATTTTTATATCAGTGACAACTGGACAGATAAAGTGAGCAGAAAGTCACGCTGCTATTTTGAATAATCTGAAGTTTTCATTGCTGATACTAAAATAAAGTTATTAAGTTTCTGGAGTCTTTGTTATCAGCTCCCTGGTGTCTGACTTAGCACAATGGTAAATTATAAATTGGCAGGGCATGTTCAGGAGTTTCTGTTGTAAATACCATCATTGTAATAGATTTTCGCCTCAAGATTCCTCGTAGAGGGTGAACCATATATTCTGGGGCACCTAATGACACAGCTTTGAATGTTCAATTCTTAAATCATTTCCTATTACAGAATGCAATTAATTGTCTTTGGGAATTATTGAAACAACTGTAGGATTGGGGGATTTTTGGTTTGTCTCCTGCAAAACTGTTTCACAAAGGCATTCGCCTGATAACTTAAGTGAATGAAAGCATACAGGTGAATTTTCAAAGGAGCTACGAGTGTAAATATAAAATACTATTGTAGCAATGTTCAAACTCCATTTAGGCTACAAAGGGGCCGATGCAATACAGTGCACTCAGCCAAGCGCACTAAATAACCTGCAGTCGGACACAGGTTAAATAGGCGCTAATCCAGCCCCTAATGCAATAGAGGGGATTAGCGCCTATTTAACGAGCGTCCAACACGGAGTGAATGCATTAGTGCTCATCACATGCACGTCAGTGAGGCTATTCCTCATTCACTCTGTATTCCCAAAACAAAAGTGTGCATCTCAGACGCACATTTAGCTCTTAATTATGGAGCAGGAGTTTATAGCTGAGCACATGCAAAAGAAGTACAGAAAAGCAGAAAAAACTGCATTTCTGTACTTCTTAAGTAAAAAGAAAAGAAAAAAAAGTAACATGGCAGAACGCTGAGTTAGAGACCGGTAAATTTGGTGCCTGTTTTCATTACTGGCACTGAGTTTACCGGTTTTGGTTTTCGTAACCGACAGCCACCGCGGGTTCATGTTAGCAAGGAGGCACTCGGGGCATGCAAGTGACACTAGCGCCTCCTTGCTAATGTGACCCCCTAATTACAATATAGCATGGAGCCCCCCTTGCGGGTGCCATGTGTGTGTTAAGAAAGCGGGCACTGAATTTTCAGTGCCCACTTTCTGTGCTATTTTTTTGCATCGGCCCCTCAGGTAAATCCTCAGGTAAATCCTATTGACATTTCAATGGTAGTAGTAGGGTAGTGTGTTTATTTTTAAAAGTCTGCAGAACTGAGTGTTCTCCAGACTTTTAAAGAGCTGAGTGTTTGTATTTAATACTAACTGAGTGCATTGTATTGAAAAAAACAACAAACCCCCCCCCCCCACAAAAAAGTAGCCAGAAGCTAGAAATAAGCTAGGAGCAGTATACACCAAAGTAAAAAAGTTGAATAGTTCAGCTCAGTTACTCACCTTGGAAAGGTGTTGAGGTAGTGTGATTAGGTTTGAATAGGGAACAACATTTGTTAATCAAGGGAGCTGTGAGTCACTCAGGCTGACTAACTAAAGTTAGACTGTTTGTAATTCCCAACCCACCCACCCCAAGCTCATCCCTTAATTTATAGGCAGGTGCCACTTTCACAAAAAAAAAAACCAAAACATCAACAAAAACTTTATTGAGAATTTGATCAGACCCCAGTAGGCCACTACCAGACACATAGTGAATTCACTAATACATTTAAAGGAAGTTAGACACATTCCTACTCCCTTAGCAACCTAAAACTTAACTAGGAACTGATCAAAATTGAGATGAAGGCAGCAGTCCAGCAGCAAGAGGGGGGCTTCCCAGTCTTTTGCATCGAGTGTCACATATATGATTTTTTACCTACCGGTGAGAAGTTGTACATGTGCATGCGATGCAAAGAGCTCCTAGCTCTCAGAGAACGAGTCCGATCTCTGGAGGCTAGAGTGGCAGACCTGGAGGAGCTGAGGCAGACAGAGAGGTATATAGATGAGACCTTCAGGGACATAGTAGTCAAGTCCCAACTTCAGACTGGCAGCCCTGGTGCTGCCTTGGAGGAAGAAGGTCTCATAATGGGAGAGCACCAACCAGGTGTAGCAGGAAAGGATCCTGTAGCAAGGACCTGCTCTCTAGGTGATGCATTGTCCCCAAGGCCTACTGCCCAGGAGGGAAGGGTTAGGTCGGCCGTCATAGTTGGTGATTCGATTATTAGGAATGTAGATAGCTGGGTGGCTGGTGGGCGTGAGGATCGCCTGGTAACATGCCTACCTGGTGCGAAGGAGGCGGACCTCACGCGTCACCTAGATAGGATTTTAGACAGTGCTGGGGAGGAGCCGGCTGTCGTGGTACACGTGGGCACCAACGACATAGGAAAATGTGGGAGGGAGGTTCTGGAAGCCAAATTTAGGCTCTTAGGTAGAAAGATTAAATCCAGAACCTCCAGGGTAGCATTCTCTGAAATGCTCCCTGTTCCACTTGCAGGTCACCAGAGGCAGGCAGAGCTCCGGAGTCTCAATGCGTGGAGTCAGAAAGCCTGTGAGGGAGTCAGTTGGACCGTTAGATGATCGAGGAGTTAAAGGGGCACTTAGAGAAGATAAGGCCATCGCGGAAAGATTAAATGATTTCTTTGCTTCGGTGTTTACTGAAGAGGATGTTGGGGAGGTACCCGTAATGGAGAAGGTTTTCATGGGTAATGATTCAGATGGACTGAATCAAATCACGGTGAACCTAGAAGATGTGGTAGGCCTGATTGACAAACTGAAGAGTAGTAAATCACCTGGACCGGATGGTATACACCCCAGAGTTCTGAAGGAACTAAAAAATGAAATTTCAGACCTATTAGTAAAAATTTGTAACTTATCATTAAAATCATCCATTGTACCTGAAGACTGGAGGATAACAAATGTAACTCCAATATTTAAAAAGGGCTCCAGGGGCGATCCGGGAAACTACAGACCGGTTAGCCTGACTTCAGTGCCAGGAAAAATAGTGGAAAGTGTTCTAAACATCAAAATCACAGAACATATAGAAAGACATGGTTTAATGGAACAAAGTCAGCATGGCTTTACCCAGGGCAAGTCTTGCCTCACAAATCTGCTTCACTTTTTTGAAGGAGTTAATAAACATGTGGATAAAGGTGAACCGGTAGATATAGTATACTTGGATTTTCAGAAGGCGTTTGACAAAGTTCCTCATGAGAGGCTTCTAGGAAAAGTAAAAAGTCAAGGGATAGGTGGCGATGTCCTTTCGTGGATTGCAAACTGTCTAAAAGACAGAAAACAGAGAGTAGGATTAAATGGGCAATTTTCTCGGTGGAAGGGAGTGGACAGTGGAGTGCCTCAGGGATCTGTATTGGGACCCTTACTGTTCAATATATTTATAAATGATCTGGAAAGAAATACGACGAGTGAGATAATCAAATTTGCAGATGACACAAATTGTTCAGAGTAGTAAATCACAAGCAGATTGTGATAAATTGCAGGAAGACCTTGTGAGACTGGAAAATTGGGCATCCAAATGGCAGATGAAATTTAATGTGGATAAGTGCAAGGTGATGCATATAGGGAAAAATAACCCATGCTATAATTACACGATGTTGGGTTCCATATTAGGTGCTACAACCCAAGAAAGAGATCTAGGTGTCATAGTGGATAACACATTGAAATTGTTGGTTCAGTGTGCTGCGGCAGTCAAAAAAGCAAACAGAATGTTGGGAATTATTAGAAAAGGAATGATGATAAAACGGAAAATGTCATAATGCCTCTGTATCGCTCCATGGTGAGACCGCACCTTGAATACTGTGTACAATTCTGGTCGCCGCATCTCAAAAAAGATATAATTGCGATGGAGAAGTTACAGAGAAGGGCTACCAAAATGATAAGGGGAATGGAACAATTCCCCTATGAGGAAAGACTAAAGAGGTTAGGACTTTTCAGCTTGGAGAAGAGACGACTGAGGGGGGATATGATAGAGGTGTTTAAAATCATGAGAGGTCTAGAACGGGTAGATGTGAATCGGTTATTTACTCTTTCGGATAGTAGAAAGACTAGGGGACACTCCATGAAGTTAGCATGGGGCACATTTAAAAAAAGGCAACGAAGTTTATGTTTTCTTTTATTTTGATCAGTTTAAGAAATTTGTGGAGGCTAGAGTACCCACTACCTCCTCTCCAATACTGACAAATGTTTAAGGGTAAAACAATTAGGTAACCGAAGAAAAAGCTATGTTAATGCCCTGTTATTAAATTAATAATGAGTTTTTCTTAAAATTCTCCTCTAAAAGTTTTCACTTGCCTCCTCCTCAAGTTATCCTTATGAAAGTTAGATAAGATATAAACTAATCATATGCTAAGCTGTAATGGTTATTAGTGGAAAATGATTATGGTGAAATGTTTCTGTAAAAAAAAACAAAACCCAAAACAGCGTATGTTATAGATGATTTATTTTTCTGATGTGTAAAATGGAAAATCTGATAAATAAAGAATTAAAAAAAAAAAGAAAGACTAGGGGACACTCCATGAAGTTAGCATGGGGCACATTTAAAACTAATCGGAGAAAGTTCTTTTTTACTCAACGCACAATTAAACTCTGGAATTTGTTGCCAGAGAATGTGGTTCGTGCAGTTAGTATAGCTGTGTTTAAAAAAGGATGGATAAGTTCTTGGAGGAGAAGTCCATTACCTGCTATTAAGTTCACTTAGAGAATAGCCACTGCCATTAGCAATGGTTACATGGAATAGACTTAGTTTTTGGGGTACTTGCCAGGTTCTTATGGCCTGGATTGGCCACTGTTGGAGACAGGATGCTGGGCTTGATGGACCCTTGGTCGACCCAGTATGGCATTTTCTTATGTTCTTATATTGTAGCAATTTCCAAAAGCCCACTTAAATGGGTAAAGTTCATTTACACTTGTAAAACCTAATTTTTTGTGTGCAAATGCTTTTGAAAATGAGGCCCATAGAGGTTACAATGTTGAACAAGGGAGTCCCCACTCCCCAGTGTTAATGTAACCAGTCCCCCGTACTCTAGATGATTCAATAGGAAACATTACACCCAACTCAATAGCAATAGTACTGGCAGGATAGACTGACCGGTTGCAGAGGATCACTAGATCGCTCTGATTTTACCTGAGCGTGTCACTGAGGCAGCTCTAAAAACCATGCTGAGTCCCAGAATTCACTGAGCTTCTCTGTCCAGTGGCTGCATCTCCTCTTCTGTGTCTGCGTCACCAGGTAACTGAATATTAAAATAAATTGTGTTTAAGGCAACTGAATGTTTCTCTTTTCAGTTAAAAATCTTCAGAAGGAGAGCTGTGTTAGTCTGGAGTAGCAAAAATGGCAGGCGTCGGGTGGCATCTAAGGCGTCAATAAATTGATTAAACTGTAAGGTGTCACCCGACTCCTGTCTTCTTTTCTGATAGGCATCAACTTATAACAAATGGTTTCTTTTCCAGAAATCTGAAAATGCTTCCTTTCTTAATGTAATCACCTTTTATATAACTATAATTCCAGATACTATACTACATTTACATGAGATTTAAAATCACTATCTAGTCACTGAGCCCTTTTCTATCCTAAGCAGCTGATGAGTGCATACAGTGTGTGCTGTTGGGATTCAGTTGTCAGCGATCGGGAAGCAAAGTTCATATCTTAGCTCTTATTCCCAGATCTGATTCTAATGATCTATTAATCAGCTATAACAAAGACATTATAAAAAAAAATCTAATCACTTTACTGCAAATTCTGTACTTGTTTTGATCACAAGGGGAAACATTTGTGTCTCTTAAGAACATAAAAACATGCCATACTGGGTCAGACCAAGGGTCCATCGAGCCCAGCATCCTGTTACCAACAGTGGCCAATCCAGGCCATAAGAACCTGGCAAGTACCCAAAAACTAAGTCTATTCTATATTATCGTTGCTAGTAATAGCAGTGGCTATTTTGTAAGTCAACTTAATTAATAGCAGGTAATGGACTTCTCCTCCAAGAACTTATCCAATCCTTTTTTAAACACAGCTATACTAATTGCACTAACCACATCCTCTGGCAACAAATTCCAGAGTTTAATTGTGCGTTGAGTAAAAAAGAACTTTCTCCGATTAGTTTTAAATGTGCCACATGCTAACTTCATGGAGTGCCCCCTAGTCTTTCTATTATCCGAAAGAGTAAATAACCGATTCACATCTACCCATTCTAGACCTCTCATGATTTTAAACACCTCTATCATATCCCGCCTCAGCCGTCTCTTCTCAAAGCTGAAAAGTCCTAACCGCTTTAGTCTTTCCTCATAGGGGAGCTGTTCCATTCCCCTTATCATTTTGGTAGCCCTTCTCTGTACCTTCTCCATTGCAATTACATCTTATTTGAGAAGCGGCAACCAGAATTGTACACAGTATTCAAGGTGCGCTCTCACCATGGAGCGATACAGAGGCATTATGACATTTTTTGTTTTATTCACCATTCCCTTTCTAATAATTCCCAACAATCTGCTTTTTTGACTGCTGCAGCACACTGAACCAACAATTTCAATGTGTTATCCACTCTGACGCCTAGATCTCTTTCTTGGGTTGAAGCACCTAATATGGAACCTAACATTGTGTAACTATAGCATGGGTTATTTTTCCCTATATGCATCACCTTGCACTTATTCATATTAAATTTCATCTGCCATTTTGATGCCCAATTTTCCAGTCTCACAAGCTCTTCCTGCAATTTATCACAATCTGCTTGTGATTTAACTACTCTGAACAATTTTGTATCATCTGCAAATTTGATTATCTCACTTGTCGTATTTCTTTCCAGATCATTTATAAATATATTGGAAATTAAGGATCCCAATAAAGATCCCTGAGGCACTCCACTGCCCACTCCCTTCCACTGAGAAAATTGATGAATTAGTCAAATTGCAACAGATCATCCTCATATTAGTTTTACAACATACTGAAGAATTTCATGATAAAGAACATTTACCATAATAGTTTCTGAAGAATATTTCTAACTCTGCATTATATTGGAAAGCATTAGTACAATGAATAGAGTAAAATAAAGAAAGATCTGATCTCATCACTTACCTTTTGCACCAAAATAGTTCCTGTCCCTGTTACATGAAGTGCCTGATGAGCCAGGACTATTTACATTCATTTATAGGACCTTTTGGGATCTGATCCCTGGACACACAGGCCATGTTTTTGTTTTGTAACACCAAAGAATAATTATGTTCTCCATAATACATCCATGAAATAATTTGATAAATGTTCTGTTTTATTTATTTGTGATAATGTGTAATATCACTAATATTTGTCTTCTAAGATAGACTTTTGTCTCCTAAGATAGCGTTAGTTCTGATACATCTTTTGGGAATACCATGGTAATCTGTGCCAACACTGAAAGAATGAGAGACAAAGAGAAAGAAAGAGAAATAGACTCAGGATTTGCTTATGCTTTATTTCTCTTTGAGGTTTTAAAGCATTTGGGTTTCTGCAGCATAAACTGTGAATGAGCAGGGAGTGCTGAGCTATAAAGTCCAATCCAAAAGAGCCAATACTGCACCAAGAAATTTTCAATCAGTCAACTATTATTCCACAAGTTGCCTCTCCAAAATTATCTTCATGGACACTTAATAGTCCAATTAATTGCTTGACCCAAAACTGGACACAAGAATTCCAATTTATCTAATGACACTCATAGAGTTCATCAACCAGCAGAATCACTGGATGTGTCAATGAAATTGACAAAAAAAAATATGTTTAATAGTTATTGGTCCCAAGCTTTATAGGTAACATTTCTCATTTTAGTTTGCTGGGGAACATTGAAAAGACATTGAATTTAAGTGGCCATTTCTGCTGGACGCAGAACCAGCTACTTTTTGTTTTAAGGACTTCACTTCTTACAATCTATAAACACTTCTTACAATCTGTAAACGGTCGGCCCTTGTGACATAGTGAGGGCAAAGGCGATTGGTGCCATTTTGAGTACTGGCATTCGACGGCCACTGGATATTTGGCAAGTCTTGTGGGGGTCAGGAGGGCCCCACAAGACATGCCAAAAGTCCCTGGTGGTCCAGCGGTGGTCCAGGAGCGATCTCCTGCACTCGAGCCGTTGACTGCCAGTAATCAAAATGGCGCCGATAGCATTTGCCCTTACTATGTCACAGGAGCTACCGGTGCCATTGGTCAGCCCCTGTCACATGGGAGGAACACAAGATGGCGCCAATGGCCATGTGACATGGGCTGAACAATGGCACCAGTAGCCCCTGTGACATAGGAGGTCAAAGGCTATCGGTGCCATTTTGAAACTGGCACCGAGGGTGTGAGTGCAGGGGATGGCTCCCGGACCCCTCGCTGGACCACCAGGGAGTTTTGGTAAGTCTTGGGGGGGTCAGGAGGGTGGGGGGTTGTAGTTAATTTAATTTTAGCGGGCAAACAAATAGGAATCAACGTATCAACATATCGGGGTGCCATACGGTCGAATACAACGTATCTGCCACCCGACGAATCCGAATCCAGAATCCAACATATGACAACTCTCTGCACATCCCTACTAGACACAAATCCTTACATTCATAGATTGTAGCTCTGCAGCTCAGCCAAAAGGAGACTCAAATGGCCTGGAAGTAATGGTTGTTTTCTATCTAAGGTTAAGTTGTTCAAATGGTCTGAAATATGGTGAGAGTACTTCCCAGCATTTGAAAGAATTGGATTGGCTCCCTGGTAAGCAGAGGATGAATAAGTTGTTATCCTTGGTCCATAAATCCTTGTATTTTGATTAATTTTATTTGAAGAATAAATTGACTTCTTATGTACCAATTTGTTCATTGCATTCTGCCTCTCAGCATTTGTTATTGGACCTTTCCATTTCATCTTAAAGTTAGTTGGAACAAGATCCAATACCTTTCCTCATTGGATCCTGAGATTTGGAATTCTATTCCCTTTGAAATCCATATTATATCTGATTATTTGAAATTTCAAGACATTTAAAACTTATGGACCAGATTTTAAAAGCCCGGTTACGCCCGCCAGACCTATTTTAAAAAGGCCTGGCGACATGAGTGAAGCCCCGGGACGTGTGTAAGTCCCGGGGCTTTACTAAAGGGGAGGTCAGGGGAGGGGCAGAGCCAGAAGCCTCCGACACAGCGGCCATTGAAGCTGTGTTAGAGGATCGCGTGCCGGCTGGCTGCTGGCAGGCGCAACTTGCGCCTGCCAAGAGGCAGGAGCAAAGGTTAAGACAAAGGTCAGGGGGGGTAGAGTAGGGCTAAGGGGGGGAAAGGTTAGGGGAAGGGGTGGAAGGTCAGGCCAGGGGGAAGGGAAATTCCCTCACAGGAAACTCCAATTTCGGGGTGGCCTGGGAGGGAACAGGGGAAGGCAGCGCGGCTTGGCATGCGCAAGGTGCACAATTGTGCACCCCCTTGCACGCACCGACCCCCGATTTTATAAAATGTATGCACCTGCGCGTGCATGTTATAAAATCGGGCATACATGTGTGTGCGCCGGGTAGTGCGCGCACATGTATGCCCACGCGCACCTTTTAAAATCTACTGCTATTGGGGTAGATTTTAAAAAGGTGCACGCGAGCATACATGTGTGCGTGCAACCCAGTGCGTGCACATATACACCCGATTTTATAAATTGGGCACACAGGCTCGTGCAAGTTATAAAATCAAGGGTCGGCATGCGCAAGGTGGTGCACAATCGTGCACCTTGCGCATGCCGAGCCAGTTGCCTCCCCCATTCCCTTCCCCCTAACCTGACCTTCCCAACACTTCCCCTAACCTTTCCTCCCACTAGCCCTACTCTAATCCCCCCAAACTTGCAGGCGCAAGTTGTGGTTGCCAGCAGCCAGCCGGCACATGATCTTCTGACACAGCTACAATGGCCGCTGTCTCAGAGGCCACTGGCCCCGCCCATGCCCCATCCATACCCTGCCCCCGGACTGCCCTTTTAGTAAAGCCCCGGGACTTAGACACGTCCCGGGGCTTTACGCGCATCACCAGGTCTTTTTAAAATAGGCCCGGTCCGCGTAAGACCAGTTTCGCATGTAAGTCCTCCGGATATACGTGTGTAACCTTTTTAAAATCTGGCCCATTTGTTTTTTGATGGTTTTAATTACTGATTTCATTGCATGTATTTTTATTATCGCTCTGTATTTTACATTTGTGTATGTTGGTTGTGATCCACGATGGTGCATTGTGAATTTCAGAATATAAATCTGTGAAATAAATACATAAAGAACAAAACTTCAATAATGATATTGGCCATGCATCGATTAATCCATTAGAGGTGGTACATGTGGGCACCAACGACATAGGAAAATGTGGGAGGGAGGTTCTGGAAGCCAAATTTAGACTCTTAGGTAGAAAACTTAAATCCAGAAACTCCAGGGTAGCATTCTCTGAAATGCTCCCTGTTCTACGCGCAGGTCAACAGAGGCAGGCAGAGCTCCGGAGTCTCAATGCGTGGATGAGACGATGGTGCAAGGAAGAGGGATTCAGTTTTGTTAGGAATTGGGGAACCTTTTGGGGAAGGGGGAGTCTCTTCCAAAGGGATGGGCTGCACCTTAACCAGGGTGGAACAGACTGCTGGCGCTAACCTTTAAAAAGGAGATAGAGCAGCTTTTAAACTAGAACAAAGGGGAAAGCCAACAGTCGCTCAGCAGCGCATGGTTCGGAGAGAGGTATCTTTAAAGGATACTAATGATGCATTAGAATTAGGGCATCCCGACAGTGAGGTTCCAATAATTAGAAAAGTAGTCCAAGTGCCTGTAACTAAAAACTCACCTGAGCTAAAAAATTCTAACTTATCCCTATCAATTAAAAAGCAGAATAAAAATACAAACAAAAAACAAACTTTGAAATGTTTGTATGCTAATGCCAGAAGTCTAAGAAGTAAGATGGGAGAATTAGAATGTATAGCAGTAAATGATGACATAGACTTAATTGGCATCTCAGAGACATGGTGGAAAGAGGATAACCAATGGGACAGTGCTATACCGGGGTACAAATTATATTGCAATGACAGAGAGGAGCACCTGGGAGGCGGTGTGGCGCTTTATGTCCGGGATGGCATAGAATCCAACAGGATAACATCCTGCATGAGACTAAATACAAAATTGAATCTTTATGGGTAGAAATCCCTTGTGTGTCGGGGAAGACTATAGTGAGGAGTATACTACCGTCCACCTGGTCAAGATGGTGAGATGGACAGTGAAATGCTAAGATAAATTAGGGAAGCTTACCAAATTGGTAGTGCGGTAATAATGGGAGACTACAATTACCCCAATATTGACTGGGTAAATGTATCATCGGGACACGCTACAGAGACAAAGTTCCTGGATGGAATAAATGATAGCTTTATGGAGCAATTGGTTCAGGAACCGACGAGAGAGGGAGCAATTTTAGATCTAATTCTCAGTGGAGCACAGGACTTGGTGAGAGAGGTAACGGTGGTGGGGCCGCTTGGCAATAGTGATCATAATAAGATCAAATTTGAATTAATGACTGGAAGGGGGACAGTAAGCAAATCCACGTCTCTCATGCTAAACTTTCAAAAGGGAAACTTTGATAAAATGAGAAAAATTGTTAGAAAAAAACTGAAAGGAGCAGCTACAAAAGTAAAAAATGTCCAAGAGGCGTGGTCACTGTTAAAAAATACCATTCTAGAAGCACAATCCAAATTTATTCCACACATTAAGAAAGGTGGAAAGAAGGCAAAATGATTACCAGCATGGTTAAAAGGGGAGGTGAAAGAAGCTATTTTAGCCAAAAGATCTTCATTCAAAAATTGGAAGAAGAATCCAATAGAAGAAAATAGGATAAAGCATAAACATTGGCAAGTTAAATATAAGACATTGATAAGACAGGCTAAGAGAGAATTTGAAAAGAAGTTGGCCGTAGAGGCAAAAACTCACAGTAAAAACATTTTAAAATATATCCGAAGTAGAAAGCCTGTGAAGGAGTCAGTTGGACCGTTAGATGATCGAGGGGTTAAAGGGTACTTAGAGAAGATAAGGCCATCGCGGAAAGATTAAATTATTTCTTTTCTTCAGTGTTTACTGAAGAGGATGTTGGGGAGGTACCCGTACTGGAGAAGGTTTTCATGGGTAATGATTCAGATGGACTGAACCAAATCACGGTGAACCTAGAAGATGTGGTAGACCTGATTGATAAACTGAAGAGTAGTAAATCACCTGGACCAGATGGTATACACCCCAGAGTTCTGAAGGAACTAAAAAATGAAATTTCAGACCTATTAGTAAAAATATGTAACCTTTCATTGAAATCCAAAGCTGAAGAACTCGCATCGTTTTTCCAAAACAAAATGATCAGTCTCCTAACCCAACTACCCTCCAAGATTGCCCCCTTACCATCGGCTCTGCAGCCCCCAATCAAAAATATTCACCTCAAAGCTTTCGAACCCATTTCCTCCTCTGAGATTCAAGTTGTTCTAAGAAGAATGAAACCCTCCTCTCACCCGGCGGACCATATCCCCACCAAACTTCCTCTCACAATCCCAGACTCTATCTCTAAAACACTGGTGGGCATTATTAACTGTTCTCTCTCCCACAGTTCCTTCCCAGATGACCTCAAACTGGCGTCATTCAAACCACTCCTAAAAAAAAACAAATCTGGACCCAAAAGATCCTAACAAATTCCGGCCAATAGCCAATCTCCCCTTCATTGCTAGGATTATGGAAAGGCTTGTGAACTCCCAACTATCAGACTACATTGAAGATAATAAACTTCTATCCACCTCGCAATATGGATTCCGTAAAAATCTAGGCACGGAATCCCTCCTTATTTCCCTAACAGACTTCCTCATTCTGGGTCTCGACAAAGGTCAATCTTTTCTGCTGGTCCTTCTGGATCTTTCGGCAGCCTTCGATACCGTCAATCACTCCATCCTCATCAACCAGTTAGCTGCCATAGGAGTTTCCGGCTCTGCTCTATCTTGGTTCAAATCATTTCTCAGCAACAGAGGTTACAAGGTCAAAATCCAGAACAAAGAATCTTCACGCCATGACTCATCTGTTGGAGTCCCACAAGGCTCCTCTCTATCCCTGAAACTCTTTAACATCTACCTTCTACCACTTTGCCAACTCCCCACCAACCTCAACCTAAAACACTTTCTCTATGCAGACGATATCCAGATCCTGATCCCCATCAAAGGCTCATATTTGAAAACCCTCGACTACTGGGAATCCTGCCACCAAGAAATCAAACGTCTCCTCAATAGCCTAAATCTAGTACTAAACTCCTCCAAGACCGAAATGCTACTCATATCTTCAGAGAACAGCAATCTCACCGCTTCTCATCCAACCAACCCATCAACCACTCAAGTGAGAGATTTAGGAGTGATAATTGACAACAGGCTGAACTTCAAAGCCTCCATCAACAGAACGACCAAAGACTGTTTCCACAAACTCCAAGTTTTAAAAAGGATAAGACCTCTCTTCCACGCCCAAGATTTCAGAACGATCCTCCAAGCAATTATTTTCTCAAAGTTAGATTACTGTAACGCTATCCTACTTGGTCTCCCTTCCTCCTACACCAAACCGCTCCAAATGGTACAAAACACAGCAGCCCATTTACTAACAAACACCAGGAAAAGAGACCATATTTCCCCAATTCTAAAAGACCTTCATTGGCTACCAATTCACTTCAGAATCATCTACAAATCCATCTCCTTGATATACAAAATCATCCATCAACACACCACAATTGACCTACAATTTCCTCTCTGCTTACACAACTCCACAAGACCTACCAGAGACACATACAGAGGATCCCTCCATGTACCCCCTACTAAAACCACTAGTCACATTACCTTAAGAGATTGAGCCCTCTCCACAGCTGGCATGGAACTCCATGCCTCCTGATCTCAGACAGGAGCCTTGCCTCCTAACCTTTAGAAAAAAACTCAAGACTTGGCTGTTTATGCAATCTTTCTCGGACTTAAATTAATGCATCTCGCCATCAACATATCCAACACAGCAGCTGTACCTCATCTCCTTGTATATAATTTAGTCTCTGCTAAACTATCTTTATTTCCTCTGATCCCAGTTCAATAGTCCTTGTTAATTGTAACTCCTTTCTTTGACACGTTATTTCTGTTTTGATGTATTTATTGCACCCCTGTTTATTTGTAAACCAGCATGATGTGATTGATTCATGAATGCCGGTATATAAAAACCTTAAATAAATAAATAAATAAATAAATAAATAAATCATCTATTGTACCTGAAGACTGGAGGATAGCTAATGTAACCCTCATATTTAAAAAAGGCTCCAGGGGAGATCCGGGAAATTACAGACTGGTTAGCCTGACTTCAGTGCCAGGAAAAATAGTGGAAAGTGTTCTAAACATCATAATCACAGAACATATAGAAAGACATGGTTTAATGGAAGCATGGCTTTACCCAAGGCAAGTCTTGCCTCACAAATCTGCTTCACTTTTTTGAAGGAGTTAATAAACATGTAGATAAAGGTGAACCAGTAGATGTAGTGTACTTGGATTTTCAGAAGGCATTTGACAAAGTTCCTCATGAGAGGCTTCTAGGAAAAGTAAAAAGTCATGGGATAGGTGGCGATGTCCTTTCGTGGATTACAAACTGGCTAAAAGACAGGAAACAAAGAGTAGGATTAAATGGACTATTTTCTCAGTGGAAGGGAGTGGGCAGTGGAGTGCCTGAGGGATCTGTATTGGGACCCTTACTTTTCAATATATTTATAAATGATCTGGAAAGAAATATGACGAGTGAGGTAATCACATTTGCAGATGATACAAAATTGTTCAGAGTAGTTAAATTACAAGCAGATTGTGATAAATTGCAGGAAGACCTTGTGAAACTGGAAAATTGAGCATCTAAATGGCAGATGAAATTTAATGTGGACAAGTGCAAGGTGATGCATGTAGGGAAAAATAACCCATGCTATAGTTATGCAATGTTAGGTTCCATTTTAGGTGCTACTACCCAAGAAAGAGATCTAGGCGTCATAGGGATAACACATTGAAATCGTCGATTCAGTGTGCTGCGGCAGTCAAAAAAGCAAACAGAATGTTGGGAATTATTAGAAAGGGAATGGTGAATAAAACAGAAAATGTCATAATGCCTCTGTATCGCTCCATGGTGAGACCGCACCTTGAATGTTGTGTACAATTCTGGTCGCCGCATCTCAAAAAATATATAATTGCGATGGAGAAGGTACAGAGAAGGGCTACCAAAATGATAAAGGGAATGGAACAGCTCCCCTATGAGGAAAGACTAAAGAGGTTAGGACTTTTCATCTTGGAGAAGAGACGGCTGAGAGGGGATATGATAAAGATGTTTAAAATCATAAGAGGTCTTGAACGGGTAGACGTGAATCCGTTTTTTACTCTTTCAGATAATAGAAAGACTATGGGGCACTCCATGAAGTTAGCATGTGGCACATTTAAAACTAATCGGAGAAAGTTCTTTTTCACTCAACGCACAATTAAACTCTGGAATTTGTTGCCAGAGGATGTGGTTAGTGTAGTTAGTATAGCTGTGTTTAAAAAAGGATTGGATAAGTTCTTGGATGAGAAGTCCATTATCTGCTATTAATTAAGTTGACTTATATAATAACCACCGCTATTATTAGCAACAAAAACATGGACTAGACAGTTTTTGGGTACTTGCCAGATTCTTATGGCCTGGATTGGCCACTGTTGGAAACAGGATGCTGGGCTTGATGGACCCTTGGTCTAACCCAGTATGGCATATTCTTATGTTCTTAAGGAGGTGTTTGAGGGTTCAGGGAACAAATAGATAGTGGTGATCATATTGTTGGAATTCCAAAAATCTTTTGAATAGGTCCTTCAATAAAGCCGCTGCCACTACTTAGCTGGATAAATTGGAATTTAAACAGATAATTGCAAAATGTTTTCATGCATCATTTTGACATGTATGTGCATGTTGAAGAGTGCATTTATGCCTATTTAATAACCTGGATATATCATATATATACAAGTTATAAAATACAGGCATAGATATCAGCTCATCCTTATGCACATGTATATGGGTGCATTCATATATTTGAAAGTTATCCTTATTGGATAACTTGCAAAAATGCTCATGTGTGACCATGTGTATGTATATGGGAGCACAAAAAGTTGCTACCCTATTTTATAACCTGCACAGAAATGATATGCTCAGTGTTTGAATTGTGAGTTTCCAAAGATTACTTTCTATCTGAGAAGGGAGAGTACTGGTGCCTGGGCAACTAGTTACTAGATTGATTCCCACCCTGAAATCCACCATTGTCTCATTTTTGTTATATAATGTATCCTCTCACTAGGAGGAAACTATTCAAAATAGTCACTTAAAATAGCATTAAATTAACCCTGATTTATATTGATTGATTAATTTTAGTTCTGTATTAATCACCCATTTAACACATTTAAAAACCATAGATTTTAAATGATATCTAATAAATAAATTGAAATCCTTAATCACTGTAGCAATCCTTAAACTGAGACATATCTACTCCTTACCAGCTGTACGAGTTTATAATTTTTAAAAATTAAGATGCAAATAAAAGCCCAGCAGTCAGAAGAGGGCTATCCACTAGGGATGTGAATCGTTTTCCATATCGTCTTAACGATAGAAATCATGTGCCAGGGCAAGAAAATCGTCTTCGGCACGATTTTTTAGTTAAAAAATCGTTAAAAATCGTTTTTTCCGATTAGTGCGCACTAACTCGAGTTAGTGCGCACTAACGGGAGTTAGTGCGCACTAACTGGGAGTTAGTGCGCACTAACTGAAAATGATACAATTTGACACTTTTCAGGTCAGTTAAGGTCAGTTTAGGAATGAATATGTATTCCTATTGGCTGCCCTCTTATTTATTCATGTTACCAAGTTTCCTACTGACAGTATATGGGGGATGGGAAATGGAAACAGTTGGTAGCTTGACAAAACAAGTAATGTGATCAGTCAATGTGACTAGAACTTGTGCCCTAACCCTGATACCAGGGGTATTGTGATCTTCCTGCACACAGTGCCCTATCCCTATTAATACCAGGAGTGTTGTGATCTTCCTGCACACAGTGCCCTATCCCTAATACCAGGGGTGTTGTGATCTTCCTGCACACAGTGCCCTATTCCTGATACTGGGGGTGTTGTGATCTTCCTGCACACAGTGCCCTATTCCTGATACCGGGGGTGTTGTGATCTTCTTGCACACATCCCGATATCAGGGATAGGGCACTGCATGCAGGAAGATCACAACACTCCTGGTATTAATAGGGATAGGGCACTGCATGCAGGAAGATCACAACACACCTGGTATTAATAGGGATAGGGCACTGCATGCAGGAAGATCACAACACCCCTGGTATCAGGGATAGGGCACTGTGTGCAGGAAGATCACAATACCCCAGAGGAGTGAGGGTCAGGCAGCTCCCCCCTGTCTGTGAAGCCAGCCTCTCACTAGTAATGCAGGGAGGGAGCTGTCTCAGACTTCACCATCCTCCCCCCCCCCCTTACCCACACACCATTCACTAGCTGGGACATGGGGGAAGTCAGGAGTGAGGGTCAGGCAGCTCCCCCCTGTCTGTGAAGCCAGCCTCTCACTAGTAATGCAGGGAGGGAGCTGTCTCAGACTTCACCATCCACCCCCCCCCCTCACCCACACACCATTCACTAGCTGGGACATGGGGGAAGTCAGGAGTGAGGGACAGGCAGCTCCCCCCTGTCTGTGAAGCCAGCCTCTCACTAGTAATGCAGGGAGGGAGCTGTCTCAGACTTCACCATCCTCCCCCCCCCCTCACCCACACACCATTCACTAGCTGGGACATGGGGGAAGTCAGGAGTGAGGGTCAGGCAGCTCCCCCCTGTCTGTGAAGCCAGCCTCTCACTAGTAATGCAGGGAGGGAGCTGTCTCAGACTTCACCATCCACCCCCCCCCCCCCTCACCCACACACCATTCACTAGCTGGGACATGGGGGAAGTCAGGAGTGAGGGTCAGGCAGCTCCCCCCTGTCTGTGAAGCCAGCCTCTCACTAGTAATGCAGGGAGGGAGCTGTCTCAGACTTCACCATCCTCCCCCCCCCCCTCACCCACACACCATTCACTAGCTGGGACATGGGGGAAGTCAGGAGTGAGGGTCAGGCAGCTCCCCCCTGTCTGTGAAGCCAGCCTCTCACTAGTAATGCAGGGAGGGAGCTGTCTCAGACTGGTATCAGGGTTAGGGCACTGTGTGCAGGAAGATCACAACACTCCTGGTATTAATAGGGATAGGGCACTGTAAGAGATGACTGTAGTAGATTGAATAAAGATCTGATGTTTCTGCTCTCCTCACACCAAACAAAAACAACACACAAGCAGAGAAGCCCTTCTTACAAAGCTGAGCTAGTGAGTTAAGTAGGAGGAAAAGTAAACATACTGGTGCCAGTGTGGCTACTTAAAAAATACACTTACCAACAATCAATTACATATATTTGAAACTGTGTACAGTTCCAGCCAGGACCACCTTTCTAAAATGCACAGTGATTGGCAAATTCAACATGCACTAGCATTTCAGGTGCCTGCTAACAAAAATAATAAACAAACAAGTTCTAGTCACGTGAGTGCTGATCATTACATTACTTTTTTTGTCAAGCTTCCAACTGTTTCCATTTCACATCCCCCCAACCATATTGGTAACATCAATAGATAAGAGCACAGCCAGCCAATAGGAATACATACATACATATTCATTCCTAAGTGACCTTTACTGACCTGGGAAGTGTGAACATTTTGTTTCATTTTCTGTTGGTGTTCGTTAGTTTCCAGTTCCATTTCCCATCCCCCCAACCATCACCTCAGTGGTAACCTTGGTAACATCAATAGATAAGAGGGCAGCCAGCCAATAGGAACACATATTCGTTCCTAACTGACCTTCAGTGACCTGGAAAGTGTTTATTTGTATCATTTTCAGTTAGTGCGCACTAAATCGAGTTAGTGCGCACTAACGGGGAGTTAGTGCGCACTAACTCGAGTTAGTGCGCACTAACACGATTTAACGATTTTTAACGATAAATCGTTAGAATTTCTATTGTATCGTGTTCTATAACGATTTAAGACGATATAAACATTATCGGACGATAATTTTAATCGTTGAAAAACGATTCACATCCCTACTATCCACCCTTCTTTTGCACTGAGTGGCACATGTATGATTATCTATCTTATTGGTGAGAGGTTGTGTATGTGCACTTGGTGTAAAGAGCTCCGGTCTCTCAGAGAATAAGTCTGATCTCTGGAGGCCAGAGTGGCAGACCTGGATAAGCTGGCTTTGGGATAAGTATCATAATTTGTATACTGATAGAAAACCAATGAGGAATACAAATGAACAGCTGGTCGTTATATGTCATCATTAAATAGGTAGGATCAGAACAAATATACCTTGCTGGTTCAGACCAAGGTCCATCAAGCCCAACTTCCTGTCTCCAGTCTAAGTTTCAAATACCTGGCATATCCCAAAAACTGGATCTGTATCTTGATGCTTATTTTCAGGGACAAGCTCTGGCTTTTCTAAGTCATCGTGGCTAATAATTGTTTATGGCCTTTACTTCCAGCAATTTGACCAAACTTCTTTTAAACCCAGCTATGCTTATTTCCTTGTCCAAATCCAGTGGGAACAGATTCCACCGCTTGATTGTACGTTGAGTGAAAAAGTGCTTTCTATGATTTGTGAGGTTCATGGAGAGTCCCCTTATTTTAGTATTATTTAAAAGGGAAAATGTCTGTCCCCTTTTTACACATTCCAGACCACTCGTGATTTTAATAACTTTTATCATATCCCCTCAGTTGTCTCTTTTCCAAGCTGGAGAGCCCTAACCTGTTTAGCCTTTCTTCATAAGGGAACGGTTCAAACCCCTTTAGCATATTTGTTGCCGCTCCCTGTACCTTTTCTAGTTTTATTATCAGAGCTGTAGCCAGGCAGTATGTTGCCTATGGCCAAGTGAAAAGCTGTGACCTCACCCATTACACAACACAAGACACCACGAGTTGGGAGACTCTGTTCAATGTTTGTATTGCAATGAACATGGTCAGTGCAAGGGCATTAGGGTGCCCTAGGAAATCTTTACAGCCTTGTAGCCCCCATCCCATCACATCCTCCTCAGGCGCAATTACAAATTATGAATTTATAAAAGATTTTCATGAAAAAGAGCATTCAAAGCACAGTCTTCTAAGGTAAAAATATCACATACACTATGTATATTATATTTACATGCACTGCAAAAATGCAAGAGACGCTTGGAATCTATATGGTACTAGTGGAATACCCATGCTTCGCTATGGTGGAGTAGTTGATAGAAATGTGTTAGGGATGTGAATCGTTTTTTGACGATTTAAAATATATATATATATATATATATATATATAATATATATATATATATATATATATATATTATATATCTCTATATTATATATATCTATATATATATCTATATATATATATATATATATCTATATATATAATATAATATATATATATATATTATATATATATATATATATTTATATATATATAAAACATGCCCCCGGGTTGGAACCATGCCAACAGCCCCGCCCCAGAATGACACGCCAACGTGATGCTCCCCTAGCAAAGCCCCGGGACTTACACGCATCCCGGGGCTTATGTGTGCCGCCGAGCCTTTTCAACATAGGCTTGGTGCACGGAGAAGGGAGGTTGGGGCAGGTTTTCGGGGGGTACAAGCATATCTTACGCGCGTACCCCTTTGAAAATCTGCCCCTAAATATTTCAGGCATCTCTGAGGTTATGAACTTACTCCAAGAAAGAAACATGCAGTTCCAGCTTTGGAAAGCAAACTCCCTGTAATCCTAAGTTAATCTTTACAATCCAATGGTTGAACAGGTATTTTCAAAAATGTTAAAGTCTCAAAAATGTTGATTTCCTGCTGAAGGATTTCTTCAGGGCCCCTTTTAACTCCTTGCTTCGCAAGCTGTATATCAGGGGGTTTAACAGTGGGAGAGTGACTACATACATTGCAGTAGGCAGCTTGTTTGCTTTAGTAGAGTCCCGTGTCTCAGGATGCATATACACTCCTATTAAAGTCCCATATAACAGAAAGATGACTGTAAGATGGGAGGAGCAGGTGGAGAAGGCCTTGCTTTTCCTTTCCTTAGAACGGATTTTCAGGATGGTGGAGATGATAAACACATAGGATGTCAGAGTTAGGAGAAATGGGGTGAAAGTTGTAAAGGCCCCCACCAGAAAATTCATAATAGGAATGAAAGAGGTTTCTGTGCAGGAAAGTTTCACCAGTGCTTCAGTTTCACAGAAGAAGTGATTGATTACATTGGAGTCACAGAAAGAAAACTGAGATATAATGATAGTGTGAGGCAATGCCTCTATTGAACCTGTTATCCATGAGGCTGCTGCCAGAAGAGCACAGGCCCTCTTATTCATGATAATGGTGTAACGCAGGGGATTGCATATTGCAACATAACGGTCATTGGCCATGGAAGTGAGAAGAGCAAATTCTGTACCTACAAACATCATGTAGCACTGCATCTGCAGGATGCATGCACTGAATGATATGTTACCATTGTTTGATAGGAGGATTGCTAGCAGTTTTGGCATGATGGTGGTCAAAGAGCAGATATCTAGGACAGATAAGTTAGCCAAGAAGAAATGCATGGGAGTGTGCAGGTGTGGATCGGCACATACTGTGCAGATAATGAGGAGGTTCCCCAGCACGGCCATCAGGTAGAGGAATGAGAAGAGAGTGAAGAGAGGGAGCTGCAGCTCTGGGAACTCTGAGAACCCCAGAATCAGAAAATCTGTCACACTCGTCCAATTTCCTCTTTCTCTGGATTCAAGCTTCATGGAGAACTAAAGAATCAAGAGGAAACCAATTTAAGAAATTCAAAGTTCCAAAAATGACATCACAGAATATTTCTAAAAATATTGAAGTAAAAAATCAATGAAACCAGGACCAAAACATTTCGATTAGGGGTGGGAAGAAGAAGACATTTTGTTTTGTGTTTCGTTTTATTTTGGGGGGTTTGATTTCCCATGAATTTTATTTTGTCTAATGTTTATTTCAATTATTTAGTTTAAAAAATGAAATAAAACATCAAAAAAATAACAAATATAAATGAAAAAGAAATGGGCCTTCCCAAGGTCATTCATGCACCTCACCCATTTGTCTACCCATTTACCTTTTCCAGGGGAATCTGATACCAAGACCTAGGCCAAGGCTGAAGCCTGGGCATTGCAAAGGGCCTTGGCCAAGCTCATGGCAACACACAGAGGCCTAGGCCTATGCAAGACTGAGGCTTCAGCTTGGACCTAGGCCCAGACCAATGCTGAGGCATTGTGCAGGCCTAGTGGCAGTAGGTTGCTCGGACTTCAGCCTAGGTCCTCAGCAAGGCCCAGGCTTCAAGGACTGGACACAATGCCTGGGCCTTGGTGTAGGCCATGGCCCAGGCCCAGGCCTAATCCTGACACTAGACTCTGGTCTAGAAACCGAATCCTGATGCCAGGACTTCACCCTGGATCCAGGCCCCACAACAGGAACTGGCCCAAAGACAGGATACTGATGCCTGGGCCTTGGCATAGTCCAGGAACAGGGCACAGGCTTTATGCAATGGCCCAGTCTGGAGACCAGGTTCAATGCCGGAACCTTGGGCTGGACCAAGCCTAATTCCTATATGTGACGCGGAGGCTGGGTCCTGACACCTAGGCACCATGATCCGGTCTGGACACTGGGTTCTTTCGTCAAGTTCTCTGCCTAGCCCTAGGCCAGATGCCTATGTTCAGGCCAAGACCTTGGTATCAGGACCTGGTGTTTGAACCAGGCTGTGGCATCAGGCCTTGGCCCGATCCCCCAGCCTTGGCTGAGTCCTCGGAGTCGGGACCTGGCTTTGGCCCTAGGTCTAGGCCTGATTTTTTTCAGAATAAAACATGAAAATCACTGGATTTTCAATCATTTTACTATGAGAATGAAATGTAATGAAATAAGAAATTTTGTCTCATTTCCTATTTCATTTCTCGTGAATGCATATCTTCTTCTTCTTCTTCTTCTTCTTCTTATTATTATTATGCCTTTCTGGCTAGCTGGATGATATTGTTGTTTTTTAGCCATCAGTGATTTCTTAGTTTCTCATCTAAGAAAGGACTCATCTAGTTTATATTTTGTCCTGGCTGTTCTAAATTATTACTTCAAGTGTAGGAATTTGTGTTTAGATTTTGGCTTCTCCTGGGCATTACTCTTATCTTTTTGAACTGGGAAGAGCATATTTTCCGCTTTTTCTGCAGAGTGTGCTGGCCCTTGAGCATTCTGCACCCTTGATACCCAGAATCTCATTTTTAAAGGAAACACCCTGAACATTTTTCCCTTAGAAATTTTGTGGCAAGCAAAGGAATGAAGCTGCACCAAATGCAAAGTACGAGCCTAAATGTGTCCTTTCACTGCCCAATCTAACTCCCCCCTTTTATAAGCAGAAAAAAGATTGCCTTTTGTGAAAGAGTGCATGCCAATGGAGGGTTAACCATGCGTTTTATCTGTGCAGAACATATAACGGATACAGCCTGTTCACTCTCCTGTGTCAGTGGGATCACGTGGATGAAGATTGACACGTTTAAGATGCAATATTCAAAATTCTAGGACAGCAGTGGAGTCTGGGGACACCTCTTGGCTGTACTACTTACTCCAATTTTCACAGCAAAAGCACGTTCGCTGTGAAAATTGCAGTGAGTTCAGAGTATCTTCAGACATTTGTGCTGCATCTTCTGAGGATAATTATTTATTTGTAATGGAAAATGCACATCTAGATGCCATCTACAGACAATTGTCCTCCCCTGACCTGAACACGTCCATGGGAATATCTCCTCAATATCACAGCAGGTACGCCTGCTATGGAAACCCCATGGACAATAATAAGACACATTCAAAATTAAACAATGAGTCACTTACAGAGAGTTACATGGACCCAAAGTCCTGCAGGATGATAAAATTAAACAATGAGTCACTTACAGAGAGTTACATGGACCCAAAGTCCTGCAGGATGATAAAATTAAACAGTGAGTCCCTTACAGAGAGTTACATGGACCCAAGGTCCTGCAGGATGATAAAATTAAACAGTGAGTCACTTACAGAGAGTTACATGGACCCAAAGACCTGCAGGATGATAAAATTAAACAATGAGCCACGTACAGAGAGTTACATGGACCCAAAGTCCTGCAGGATGATAAAATTAAACAGTGAGTCCCTTACAGAGAGTTACATGGACCCAAGGTCCTGCAGGATGATAAAATTAAACAGTGAGTCACTTACAGAGAGTTACATGGACCCAAAGACCTGCAGGATGATAAAATTAAACAGTGAGTCACTTACAGAGAGTTACATGGACCCAAAGTCCTGCAGGATGATAAAATTAAACAATGAGTCACTTTCAGAGAGTTACATGGAACCAACGTCCTGCAGGATGATAAAATTAAACAGTGAGTCCCTTACAGAGAGTTACATGGACCCAAAGTCCTACAGGATGATAAAATTAAACAATGAGTCTCTTACAGAGAGTTACATGGACCCGAAGTCCTGCAGGATGATAAAATTAAACAGTGAGTCCCTTACAGAGAGTTACATGGACCCAAAGTCCTGCAGGATGATAAAATTAAACAATGAGTCACTTACAGAGAGTTACATGGACCCAAAGTCCTGCAGGATGATAAAATTAAACAGTGAGTCCCTTACAGAGAGTTACATGGACCCAAGGTCCTGCAGGATGATAAAATTAAACAGTGAGTCACTTACAGAGAGTTACATGGACACAAAGACCTGCAGGATGATAAAATTAAACAGTGAGTCACTTACAGAGAGTTACATGGACCCAAAGTCCTGCAGGATGATAAAATTAAACAATGAGTCACTTTCAGAGAGTTACATGGAACCAACGTCCTGCAGGATGATAAAATTAAACAGTGAGTCCCTTACAGAGAGTTACATGGACCCAAAGTCCTACAGGATGATAAAATTAAACAATGAGTCTCTTACAGAGAGTTACATGGACCCAAAGTCCTGCAGGATGATAAAATTAAACAGTGAGTCCCTTACAGAGAGTTACATGGACCCAAAGTCCTGCAGGATGATAAAATTAAACAATGAGTCACTTACAGAGAGTTACATGGACCCAAAGTCCTGCAGGATGATAAAATTAAACAGTGAGTCCCTTACAGAGAGTTACATGGACCCAAGGTCCTGCAGGATGATAAAATTAAACAGTGAGTCACTTACAGAGAGTTACATGGACACAAAGACCTGCAGGATGATAAAATTAAACAGTGAGTCACTTACAGAGAGTTACATGGACCCAAAGTCCTGCAGGATGATAAAATTAAACAATGAGTCCTTACAGAGAGTTACATGGACCCAAAGTCCTGCAGGATGATAAAATTAAACAATGAGCCACGTACAGAGAGTTACATGGACCCAAAGTCCTGCAGGATGATAAAATTAAACAGTGAGTCCCTTACAGAGAGTTACATGGACCCAAAGTCCTGCAGGATGATAAAATTAAACAGTGAGTCCCTTACAGAGAGTTACATGGACCCAAGGTCCTGCAGGATGATAAAATTAAACAGTGAGTCACTTACAGAGAGTTACATGGACCCAAAGTCCTGCAGGATGATAAAATTAAACAATGAGTCCTTACAGAGAGTTACATGGACCCAAAGTCCTGCAGGATGATAAAATTAAACAATGAGTCACTTTCAGAGAGTTACATGGAACCAACGTCCTGCAGGATGATAAAATTAAACAGTGAGTCCCTTACAGAGAGTTACATGGACCCAAAGTCCTACAGGATGATAAAATTAAACAATGAGTCTCTTACAGAGAGTTACATGGACCCGAAGTCCTGCAGGATGATAAAATTAAACAGTGAGTCCCTTACAGAGAGTTACATGGACCCAAAGTCCTACAGGATGATAAAATTAAACAATGAGTCTCTTACAGAGAGTTACATGGACCCAAAGTCCTGCAGGATGATAAAATTAAACAATGAGTCCTTACAGAGAGTTACATGGACCCAAAGTCCTGCAGGATGATAAAATTAAACAATGAGTCACTTTCAGAGAGTTACATGCATCCAAAGTCCTGCAGGGTGATAAAATTAAACAGAGAGTCCCTTACAGAGAGTTACATGGAAACAACGTCCTGCAGGATGATAAAATTAAACAGTGAGTCCCTTACAGAGAGTTACATGGAAACAACGTCCTGCAGGATGATAAAATTAAACACTGAGTCACTTACAGAGAGTTACATGGACCCAAAGTCCTGCAGGATGATAAAATTAAACAGTGAGTCCCTTACAGAGAGTTACATGGACCCAAAGTCCTGCAGGATGATAAAATTAAACAACGAGTCACTTACAGAGAGTTACATGGACCCAAGGTCCTGCAGGATGATAAAATTAAACAACGAGTCACTTACAGAGAGTTACATGGACCCAAAGTCCTGCAGGATGAGAAAATTAAACAATGAGTCACTTACAGAGAGTTACATGGACCCAAAGTCCTGCAGGATGATAAAATTAAACAGTGAGTCCCTTACAGAGAGATACATGGACCCAAAGTCCTGCAGGATGATAAAATTAAACAATGAGTCCCTTACAGAGAGTTACATGGACCCAAGGTCCTGCAGGATGATAAAATTAAACAGTGAGTCACATAGAGAGTTACATGTTCCCAAGGTCCTGCAGGATGATAAAATTAAACAATGAGCCCTTAGAGAGTTACATGGACCCAAGGTCCTGCAGGATGATAAAATTAAACAGTGAGTCACTTACAGAGAGTTACATGGACCCAAAGTCCTGCAGGATGAGAAAATTAAACAGTGAGTCACTTACAGAGAGTTACATGGACCCAAAGTCCTGCAGGATGAGAAAATTAAATAATGAGTCACTTACAGAGAGTTACATGGACCCAAAGTCCTGCAGGATGATAAAATTAAACAATGAGTCACTTACAGAGAGTTACATGGACCCAAAGTCCTGCAGGATGATAAAATTAAACAGTGAGTCCCTTACAGAGAGATACATGGACCCAAAGTCCTGCAGGATGATAAAATTAAACAATGAGTCCCTTACAGAGAGTTACATGGACCCAAGGTCCTGCAGGATGATAAAATTAAACAGTGAGTCACATAGAGAGTTACATGTTCCCAAGGTCCTGCAGGATGATAAAATTAAACAATGATTCCCTTAGAGAATTACATGGACCCAAGGTCCTGCAGGATGATAAAATTAAACAGTGAGTCCCTTACAGAGAGATACATGGACCCAAAGTCCTGCAGGATGATAAAATTAAACAATGAGTCACTTACAGAGAGTTACATGGACCCAAAGTCCTGCAGGATGATAAAATTAAACAGTGAGTCCCTTACAGAGAGATACATGGACCCAAAGTCCTGCAGGATGATAAAATTAAACAATGAGTCCCTTACAGAGAGTTACATGGACCCAAGGTCCTGCAGGATGATAAAATTAAACAGTGAGTCACATAGAGAGTTACATGTTCCCAAGGTCCTGCAGGATGATAAAATTAAACAATGAGTCCCTTAGAGAATTACATGGACCCAAGGTCCTGCAGGATGATAAAATTAAACAGTGAGTCACTTACAGAGAGTTACATGGACCCAAAGTCCTGCAGGATGATAAAATTAAACAATGAGTCACTTACAGAGAGTTACATGGTCCCAAAGTCCTGCAGGATGATAAAATTAAACAGTGAGTCCCTTACAGAGAGATACATGGACCCAAAGTCCTGCAGGATGATAAAATTAAACAATGAGTCCCTTACAGAGAGTTACATGGACCCAAGGTCCTGCAGGATGATAAAATTAAACAGTGAGTCACATAGAGAGTTACATGTTCCCAAGGTCCTGCAGGATGATAAAATTAAACAATGAGTCCCTTAGAGAGTTACATGGACCCAAGGTCCTGCAGAATGATAAAATTAAACAGTGAGTCACTTACAGAGAGTTACATGGACCCAAAGTCCTGCAGGATGATAAAATTAAACAATGAGTCCCTTACAGAGAGTTACATGGACCCAAGGTCCTGCAGGATGATAAAATTAAACAGTGAGTCACTTACAGAGAGTTACATGGACCCAAAGTCCTGCAGGATGATAAAATTAAACAATGAGTCACTTACTGACAGTTACATATCTACGTTCTCATGTTCTAAAAAACTCTGTTCTATGTAACGCCTTAACAGCGACTGTTTTGTTCTATGGAAACCGACCTGATTCGATATGTGTATCGAGAATGTCGGTATATAAAAATTCTAAATAAATAAATAAATAAATAAATAAATACATTGACCCAAAGTCCTGCAGGATGATGTTGACAGGGCCCCCCCCCCCCCCCACACACACACACACACACAGCCACCACCATCAAATTTCCTTTTAAATTCCTTGGCAGCTGTATAGCAGGGGTTATTTCTGTACCTGCAGTGAAAACCCTGTGCTTACCTCAGCGAGCCTGCTCAGAGCCATCACAGCTTTGCCCCGTTTCCCTGTGGGTCAAATTAAATGCATTGCTGACAGCCTGCATCCTCTTCCCTGTGCTGCTGGAAGAACAATTGTAAATGTTTAATTTTTCACCCCAGATAAGCACTATTTTGCCCACAATAATTCTCTTGAAAAGCTTCCTCTGTTTAAAATGAATAAGTAGGACACAGCTGAGGAGCAGTTTTCCCTCAGATCCCCGTTCAGACATTCAGACTCAAACTTGTCAATCTGGAATACAGCACTAACGACTGATGGGTGGATATCGGAAGAGCAATAGTAAACACTGAATGCATGAGGAGACAGGAATGTGGATCTTCATCTGTCAAATAAATCTGGAAATGTATAATTGTTATATCAGTGACAACTGGACAGATAAAGTGAGCAGAAAGTCAAGCTGATATTTTGAATAATCTGAAGTTTTCATTGCTGATACTAAAATAAAGTTATTAACTTTCTGAAGGAGTCTTTCTTATTAGCTCCCTGGTGTCTGACTTAGCACAATGGTAAATTATAAATTGCCAGGGTATGCTCAGGAGTTTCTGTTGTAAATACCATCATTGTACTAGATTGAGGTCTCAGGACTCCTCACGGAGGATGAAGCATAAATTCTGAGGCACAAGATGGCACAGCTATGAATGTTCAATTCTTAAATCATTTCCTATTACAGAAAGCAATTAATTGTCTTTGGGCATTATTGAAACAACTCTTGGATTGGGGGATTTTTGGTTTGTCTCCTGCAAAACTGTTTCACAAAGGCATTCACCTGATGACTTAAGTGAATGAAAGCATACAGGTGAATTTTCAAAGGAGCTACGAGTGTAAATATAACATAATATTGTAGCAATGTTCAAACTCCATTTATGAATACAAAGGGGCCGATGCAATACAGTGCATTCAGCCAAGTGCACTGTATAACCTGCAGTCAGACGCAGGCTAAATAGCGCTAATCCATCCCCCAAATCAAAGGGAGATTAGCGCCTATTTAAAGCGCATCTGATGTGGAGTGAATGCGATAGTGCTCATCATATGCATGTGAATGAGGCTATTACTCATTCACTCTGTATTCCAAACAAAAGTGTGCGTCTGAGACGCACATTTAGCTCTCAGTTATTAAGCCTGCCTGGAGCAGGCATTATTTAGCTGAGCGCATGTAAAAGAAGTACAGAAAAACAGAAAAAAATAGCTTTTCTGTATTTCTTCAGTAAAAAAAAAAATACCTCGGCTGACTGCCAAGTTAGGAAGACCGGTAAACTCGGCACCCGTTTTCATTACTGGCACTGAGTTTGGGATGTCAGTTTTCATACCAGCAGCTGATGTGGTTTCATGTTACCAAGGGGGTGTTAGGGGCACGCAAGCGACACTAGCGCCTCCTTGCTAACATGACTCAATAATACAGTATAGCATGGCGTCCACCTTGTGGGCGCCATGTTCAAGTTAAGAAAGCGGACACTGACTTTTCAGCGCCCGCTTTCCATGCTTTTTTTCATCGGCCTCTCAGTGCACTTACACAGGTAAATCCTATTGACATTTCAATGGCACATATTGTAGCAATTTTCTAAAGTCCATAAACATGGGTAAAGTTCATTTTCACTTGTAAAACCTAATTTTTTGTGTGCAAATGCTTTTAAAAATGAGGCACATAGAGGCTTTAATGTTGTGCAAGGGAGTCCCCACTCCCCAGTGTTAATGTAACCAGTCTCCCTTACTCTAGATGACTCAATAGGAAACATTACACCCAACTCAATAGCAATAGTACTGGCAGGATAGTTTGACCGGTTGCAGAGCATCACTAGATCTCTCTGATTTTACCTGAGCGTGTCCCTGACGCAGCTCTAAAAACCATGCAGAGCCCTGAATTCACTGAGCTTCTCTGTCCAGTGCCTGCATCTCCTCTTCTGCGTCTGCGTCACCAGATAACTGAATATTAAAATAAATTGTGCTTAAGGCAACTGAATGTTTCTCTTTTCAGTTAAAAATCTTCAGAGGATCCAAGATGGCCGCCACACGGTGAACACGGAAATGAGTTATCTCCGCGTTTTCTTTTTTCCTACCTTGCTTACATTTGCCCGAGAACATTTTTCTTGTTTTCCTAATGCCTCACACCAAGTGCAAGGCCAGGATAAGAGAGGTTTTGGCCTCGATGCCTGAATCATTTCTTCGGCAGACGCGGATCGAAGAAGCGTTTCCTGGTTTGCAGTTTGAGCCGGTGAGGGGAGCCGCTGGCGTGGATGGCGTTGAGCGGACGCCACACGCTCTGGCCAATGATATTTCTCTTAGTCCCGGCATGCCGACAACTCCCTCTCTCTCCTGCAAACCCCCGATGCAAGGGGAGTTGGGACATCAGCAGGAAACCTCGCCGAATCAACCCTCAGGAACATCGGAGGACCCCCAGAGAAGCGGCATAGATTTTATGCCGGCTTCAGTGAGTCTTTAGAGCACAGGCTCCAGGGAAGAGAGTCTGGTTTGGAGTGAGTTGTGCGAGATGAGGAAGGCCTTCTGGACAAAGGAGGTGAAGAAGAAGGGATTTGCGTAATGTTGAAACATCCATTAAGTGTTCCAGATAAGGTAACCTCTGAAGAAATATGGAAAGCTTTAAAAATAATGAATAAAGCCATAGTTGATTTAACAAATGCAGTAAAATTGAATTTAGAGAAATCTAATGGTTTGGATATGAGAGTTCAGACAATTGAAACCAAAGTTGTGAATGTGGAAAAAGATATCAGCAATATAAAAGAAGTTCAGGTCAATTTTATAAAGTCTGAATCATATGTGAATGGTAAATTGGATTTTTTGGAAAATCAGCTGCAGAGAAGCAACCCGAGAATTCTAAACTTCCCAAAAACAAAATGGATGCCTTTAAAGGACTTAATTAAGAGCTACTTTATTAATATTTTGACATTTCCAGAGGAGAAAGTGCCCTCAGTGACTAGGGTTTATTATACCCCAGGAAAAAAAAGTTGCAGATAGAGTGCTTCAGGAACAAGAGTTGATGGATAAAGCTAACTCCCCTGATAATTTAACAGATTTTCTTGAGAAATCATTTGAAGCCAAGATTGAGGAGCGAGAAACAGTTTTTCTGACTTTTCTACAAATTTCTGATAGAGATGAAGTATTGAGAAGGTCCTTTAAAAAGCTCTCCGCGTTATTTTATGGCTTCCAAGTAAGAGTTTTCCCGGATATTACAAAAAGAACTCAAGAGAAAAGAAAAGCTTTCTTGAATATGAGAAACAAAGTTATATCCAGAGGAGCTAAGTTTAATTTGACATATCCATGTCGATGTATTTTGGTTTATAACAACAATAAGTATATATTTACAGAATTAGACCTATTACGCTCATACCTGGACTCTCACTCTGGTTAGGTTTCAGAAGGGAAGGCAACTTTAAAAAAAAATCTGCAAATAACCCTGTGATGTTACTTATTATTTGATGTATTTTTCAAACCACTTTATAATGCCTTGGATCTCCCTATTTGCTTATAAAATGGAAGATAATTTTGTATCTAGTTAATAATCTAGAATGAAAATGTGGAATGATTTCTTATTTTTTATCTTTTTTTCTTTGTTCTTCCTTTTTTATTTATGTAAATGTTTCAATTGTAATTGAAATGAAAAAATAAAAAATGTAAAAAATAAAAAAAATAATCTTCAGAAGGATAGCCGTATTAGTCTGGAGTAGCAAACATGGCAGGCGTCGGGTGGCACCTAAGGTTTCAATAAATTGATTAGTCTGTAAGGTGTCACCCGACTCCTGTCTTCTTTTCTGATAGGCATCAACTTGTAACAAATGGATTCTTATCCAGATATCTGAAAAGGCTTCCTTTCTTAATGTAATCACCTTTTATATAACCATCATTCCAGATACAACTAGAAGCCCTACTTTTGCACTGAGTGCCACATGAATGATTATCTACCTTATTAGTGAGAGGTTGTATGTGTGCACTTGTGTAAAGAGCTCCGGACTCTCAGAGAATAAATCTGATTTCTGGAGGCCAGAGTGGCAGACCTGGATAAGCTGGCTTTGGGATAAGAATCGTGAGGAATACAAATGAACAGCTGGTCTTTATCTGCCATCATTAAATAGGTAGAATCAGAACAAATATACCTTGCTGGTTCAGACCAAGGTCCATGAAGCCCAACAGTGAGTTCAGAGTATCTTCAGACATTTGTGCAGCATTTTTTGAGGATAATTATTTATTTGTAATGGAAAATGCACATCTAGATGCCATCTACAGACAGTTGGCCTCCCCTGACCTGAACACATCCATGGAAATATCTCCTCTTAATATCACAGCAGGTACACCTGCTATGGAAACCCCATGGACAATAATAAGACACATGCAAAATTAAACAATGAGTCACGTACAGAGAGTTACATGGACCCAAAGTCCTGCAGGATGATAAAATTAAACAATGAGTCACTTACAGAGAGTTACATGGACCCAAAGTCCTGCAGGATGATAAAATTAAATAATGAGTCACTTACAGAGAGTTACATGGACCAAAAGTCCTGCAGGATGATATTAAAAGGGACCCCCCACAACCACCACCATGGAATTTCCCTTTTAAATTCCATGGCAGCTGTATAGCAGGAATTATTTTTGTACCTGCAGTAAAAACTCAGTGCTTACCTCAGCGAGCCTGCTCAGAGCCATTACAGCTTTGCCCCGTTTCCCTGTGGGTCAAATTAAATGCATTGATGCAGCCTGCATCCTCTTCCCTGTGCAGCTGGAAGAACAATTGTAAATGTTTATTTTTTCCCCTGAGATAAACAACATTTTGCCCACAATAATTCACTTGAAAACTTTCCTCTATTAAAAATGAATAAGTAGGACACAGCTGAGGAGCAGTTTGTCCTCAGATCTCCATTGAGACATTCAGACTCAAACTTGTGAAACTTGAATACAGCACTAACCACTGAGTGGATATCGGAAGAGCAGTAGTAAAAACCGAATGCATGAGGAGACAGGAATGTGGATCTTTGTCTTTGAAATAAATCTGGAAATGTATAGATTTTTATATTAATGACAACTGGACAGGTAAGAATAAGTCTTAAAGTGAACAGAAAGTCAAGCTGATATTTTGAATAATCTGAAGTTTTCATTGCTGATACTAAAATAAGAACATGCCATACTGGGTCAGACCAAGGGTCCATCAAGCCCAGCATCCTGTTTCCAACAGTGGCCAATCCAGGCCATAAGAACCTGGCAGGTACCCAAAAACTAAGTCTATTCCATGTTACTGTTGCTAGTAAATTAATAGCAGCGGCAGTTTTTTAAGTCAACTTTAATTAATAGCAGGTAATGGACTTCTCCTCCAAGAACTTATCCAATCCTTTTTTAAACACAGCTACACTAACTGCACTAACCACATCCTCTGGCAACAAATTCCAGAGTTTAATTGTGCGTTCAGTGATAAAGAACTTTCTCCGATATTAGTTTTAAATGTGCCCCATGCTAACTTCATGGAGTGCCCCCTATTCCTTCTATTATCCGAAAGAGTAAATAACCAATTCACATTTACTCATTCTAGACATCTTATGATTTTAAACATCTCTATCATATCCCCCCTCAGCCGTCTCTTCTCCAAGCTGAACAGTCCTAAGCTCTTTAGTCTTTCCTCGTAGGGGAGCTGTACCATCCCCTTTATCATTTTGGTAGCCCTTCTCTGTACCTTCTCCATGTGGCGACCAGAATTGTACACAGTATTCAAGGTGCGGTCTCACCATGGAGTGATACAGAGGCATTATGACATCAAAATCACAGAACATATAGAAAGACATGGTTTAATGGAACAAAGTCAGCATGGCTTTACCCAGGGCAAGTCTTGCCTCACAAATCTGCTTCACCTTTTTTGAAGGAGTTAATAAACATGTGGATAAGGGTGAACCGGTAGATATAGTATACTTGGATTTTCAGAAGGCATTTGACAAAGTTCCTCATGAGAGGCTTCTAGGAAAAGTAAAAAGTCATGGGATAGGTGCCGATGTCCTTTCGTGAATTGCAAACTGGCTAAAAGACAGGAAACAGAGAGTAGGATTAAATGGGCAATTTTCTCAGTGGAAGGGAGTGGACAGTGGAGTGCCTCAGGGATCTGTATTGGGACCCTTACTGTTCAATATATTTATAAATGATTTGGAAAAAAATACGACGAGTGAGATAATCAAATTTGCAGATGACACAAAATTGTTCAGAGTAGTTAAATCACAAGCAGATTGTGATAAATTGCAGGAAGACCTTGTGAGACTGGAAAATTGGGCATCCAAATGGCAGATGAAATTTAATGTGGATAAGTGCAAGGTGATGCATATAGGGAAAAATAACCCGTGCTATAATTACACAATGTTGGGTTCCATATTAGGTGCTACAACCCAAGAAAGAGATCTAGGTGTCATAGTGGATAACACACTGAAATCGTCAGTGCAGTGTGCTGCGGCAGTCAAAAAAGCAAACAGAATGTTGGGAATTATTAGAAAAGGAATGGTGAATAAAACAGAAAATGTCATAATGCCTCTGTATCGCTCCATGGTGAGACCGCACCTTGAATACTGTGTACAATTCTGGTCGCCACATCTCAAAAAAGATATAATTGCGATGGAGAAGGTACAGAGAAGGGCTACCAAAATGATAAGGGGAATGGAACAACTCCCCTATGAAGAAAGACTAAAAAGGTTAGGACTTTTCAGCTTGGAGACGAGACGACTGAGGGGGGATATGATAGAGGGGTTTAAAATCATGAGAGGTCTAGAACGGGTAGATGTGAATCGGTTATTTACTCTTTCGGATAGTAGAAAGACTAGGGGGCACTCCATGAAGTTAGCATGGGGCACATTTAAAACTAATCGGAGAAAGTTCTTTTTTACTCAACGCACAATTAAACTCTGGAATTTGTTGCCAGCGAATGTGGTTAGTGCAGTTAGTATAGCTGTGTTTAAAAAAGGATTGGATAAGTTCTTGGAGGAGAAGTCCATTACCTGCTATTAAGTTCACTTAGAGAATAGCCACTGCCATTAGCAATGGTTACATGGAATAGACTTAGTTTTTGGGTACTTGCCAGTTTCTTATGGCCTGGATTGGCAACTGTTGGAAACAGGATGCTGGGCTTGATGGATCCTTGGTCTGACCCAGTATGGCATTTTCTTATGTTCTTATGTTCTTATTCACCATTCCCTCTCTAATTCCCAACATTCTGTTTGCCTTTTTGACTGCCGCAGCACACTGAACTGACAACCACTTTGATGCCTAGATCTCTTTCTTGGGTGATAGCTCCTAATATAGAATCTAAGGGGCAGATTTTAAAAGGCCTGCGCGCGCCGGCGCGCCTATTTTGCATAGGCGCCGGCGCATGTAAAGCCCCAGGATGCGCGTAAGTCCCGTAGCTTTCGAAAAGGGGCGGGAGGGGCGTGTCCGAGGGCGTTCCCGAAACGATGCGGCGTTTCGGGAGCGTGCCGCAGCATTTCGGGGGCGGGCCCGGAGGCGTGGCGCCGGCCCAGGGGCGTGGTCGAGGCCTCCGGACCAACCCCCAGGACCGGAGGACGGAGCGGGGCTGCCAGCCGGCGCACCCAAAGTTACGCCTGCTTTCAGCAGGCGTAACTTTGCCGACAAAGGTGAGGGGGGGGGGGGGGTTAGATAGGGCCGGGGGTGGGTTAGGTAAGGGAAGGGAGGGCGAAGGAAAGTTCCCTCCGAGGCCGCTCCGAAATCGGAGCGGCCTTGGAGGGAACAGGCAGCGCGCGCTGGGTTGGGCGTGCACAGGTTGCACAAATGTGCACCCCCTTGTGTGCGCCGACCCCGGATTTTATAAGATACGCGCGGCTATGCTGGTGCGCGAACAAAAGTACGCGATCGCATATTTTTTAAAGATCTACCCCTAACATTGTGTAACTATAGCATGGGTTATTTTTCCCTATATGCATCACCTTGCACTTATCCACATTAAATTTCATCTGCCATTTGGATGCCCGATGTTCCAGTCTTACAAGGTCTTCCTGCAATTTATCACAATCTGCTTGTGATTTAACTACTCTGAACAATTTTGTATCATCCGCAAATTTGATAACCTCACTCGTCGTATTCCTTTCCAGATCATTTATATATATATTGAAAAGCACCGGTCCAAGTACAGATCCCTGAGGCACTCCACTGCCCACTCCCTTCCACTGAGAAAATTGCCCATTTAATCCTACTCTCTGTTTCCTGTCTTTTAGCCAGTTTGCAATCCATGAAAGGACATCGCCACCTATCCCATGACTTTTTACTTTTCCTAGAAGCCTCTCATGAGGAACTTTGTCAACGCCTTCTGAAAATCCAAATACACTACATCTACCGGTTCTCCTTTATTCACATGTTTATTAACTCCTTAAAAAAAATGAAGCAGATTTGTGAGACAAGACCTGCCTTGGGTAAAGCCATGCTGACTTTGTTCCATTAAACCATGTCTTTCTATATGTTCTGTGATTTTGATGTTTAGAACACTTTCCACTATTTTTCCTGGCACTGAAGTCAGGCTAACTGGTCTGTAGTTTCCCGGATCACCCCTGGAGCCATTTTTAAATATTGGGGTTATATTAGCCACCCTCCAGTCTTCAGGTACATCGGATGATTTTAATGATAGGTTACAAATTTGTACTAATAGATATGAAATTTCATTTTTTAGTTCCTTTAGAACCCTGGGGTGTATACCATCCAATCCAGGTGATTTACTACTCTTCAGTTTATCAATCAGGCCTACTGTTGTAAATACCATAATTGTAATAGATTGTGGCCTCAGGACTCCTCACAGAGGGTGAACCATAAATTCTGTGGCACCTATTGAAACAGCTATGAATTTTCAATTCTTAAATCATTTCCTATTACAAAATGCAATTAATTGTCTTTGGGCATTATTGAAACAACTGTTGAATTGGGGGATTTTTGGTTTGCTGCAAAACTGTTTCACAAAGGCATTCACCTGATGACTTAAGTAAATGAAAGCATACAGGTGAATTTTCAAAGGAGCTATGAGTGTAAATATAACATACTATCATAGCAATTTTCAAAAGCCATTTATGCATACAAAGTCCACTTACACAGGGAAATCCTATTGACATTTCAATGGCACATATTGTAGCAATTTTCAAAAGCCTACCTACATGGGTAAAGTTCATTTATACTTATAAAACCTAAGTTTATGTGTTCAAATGCTTTTGAACAAGGGAGTCCCCACTCCCCAGTGTTAATGTAACCAGTCTCCTGTACTCTAGATGATTCAATAGGAAACAATACACCCAACTCAATAGCAATAGTACTGGCAGGATAGATTGATCGGTTGCAGAGCATCACTAGATCCCTCTGATTTTACCTGAGCGTGTCACTGAGGCAGCTGTAAAAACCATGCTGAGTCCCAGAATTCACTGAGCTTCTCTGTCCAGTGGCAGCATCTCCTCTTCTGTGTCTGCATCACCAGAGAATTGAATATTAAAATAAGTTGTGCTTAAGGCAACTGAATGCTTCTCTTTTCAGTAAAAATCTTCAGAAGGAGAGCTGTGTTAGTCTGAAGTAGCAAAAATGGCAGGTATCAGATGGCGCCTTAGGCTTCAATAAATTGATTAGTCTGTAAGGTGTCACCCAACTCCTGTCTTCTTTTCTGATAGGCATCAGTTTATAACAAATGGATTCTTACCCAGATATCTGAAACGTCTTCCTTTCTTACTTTTATGACCTTTTATATAACAGCAAACAAAGAGAGATGCAAGGAGATTTATGCAGTGTTCTCTCCACCTAGCTTGATGAAACCCAGGTAGAGAGTCCATCAAGCTAGGATGAGAGAACCTTGTAGGGATGTGAATCGTTTTAGGACGATTAAAATTATCGTCCGATAATTTTAATATCGTCTTAAACCGTTATGGAACACAATACAATACAGATTCTAACGATTTATCGTTATAAATCGTTAGAATCGTGAGCCGGCACACTAAAACCCCCTAAAACCCACCCCCGACCCTTTAAATTAAATCCCCCACCCTCCCGAACCCCCCCCCCAATAACTTAAATAACCTGCGGGTCCAGCGGCGGTCCGGAACGGCAGCGGTCCGGAACGGGCTCCTGCTCCTGAATCTTGTCGTCTTCAGCCGGCGCCATTTTCCAAAATGGCGCCGAAAAATGGCGGCGGCCATAGACGAAAAAGATTGGACGGCAGGAGGTCCTTCCGGACCCCCGCTGGACTTTTGGCAAGTCTCGTGGGGGTCAGGAGGCCCCCCACAAGCTGGCCAAAAGTTCCTGGAGTTCCAGCGGGGGTCAGGGAGCGATTTCCCGCCGCAAATCGTTTTCGTACGGAAAATGGCGCCGGCAGGAGATCGACTGCAGGAGGTCGTTCAGCGAGGGTCGGCGCCTCGCTGAACGGCGCCATTTTCCGTACGAAAACGATTCGCGGCGGGAAATCGCTCCCTGACCCCCGCTGGACCTCCAGGAACTTTTGGCCAGCTTGTGGGGGGCCTCCTGACCCCCACGAGACTTGCCAAAAGTCCAGCGGGGGTCCGGAAGGACCTCCTGCCGTCCAATCTTTTTCGTCTATGGCCGCCGCCATTTTTCGGCGCCATTTTGGAAAATGGCGCCGGCTGAAGACGACAAGATTCAGGAGCAGGAGCCCGTTCCGGACCGCTGCCGTTCCGGACCGCCGCTGGACCCGCAGGTTATTTAAGTTATTTGGGGGGGGGGGGGGTTCGGGAGGGTGGGGGATTTAATTTAAAGGGTCGGGGGTGGGTTTTAGGGGGTTTTAATGTGCCGGTTTTTCGATTTTTCGATTTTTCGATTTTTAACGATTTTTCACGATATTTTACCCCCCCAAACGGCAACAATACGATTCCCTCCCCCTCCCAGCCGAAATCGATCGTTAAGACGATCGAGGACACGATTCACATCCCTAGAACCTTGTACAAATATCATCTTGGAGTGAGATTTCTCACTCCGAAGGTCATCAAATCTTTACAAGAGACCAGTGTTCTGTTCGTATGTCTCATGTTGAATGTCAAAGTGTCCCCTAACCCCCTACATTAATACCTAGACTTCACCTCGAGTTACTAGGTGGACCTTCAATAGGGATAAAAATACCTATCTAAGGTAAGGTCATTATGGCTAGTCTCTCTCTCCCTCTCTCTCTCTCTCTCTGGGACCGTTAACAGTGGTTGAATGCAGGAAATACCACAGGTATGGCACTTATCACAAAGTCTGAAAATGTTATTGCAATTTGCGATAACTTAGCTCTTCACATAGGTAATTAGCACAAATTACAATACATTGTATATTAGCATAAAACACACCCCTTTTGCTATCGCATGTGATACTTATTGCATTTTGATAAATCCAGGCCTTTGTTTGCTGTTGTGATACCTGGGTGCAATGGGTTCCTCCATTTCCATTCTTGTTGATTATGGCCTTTTATAGAAGTTATTAACCATAATTCCAGATACTATACTGCTTTCAAATGAGATTTAAATCATTGCATAGTTAGTGAGCCACTTCCCTTTTGTATCCTAAGCTGCTGATGAGTGCATACAGTGTGTGCTGTTGGGGTTCAGTTGTCAGCCATCGGGAAGCATTGTTCATACCTTCATATTCCCAGATCTGATTCTAATTATTTACTCATCAGCTATAACAAAGACATTTTAAGAAACAAATCTAATCACTTTACTGCAAATTTTGCACTTGTTTTGATCACAAAGGGAAACATTTTTGTCTGTAGCTGGTGATGAAGTAGTCAAGTTGCAACATATCCTCCTCACATCAGTTTTACAACATACTGAAGAATTTCATGATAAAGAACATTCACCATAAGAGTTTCTGAAGAATATTTCTGACTCTGCATCATATTGGAAAGCATTAGTACAATTATTAGTGTAAAATAAAGAAAGATCTGATCCCACCACTTACCTTTTGGGCCAAGAGTTCCTGTCCCTGTGACATGAATCGCCTGATGAGCCAGGACTATTTACATTCATTTATAGGACCTTTGGGATCTGATCCCTGGACACACAGGCCATGTTTTTGTTTTGTAACGCCAAAGAGTAATTATGTTCTCCATAATCCATCCATGGAATAATTTGATAAACATTCTGTTTAATTTATTAGTGATATTGTGTAAAATGTATGGACTTGTGTCTTCTAAGATAGCATTAGTGCCTGATATCTTTTGGGAAGACCTTTGTAATCTCTGTGCCAACACTGAAAGAATGAAAGGTAAAGAGAATGAAAGAGAAATAGGCTCAGGATGTGGAGCTGCTTTATTTCTCTTTGAGGTCTTTAAGCATTTGGGTTTCTGCACCATAAACTGTGGAATTCATCCCACGATATATGAGGGATGTTTTTGTTATAACATTGAAATTCCCAGGAAAAATACAATAAAAACTGAAAATAAAGGTCCCTAATAATTGACATAAGGTTTCACTTTTGGGGGTTTCAGGGAAGGAAACTTTACCACCTCACTAGGGGAATCTTTTGAGGTAGGGAAAGCAGAAAGAAGAAGGGTGGGGAGCCTCGACTGCTAAACTTGGGATTTCTTTTTTATGAAGAAGGAAAGGAAATTGAGCTTGAAGGGTTGGGCGCTTTGCTTATACATTGTCTTTACAGATCTGTATCAGCTAAATTAAGTCTATCGAGTCTAGGGTTGCCATCTGGCTCCAGATTTTCAGGACAGGTTGATCCAGTCCTGGTTTTATCTCATTGCATGCTGGGACATATTCTGCTTCCCCTATTGCATTCCTTAAGAAAAGCAAGACTGTAAATACCTGCATGTAGGGGACTAAAACCAGGACTGGATCAAGCTGACCTGAATACCTGGAGCCAGTTGGAAACCCTAATCCAGTCATTGATGATCAGTGAGAACCAATGCAGACAATATGTATTCTCATTGAAATTTCTAGTGGAAAGGTCATATTTTTTTGTTTTTAATATAGCTAGAAGTAGTCAATGGAATAGAAAATGAGCAGGGAGTACTGAGCTATAAAATCCAGTCCAAAAGAGCAAATACAGTAGGGATGTGAATCGTTTTTTGACGATTTAAAAAAATTGTCCGATATTTTTTAAATCGTCAAAAATCGGTACAGTGCGCGATACAATAGAAATTGTCATGATTTATCGTGAAAAATCGTTACTCCCATTAGTGTCCACTAACGGGAGTTATTTGGGGGGAGGGCGGGAAAACCGGCACACCAAAACAACCCCTAAACCCACCCCGACCCTATAAAACTAATCCCTTACCTTCCCCCACCCCCCCAAACCCCCCAAAAACTTTTTACGAGTACCTGGTGGTCCAGTGGGGACGCGGGGACCGATCTTCCACTCTCGGGCCATCGGCGCCATTTTGGCTGCCACTCAAAAATGGTGCCGATGGCCCGATTAAAAAAAACCCCACCCGACCCTTTAAAGATGACCCCTTAGCTTCTCCCACCCTCCCGATCCCTCCAAAACATTTTTAAATTACCTGGTGCTCTAGTGGTGGTCCCGAGAGCGATCTCCCGTTCTCGGGCTGTCGGCTGCCAATCATAAAGAGGCGTCGATGGCCCTTTGCCCTTACCATGTGACAGGGTATCCATGCCATTGGCCGGCCCCTATCACATGGTAGGAGCACTGGCTGGCTTGCACCATCTTTAAAGACAAAATCATCTAAATGGAACACACCACTAATGAAGGAGTTAGAACTGTGATTTTAGAGATTTAAGAGTTAGAATTATACAATTTACAGTGGTGTTTTCCACTATAAAAGACCAACTACAACATTAATATATTCTGGTGATGTAAAGCCCATTAAGGGAAAGATTGAGGTAAGAAGCAGTATAGAGTCGAGGGTTATGATTATCTGGGCTTAAACCAATATCCAATGACAATTGTTAGTATATGGAGATAAAGTAATTAATGATGTATCAGGGATTGATATTGATTTTATGTAAAAATTGAAAAATTTACATTTTCATTGAATTTTCAATAAAGTAGTACCATTTTAGGAAAAACAACATTTATTGTATGACTAATTGATAAGTGAGAGTGCTTTTTTCATTTTCCCCTAAGTTTCTTTCGGGGTTTTTTTTTTTGCATATAATAGCAAAAGCACAGGTGAAAACAACATATTACCTTTATTTTTTATTTATTTATATATATATATATATATATATATATATATATATATATATATATATATAAAAGAGCCAGCTCCAAGAACATGTTAAGATGAAAGTATTTGTAGATATATAGCCCCAGACCTCAGAACAGATACATAATTTAGGATATTGCATGTATAGGATATAGGTGTGATACCAAAAATATTAATAGCACTATATGTTCTAGAGGGATTTATCAAAAAATGACACTCAAAAATGCAAAAATATATCACCTCTTATACATGAAATCCACTTATTGCAAAGAAGTTATCATCGATTATATTCCCCACTGGGGGTGATCATATTGTGGGCCGGATTTTAAAAGCCCTGAGTGCCTATTTTGCATAGGCCGCTGGCACGCGCATAGCTCCGGAATGCGCGTAAGTCCTGGGGCTTCGTAAAAGGGGTGGGAGGGGGTGTGTCCAGGGGCGTGTCCAGGGTCAGGGGGCTGGCCCGGGGGCATGGCGCCGGCCCGTGGGCGTGGTTGAGGCCTCCGGACCAGCCCCCGGGTCAGGTGATGGCGCCCCAGCAGCCCGCTGGCGCGTGCAGATTTACACCTGCTTTCGGCAGGCGTAAATCTGCCAACAAAGGTAGGGGGGTTTAGATAGGGCCGGGGGGGTGGGTTAGGTAAAAGAAGGGAGGGGAAGGTGAGGGGAGGCGGAAGGAAAGTTCCCTCTGAGGCCGCTCCAATTTCGGAGCGGCCTTGGAGGGAACAGGCAGCGTGCGCCGATCCCGGATTTTATAAGATACGCGCGGCTACGCGTGTATCTTATAAAATCCAGCGTACTTTTGTTCGCGCCTGGTGCACGAACAAAAGTACGTGCTCGCGTTAATTTATAAAATCTACCCCTTTGTGTATATTAAAAAAACAATATTTAATCAAAAAATTTGGCTCACAAAATTGTTTCAAAAACATTTTTATGGAGGGAAGGAAAGTTTCATATAATTATGTTATAACCCCATCCGGGTGATCTCAGAGTGTTATAATCATCAATGATCCTCCTCCATCCACATTTTGTTTTTACATTTTATATGTAGCATGCATCAATAGTGAAGAATATTTCTTTAAAAAACAAGCTTGTTGCCGGCTAAGGTAAAAAGAATGTTGTCCCGACTTATCTGATATCGGATAATAACCCGACGCGGCCACGTTTCAGATCTAGTCCCAGATCTTTCCTCAGGGGGTGTTTCCTTGTATATTCATTGTTGGTGTATCAATGTTTCCAAACAAATATTTCTGTAACCAGTTGTCTATCCAAATTCGAATCAGCTTATGACCTTCTATGCAAGTCAATGACTCTGCCCGACTAAACGCCGATCTGAACTAGCTGGATTTAAATCTTGATGCAGTGTTGCTGTGCTTCCAATCCAGAATCACGTTGCTGTGACGTCACTGCATTTCCTCAAATCAGCGAACCCCAATCGAGTTCCTCATTTAAACCTTGTGGGGCTTGTGTACGTAGTGTAAAGATCCAATATGCTTCGCACCTATTAAGCAGAGCTACACGGTTTCTGCCTCTTGGCGATGGTTGAATTTGATCTACCACAGTCCACTTCAATTCAGAAAATATATGCTTGTTTTGTACACAGTGCGCAACAATGGGTGCAGTCAATGTTGCCGTATTCAACTTAGACTTGTGTTCATTGAGTCTTGTTTTGATTTTATGGGTAGCCCTGTCTATATAAACCTTAGGACAGGTGCAAACTACATAATCAGAATTGCATGTGGTACTGGATTGGCGTGTCACTTTGTATTCAGTAATGGGATCAATCCACATAAATCCATCAATACTGTTATGACAATGTGAGCATTGGCCGCACTGATGTTTCTCGACCTTCCTGTCTGCTGCCTGCATCCTGACCTCTGCCAGCCTTGTGACCTCGTCAGACCTCCAGAACCTGACCTCTGCCTTGCCTGACTACTCCTCGGACTGAGCCTCAGATTCTGAACCCTGCCTGATTGACTACATCTCCTGATTCTGGTCTTCCTTGCTCCATCTGAACCTCAGTCTCAAGCCCGACCATGCTCCCTTGTTGTCCGTGGGCAAGCCTGTCTACCACCTCTCCACAAGACCCTGCAAGGCCTCCCTAAGTCCAAGTGGCCCGGGTCCCTATGGGCTCCACCTGGTGGGACCGCGGGCTTCCAGTGGTGAAGTTCATCCTGCCCCAAGGGCAGGAAGCACCTGCCCTTGGGGCAGGTGCTTCCTGGTCCCTACCAGGGAGCAGTTCTCCACTGCCCCAGGACAAGGGACCACCCCCGAGCGCAACAATGACTGGCTAACTTTTGTCTGGTTAAATCATAACCCATTCATGGGTAGTTTTTTCTTGTTTATTTCATTTTTTAAACCATATAAATTTTATGGTTTTGAGGTGTTGGAGTGGATTCTTGGGGACTGCGGTGACGGCCACTCCCATGGGGAGGAGCCCCAAGAGAAACCACAGTACTAGGCTAGACTCTATACATGCAAACACAGAGAAGTAGGATTTTATTATACAGCTTGATGGCACTGCCTGGGAAGCGGGCAGCAGTGAAGATAACCCAGTGAAGTAGTCAGGGATCTTCAGTAGAGGAGACAGTCTCTACTTGAGTAGATGGTAGACAGCGCGGCGTAGTGGGAACAGGTCCCGGATATAGAGCGGAGCACTGAAGCTGAAGACAGACTGAAAGTCAGTACTCACTGAAGCTGAAGCTGTAGATGAAGGTCCAGTCAGGCAGAAGTTGATCAGTGGCAGGCACCAGATTAGGGAGAGCAGGCCCTTGAGGAGCGAGTACCTGGTTTCCCAGGTAGGTATCTGAAATAGAGCAGAAGGGCCTCCGAGGAACAGGTACCCAGGTTAGAGAAAATAGCCAGAAGGGCAGAGAGGGCTTCCTGCGGCAGCTGGAAGCAGCAGAGCAGCTTAGACTGGAGCAGTCCAATCCTGCTAACTTGGTTTGTTAGCAAATGAAGGGCAGGCTAAATACCAGGATGTGATGACATCACTTGGAGGGGACGCCCCCGAGGTTCCCGCCACGACGTGGATAAAGACGTGGGTGGCATGCGCACACACAACCTAGGAGGCCCTCAGGAAATCATGGCGAACACTGTCGCCGTTGCCGATCCGGGGTCGCCGGAGAGAGTGGCATGAAGACGCGGCAGCAGCCATCATCCCAAGGCTTGAGGAGAGAGAAGGAAGAAAAGTGAGGAACAGAGGTCAAAGCCGTCTGAGACCGACAGACGCAACAATAAACAAAACAAGCATTAAACCAAATGAAATTTGTGAGGAAATGCCCCCCAAAATGAAATAAAATCTGAAATGAAATTTTCACTTCTTCCCACCCCTAATATTTATGGGCATTTTCCCTGTGGTCAATGCAATATTTGCCAAGTTAAAATCCGACTTTTGAATATCAAAAGGCTGTGTGCCTAAAATCTAGCTAAGTAACACTGGGACTTTCTGGGGGAGTTTCGGAGTGGAGCTAAGTTATCCAGCTAACAGCGGGTTCGCAGTTGCATCCAGCGGAGTTAGTTTGATAATGTTAGGCAAGCTTGAGATCAGTCCTAATGTTATGAAATTGCATGTGGCCAGAAAACTGTTTGTTTTAAATTTGTTTTATTTGAGTCAACAGACAATCAAAACATCAGTAAACACATCAATCAGCAACAGTCAAAGTGCTGAATAGAAAGAAAACACTGTCCCTTGAGTGAACAAACTTAAACTCAAATATCAGATTACAGCAATTTCAATCCCCCCAGGCCCTCACAGCACTATCAGACCTCAGGCACTCACCCTCACAGCACTATCAGACCTCAGTCACTCACCCTCACAGCACTGTCAGACCTCAGTCACTCACCCTCACAGCACTATCAGACCTCAGTCACTCACCCTCACAGCACTGTCAGACCTCAGGCACTCACCCTCACAACCGTTCATGCAAACGAATCTGGCAGGAAGCCCGTGCTACATAAGAGCCAACAACAGACCACCTTTATACTTTCCTTAAAACATTGTCCCATAACAGAATTAGCCCTTGAGAGCCTTAAATGCCTTTGTAGGGTACAAGTCTTTCTGACCCAAGTTCTCGTCTTGCACAGGATTCTGCATTAATTCTTTCCAATGCATAAAAGTAGGAGCAACACTGGTTTCCCAGCATAGCAACACAGTTTTCTTATCAAGCAACAATGCTGAGGCTAAAATCGCACTCCACCTTGCAGTAGCTGAACACTCCTATCCACAATATGCAAATAGATAATCCTCCCAGACAGCTTAAGGCTTGAATGGCCATATTCAAAAGAAAATAGCTGGCAAAAGTCTTTATAAAATGAGGCACCCAGGCCTATTAGTCTGATTTCCAGCCCTCCAGCTCAATGTTTAAAAATGTGCCCAGCTGGGCCAAACCACCCCATCCCCTCCTTTGGATGTGAGGACTAACAATGTCTTAAAACTCTTCAGTGGAAAACAGCCTGAGATCCTGCAGTGTTGTAAGAACACTCCAACCTCATTTTCCCATTGGCCTGTTTTAGATTTTCAGAGTAAAATATTATTGCTTAACTTTATACTATCTCATAGTAAGCTGGAGACCATGGGAATCATCTAGATGCAGGAAATAATTTACATGTATAGATGGAATAAGAGTTCTTGAGTAAAAGCAACTTTGTCCTTCTCCCATTTATTCTTACAAAAGAACATAAGACTTGCCATGCTGGGAGACCAAAGGTTTGTCAAGCCCAGTATCCTGGTTCCAACAGTGGCCAATCCAAGTCACAAGTACCTGGCAGGATCTCAAGGGGTAGATAGATTCCAAGCTGCTTATGGTCCCAGACCTTTTTCTGTCCCCTTCCTAATAAAGCCTGTGTGCCTTGTCTTTTGCTTTGCTGTAGAATTTCATTGGTGGTTGACATCACTGCTGATGATAAACTTTGCATCATGGATTTTTGTCCTTCCACTGAAGATTCTTTTAGTTCTTCAATGTAGCTGATACCTCAAATGGCATGGGAAGCCTTTCTCTACAAATGCAGAAGTCATATCAGGCCTTTTCTAACAGATATTTTTATTATAATTCAGTCATTGTCCTAGAAACACAGAGATCCATATTCATAGGAATATAGTAACCCAGTAAATGTCAGCAGATAAAGATCCATCTAGTCTGCCCAGCATTGATTTTATATGCAATTACCTAAAGTAGATACAATTCTCACATGGAACCCAACACGCATTCCCATAGTCTCTCATTTAGAGTACCAGCTACTGCTTCATACAGGTTTCTCCATGCCTTTTAGGAAGTGCATTGCAGCTAAAGTATGAGTATATCACTGCAGCTTTGGGGTACAAATGTTGTTCAGTGAAGGTTTCCTAACACCTTCAATACTATTCACTTTCCATGCTTTTCTGTCACTGTCCTTGTGGCCAGCACTTCTCTAGAAGGGCATTCCAGGCATCCAAAAACAGGCCAATGAGCAGTAAAATCCCCTGGATAAATTTACACAAATATTCAACAGAATGCAGCTGGTTATGCATTCATCTGAACATATCTGAATAAAGTCCAAGGGATCTAGAGAAAGTTATCTAATCTTAGGACTGCTCTCTGTATGACCTTACTTACCTGAATAACATTGAAAGTCAATGTTATAAAGCTACGTTATCTGGATTTTACCATACTGAACTCCGATTGCCCGAATCAGCCTGCTAAATAGTTCTCACCATGACTCCTTCCATTGTTCTTCATCTCAGTCCTATGGTCTGGTGTACTGATACACAGATATTAGTGAAAATGCACAGGTCTGCTTCTAAGGCCAAATCCATTAGCAAAACATGACAATATGGTCTGAATTATCAAGAAGGCTCATCACCCAGTAAAAATGTTGCTAGCAGTAAAGATATTATGGGTTTTCACAAGGCTTGGGAATAACTGCATGGAGCGGCAGTTGCTAACCTTAAGAGAAACATGGGGGTAGAATGGATGGACCATTTGGTCCTTTTCTGCTGTTATTACGATGTTATTATGGAATGACCAACTTTTTTTACAACCCTTTTTCTTCTTCCTACTAGTCTTTCACAAATCTCCCACAACCAAACAGTTAAAAATGTTAGGGCCAGCTCTGTGGCTCATAGTGGCCGTGCAATGCCATTCAGATATCTTTGGTTTAATTCCTGGGCCAGATTCTGTTCTGTAAGTCATGTTGGGCTGGTGAAACTGCAGACCCAGTATTTATGGTCCCTTGGATAGATTCCTAGCATCATGCTATAGCAATAACAAGTGGTTGGGGAAAGAGTCTGTGATTAAGAGATTCTAGAGAGGTCCCTGTTGCATGGTCTCTGGCTAAGGATTGTTCTAAAATGCCTGAGCTATGTGAGCTGAGAAGCAGAAACAAAATTGAAATGCAGAATATACAATTTAATTAATTAATTAATTAATTAATTAGTTAATTAAATGGGGGAATTGTTGTGAATGATGCCTTAAGATGTAATAACTCACAGGTCAATCCAGTAACGAGTGGTAGGAAGAGCTGCGTTAGTGCCCGGCGCACCGGTGGTTGCCGCACGCACAGTCCAGCTCACCTACCGCTCAATCCTCTATGTAAATAGCTTGCTAATGCAAGCTGCATGTAAGAAGCGTCCGTGAAGCGTTAGGCCCGCGCAACCCGTTTTACTGTATAGAGCGCTATACAGCGCCTATACAGTAACCTGGGTGCGCGGGCCTAACGCTTCACGGACACGCTGGTATCTGTCATTTCAAATGACATTTGAAATGACAGGTACCGGGAAGTGGACAGTTCTCCGACGCTCGGGATTGTCAGCCTTCTCTCCCCTCCTCCCGAAGCAACAAAAGCGAAAAAAATCGAAAAAAAAAAAGTTGCAAGAGAGAGAGGGGCGAGAGGACGGGCAATCCTACGCTCGGGACTGCCAATCCCCTCTCCCCCTTCTCCCGAGGCAAGGCGCGAAAAGCAGCCTTGCTCCGGGAGGAGGGGAGAGAGGATTGGCAGTACACTGCACGGGAAGAGCACCAGAATCTGCTGATCCCTCCCTGCCCATGTGGCTTCCCAGCTCCAACCAATAGCATCAAAGCGAGTCAGTTCTCCGAGTCGGACGGAGGCAGGAGCTAGAAAATGCAAGCAGCTGCCCAGACTACCAAGCGACAAAGTGACTTACTTTTTTTTGCAGCCCCCCCTCCGGAGACGGACATCGGCGAGGACGACCGCAGCTGCCCGCGAAGATGGACGCCTGCACGGGCGAAAGTGGCCCTTGTTCGTGCAATTGGGCCGCTCAAGGCGTGACGTCACATGCCGTGACGCCAAACATCGTGACATCACGTCCTGAGCGGCCCAATTGCACGAACAGGGGACGCTTTCGCCCGTGCAGGCGTCTATCTTCGCGGGCAGCTGGAGGCAGGGAGCCGCGGTCGTCCTCGCCGATGTCCGTCTCCGGAGGGGGGCTGCAAAAAAAGTAAGTCACTTCGTCGCTTTACACTGCCAATCCTCTCTCCCCTCCTCCCAGAGCAAGGCTGCTTTTCGTTCCTTGTCTCGGGAGAGGGGATTGGTAGTCCCGCGCATATGATTGCCCGTCCTCCCTCCCCTCTCTCTCTTGCAACTTTTTATTTTCAATTTTTTTTTTTTTTCGATTTTTTTCGCTTTTGTTGCTTCGAGAGGAGGGGAGAGGACTGGGGCTGCCCCGGAGACCAGCATCCATGGACGCGGCCAGGGCAGGTGAGCGGGGGCTGGGGGAAAGTTTGCTGCCTACCCTTACCCCTGCCTCTAATGCAGGGGTAAGGGTAGGCGGTAAGTTAGCAGTTTACATGTGCGGCAAAACGGCAGGGAAAAAAAGCGATAGTCGGGGTGCGCTACTGGATGGTAGGGAATAGCTAATTCAATCGTTTACATGCAATACACATGCCGTGTGTGGAAGGGGTTGCCCAGGGATTTAAGGACGCGGTAAGAGTAGGTTAAAGGGGATTGGGGATCGCAGGAAGGGCTAACGCGGCCGGAAAGTGAGTAGAAAGCGGGTTAGGAGCAGGGTAACCGTGGACGCACTTTACAGGATTGACCTGTTAGTGGGGTTTGGTTATAATTTGAGGAGGAAGCCTAAGTAGCAGAAGGAAACTATTGGACCAAGAAAAATGTTCCTTTTACTTCCTACAATTGTGTGGATAGTGGCCACGTCAAAGGGACCCAATTTAGTTCTTATTTCAGATGGGCTTCCAAAACTCTTGTGGCTGACAATGTTGACTTTTTGCTTATGACTTTTTTCAGGGCCATTTTTAAGTCTTTGCTTCTCAAGCTATAAATCAGGGGGTTTAGCAGTGGGAGAACGACTGTATACACTGCAGTAGGGAGCTTGTTTGAATTTATAGAATCTTCTAACTTGGGCTGCAGGTAAACTCCTAGTATAGTCCCATATGCCAGAATGAGGACTGTAAGGTGGGAGGAGCAGGTAGAGAAGGCCTTGCTTTTCCCTTCTGCACTTTGGATTTTGAGGATGGTGGCAATAATAAAAACATAGGATGTCAGAGTTAGGAGACATTGGACAGAACCTAAAAACATCCCTTCTGCAAAGACAATTGTTGTAATGACTGAGGTGTCTGTGCAGGAAAGTTTCAGCAGTGCCATGGAATCACAGAAGAAGTGATTGATTACATTGGAGTCACAGAAAGAAAACTGGGATATAATTATATAGGGTGGCAATACCTCTAAGAAACCTGCTATCCATGAGATACCTGCCAGAAGAGCACAGACCCTCCTATTCATGATGATGGTGTAATGCAGGGGATTGCATATGGCAACATAACGGTCATAGGCCATGGCAGTGAGAAGCAGAAATTCTACTGCAGGACCAGATATAAAGCAAAACATCTGCAGAATGCATTCATTGAAGGATATGGTATTACTCTGTGTCAGGAGGATTGCCAGTAATTTTGGCACAGTAACAGTCAGGGAAGAGATGTCAAGGACAGACAAGTTGACCAGGAAGAAATACATGGGGGTGTGCAGGTGTGGATCAGCACATACTATGCAGATAATGAGGAGGTTCCCCAGCACGGCCATCAGGTAGAGGAGTGAGAAGAGAGTGAAGAGAGGAAGCTGCAGCTCTGGGAACTCTGAGAATCCCAGAAGCAGGAATTCTGTCACATGGCTGTGATTTCCTGTTTTCCTTAGGTACTGAAAGAAGGAAGAGAAGACAGAATGAGGGGAAATGAATAGAAATTAGTCAACACAGAGTTAAATAAAAATAATCTTGCTAAAGTTTTTGAAGACAGTACCTGGCACAGACAGAACAAAACAGAGCTTAAACTGACCTCTTATTATTATGTCATGATTGATGATTTTGAGCTGAGTCATGAGTGATTAAGAACATGTCTGATTAAAACTTAGGCAATAATCTTCAGTACATTTAAAGCCATGCACAACTGTGGTTGAAAATGAGCCTTTCATTTTAACTTATTCCTGCCATTTTGTCAAGCTGAGAGGGAGAAAGGCTTTTCCCCTACAGGATCTGGTCCCTTCACTCCTAGATGCATGGCTGATATCACCATAAATTATGTTTGCAGTAATCAGTGAAGCAACATGAGTGGTAATTGTTCTTCTCTATTTTCTATCTGCCTGAAATGATAAGGGATGAATTTAACTACTTTTTTTGTCATCCTGGCCATTCTGCATTATTACTTCAGCAAATGTGGGAAGAATTGTGAGGTCCATGTTAGAAAAGTTTGTCCAGCTAGGTCTGGGACTGTGGTTTTAAGTAATCCCCTCTTCTCTTTGTGACCAGATCTGTCACATCTGGCTGATATTAAAGAGATGGTTGGGGATGTTCCAGGGGTCAGGGCTCACCAGGTAGCGATGATATTTACTGCTCCCCAGCTGGTCATGGTGGAAAGCAGGTCTATAAGCATCCAGGTTTGTTTATCTGAACAACTTTAAAACTAACAGTTTATGTTCATCATATTTTCAATTAAGTTAAAAAAAACAAAACCCTTTTCAGGCCAGGAGTGGCTGATCCCCATCCCTTCCCATCCCTATGTCCCCCAAAACACTTCCCTCCTGTAAAAGAATTATAAAAAAGTGTGGTAGGCATTCGGTGGGACCTCCCTCCCACCCCCAAAAGATAATAATAATGCAGAGTAGGGTGGCAACCGTAATATATCGGGCTTGGAATGTGTCCGTCAGTGATCGCGGATGTTCTGTAGCCCGCCGATAGATGGCGCTATAATATATGGGGCTGCATGTTTCCCAGCCCACTGATAGATGACGCAGGCGGCTCAAACACGACACAGGTAGGAAGGACGGTGGCCATTGTGGGAGAGGCAGAATATAGCAGAGGAGACCCCAGCATGCTACGAACGAAGCGCGTCCCACGGCACACGCTTCATTCGTGGCGAGGAGGAAGGCCCAGCGCGCAATTCGCAGCAAAAAGGGAAGGCCCCTATGTGCCGTGATCGGCACGAACGGAGCGTGTGCCGTGGGACATGCTCCGTTCGCGGCATGCTGGGGTCTCCATGGTATTTTCTGATCTATGCTGCTATTTTCTTATCACACCGAAAATGGAAGGCCCCCGTTTGTTGCGAACAGCGCACCGGGCCTTCATCTCCACTGCGAACAGCCCGCCAGGCCTTCATCTTCGATGCGAACGGTGTGGGTCCCGTGGCTTGCCGGTGAGAGATAATGTGTGTCGGGGAGGGTGAGAGAGAACAGGAGGGTGTGAGAGAGAGCATGGGGGGGATGCCGGTGAGAGACAATGTGTATGTGAAAGGGGTGACAGAGAGTATGGCTGGTGAGAAGGGGGTAGGGAGGGTGTAAGGGAGAGCATGTGGGGATGCCAGTGAGAGAGAATGTGTGTGAGAGAGGGGGGTGACAGAGAGCATAGTTGGTGAGCGGGGGGTGGAGAGGCTGTGAGAGTGGGCATGGGGGGATGCCAGTGAGAGAGAATGTGTATGTGAGAGAGGGGGTGTAACAGAGAGCATGGTTGGTGAGATGTGGGTGGGAAGGGTGCGAGAGAGAGCATGGGAGTTAAGAGAGGGTGGGTGGGGGGATGCTTGAGTGTGGGTTTCAGAGACAGGGAGCCTATATGAGGGGAGGTGTGTGTGTGAGAGAGGAGATGTGACAGAGAACATGGTTGGTCAGAGGGTGGTAGGGAGGGTGTGAGAGAGAGCATGGGAAGTAAGAGAGGGTGGGTGGGGGTTTGCTTGAGTGTGGGTTTCAGAGAGAGGGAGCCTATATGAGGGGAGGGTGATGCCGGTGAGAGAGAATGTGTGTGTGAGAGAGGAGAGGGGGTGTGGGGGAGTGAGAGAGACAGCTTTGTTGGTAAGAGTGGGAGTGTGCAGGATGCTTGACTGTGGGTTTCAGAGAGGGAGCCTATATGAGGGGATGTGTGTGTGTGCCAGAGAGTGAGGGAGCCTGTATGAGGGTGTGTGTATGTGGAAGGGACACTCTTACAGTGAATTTCTAGGGAAATTCGACTCAAAACAAGAACAGATGTGCCAATAAAAAGGCTCGCCGCCTGGGCGTCGCACGGGTACAGTTGCTAGTTAATTTGTAATGAAATAGGAAATACCGACGATATTTCCTATTTCATTGCATTTTATGGGTCTAACAAATTGAAAAAAAAGACAACAAAATTTGGTGTGTTTTTTCTCTTCATTTTTTTAACTGCTCACTATTAATAAAAAATAGCACCAGTAGCTCCTGTCACATGATAGGGTCAAAGGGCAGCTGGTGCCATTTTTAATAATGGCAGCCATTGGGCACAGGAATGAGAGGTCGTTCTCGGACCTTCTGCTAAACTGCCAGGGACATTTTGGTGAGTCCAGGGGGGCTTAGGAGAATAGGCTAGTGGGACTCAGATTGTCAGGGTTGAATCATTTAATAAAGGGGAAGGTTTGGGGCAGGTTCTACATGCATTTTTTTTGTTAAACAAAATTAAAAAAATAAAAAAAATCCAGTGGTGGACCCAAATGGCCCCCCCCCCAAACAATAGTTAAAATGATATTTTTTAAAGGTACCACCCCTAATGCATGGCACTGACAGATTCCTCTCATAGCACTTGGCACCGGAGACAGCTATCTTGCCAAAAGAGAGAGAAAGAGGAGAAAAAGAGGTAAGGCAGAGCGGTCGCTGCCATCTGCGACTGACGGTCACAACACTAGGACTTCCTGCGACAACTCTCAAACCCCTTCAACTTCTGCAAAATGCCACCGCCAGAGTCCTCACAAACACCCAAAAAAGCGAACACATCACCCCCATCCTAAAAGACCTCCACTGGTTACCGATCCAATCCAGGATCCTCTTCAAGAGTCTAACACTAATACATAAATCCCTTCATAACCAAAACATTCCCTGGCTAAACAATCCCTTCCCATTTTCAAACCCCGAGCAGAACCACCAGATCTGCCAATAACGGATTATTGGCAAGACCCTCACCCAAAGCCACAGACTTAAACTCGACTCGTGAACGAGCATTATCTATAGCCGGCCCTCCTATCTGGAACTCCATGCCGCCAGAATTAAGACTAGAGCCAAACACTGCAAACAAAAAAAAAACCCTGAAAACCTGGCTGTTTAAGCAAGCTTTCACATGACACCCACTCACACCGACTACCAAGACCTAATCTCAAATATGTCCCCAGCACCCTATGTATATAGTTATTGTCTCTCTCCTCGCTACCTTCTCTCCATATTTATCTTCATATTGCCATCTCCTATCCTGTTATCCCCTAACTACCTTATATCTTTGATCAACTTGGAAATTTCACTATGTTGCAATTCCTGTTCTTATGCCATTTACATGCATCAAGTTTTGAAAGTTCACTGTGTTGTAATTCCTGTTCTTATGCCAGTTACATGTATCAAGTTTCTCAGTCGTTGTAATGTAAACCGATGTGATGTGCAAACGAACGTCGATATAGAAAAGCTATAAATAAATCAATACATAAATAAATCTTAAATAATTACAATTTTCAAAGGTTTTCCCAATCACACCCCCCACCCCATCCAAAACCATTAAAAATGGCCAAAAGGCACAGCAGGAGGAGAAACATCCCCTACATCCTTCCACTTCTGAATAATGTACGGTCTCACTCCACTGCCCCTGAACAGACAGCTGGGGTTGCTTTTTACTGACAGCTGTCACTGAACCGACCAATACCTGTTCAGGACCGGGTAGGAGAGAGCAGGTGATGGGGTGGGAATCAGCTGCTGTTAGCTCCCATTTGTTTTTTGTTTCTTTCTTTTATGCTATATTTAGGGGGTCATTTTCTAAGTCTATCGCACGTGAAAAGTCCCTTTTCGCGTGTGATAGCTTGCCGGGGGCGGAGTCGGGATGGAGTCAGGGCGGACGCTGCGATGTCTTCGCTGGCGGCGACAAGGTAAGTTACGTTATCATCGCCAGTAGCACACCCAATAGCACCACCTTTCACGGTGGCGCTATTGAGTGCAAAGGCCGGTAGCGAGAACACTGCGGTGGTGCGATGGCTGCTGGCTTTCGCAGACCCGCCCCCCGTTTTCACGGGATTCACCATTCTGCATTAGAATGGTGAATCCAGGCCTTAGTGAGCTGGTGAGTGGCAAGATAGCATGGATAACACTGTCAGGGTACTTTTAGCTGAATGTATTAAGTGAGAGGCTTCTCCTTCTGAATAGTCGGCTACAGTTGTCTGGGTAACTTTAGACAACATCTTTGTAAGTGGAACTTCGGCCTTAAGCGCTCTCACCAGACCCATTTTTCCACGTTGATGCTGCTGTGGTGATTGCCATGGTTAGATGTTCCTTCCTCAGCAGGAGACTGGACTTCCCTGGATTGGGAAGATTTGCATTTTCTTTAAACTCCATAAGAATATATATATCCATAGAAATGTTTCTACCTAGGTAGCATCTAAGGTTGCAATATCACCTCAAACATCCCCTCTCTTCCTCTTTTAGTTATGTTCGAGATAAGTTGAAGCGTATTTTTATGTCCTTCTGGAGTGGCTAAACTTGATTACTGTGCAAGAGTCTGTTCTGGACTCACATTAACAGAGGCCTATGTGCTAAGCACTTTTCCCATAGACACAACTTAGCAGAAAACCTTTGGTGCATCTGAGCTGTTCATCAGTACACAGAGCAGCAGAATTCAGTAAAGTTCAGTAGCATAAACAAAAGGAGAAGAAGGGAAGGAAAGGAAGGAAATCATAAATATAAACATAACTATATCAATTAATATGGATAGAATAACATTAATGAAAACAGATTCCCATATCAACTAAAATATATTTTATTGTAATATCTAATATAATAATATATATTAGGAAATGTTCTAGGATTTAAGATTTATTAAGCCACATAACAATTATGATTTGTACATAACATCCTAATCATTTCAATGCTTACACATTTCAACTCCGGGACAGTGCAAAGCTAAATGGTATAAAAAAAATCCCAGTTATGCAACTGAATAAATCTTAAATCCTAGAAAATTTCCGTCAATATACTGTATATTTATTGATAAAAAGTTTCTAGGATTTAAGATTTATTCAGTTGCATAACTGGGATTTTTTGTATAACATTTAGTAATTAGCATTGCACTGTCCAGGAGTTGAAACTTGTAAGCATTGGGCTTTGAACAGGATTAATACAGATGATATACAGACTAGAGAGATTTCACATGCATAAGGTCCATTCTCTGAATTAGTCATTAAGGAGCCCTTTAAGACATTCAGCATCCAAGCCACCCTTATATTACAAGCTTCTGTTTGTAGCTGCAGCTAGAATTCCTTTCCCTGACTCCAAAGCCAGATATTACCTTCTACACAGAGAGGGTGATATTTATTTATTTATTTATTTATTTATTTAATTAAAAGTTTTTATATACCGCACAATGGGTAAATATATATCCGTCTAGGTGGTTTACACGTGGTCAAAAACATACATAATTTAAAATACAAACAATTGTTAAAAGGTTAATTGAAAAAACATGCAGCAGTGATAGAGGGGGCAAAGTGAATGGTTAAATATGTGACTACATATCTGGTTACATCTAACACATAAAACATGTGTGTGTTTGTAGAACCTCCAGGGTGGCATTCTCTGAAATGCTTCCTGTTCCACGTGCAGGTCCCCAGAGGCAGGCAGAGCTCCAGAGTTTCAATGCGTGGATGGGACGATGGAGCAGGGAAGAGGGATTCAGCTTTGTAAGGAACTGGGGAGATGTTTGGGGAAAGGGGAGACTTTTCCGAAAGAATGGGCTCCACCTTAATCAGAGTGGAACCAAGCTGCTGGCACTTTCAAAAAAGAGATAGAGCAGCTTTTAAACTAGAACAAGGAGAAAGCTGGCAGTCACTAAGCAGTGCATGTTTTAGAGAAATGTATCCTTGAAGGATACTAATGAAACAGGAGAGTTAGGGCATCCCAACAGAGAGGTTCCATTAAAAACAAACATAGTCCATATGCCAATATGTAAAACATCACCAAAGCTAATGATCTCCGAATTATCCCAAACAACTGAAAAGCAGGTTGTTAAAACAAACAAAAAGCACACTTTGAAATGTCTGTATGCCAATGCCAGAAGTCTAAGAAGTAAGATGGGAGAGTTAGAGTGTATAGCAGCAAATGATGAGATTGACATAATTGGCATCACAGAAACTTGGTGGAAGGAGGATAACCAATGGGACAGTGCTATAGCAGGATACAAATTATATCGCAATGATAGGAGGATCAACTTGGCGGGTGTGTGGCACTTTATGTTCGAGAGGGTATAGAGTCCAACAGGATAAAGATCATACAAGAGACTAAGGGGCGGATTTTAAAACCCCTGCTCGCCGGCGCACCTATTTTGCATAGGCCGCCGACACGTGCAGAGCCCCGGGACGCACGTAAGTCCTGGGGCTTCCTGTCGGGGGCATGGCGGGGGGCATGGCAGGATGAGGCGGCGTTTAGGGGGCGGGGTGCGGTGTTTAGGGGGCGGCGACATGGGCGTGGTTTCGGCCCGGGGGCATACCGGGGGTATGGACGCGGCCTCCAGAACAGCCCCCGGGACCGGACCACGGAGCGGGGCAGCCGGCCGACGCGCGCAAAGTTACGCCTGCTTTCAACAGGCGTAACTTTTTATTATTATTATTATTTAACACTTTTTTATACCGACCTTCATAGTAATAACCATATCGGATCGGTTTACATAGAACAAGGGTATAACTGAAGCAATAAATAAAATAGTAATTAACAAGAGAGGTGAATAAGGCAAAGTTACATTTAACAAGGAGTAAAAAACTTGGGAAGCTTAAAGCTGGAAGAAAGAAAGGCAGGAGGAATAATAACATAATACAAAAGGAATTTAGGTTAGAGCATAAAGTGCTTTAACCTGTGATAGTCCTTCGTTCAAAAGGATAGTGGACCTCTATCCTCTATGTCCAGGAGAGATAAAATATGATTAGTGATTGTCTGGAGGGTCATCGAATGCTTGGTGAAATAGCCAACTCCAACCCTATCTAAACCCCCCCCCCCTTACCTTTGCCGACAAAGGTAAGGGGGGGGGGGGTTTAGATAGGGCCGGAGGGGTGGGTTAGGTTGGGGAAGGGAGGGGAAGGTGGGGGGAGGGTGAAGGAAAGTTCCTCCGAGGCCGCTCCGAAATTAGAGCAGCCTCGGAGGGAACAGGCAGCGCGCGCTGGGCTCGGCGCGCACAGCTTGCACAAATGTGCACCCCCTTGCGCGCGCCGATCCCGGATTTTATAAGATATGCGCGGCTACGCATGTATCTTATAAAATCCAGCGTACTTTTGTTCACGCCTGCTGCGCAAACAAAAGTACGCATTCGCGCAAATATTTAAAATCTGCCCCTAAATGCTCAGTAGAATCTATATGGGTAGAAATCTCATGTGTGTTGGGTAAGAGTATAGTGATAGGAGTATACTACCGTCCACTTGGACAAAATGGTCAGACAGATGATGAAATTCTAAGAGAAATCAGTGAAGGTAACCAATTTGGCAGTGCAATAATAATGGGAGACCCATATCCTTGTATCTGAAAGTTATAAAACAATTACTCACGCAGATGAGACTGGTTTTGACCATTGAGAAAACCGAGATTAGAGAAATCAGGGAAGCAAACCAATTTAGCAGTGCAATAATAATGGGAGATTTCAATTACCTCACAACAAACGTCGCATAAATTATAATTTTTTAATTTTTTTAATGTGCATAGAGTTTATCTAGAACAGTGGACCATCATAACACCCTTGGTTATTTAGGCAGTAAGCCACACTTTTAACCTTACAGGGTCATGTTTAATCATCGGTCCATTAAATGTCTTTTTACTTCTTTAATTAAATATTCTCTTTTTTTCTTTTTCTCTTTTTTATAATTGATAAAATCTTTTGAAATCTTTTGCAGTATATTTAAAGACGGAATTGCCTTACTTGTGCGGAGCGCCGCTGCGCTTCCGACCTTTGTATCCTGTGCCGCTGCGCTATTATCTCCAGCGCTATCGTGCTTTGTAGGCAAAAATGCTCCTAGATTTTGTATTGAAGAGATGAACTTCCGATTGAATGTGCTCACACACTTTTTAGAGCTCCTGCAGTCCGACGTACGTTTCGCGGTTTGCGCTGCTTCAGGGACTGATCGGAAAGTTGTAGGGTCTAGGCTTGAAAAAGTGCAAGGTTAATTCCTGCCGTAATTTAAATGCTGCTATCCAGTTCATATGGTATTTAATACCTATGGAGATGAACAGTATGACTAGTACCACACATGTATTTTTTGCACAAGTACTACTTAACATAAAAAGCACTTTTCCCAATGGATTACATTTGTTTCTTACCGCATTCAGCCGCCTGGTTATCTTGTTGGCGTTCTGCTGAGTTACATTTACTTCTTCTCGCATTCAGCCACCTAGTCCTCTTGTCGGCATTCTGCTGAATTGCCGCGAGATTTGGCATGATTTTATAGGATCACCATACTGCACGGTAAGCTGTGTGTATTGATTTGACAGGTGTGGATTCACATAAAGTGAATCCACTCAATTTCTTTATTGAGACCACCAGGTGTCACTGTGTGCAGTTGAAAAATCCAACGCTGTTCACGTTGGTGTAGTTTCTTGACTCGATCTCCCTTTCTCCAGTGAGGGTGAATGACTTCTAAAATTGTCCATTTAATATCTGAAAAATTATGATTATGTTCTTTGAAATGTGCAACTAAAGGTTCTTCTAAACGGCCCGTGTTGAGACAACATTTATGTTCCGTTAGTCTAATTCTGAAAGGACGTTTAGTCATGCCCACATAAATCAGTGGGCATGGGCAAATGATAGCATAAACCACAAAAGATGATCTGCATGATGTTTGAGGCAATACCACTACCTGACCTGAGGGTAATGTGATTGTTGTCTGTGGTGATTTCAAAGAGCAATGGGCGCAATTTACACAATCTGTAATGGGGTCCTGTATGTCTACTGATTCGTGAAAACTTGAATGGACCTCCTGATCTTTTATATTTCTGCCTCGGGAATATGCTATCCGAATAGGTTCCTTAAATGCAGGATGGATTTCTTGAAGAATTGGCCAGTGTCTCCGGATGGCTCTACTAATCATTGGGGTGGCCAATGTATGTCTCATCACTAGGGTCTGCTGGTTCGATTCCTCACGCTGTCTTGGCAAGAACATAAAATCCCGGTTGGAATAAAGGGCTCGACGGTAAGCTTTTTTAATGCTGGATAAAGGGTATCCTCGCTGCAAGAATCTATCTGCTAGGACTTGAGCCTGTTTCTTGAATTCAACATTATCCTGCTGCAATCGCCGGGGAGGGCCTGCGCGATCGGCGCCGAGCCCCACCGGGGGAAGGCCAGGTGACCACGCTCCCCGCCCGGTCGACCTCAGCGCCGACAGCGCAGCCTTAGAAACTTTCTTAAAGCTGTAAGTGAAAGGGAACCGCGCCGAGACCCGCTAAACCCGCCTACCAGCCAGGGCCTCCAATCGGAGCTCGGCCTGCCGGGTTTTAAAGCTCAGCGTGGCTCAACCTCCTCCTCTTTGTTCCTGCTGCAATCGCCGGGGAGGGCCTGCGCGATCGGCGCCGAGCCCCACCGGGGGAAGGCCAGGTGACCACGCTCCCCGCCCGGTCGACCTCAGCGCCGACAGCGCAGCCTTAGAAACTTTCTTAAAGCTGTAAGTGAAAGGGAACCGCGCCGAGACCCGCTAAACCCGCCTACCAGCCAGGGCCTCCAATCGGAGCTCGGCCTGCCGGGTTTTAAAGCTCAGCGCGGCTCAACCTCCTCCTCTTTGTTTCCTGCTGCAATCGCCGGGGAGGGCCTGCGCGATCGGCGCCGAGCCCCACCGGGGGAAGGCCAGGTGACCACGCTCCCCGCCCGGTCGACCTCAGCGCCGACAGCGCAGCCTTAGAAACTTTCTTAAAGCTGTAAGTGAAAGGGAACCGCGCCGAGACCCGCTAAACCCGCCTACCAGCCAGGGCCTCCAATCGGAGCTTGGCCTGCCGGGTTTTAAAGCTCAGCGCGGCTCAACCTCCTCCTCTTTGTTCCTGCTGCAATCGCCGGGGAGGGCCTGCGCGATCGGCGCCGAGCCCCACCGGGGGAAGGCCAGGTGACCACGCTCCCCGCTCCGGTCGACCTCAGCGCCGACAGCGCAGCCTTAGAAACTTTCTTAAAGCTGTAAGTGAAAGGGAACCGCGCCGAGACCCGCTAAACCCGCCTACCAGCCAGGGCCTCCAATCGGAGCTCGGCCTGCCGGGTTTTTAAAGCTCAGCGCGGCTCAACCTCCTCCTCTTTGTTCCTGCTGCAATCGCCGGGGAGGGCCTGCGCGATCGGCGCCGAGCCCCACCGGGGGAAGGCCAGGTGACCACGCTCCCCGCCCGGTCGACCTCAGCGCCGACAGCGCAGCCTTAGAAACTTTCTTAAAGCTGTAAGTGAAAGGGAACCGCGCCGAGACCCGCTAAACCCGCCTACCAGCCAGGGCCTCCAATTCGAGCTCGGCCTGCCGGGTTTTAAAGCTCAGCGCGGCTCAACCTCCTCCTCTTTGTTCCTGCTGCAATCGCCGGGGAGGGCCTGCGCGATCGGCGCCGAGCCCCACCGGGGGAAGGCCAGGTGACCACGCTCCCCGCCCGGTCGACCTCAGCGCCGACAGCGCAGCCTTAGAAACTTTCTTAAAGCTGTAAGTGAAAGGGAACCGCGCCGAGACCCGCTAAACCCGCCTACCAGCCAGGGCCTCCAATCGGAGCTCGGCCTGCCGGGTTTTAAAGCTCAGCGCGGCTCAACCTCCTCCTCTTTGTTCCTGCTGCAATCGCCGGGGAGGGCCTGCGTGATCGGCGCCGAGCCCCACCGGGGGAAGGCCAGGTGACCACGCTCCCCGCCCGGTCGACCTCAGCGCCGACAGCGCAGCCTTAGAAACTTTCTTAAAGCTGTAAGTGAAAGGGAACCGCGCCGAGACCCGCTAAACCCGCCTACCAGCCAGGGCCTCCAATCGGAGCTCGGCCTGCCGGGTTTTAAAACTCTGTGCTCACTGCGGCGCCGCGCGCCGGGCGTCGCGCGCACGAAGGAGCGCGACAAAGTGGCCTGCCCCTTTGTCGCGCCCCTTCGTCGTAGCCCCAAAGGAGCACCAACCCATGTTGCAAGGACTGACCGCAGATTAAGCCCAACATATACCGTGACCGACAACAAATCTCCAAAACCCGAAGGAATTCGCAACGGGTACCGCAACACTCTGCCATACTCGACCTCATCTGCATCTCATCCCTCTTCTACTGGGGTTCGCGCGGTCGGCGCCACCCAATCGGGGTAAGAACCTTTTGCACCTAATCTGCCTACCAGCACATCAGCGCCAGACCTACCCCGACCACCCTGATACCTAATTTGACGATATCATTAACTGACTTAAACACCATAAAAACAATTCACTCTGGATCGTACACTGCCTTTGAAGGCTTTTACTGTTGATCACCCTGCAGTTTATTGTAGTCTGCTCACCCTATGCAAAAGCGTCAGCCACACTATTGACTCAGCTAACGCTGCCTTCGAATGTACCATGTTTCTGATTGCACCCAATAGTTCATTGTAACCCACCTGCCATATCTTAATTACCTTTGCTATTTACCTTCGCTACTTACTTTCCACCACTCCAGCTATCACTTCTGCCCCCCCCCCCGTGTCTAAGTTTATTTAATCCACACCACCTTAAGTCCTCTCCTGCCTCTAGAATCATGTGCCTACTCCCCATCCCAAGACGGCACCGCCCACTACTACGTAAACCCCCTACAATACCACCCCACCCACCTAACCCGCGCAAATCCCTCATACCTATCACGACCCCACCTTTCTCACAATTCCTAGGCCTAACAACCTTAGCCATTACCCTCTTCAATGCCCAATCCATCCAAAACAAAGGACCTATACTAAATGACCTGCTTACAGACGACAATCCCGACCTATGTGCCATCACCGAATCCTGGTTAAAAAACACTGACCAGGTTTTCCTTAACCAGCTCCCAACAAAGACGTACGACCTCCTCTCCATCCCAAGACCTAAAAAGAGAGGCGGGGGTCTACTCTTGGCAGCCAAAAAAAGACTCAGCCTCAAACTCCAAACCATCCAACCCCCGCCCAAACTAGAAATTGCGCTATTTACATCCAAATCCCTGCAAATGTGCCTAGTCTACGCCCCCCCCAGGCCTAATTGAACAAGATCCCTCTCCTATCACGGAATATCTCACTGTCAACATCAAAACAAACCTTCCTACCATTATTCTAGGGGATTTCAATCTCCATGTGGATGCCCACCCAGCCACCCCCGCCTGCGAGATCCTACTGGACACCCTCAAAGCCCTGGGCTTCAATCAAATCATCACCGAACCCACGCACAAAGCAGGCCACACACTCGACCTAATCTTTGTGAATTCTAAAATAACCATAGCCACCCCCCCTGTAATTACCCCAGTACCCTGGTCCGACCATTTTCTCATCAATACAACCCTTGAAACCAAATCCCCCACACCTTCCACACAAAAACACCGTAAAACTATCTCCTTCCGTAAACACTGTAGTACAGAAGAGCTCACCCTAGCCTTCAACAATATAAATAACAACATCGACCTCACCAACCCAGACACTGCACTTCATTCCTGGAACAATCTTACAACGACCATAGCCAACGAAATTTGCCCCATCATCTACAAAGAAATACCCATTGCACAACGTGAGAAAAGAAAACCATGGTTCTCCACCGACTTAAAAACAATGAAACAAGAACTAAGAGCTAAAGAACGCACCTGGCGCAAACAACCATCCGCTACGCTTAAAGCTACCTACAGTAACACCTTACACGCATACCGTCATGCAATTACCCAAGCCAAGCGTGATTTCCACGCAGCTAAGATCCATGACTACCAATTTAATGCAAATGTCTTATTCACATATGTCTCAGAACTCACCACTTCAAACACACCCACCCTCAACGAAACCATCTCTAACAAAAGATGCGAAGAACTAGCTCTCTACTTCAAGAACAAAATCGACAATATCCTCATTCGCTTCCCTGCCAACACCACCCCCCTCGCCCCCATCCCCAATGACAAAAAGATCACCCTTAGTGCATTTGACCTCACCACTAACATAGAAGTAGAAGCCATCCTTCAAAAGATGAAACCCGCCACACACCCCTCAGACACTGTTCCCTCAAAAATCCTCCTCTCTATTACCCCCGCCATCACCAAACCTATTAAGGACATAATCAACTGCTCCATTACTGCAGGCAGTGTCCCAAACCCACTCAAACTGGCCATAGTCAAACCCCTCCTAAAGAAGCCTACCCTTGACCCCTCAGACCCTGCCAATTACCGACCGATTTCCAATCTTCCTTTCTTATTCAAAGTCCTAGAAAAGGTTATTAACAAACAACTGACGGACTTTTTAGAAGACCACAATGTCCTCCACACTCAACAGTTCGGCTTTCGTAAAGCCCGAAGTACCGAAACCTTACTACTGGCCATGACAGACACCATGCTTAAAGGTATGGATCATGGAAACTCGTACCTACTCGCCCTATTAGACATCTCAGCTGCCTACGATACAGTCAACCATCAAATACTAATGACCCGCCTAGCAGAAATAGGCATCGCTGGCACAGCCCTCTCATGGCTCTCCTCCTACCTCACTCACAGAGAATACCTAGTAAAAATCGACAAACACGAATCCTCACGCATACCTATCACACAAGGTGTACCCCAAGGTTCATCCCTATCCTCCACCCTCTTTAATATTTACCTCCTACCCCTATGCCACCTCCTCTCCGACCTAGGCCTGAATTTCTTCCTTTATGCAGATGACGTGCAGATTCTCATCCCGTTTCAAGGGTCCACTAGCGAACCCTTGCAACGCTGGGAATCTAGCCTCGCCACCATAAGCACATTTTTATCTGATCTCCATCTAGCTCTAAATACCTCAAAAACAGAACTACTCATCATCTCCAATCAACCAGAACGCTTCACTCTCCCCATGCGACAGAACACTCCTCAAAAGACAACCACAACCCTCCCTCAGGCCCAGTTTGTAAGAGACCTGGGCGTCTTTATAGATCAGCACCTAAGTTTTAAACCCCACATCAAAACCCTTCTTAAGGGGGGTTTCTATAAACTTAACATCCTAAAAAAACTCAAACCCCTCCTCCACACCCATGATTTCCGCACAGTCGTACAGACCACCATGCTCGCGAAATTAGACTATTGTAACTCCCTGCTACTAGGACTCCCCAACACCACCATCAAACCCCTCCAGATTCTACAAAACTCCATGGCTAGAATCATAACCGGTACGCGTAAAAGGGACCACATCACCCCCATACTAAAAGACCTACATTGGTTGCCCATCTCCTTCCGCTCACAATACAAAACCCTCACCATCCTTCACAACACCCTACATAAACACAACCACAACTGGCTCGATGAAATGCCTCGCTACCGCTCCTCCAACCGCCCCACAAGAACAACCCACACAGGCACTCTCCACATCCCAGCCCTCAAAACAGCACACTCAACCCACACCAGAGGGAGAGCCTTCTCCGTCGCTGGCCCCACCCTCTGGAACTCCCTCCCCACCTTCCTACGCCAAGAGACATCCTTTCACAACTTTAAGAAAGGAGTCAAAACATGGCTATTCCGACAGGCCTACCCTGACACAAACCAAACTTAATATCTCCGCACCTTAGCCCCCCCTCTGCACGACCTGACACCCTGCGCCCCCCCCCCAGGTCCCCCCCCGCCCGACCTTTCACCCTCTCTCTCAGCCCGCCTGATCCCCTCCCCTCCTCCCCTGGCCACCTCCCTTTATCCTCGACACCCCAGCCACCTCCCTACCCCCCCCCTTTTTTTTCCCCTTTTCCCCTGCCCTCCACACCCCCTACTTACCCTTGAAGAAACCCTTCCCAGTAATTACCTCCTGTTTCAATTGTTCCTTATTCCTATTTAATCAAATGTTTCCTGTACATTAGGCATCTGTACATAGCATTCCTCTTTTCCGCTTTATTCCCTCCCTTTTACCTCTGTTACCTATACCTCTCCCCCCTTCCCCCCTTATCCCCCTTTCCCACCCACCTCCTATCCCTTCCCTTTCTCCCCCCCCCTACCCCCCTCAATTCTCTATTCCTTGGTTCCATTTATTGTTTATTTTGTTGTATTTGGTTTTGGGTTTGTTTTTGCTCTTGCGTTAGTTTTTTCATACTGTTTTATTGTCATTTTGTTATACTGTATCTCCCACCTGAGTTCATTGTAAACCGGCATGATGTGCTTCACGAATGTCGGTAGATAAAAGTTAATAATAAAATAAAATAAATAAATAAATATCCGTGCATATTCGTCTTATGCGCATGAATTGGCCTACAGGTAAGTTCAACTTGAACGTGGCAGGGTGAAAACTGTCAAATCTTAAAAGATTATTGCGGTCACTTGGTTTGCGATACAGAGTGGTGGTTACTGAATCTTTGTTTTTAGTTATAAGGATATCTAAATATGATATATGTTGATGATGGAAATTTATAGTGAATTTTAGGCATGAATTCCGTGAATTGAGCCAAGCTTGAAATTCCAATAGGGATGTTTGCGATCCTTCCCACGTCATCTATATATCTTTTCCAATGCTTCAAGGATGATGACCATGGGTTCTGTTGTATATATTGGTCTTCAAAGGCTGATACAAATAAATTTGCGACATCTGGTGCCATGGCGGCTCCCATAGCCGTTCCCCGAATTTGTAGATAAAATTTGTCCTGAAAAGAGAAGTAGTTGTGATTCAACCTTAGATGCAATAGTTCAATAATATAAGATGTTGGTATCCGTTGAGGATATGGGCGTTTTTTTAGGACCGTGGATATTACAGTAAGCAATTCCTCTTGCGGGATTACTGTATATAGCGACTCGATATCCATGGTGACTAGCAAACTTTGATCAGATAAAGTAACTGTGGATAAGAATTGAAGCATATGAGATGTGTCTTTAATGTATGAAGATGATTGTGACACGAATGGTTGTAGTAATTTGTCCAGAAAAATGGAAATGGGTTCCAAAACGGATTCTTTTGCCGAGACAATTTTAGAAGTCATTCACCCTCACTGGAGAAAGGGAGATCGAGTCAAGAAACTACACCAACGTGAACAGCGTTGGATTTTTCAACTGCGCACAGTGACACCTGGTGGTCTCAATAAAGAAATTGAGTGGATTCACTTTATGTGAATCCACACCTGTCAAATCAATACACACAGGTGCAGTATGGTGATCCTATAAAATCATGCCAAATCTCGCGGCAATTCAGCAGAACGCCGACAAGAGGACTAGGCGGCTGAATGCGATAAGAAGTAAATGTAACTCAGAAGAACGCCAACAAGATAACCAGGCGGCTGAATGCGGTAAGAAACAAATGTAATCCATTGGGAAAAGTGCTTTTTATGTTAAGTAGTACTTGTGCAAAAAATACATGTGTGGTACTAGTCATACTGTTCATCTCCATAGGTATTAAATACCATATGAACTGGATAGCAGCATTTAAATTACGGCGGGAATTAACCTTGCACTTTTTCAAGCCTAGACCCTACAACTTTCCGATCAGTCCCTGAAGCAGCGCAAACCGCGAAACGTACGTTGGACTGCAGGAGCTCTAAAAAGTGTGTGAGCACATTCAATCGGAAGTTCATCTCTTCAATACAAAATCTAGGAGCATTTTTGCCTACAAAGCACGATAGCGCTGGAGATAATAGCGCAGCGGCACAGGATACAAAGGTCGGAAGCGCAGCGGCGCTCCGCACAAGTAAGGCAATTCCGTCTTTAAATATACTGCAAAAGATTTCAAAAGATTTTATCAATTATAAAAAAGAGAAAAAGAAAAAAAGAATATTTAATTAAAGAAGTAAAAAGACATTTAATGGACCGATGATTAAACATGACCCTGTAAGGTTAAAAGTGTGGCTTACTGCCTAAATAACCAAGGGTGTTATGATGGTCCACTGTTCTAGATAAACTCTATGCACATTAAAAAAATTAAAAAATTATAATTTATGCGACGTTTGTTGTGAGACAAGTGTAGTTCGTTGCACTTAATTAACTGTTTTCATATAGTAGATTTCAATTACCCCAATATTGTCTGGGTAAATGTAACATCAGGACTTGCTAGAGACATAAAGTTCCTGGATATAATAAATGATTGCTTCATGGAGCAATTGGTTCAGGAACCAACAAGAGAGGGAGCTATTTTAGATGTAATTCTTAGTGGAACTCAGGATTTGGTGAGAGAGGTAACAGTTGTGGTGCCACTTGGCAACAGTGATCATAACATGATCGAATTTAAACTAATAACTGATGGCTCTATCGAATGACGGTATATAAAACTCAATAAATAAATAAATAAATAAATGGAAGGGGGACAATAAGTAAATCTGCAGCTCTAACACTAAACTTTCAAAAGGGAAACTTTGATAAAATGAGGAAAATAGAAAAAAACTGAAAGGTGCAATTGTAAAGGTTAAAAGCATTCAACAGGCTTGGATATTGTTTAAAAATATAATCCTATGGGCGCAGTCCATATGTATTCCACGCATTAAGAAAGGTGGAAGGAAGGCAAAATGATTACCATCATGGTTAAAAGGTAAGGTGAAAAAGGCTATTTTAGCCAAAAAATCATCCTTCAAAAATTGGAAGAAGGATCCATCTGAAGAAAATAGGATAAAACATAAGCATTGTCAAGTTAAATGTAAAACATTGATAAGACAGGTGAAGAGAGAATTTGAAATGAAGTGGTCCATAGAGGCAAAAACTAATAATGAAACCTTTTTTAAATATATTCAAAACAAGAAACCTGTGAGGGAGTCGGTTGGACCATTAGATGACCGAGGGTTTAAAAGGGCTCTTAGGGAAGACAAGGCAATTGTAGAAAGACTAAGTGAATTCTTTGCTTCCGTGTTTACTAATGAGGATGTTGGGGAGATACCAGTTCCGGAGATGGTTTTCAGGGGTGATGACTCAGACGAGCTGAACGAAATCACTGTGAACCTGGAAGATGTAGTAAAATCACCTGGACCGGATAGTATGCATCCCACGGTACTGAAGGAAGTAAAAAATGAAATTTATGCTCTATTAGTTAAAATTTGTAACCTATCATTAAAATCATCCATTGTATCTGAAGACTAGAGGGTGGCCAATGTAACTCCAATATTTAAAAAAGGCTCCAGTGAGCCTAACCTCAGTGCCGAGAAAAATAGTGGAAACTATTCTCAAGATCAAAATCGTAGTGCATATAGAAAGACATGATTTAATGGAACACAGTCAACACGGAAAGTCTGGCCTAACAAATCTGCTTCATTTTTTGAAGGGCTTAATAAACATGTAGATAAAGGTGAACCGGAAGATGCAGTGTATTTGGATTTTCAATAGGCGTTGACAAAGTCCCTCATGAGAAGCTTCTAAGAAAACTAAAAAGTCATGGGATAGGAGGCGATGTCCTTTCTTGGATTACAAATTGGTTAAAAGACAGGAAACAGATGGCAGGATTAAATGGTCAATTTTCTCAGTGGAAAAGGATAAACAGTGGAGTGCCTCAGGGATCAGTACTTGGACCAGTGCTTTTCAAAATATATATAAATGCTCTGGAAAGGAATACGATGAGTGATGTTATCAAATTTGCAGATGATACAAAATTATTCAGAGTAGTTAAATCACAAGCAGACTGTGATACATTACAAGAGGACCTTGCAAGACTGGAAGATTGGGCATCCAAATGGCAGATGAAATTTAATGTGGACAAGTGCAAGTGTTGCATATAGGGAAAAATAAACCTTGCTGTAGTTACAAGATGTTAGGTTCCATATTAGGAGCTACCATCCAGGTAAAAGATCTAGGCATCATAGTGGATAATACTTTAAAATTGTTGGCTCAGTGTGCTTCAGCAGTCAGAAAAGCAAACAGAATGTTAGGAATTATTAGGAAGGGAATGGTTAATAAAATGAAAAAGGTCATAATGCCTCTATATTGCTCCATGGTGAGATCACACCTTGAATACTGTGTACAATTCTGGTCGCTGCATCTCAATAAATATATAGTTGCGATGGAGAAGGTACAGAGAAAGGCAACCAAAATGATAAAGGAGATGGAACAGCTCCCCTATAAGGAAAGGCTGAAGAGGTTAGGGCTGTTCAGCTTGGAGAAGAGACAGCTGAGGGGGGATATGATAGAGGTCTTTAAGATCATGAGAGATCTTGAATGAGTAGATGTGACTCGGTTATTTACCCTTTCAAATAATAGAAGGACTAGGGGGCATTCATGAAGTTAGCAAGTAGCACATAAGACTACAGACAAATCTGAAATTATTCAAAACTAATTTGAAAACCTGGCTTTTTAAACAAGCATTTTATAAAGATAAAGAAAAGGAGAAAAATAGTTGAGTGATAAGGATGCACCAAGCTAGAAATTTTTAGTAACCTACATAAGCACATTAATGTTAAAATCAAACGGCCTAATTTGTTCCTAACAATCAGGTTTAACTTACAGATCTAGTTTATTATTTTAAATTGTTACCGTACTATGATGGCACACGAGTAATTTGTAATCTATACCACCCATATTTCTCTTTATTGTGCCCTTCTGTAAACTGTTGTGATGGTATTTAACTTAATGACGGTATAGAAATTTTTTTTAAATAAATAAATAAATAAATTTAAGACGAATCAGAGAAAATTCTTTTTCACTCAAAGCACAATAAAGCTCTGGAATTTGTTGCCAGAAGATGTGGTTAGTGCAGTTAGTGTAGCTGGGTTCAAAAAAGGATTGAATAAGTTCTTGGAGGAAAAGTCCATTAACGGCTATTAATCAAGTTTACTTAGGGTATAGCCACTGCTATTAATTGCATCAGTAGCATGGGATCTTCTTAGTGTTTGGATAATTGCCAGGTTGTTGTGGCCTGGTTTGGCCTCTGTTGGAAACAGGATGCTGGACTTGATGTACCCTTAGTCTGACCCAGCATGGCAATTTCTTATGTTCTTAGGTCGATATTCAGCTGCATAAGTGCCTACATTCAAACTTACCTTAACCAGATAAGTTAGACCTGCTGAATAGGAAATCTAAAGTTACCTGCATAAGATTTACCTGACTAGCTAGCGATTTATTCAGGGATATTGAGCTGGGTGCCTAGCTGTGCTGATGAATATCCATGGTAAGCTAGTCATTCAGCCGGGTAATTTACTTAGCCATTCAGCTTTGAACATCCAGCAGCAGGATCTTCACACATCCTTAGCTGGATAGCACTGGTTTTCATGCTAACTGGATACATTTGTTAACCCTCACCCTTACTCCTGTTTCACTCCAACCTGGCTACTTTTTCCAAGCTAAATGCATGCACAGCAAATTTATAAGGACAGATTATAACTGGACATGGCAGAGAGGAAAGATGAAAAAGAAAATATTATCTGGTAGGAGATAAGCTACTATAAACTAATTTAATCCACACAAATCTATTGAATATTGAAATCCCCCTCCTGAAAAATTTATTGACAATCCCACAATGGACTTGCTTTAGATCATCTGATATTAGATTATGGAATTTGTTCTCAGAGCATTATTATAGGACTATTGGATTTGGGGCATTTAAGTCCGTTTCCTGAAAAATGTTCCAAATTCATTCAGCTAAGCACTTGCATGTGACAGGATCAGCTGCACAGAGTCTGGAAAATTAAATGTAAAGATCCTAATCCCAGGAAATTGCTCTATATGATTCCAGACTCCCGTGCTCTGTATGAATCCTCTCTTCCATGTGCTTTCCAGATTGACAGGAAACAGCCCCTCCATCCCAGCAGCAACAGAACTGGCAGGATAAAGGTTCTGGGACATACAGGATTACAAAGCTAATGAGAATTTCCATAAACTTTACAGACTGACAGGAAACAGCACCTCCATCCCAGCAGCAACAGAACTGGCAGGATAAAGGTTCTGGGACACACAGGATTACAAAGCTAATGAGAATTTCCATAAACTTTCCAGATTGACAGGAATCTGCACCTCCATCCCAGCAGCAACAGAACTGGCAGGGTAAAGGTTCTGGGACACACAGGATTACAAAGCTAATGAGAATTTCCATAAACTTTCCAGATTGACAGGAATCTGCACCTCCATCCCAGCAGCAACAGAACTGGCAGGATAAAGGTTCTCGCACATACAGGATTACAAAGATAATGAGAATTTCCGTAAGTTTGCTGTTAAGGCAGCCCTGAAAGATTCAGAGTCCTTGCTTTCTATGCCATCAGTTACTGTATCTGAATGACAGCTGGAATACATTGTACTTCAGGAAATGTTTTTTATTTGAAAGTTAAGTATAATCTTACAATAAACACTGGTCCTGATTTAGAAATCTGGAAATGTGTTCTCTTAAGTGTCATGACCTTTTTTATAAGTATAAAACCAGTTTATATACTTAGGGTTAGAGTGGCAGAGTGGTTGCAAGATGGCCCACAATTGACCCAATGAGCCTTTGACAGAATGTCTGCCTATTTTTGGAGTTTAGAAATACATAGTGTGAGCCACTTTTCCTTCCCCACTGTATTTTTTAATCTCCTCATTAACTCCGCACATTTTAGCACAGGTTCACTGGCTCAGTTGTGAACCGTCATGGATCATAGTTAAGATTCTGCAAATCTAATCTTGATACATTCTTATTACTAATGAGATGATAGTGTAAACTTATGAACTTCCACCTAAACCATAATAAAACATCATCCTTCAGGGTTATAGATACACCAAAGACATGAATAATATGACAAAAGATCCTTTGCAAACTGTTCCTGCAGATGCATCATATTAGAGAACATTAGTACTAAAGTCAGGAAGGTTGGATCTCTTCACTTACTTTTTTGGTCAATGATTCCGGCATCTCTGGCATGAATAACCTGACAGTTAGGAAGGTTTAAACTGTTTGATACATCCATTTGGGATATAATCTCTGGACACACAGACCTTGTTACTTCTTTTCTAAATGTTAAGTCTAAGTTTGTACATATAATAACTCCTGTTGTGGTGTCCCAGGGTGACAAAGCAGTGTCCTTAGCCAAGGGAATGCTAGGATGCAAAGACATAATCATACCCTGAAGGAAAAAAGAAGTAACATTGCCTCTGAACAGGTCACTAGTGCAGCCTCATTTGGAATATTCTGTCCCATCCTGGGGGTAATATCTCTGAAAGGATACAAACAGGATAATACTGTCAACCCAATATATATTATACATTATATACATATATATATATATATGTATATATGGATGAGGCAAGTCCATTTGGCAAGTCTTGGGGGGGACGACTCCTGACCCCCCCCTAAGAGTTGCCAAATGTCCCTGGTGGTCCAGCGGGGGTCTTGGAGCAATCTCCTGCACTCGCGCCATCGGCTGCCAGTATTCAAAATGGTGCCGATAGCCTTTGCCCTTACTATGTCACAGGGGCTACCGGTGCCTTTGGTCGGCCCTGTCACATGGTAGGAGCACAAGATGGCACCGTCCGTCCATTGCTCCTTCCATGTGACAGGGGCCAACCAATAGTACCGGTAGCCCCTGTCACATGGTAAGGGCAAAGGGCCACCGGCGCCATTTTGTTTCCTGGCAGCCGACGGTCCGAGAATGGGAGATCGCTCCCGGGACCCCTGCTGGACCACCACGGATTTTAGGCAAGTTTTGGGAGTCCAGAAGGTGGAGGGGATGTAATAAACTAAATTGTAAAGATTGGGGTGGGTTTTTCGTTTTTGAAGAAAATCGCCGAACAAAAAAAAAAACGAAGTTTTCCACAGGTTGCCCAGGCTGAAGCCCAAGCCGACATGCAAAAACTAAACATATCTCTAGTGATGAGCGCTATCCCATTCACTCCGCGTCAGACGCATGTTAAATAGGCGCTAAACCCCCTATTGCATTAGGGGTGGATTAGCGCCTATTTAACCCGTGTCCAACTGCAGGTTATACAGTGAGCACAGCTGAGCGCACTGTATTGCATCGGCCCCTTTGGTAGGTGAGCATAAAAAATCCCCTCTTTAGTTCAGAATTACCACTCGTCTGTTCCCTTATGTCAAATGACAATTTCAATCTAAGGAATTCTTTGATTTTGTAAAAAATATTTTTGATAATAGGTTCAGATGCTAATAAATACATTTTAAATAAAATGTTTTTAACAGTGGATTCATGGAGATTAAGAAAGCCTATCTGTGTTTCTCCAGGGAAAACATGACCACCAATTTCTCAATTTACAAATTAAATTGTCCTTCTTCAGTCAGAATGCACCTAGGCACAGAAGGTTTAGGGTGGTGGTCACAGTGCTGGATTTATGCCTCATTGTGTTTCTGCTTTCAGATCATTAAACAGTGTTTTGCCGCTAATGAGCTGAAAGATGAAATTACCCACTACAAAAGAAGAACCTATCCCCTGGGTTTATACTCTCTATCTTACCTTTGTTTATCTGCTTTTTAGCTAGGCTTCATTTCTTCCTCCTCTAATTAAATAACATCTCATGACTCCTTCAGGGAATTACTAAGACTTGATTGTGTCTATGGGTAAATAACTCAGAAATTGAGTCCTTAATTATTGAAAATGTTCCAAACCCATTTGATCATCATTTATTTATTTCATAACATTTATATAAACATAAATGTACATTCATAGTCTTTCAACAATCAAGTGTGCTTTATTAATAATAATAATAATAATAATAATAATAATAATAATAATAATAATAAGGCCCAAAGCGGTGACCATGGCTTAAACCTGAGCATGACATTGGTGTCTGGGAGGAAGTACAGACTGAATCTGCGGCCTTAGTGGAGACCCCCGAAAAAAAAAACCAAAAAAAAAAAAACTTAACTGATCTATCGGGTATCCATAGAAGACTGGGTCCCAATGCAGGGGACTTGGCCAGGCCCAAACCCGACACCGCAACTTGACCTGAAGACTAGGTCATGATGCCTGGGCCTTGGCCCAGGGTCAGGCCCAGGCATTGATGTCCAGGCCTGGGAGCTCCAAGGGCATTTGTCTTCCTTCTTTGGCGCTTCATTGCCAAATGTCGGGCCTCTGGTTTGGGTCGCAGCATCAGGCCTTGGTCTAGGCCAAGGCCCTGGTGTCATGTCCTGGCCTCTGGGTAGGATCATGGTGTTGAGCCTAGGCTCGATCCTGATGCCATGACCCAGCCCAGGCATCAGAACCAAGCCTCTGGGCTGGGTCATGGCATCATGTCTTGGTCCAGGCCTAGGTCCTAGAATCGAGACCTGGCACCCGAGTCGAGTCATATTATTGGGTCTGGGTCTGGGCCAAGGACACATCATTGGGATTCGGCCTCCAGGTTGGGTCATAGCATTGGGCCTAGGCTCGGGCCCTGGCTTAGTTTGAGGCCCAGCCATTCGGACCCAGCCTTTGGGTCGGGTTGCGGTATTAGGCCTGGGTCCGGGCCCTGGCCTATGCCAAGGCCCTCATGTCAGGACCTGGTCTCTTGGCCAGGCCACTGTGTCAGGCCTAGGTTTGGGCTCTGGCCTAGCCTGAGGCATCAGCCTTGAGTAGGCTGAAGCCGTGGTGACCTACTGTGGCCTTGGCCTATGCAAATCTGAGACTTCGGTCCAGTCCTACCAGCTGATACCCACCAGACCGTGTAAGTGGGGGTGGGGTGATCCTGGACCTGCTATTTTTCTGTGGGGTATGGGAAGGAGGCCTAGTTGTCATTTTTTGACTGTATTGGGTTTTTTTTTGTTTTTAATTGCTGGATTCATTTTTTTCATATGAATCAAACGAATCAATCCTCAAACCAAAATTTGTGAGAAAAAAACCTCCCAAAATTGAACCGAAAAATGAATTTTTTTTCCTTGCACATCCCTACAGAGAAGTGCAGCAAAAAGATTAATGAGGGTGGATCAGCTACCTAATGAAGAAATGTTAAACAGGTTAGGATAAAGCACACCTAGCCAGTCAATTTGTCAGGATTGCCCAATATATATGATAGATTTTCATACATTGAGAGCCAGCATATGCAAATCTATCTCATGCATATTCAATACGCATGTCCTGAAAACCTGACAGGTTAGGTGTGCCTCCAGAAGAGGGTTGGGAAATCCTCGGTTATGGCTGTACAGCTTGGAGAAGAGGCCACTGAGTGGGAATATGAATGTGGTTTATAAAATCATGACAGGATGGTACATGTAAATAGGGTACAGTTGTTTGCCCTTTTAGAATCTAAATATGTACACCCTGGAGGAAAGGAGGAGCAGAGGTGATATGATACAGACTTTCAGATACTTGAAAGGTGTTAATGATCAAAAGACAACGACAAACCTTTTCCGACGGAAAAAAATCAGCAGAACCAGGGGTCACGATTTGAAGCTCCAGGGAGGAAGATTCAGAACCAATGTCAGGAAGTATTTCTTCACGGAGAGGGTGGTGGATGCCTGGAATGCCCTTCCGGAGGATGTGGTGAAGACCAGAACTGTGAAGGACTTCAAAGGGGCGTGGGATAAACACTGTGGATCCATAAAGTCAAGAGGCTGCCAATGAAGAGTGGGTGACTCGCCAGAATGATGGCTACTGCCTGGAGTCAATACCCTTATTAAATAAACATACACAGGCTTACTGTGACGCCAACATCGCTCTAAGCTTCAACAGCAAGAGGAAATGTGGAAAAAAGGATTCACACTCACAAAGAGAGTAGCTGGCTTGTTACGGCGGTTACTACCCCAAATCAAATAAGCCTGATACTTCACTTTCAATGCATATACAGCATAGTTCTCTGATTCAACGGCAGGGGAGAAGAAAAGAGAGTTCGCACTCACAAAGCGGGGAGTAGCTGGCTTGTTACGGCGGTTACTACCCCAAACCAAATGTGCCTGATACTTCACTTTCGATGCACATCCAGCATGGCTCTCTGCTTCAACGGCATGGGAGAAGACTTATACTTCACACATATCCAGCATAGCTCCCTGCTTCAACGGCAGGGGAGAAGAAAAACAACCAATAAGGGCTAATAACATAGTCTGGGTAAAACAAATAAGCATGGGTGCAGCTTGCTTATTGCGGCGGCTACTACCCCTAACTAATCAAGCTAGATATTTCACTTGGATGCAGCTCCATCACTGCTCTCTACATTAAAGGTGGGGGTGGAAGGGAAATAGAACCAAGAGCTAAGAGAAACAGATAAGTATGAGAGAAAAAATGTGTGAAGCTTGCTGGGCAGACTAGATGGGCCATTTGGTCTTCTTCTGCCGTCATTTCTATGTTTCTATGTTTCTATGTTTCTGTTTCTATAAGACTAACGGGCACTGCATGAAACTTCCAGGTAGCACATTTAAAACAAATTGGAGAAAGTATTACTTTTTTCCACTCAATGCATCATCATGCTGTGGAACTTTTTGCCAGAGGCTGTGCTCAAGGCGTAATATAACAACATAGTAAAAGCAGAAGAAGACATAAGTGATCCATCCAGTCTGGCCAGCAGGTTGTTTAGGGTATTAATTACTGCTCCATGCAGGTTACAACAGGTTACTCCTTTTCTTCATTTGCATCCTTCAGCCAATATGGATCCTCTCTATTTATCCAAACAAAATGAGGAAAAATGCCAACAATATTTTTTCACATTCACTCTACCCCACTCAAAACCTCTACACAATATTTAAACTGCATCTATACCGCATCAGCAAGCCTGACGACATGCTTCCCTGTTCATTTATCAATGGAAGCCGTCCGGTCTTTTAATCATCTGCGGTGCAAAGTCATTTGCAATATTATTTTCCTATTCTTTTTAGATATATGTTTTCCAAATTTTTATATAAATTTTTTGTAAATCCCAAAACTTCAGCAACACAGCAAAAGGTATCAGCTAGACACCCGGCCAATGTTTCGGTAGATAGCTTCTTCAGGAGCTGATGATATTCAAACTTCCCGCCATAATTTAAAGGGTGCTTGACTTCAACAATTCGCGCTGACATTCAATATGCGCTGTTATAACATCCTATATCAACAGAAAACCTAAATCAGTATCAGATAACATAATCTTATCATTTATCTGATGGTGGTCGAGCATACTCCAACCTTCTTCAGGACGACTCTCGTCTCGACTAACTTGAATTCCACAGGAACAGAAACCATCTTGCCGCCCGCTGTCAACTTAAAAAGAGCAGGGCAGCCAATCAGCACCGAGGAGCAGGTACCCACTTTAGCATATACCCCAAAGTGCAAAGAGAGAGCTTCCTGCAGCAGCACGGAAGCGGAAGAGTAGCGTAGACAAGAACGGATCTTGGGGAGCTAGCACAGGATTAAATGCAGAACAAGAACTGAATGTTTTTCTGTAATACATGATGGAGACGCTGACGTCTAGTAGGTACCTGGGAGGAGCAATGGTGGGAGGCTGCACCATAGCCATTCCGGGGACACCAGAGAGGTTGGCTTGTAGACACGGCGGTAGCCATATTGCCCAGGTAAGCTGGAGGAGCCATGAATAAGGTGAGGCAAACGGGGCGAAGCCGTCGAGACCGACGGACACAGCAATTATTCCACAGCCATGTGAACATTCAATAAAGTGGGATGGGAAAGGGGCAGTATTCCACATATATTTAGGTCATGAGCCAGCCCCTCTCCCTGCCATTTTAAAAGCAGTCACATGTCTCACCCATCACATCTTATTTATTGGAAAATTGCTTGTGATGGTGTTTGTGTGTGCATGAATGTGGAGGTTAGATGTGAGATTCTAGTTATAGCATAGGTTGAGAGGTCAGTGATGAACATGCAAGACCACAGAGTAGGTTAAATTAGAAATTTTTGAGTAGGAAACAGAGATTTTATGGGTCTATATCTAGCTTTATGCCTCCCTCATTCTAAGGTGTACCTAGTAATTACGGGGCAGGCTTGTCCTTTTTCTACAACTGGGATGGTTGGTTTACAACTGGTGAAATCTGGCCACTTTAAATATTTTATAAAAAGAATGTGACCTCAAAGAAGAAGTACAATAGCCACCATCTAAATCAGACTTCAAATTGAGGTTAGTGGTGTAAACAAAAGTTGACAACTGTAACTCTCTCCTCCTTGGCCTTCCCAAAGCTACCCTTCTCCCACTACAAATGCCTCAAAATGCAGCTGCACGCATACTCACCAATACATGCAGATCTGAACATATTACACCTACCCTGAAAGAATTACATTGACTCCCCATTACTGAACGAATTAAATACAAAACATTATCCATTATATATAAAACCTTACATACCGAAAATATGCACTGGCTTAATAACACCTTATACTTCCACAAACCTATCAGACCACCTAGACCTAAACATGCTGCCACCTTACACATGCCATCCCACAAAACTGCACTCCTAGCATCGACCAGAGAGTGAGCTCTGTCCATAGCAGGGCCAACATATGGAACACCATGCCGCCTGATCTACTTCAGGAACTATGCACAAGAAAATTCAAACAAAGACTAAAAACATGGCTGTTCATACCAGCCTTCTCCTGATTCACCACCCCCTACTTTGGTCACTCTTTATGGTTACCTGATTGCAATACCCTATGTTTTCCAATTTCTTACCAATACTATCCTCTTAAAATGTTATACTATTATTACATTTAAGCAACCTAATTGTCAACTTGTTTTGTTCACCAATTTTCTCCTCTCCTCCTATACTCTCCGGGGTAGATTTTCAAAGGCATATGCGTGTACCCCCTGAAAACCTATCCCAAACCCCCCCTGCGCGCGCCGAGCCTATTTTGCATAGGCTCGGCGGCGTGCACAAGCCCCGGGATGCATGTAAGTCCCGGGGCTTGCATGAATGGGCGTGTCGGGGCGTGTCGGGGGCATGCCCGTAATGATGCAGCGTTTTGGGGGCGTGTCGCGCGTGATGCAACATTTTGGGGGGCGGGGCCGCGGGCGTGGTTTCGGCCCGGTGCATTCCGGGGGCGTGGCCGCGCCCTCCGGAACAGCCCCCGGGTCGGGTGATGGCGCGCCAGCAGCCCGCTGGCACACACAGATTTACATCTGCCTCCGGCAGGCGTAAATCCATGGATAAAGGTAGGGGGGGAGGGTTAGATAGGGCCGGGGGGGGGGCTAGGGAGGGGAAGGGAGGGGAAGGTGAGGGGAGGGCGAAAGAAAGTTCCCACCGAGGCTGCTCCGATTTCAGAGCGGCCTCGGAGGGAACGGAGTAAGGTTGCACGGCTCGGCGCGCGCAGGCTGCCCAAAATCGGCAGCCTTGCGTACGCCGATCCAGGATTTTAATGGATACGTGCGGCTACGCGCGTATCTATTGAAATCCCGCATACTCTTGTTCGCCTAGGGGCGGATTTTCAGAGCCCTGCTCGCGTAAATCCGCCCAAAACCGGGCGGATTTACGCGAGCAGGGCCCTGCGCGCCGGGAAGCCTATTTTACATAGGCCTCCCGGCGCGCGCAGAGCCCCGGGACTCGCGTAAGTCCCGGGGTTCTCCGAGGGGGGCGTGTCGGGGGCGGGCCCGGTCGTCGCGGCGTTTCGGGGGCGTGTCGGCAGCGTTTTGGGGGCGGGTACGGGGGCGTGGCTCCGGCCCGGGGCGGTCCGGGGGCATGGCCGCGCCCTCCGTACCCGCCCCCAGGTCGCGGCCCGGCGCGCAGGAGGCCCGCTGGCGCACGGGGATTTACGCCTCCCGGAGGGAGGCGTAAATCCCCGACAAAGGTAAGGGGGGGGTTTAGACAGGGCCGGGCGGGTGGGTTAGGTAGGGGAAGGGAGGGGAAGGTGAGGGGAGGGCAAAGGAAGTTCCCTCCAAGGCCGCTCCGATTTCGGAGCGGCCTTGGAGGGAACGAGGGTAGGCAGCGCGCGCCGGCTATACAAAATCAATAGCTTGCGCGCGCCGATCCAGGATTTTAGTGGATACGCGCGGCTCCGCGCGTATCTACTAAAATCAGGCGTACTTTTGCTTGAGTCTGATGCGCAAGCAAAAGTAGGCCTATTCGCGCTTTTTGAAAATCTACCCCCTAGTGCCCGAACAAAAGTACGTGCTCGCCCAAATTTAGAAAATCTACCCCTCCAATTGCATGTTATCTAAATGCTACTTCAATTATGCCATTTTCCAGTTAGTTTATCACTTAGCTTTATTTAGCGAACGCTTTGTACCTACTTCGCTATAACTCCCTAATCTCAATTCCCTGTATTTATACAACTTTTCTACCAACTGTAAGTTATTTCCCAAATTGTTATACAAGTGTTATATTTAACAACCTAGTTTTCTTCTAGCTTCTAGTTTATCAATCTCTTTGTTCTTTAATTTTTGACAATTGTATAGCTCTGTTGCTAAGTTATGTTAAATGGAAACCGATGTGATGTTTTTCTAAATGAATGTCGGTATACAAACTACGTAAATAAATAAAATAAAATAAATAAAAACAAGTGTGGGACACATCATAAATTTTGAAGCCTCAATGGACCTTGTAGGATTTTTTTCTTCTATGGCTAACTCATTACAGAAAATACGAAGGAGAATAAATTCTGCACAGCATAAATATCACAAAGATAATAAGTGCAGAGCAATTTATTGATCCAAGCAGATATTTTATTAGATTTTTTGTTTCATACGGCAACTTCACTGTTATCAGATTTACATTCAAATCTTGAGTGGGTCCCCCAACATGGATCCTGTGTTTCATCATAAGACTGAGTCAAGAGGGACAACAAATAAAGGTAACAAATCTGTAAATTAAATACAAGAAAGTGTTTCTTTAGAAAAGTGAGACCATACAAAAATGAGTAAAAGCTGATATAATACATTAAACATAACGTACCTATATCCGTGGTCATGCAGGTTTATAGGGAGCGCATAGATAGAGAAAACAAAGTAGACTTTAAACGCTGTCAACATGGCACAAAAACTGCCAACTAATCAATGTAGCCAATGAGGTCATACCAAAGAGACTCAATTAAAGTAACTCCACTCAATCTCATTTTTCAGGCCACATGGGGACAAACAGTTCAAAATATATATCCATTTCTGCTCTTTCCGGATAAGAATTTTAGAAAAATTACCCCCACGGGGGGTGTGAGTCTGTGATAATCAATGGTTAACTAGAGGGGCATCCTCACGTTGGTTTTTAATATTTGAACGCTGTTCTATTATGCATGTTTTAATCATACCTGTAGTTTTGTCAACATACAGTTTTTGACAGTGGCAAATAATCACATAAATCACACCTGAGGAAGAACAGTTAGAAATGCTGCATAAGTGAAAAACCATTTTAGAGGTAAGATGTGTGAAAGAGGAAATTGATAAAAGAGAAAGGCACACTGAACAATAACCACAAGGTTTATGGGTTCCCAATGAATGGACCAAGAGATCGCGAAGATTCCTTCCACGGCGAAAAGTGAACCGGAGAGAACTGTTGAAAGAATCATGTAACAAAAAGTGACGACCAAAATGGCGAATAATGTTGCTAATCATACAACTATGATTAGAAAAAGGTAAAATAGTGTGTCCTCTCTCTTATAAATTTCCTCTTTCACACATCCTATCTCTAAGTGGTTTTTCACTTCCCTCATTCCCACCAGGATGCTCCAATTTAGGATAGACCTGGGAAGGAACTTCCCTACCCCTTAATCTATCCTTCCTACCCCTTCCCCTTACTTCCCACCCACTAGCCCTATCCTAACCCCCCAAAAAAGTTATCTCACCTTCTGCACCTGCTCAAAGCAGGCACAGGTTGTATGCACCAGTGGCCTGCCGGCACACAATCCCCCGGCAAAGCAGCAAAAGGCTGCTGTGCCGGGGGCCTCTAGCCCTGCCCCTTTCCCGAAGCCCCGGGACTGAAAGTTTCCCGGGGCTTTACGCACATGGCCAGGCCTTTTTAAAATAGGCCCAGCGTGCATAGGGCTTTTAAAATCCGGCCGTAAGGGTTTAATTCAGTAGTTTTTGATGCAGAGAATCTGGATGTTAAGGGATCTCAGAATGAGATTAAGGCATAGGCCATCCAGTGGAAGGCTGGTGCCATCTTTAAAAATGGCGCCAGCCATCCAGTGCTCCTACCATGTGACAGGGGCCGGCCAATGGCATGGTTACCCTGTCACATGGAAAGGGCAAAGGGCCATCGGCACCATTTTTATTAGTGGCAGCCAATGACCCGAGACCGGGAGATAGCTCCCAGGGTCCACTGGACCACCAGATAATTTTAAAACATTTTTTGGGGGGGTCGGGAGGGTGGTGGAAGCTAAGGGAGCGGTTTTAAAGGGTCGAGGTGGGTTTTTTGTTTATCGGCCGACAGCCCGAGCGCGAGAGAATGCTCCCGGGACCCCGCTGGACCACCAGGTAATTTTAAAACATTTTTTGGGGGTCGGGAGGGTGGTGGAGGCTAAGGGAGCAGTTTTAAAGGGTCGGGGTGGGTTTTTAGGTTGTGTTCTAACTCCCGTTAGTGTGCACTAACCCGATAAACAATTTTTTCACGATAAATCGGTGGAATTTCTATTATATCGAACTCTTTAACGATTAATGACGATTTAAAAAATATTGGATGATATTTTAAATTGTCAAAAAACGATTCAGATCCCTAGTGCCAATATTAAGTGCTATCTGGATAAACTTATCTGGGTAAGCCTGGTCATGTTGGAGAATTGTTCTAAAGTTATCTGGATAACTTTATTCAGGTATTTTCCACTTTAGCTGGGTATATTTGGCAGAACACATAATCAGTTATATTCTGCTATATATTTGAGTAAAGTTATTTAGAAATATTTATCTGGAAATGTTTCCTGTTATGGGATTTACTGAATATGAACCTCTAAATGTTTAGATATCTGAGTACCAATAATGTGTGTGTTTTATGAGTTACTTGTTCAATTAGTACTTGACAATATATCTCTAAAGATGTGGCAGATATAGGCGCTGTCTTTATCCATTTTGTGAGGAAATGTTCCTGTGTAGGTAACAGAGAGAGAAATTAAAGGAGTAGAAAGGACAATTAAGGAATTCCTGTGAAAGTAAAGAAAAATAGATGTAGTCTTTCTGCACAGTCAGTGGATATATATTTTAAAAATCTATATCCCCCACATATCCAAGGTTCCTGGCTGGGAACCAATATAACATACACATAAAACCTAACAAATCAAATTAAAACCATTAACATGGGTAATGTATGTAAAAAAAAAAAAAAGAGGGAGGTATTAAGCTTTCCAGATATGGGAGCCTATGGAATATAACTTGTGGAAAACCAATTGTAGTTTCTGGATCACCTAAAAACTATTAATAGGCATTTAAAAAATCCACATAAGAAGCAATGCAAAAGATTTTAGTGTGCTTATGGTAAATAATTCAGAAATTCCATGCATGGGAACCTGAAAATACATTGTCTAAGTAGTATGAAATATGCCACTTACCGAAATGTTACCCAGAGTGAGCATATACAACATACATATTAGCATGCTGGGTTTATTTTTGTTCTTGACTTTTCCTGTTGATGTACTATGCAATAGAGATGTGAATCGTGTGCCCGATCGTCTTAATGATCAAAATCGTCTGGCAGGAGAAGAAAATCGTGTTTGGCACGATTTTTTAGTAAAAAAATTGTTTTTTTCCGATTAGTGCGCACTAACAGAAAATGATACAATTTGACACTTTTCAGGTCAGTTAAGGTCAGTTTAGGAAGGAATATGTATTCCTATTGGCTGCCCTCTTATTTATTCATGTTACCAAGGTTCCCACTGACAATATATAGGGGATGGGAAATGGAAACAGTTGGTAGCTTGACAAAAAAAGTAATGTGATCAGTCAATGTGACTAGAACTTGTGCCCTATCCCTGATACCGGGAGTGTTGTGATCTTCCTGCATGCAGTGCCATATCCCTGATACCGAGAGTGTTGTGATCTTCCTGCACACAGTGCCCTAACCCTGATACCGGGAGTGTTGTGATCTTCCTGCACGCAGTGCCCTAACCCTGATACCGGGGGTGTTGTGATCTTCCTGCACGCAGTGCCCTATCCCTGATACCGGGGGTGTTGTGATCTTCCTGCACACAGTGCCCTAACCCTGATACCGGGAGTGTTGTGATCTTCCTGCACGCAGTGCCCTAACCCTGATACCGATGGTGTTGTGATCTTCCTGCACACAGTGCCCTAACCCTGATACTGGGAGTGTTGTGATCTTCCTGCACGCAGTGCCATATCCCTGATACCAGGAGTGTTGTGATCTTCCTGCACACAGTGCCATAACTCTGATACCAGGACTGTTGTGATCTTCCTGCACGCAGTGCCCTATCCCTGATACCGGGAGTGTTGTGATCTTCCTGCACGCAGTGCAAACCCTGATACCGGGAGTGTTGTGATCTTCTTGCACACAGTGCCCTAACCCTGATACTGGGAGTGTTGTGATCTTCCTGCACGCAGTGCCCTATCCCTGATACTGGGCATGTTGTGATCTTCCTGCACACAGTGCCCTATCCTGGTTACCGGGGGTATTGTGATCTTCCTGCACACTGTGCCCTATCCCTGATACTGGGAGTATTGTGATCTTCCAGCACACACTAGTGCCCTAACCCTGATACTGGGAGTGTTGTGATCTTCCTGCACTCAGTGCCCTAACCCTGATACCGGGAGTGTTGTGATCTTCCTGCATGCAGTGCCCTATCCCTGATACCTGGGGTGTTGTGATCTTCGTGCACTCAGTGCCCTATCCCTGATACCGGGAGTGTTGTGATCTTCCTGCACATAGTGCCCTAACCCTGATACAGGGAGAGTTGTGATCTTCCTCCACGCAGTGCCCTATCCCTGCACTGAGTGCAGGAAAATCACAACACCTCCGGTATCAGGGTTAGGGCACTGCGTGCAGGAAGATCACAACACTCCTAGTATCAGGGTTAGGGCACTGTGTGCAGGAAGATCACAACACTCCCGGTATCAGGGTTAGGGCACTGCATGCAGGAAGATCACAACACTCCCGGTATCAGGGTTAGGGCACCTCATGCAGGAAGATCACAACACTCCCAGTATCATGGTTAGGGCACTGAGTGCAGGAAGATCACAACACTCCCGGTATCAGGGTTAAGGCACTGTGTGCAGGAAGATAACAACACCCCTGGTATCAGGGATAGGGCACTGCATGCAGGAATATCACAACACCCCTGGTATCAGGGTTAGGTCACTGCATGTAGGAAGATCACAACACTCCCGGTATCAGGGTTAGGGCACTGTGTGCAGGAAGATCACAACACTCCCAGTATCAGGGATACGGCACTGCATGCAGGAAGATCACAACACTCCCGGTATCAGGGATAGGGCACAAGTTCTAGTCACATTGACTGATCACATTACTTTTTTTGTCAAGCTACCAACTGTTTCCATTTCCCAACCCCCATATATTGTCAGTGGGAACCTTGGTAACATGAATAAATAAGAGGGCAGCCAATAGGAATACATATTCCTTCCTAAACTGACCTTAACTGACCTGAAAAGTGTCAAATTGTATCATTTTCTGTTAGTGCGCACTAACTCCCGGTTAGTGCGCACTAACCCGATTAACAATTTTTAAACAATAAATCGTTAGAATTCCTATTGTATCGTGGTCTTTGATGATTTAAGATGATATTAAAGTTATCAGATGATAATTTTAATCATTGAAAAACAATTCACATCCCTAATATGCAATGGTGAACCTTGCTAAATTGAGTTATACTTTAAAATCAGTTTTAGTGTGATGATTCATGCTATGTTTCATTTTAACATTCCTAGTTTTACTTTTGTTCCACAAAAAAGAAGTTTCAGCATGTTTACTTTCTCTTTATTAGTTTTCATACAAAATTGATATTAATGAGTGATGCCAATTTTAGGGGGCACTCCTGGCACATTTTTAGGGCAACATTGGAAACCTATGAATGTTGTCCTCCAGTAAAAATCTGCTGCCTTTAGAAAATGCAGGTGCAAAGACTGTACCTAATTTTTATCTTGGTGCCTAATAGGCATTTTTCAATCAGGTGATTTATCCAGGGGGTAAAATAAAATACTGATAGACTGTGCAGCTGGTTGAAATTTGTCCTTGAAACATTAGGGATGATTTGGACAGGAACAAACCCCTATCATTGTATCTGTGTGATATCTGCATACGGTTCTGTTGAAAATCCACTCCTCAGTTTGTGTTTTTATTATATTTATGTTATTTTTTCTAAAATATATTTATTTGGATGTAGCTCAAGTTGAGTTAATGTTGTACCAGTTCTTATCTATATTTCAGTTCAATGTTCTTTACCCTCCTGAAGCCTCTAAATGGATAGACAGTTTATAAATTGAAGCAATAACTAAAGGTGTTTAAGAATGTAAGAATAGAAATATCTCCATGCTGTGCCAAATCAAAGGTCCATCAAGCCCAGCATCTTATTTACAACAGTGCTCAAGGTATGGACGCATCATAAAACAATTCAGAAGAAATATGACATTTATAGTTTTGTTCTCATTTCCATTCAGAATAATTCCTAGCAGTCTATTGCTTTTTTAACCTCTGCCCCACACTGAGCTGAGGATTTCTATCAGCATTGTCCACAATGGACCTTACTATGTTCCTCATTAGGTCCTGCTTTCCATCTTTAAGGATTACTCTTTGGTTTTAATTGCCTCTTTCACAGCATCATTTAGTCAACATGGGAGATGCTTGTTCTTCTTTTGACATTTCTTGATTTATGGAATGCTTTTTATATGAGCTTCCAAGATAGTAATTTTAAGCAGTTCAAATGCCCCATGCAGATTTTTAACCTTTGTGAATGTTCCTTTTATTTTTTTCTACCTAGTCCCCTCATCTTTAAAGTCATAGGCAACTACAGTGGTTTTATTATTTTCCCTCCAGTGATTATATAAAAATGTGTCTGCATTATGTCACTATTTCCAAGCAGTTCCATCACCCTTTGTACCAGATCCTGCATTCTGCTGAGAACTGTATCCTCTCATTAATTGTATGAAAAATGGCTCCATGAAGCAGTCATTTATGGCATATCAGATTATAACCTCCATGTCATGCCCTGATGAGACATTTACCCAATCTATACTGGGGGAATTGGAATCTTACATTATAATAGTGTTTCCAGATCTTAACCCATCAAATCTCTGATAAAATGTCATAATCTGTTTCATTACCATGGCCAGGGGGAGGGACAGCAGTTAACCCACTGCTAAACTCATCCCCATCACACATGGAATTTATATTCATAGAGTTTCCAAGGAACAATCTGTTTCCTGTAGAATCTGTATGCTACTCGACTGTATGGAATCCTTAACATATAGGACAATGCCACCACCGCTTCTATCTGCTCTGCCATTTTTATATATGTTATACACTGCTATCACCATGTCCTGTCAGTTGTTCTCCTTTCACCAAGTTTCAGGGAAGCTTATTATATGTATTTCTCTATATATTTCTCTGAATATTTATTTATTTTATTTTATTTAAAAGTACTTGTTATCCATGCCCTCCAATGTTCGAGGCATTTTTGTTACAATTGGGCTGGTGAACACCACCTGCAGGGGTGACTCAGGATAGGGAGGCAGGAATCTCAGTAAAGTCTCTGATAATGGCTGGAGAGGAATCTCTAGTGCTGGCTGTGTGGAGCTGGGTGCTGGCTGGAAAGGAAGCTCTAATGCTGGGAGCTGGTTTGAAGGAGTCAGGTGCTGGCTTGAATGGGGTCTCTGATACTGGATGCTGGCTGGAATGAGTCTCTGGAACAAGGTGTGTGGGGGTAAGGTGAGCTTTGGAAAACACTGGAGCAGAATGGGGGTACATGTGGATGTGAGTGCCAGCAAGCATGGGCCTGAACACTGGAAACTGGGTGCAGGTATGGGTGGAATCCGGACAACGTGCAGGTAAGTGTGAGACTGACTGTAGGCATGTGTGAACTGGACTGAGGGAACCAAGACAGCAGGACAGACAATGACTGGACTAGACAAAACCAAGACAAGACTTACGCTGAACAGAAAACACAAACACCCGAAGGCAGCAAGGCAAGGAGCCAGGACCTGGAGCCTGAAGGCAGCAAGGCAAGGAGCCAGGACAGGGAGCCCAAAGGCAACAAGGCAAGGAGCCAGGACAGGGAGCCCAAAGGCAACAAGGCAAGGAGCCAGGACAGGGAGCTCAAAGGCAACAAGGCAAGGAGCCAGGACAGGGAGCTCAAAGGCAACAAGGCAAGGAGCCAGGACAGGGAGCTCAAAGGCAACAAGGCAAGGAGCCAGGACAGGGAGCTCAAAGGCAACAAGGCAGAACAAGAAGGGCAGAGCCCCAGACCATGGAAGAAGACAGGAGCGCAACTCCCGAAGGCACACTGAAGGAAACAGGAGGCTAGAGCAGGGAGCCCAAAGGAACTCGATGCCAAAGCACTGAGGCATTGGCTAGGCGAGGTTATATAGGAAGTCCAGGTCATGGAAGAGATATATAGGCCAGACTGGGCCAACCAAGCGAGCATGCTCTTGAGGTACCTCTGGTAGTAAGCAGGCTGCACAGCAGCCATAGTTTGTAACACTATCCCCCCTCTTTAAGGCCTCCTCCTCCTCCTGGATCCCAACTCTGCAGGGGGTACAGAATGATGGAGGATGCTAAGGATTGGTGTAGACAGCTCTCTTCATAAAATTATCCTGCTGGAAATGGGTGCCTCTTGCAGGGTAAAGGTGTCCAAAATTTGTTAAGGACTGGTGGAATTAATTTAAGTTCACGTAGGAACTGTTGAACCCCCTAAGAGACTGGGTCAGGTCCCTCTTGGGGCAGTGTACCAAGTTCAGACCCCTCCAGGGGTGACGTGGCAGGCAAAAACCCCTCCTGGGTGGAAAAAACAGTCTTAAACCCCTCCTGGGGACCCTGTGGCAAATTCAACCCTCTCCTAGGGTGGTGAAGCAATCTCAAACCCTATCTGGGGTGGGGGGGGCAGGGTCAAACCCCTCCGGAGATGATGCGGTAGGCTCAAACCCCTCCTGGGGCGGCATGACAGACTCAAACCCTTCCTGGGGTGGTGCAGCAGGCTCAAACCCCTCCTGGGGAGACATGGCAAGCTCAAACCCCTCCGGAGCTGATATGGCAGGTTCACTCCCCTCCTAGGATAGCGATGCAGGCTCAAACCCCTCCTTGGGCGACACAACTAATTCAACCCCTTCCCAGGGTGGCAGAGCAGTTCCAAATCCCTATTGGAGTGATGTGGCAGGTTCTAACCCCTCCTGGGGTAACGTGGCAAACTCAAACCCCTCCTGGGGCAGCAAGGCAGGTTCAAATCACTCCTGGGGCAGCAAGGCAGGTTCATATGGTAGGATACTGAAGCCTGTTGTTGATTGTTCACAAGTTGTAGGATTAGTTATGATAGTGTGGAAGGAGGATAAAGACCGGACTGCTGAGGACTTGGTGAATAGAGACAGACTCTTGAACCCCAGATCATGGTTCCCTGGTTCTGATGTGTGGGTTTGCAGATTAGTGAAAGCACAGGCAGCTCTGGAACATCTTGGGAAGCAGCTCGTTAGTCGTGACTGACCTGCAGCTGTGGGAGGCAGAGCTCTGCTTGGCTTAATTAGTTCTCTCTGCATTAGAAAATCTTGTTTCTGAGGCCATAGCATGGAAGTCACAGGAGCATTCCTGACCAGGTGAGTTCTAGGTCTGGGAGATAACTTGATTTTTTGTGAGAGGTTTTCTTCAAGGTTTCATGAGAAGATGTGCTGGGATTCTTTATCCACAAACTGCCAATAATAACTACATTAGTAGCTTGGCCAGGAGCAGAACACAGGCTAATTGAACAGGCTGATGTTTCTTGTGAAACAGCTGGTCCATTAGCTGTTGCAACAGAGGGAGGCAAGGTTTACCTGGGGGTAATAGGCTAGAGATACAGGAGCATTTCCACCATACTGGTCTAGGACTGTCGCAATTTAAACATTCTTGGTAGACTGAAACATTCTTTCTTTGACAGTTACTGCATGGCCAGTGTTCCTGATCTGAAAGCTGACAGGCTAGACAGTTTTGATAACTTGGATAGTTCAGGATTTGGCAAGAAGCACAGGTAAAAAAGCATGGAGACTCAGAAGTATTGTGGGCAGTGGGAAAAAAAAGTTGACTCACCGAATGGGTACATAGTCCTGTGTCTCTCTCTGGAGGTGGATGGCTTTGGCATTCTGTTATGGTTGGGCGATAGCCCGATGTGATGAACACTACCTGCAGGGGTGACTCAGGATAGGGAGACAGTAAAGTCTCTGATAATGGCTGGAGAGGAATCTCTAGTGCTGGCTGTGTGGAGTCTGTAGAGCTGGGTGCTGGCTGGAAAGGAGGCTCTGGTACCGGATGCTGTCTGGAATGAGTTTCTGGAACAAGGTGCATGGGGGTAAGGGTGAGCTTTGGAAAACACTGGAGCAGAATGGGAGTACATGTGGATGTGAGTGACAGTAAGCGTGAGCTGAACATTGGAACTGGGTGCAGGTATGGGTGGAATCAGGACAGCGTGCAGGTAAGTGTGAGACTGACTGTAGGTATGTGTAAACTGGACTGAGGGAACCAAGACAGCAGGACAGACAATGACTGACTAGACAAAACCAAGAGAAGACTTACACTGAACAGAAAACACAAATGCCCGAAGGCAGCAAGGCAAAGAGGCGGGACAGGGAGCCCGAAGGCAACAAGCCAGAGCCCCAGACCATGGAACAAGACAGGAGCACAACACCCAAAGGCACACTGAAGGAAACAGGAGGCTAGAGCAGGGAGCCCAAAGGAACTCGATGCCAAAGCACTGATGCATTGGCTAGGCGAGGTTATATAGGAAGTCCAGGTCATGGAGCAGATATGTAGGCCTGACTGGGCCAGCCAAGAGAGCATGCTCATGAGGGACCTCTGGTGGTAAGAAGGCTGCACAGCAGCCATAGACATAACAGTTTTATAGTAAAAAATATTTTTAAATAAAATAAAAAATAAAATATTTTATTCCACATATAATGGCACATGCTAACTGGAACACAATACATATATTGAAAGATTAGCATTCTAGAATTACACATAAAATATAAAAACATATTACTCCCTCCAGACCTTCGCCTTGAATCCTGCCATAATACATTCAAAAAGAAACTAAAGACTTGGTTCTTCACACAAGCTTTCCCGGAGAACTAAGAGCAGGATGAGCTAATACTATATCAGTTTAGCCTTTGACCAGACCCACTTGTTGTCCATAGTCCTTGAAGAGCTCATCATTGAATCTTAATCAACCCCGATTGTTTACTGTAATCTCCCCTAATCTCCTCTAATCTTTATGTTATCTGTTAAAATGTTAAATGTATTTATAATGTAATTTAAAATGTTATTTGTTATAATGTAAGCCGCCCACGTGGCGATAGTTTTTATTTCACTGTACACCGGTGTGTGATATGTATTTTATACAGGAACGTCGGTTTATAAAAACTAAAAATAAATAAATAAATAAATTACAATAAAAAATATTATGTTCATATCTTCATCTAGTGCCATCTTCTGGCCTTTGCATATAGACAAGTAAATAAATGCTCCTCAGTAACTGTCAGCTTTCCCCTCTGATCCACTTTTGCAATTAGTTGGACAAACCCCAATGTTGTACATTTTCACCTTTTCACTGGCTAACTTTTGTATGGGCAAATCATTTACCCTGACAAAGAGCCGTGGTGCTGAGGGAAACATTTCCTCTGAAGTAGATCCTCAAGAGCTGAGTTATGTGTTATTCATTTCAAGGTACTGAAAGTTCCAAGCCAGTGGCTATGGCTTTCACCTTTTTTCCATTCTGTCTTTCCTTTCTTTATTTTCTCTGTTCCTTATCAGATTCCCCTCTGATGCATTGAGGACTAATTTAAGGTTTGTGTATACTGTTATTTTCCTTCATTTCTATTTTATTATCTGCATTTCTGTTTCAGGTGGCTTTGGACTTTAATGATAGAGAAGGGAATGTGCATTGTTTCAAAAAAGTAGTGAATGAGGCCAATTTCAGTTTCTTCCAAATGTTCCTGCTCTAAAAATACCCACAGATTGGGCATATTTCATATTTGTGGCCAAGCTTTGAAACCTGCTGGGCACTGGATTCTGCCTGAGGTTGGGGGCAGGGCCAGAATCAGGTCCAGGATCAGGGCTGGGGCCAGGCTTGTTCAGAGCAGGCCCCAGGGCTGGGTCAGCTTTGGTACTGGGCTGATTCTGGGCAGCCCTGACACCAGTTTTACTGGTTTTTGGATGGAGACTGAGGCTCAAAGGAGCCTGGTGAGGCCAATTTTTGTTTTATTCAGTTCAGGGGGTTTTTTTTGTTTGTTTTGTTTTATGGGTTTATTTTGTTTATTTTTTGTTTGTTTTATTTGCCAAATCAACCCTTCCCCCCAAAAAAAAACCAAAACAAAACAATTAACCAACCAAAAAATGAAACATTTCTGGAATCCACTTAGCATGACAGAGTGATCATAAGCAGAATATAAAAGTGTTAAATAAATGTTTTACATAAATAAAGATATACAACAAAAAAATGAGGGATGTATATCCCTACTTTGGATTAGTTAAATAAAAATGAAAAGAAAATAGAAATGAACCACATCCTTTTCCCCAATTTACTGAAATAATAGTCTAGAAATGGAGAATGTGCTAGAAGTAAATATAGTATCTGTAAGTCAGGCAGATAAAGGACCAACGATCCTCATGCAATTCACTGGGGACTATGGTAGAATAATAGATAATTATTTATACAGGGAAGGAACATTTCAAAGCAGCTCGCAGGGGCACATTTGCACACATATGTCAGCTTGCGCCTAGGGACGTGGCCATTTTTATAACTTATGCATGCTTATTCACGCAGGATATAAAATAATCTGGCCGCATGCATATTTGCACCAAAGTTTAAGTGGGCGTGTGCATGCAAATCCAACTTCTACTGCATAAGTTGGGGGATTTTAAAAGTGGTGTGTGCTGACACCATTGCCAGTTAAATCAGTTTGTCCCCAGTTCACCCAGTTAAGAGACAGGTCTTCCAAATTCCCCTGGTTTAATAGCCTTCACTCTCCCCAGTTAGCTCCAATTCTTAAAACCCCACAGATCTGCCTATTTTTAATTTTATAATTACAGCTCTTCCATAGTGTCTTACAGCAATAATGTAATGTCTATTTGCTTTATTTCTGTTTTAAGTTGATTTTATTTTGTAATTTGCTTTCTAATGGTTTTAATTGTTCGATATGTTCCATGTAAACCGCTATCCAGGCGATAGTTATTCTGTTTACTTGTAAACCGGAGTGATATGTATGTTATACAGGAACTTCCGGTATATAAAACCCAAAAATAAATAAATAAATAAATAGTGAAAGTAAACTTATACAGCATGGGATCTGGGTGCATGCCCAGACTCATAAGTATTTGCAGTGCACACACATTTCTGGTTAATGCCCTGAAACTCCCCATGGGAGATACATGCGTATCCGGGCAGCATTTAAAATCTGCTCAGCTTACTCGAACCTCACTTATTCGTGCATCCCCTAATTAATGCGCACGCCGGGTTTTTAAAATTCACCTTTAGTTTTGCCCTGGCTATTCTGTTTCGGGAATGTTTTGTGATACATTTTTTGGTATCAGAGTTGCTTATTTTCTATTTTCTATTCTTAATTCTGTCCTCTACCTCTTCCTTTCACCACTGCATGGAACATGTCCACAGGAAAATGGAAAATCTCACTGGTGTGTGATATCATTTCTGCTTCTAGGATTCTCAGAAACCTCAGAGCTCTCTCTCTCCTCTCTCTTCACCCTCTTCTCATTCCTCTTAGCTGATGGCTGTGCTGGGGAACCTCCTCATTATCTGCACAATATGAGCAGATCAGCATCTTTCACATCCTCATTGATTTCTTCTTGACCAACTTGTCCATCATAGATATTTGCTCTTTCACCATTTTTATACCAAAAGTTAATGCATTCCTTCTAACAAAATGATTTAAAAATATATTTTGTGCAATGTATTCTGCAGATATACTGCTTTGTGGCTTGTGCAGATTCAGAATTTGCAACTTCTTAGTGCGATGACATGTGATCATTACATTGCAATTTGCAATCTTCTGCATTGCATCATCATCATGAATAAGAAGGTCTGTGCTCCTCTGGCAGGATTCTCATGGATAGCAGGTTACTAGAGGCACTGCCACACTCTATCATTACAGTCCAGCTTTATTTTTATTATTCCTATATACTCAATCATTTGTTTAATGTAATCTCACAACACTGATGAATCTTTCCTACATAGACATCTCAATATTTTTGAAGGTATGACTTTTTTAGTATCAGTATTTTCAGTCTTTAATCCATTCTCTAAATATTCACATCCTACATGTTTATCATCGTCAACCATAGTCAGGATCCATTCCAAAGATGGGAAAACAATCTTCTCTAGCTGCTCCTCCCACCTTACAGTCATCATTCTGTTATATGGGACCATAATAGGAATTTATATGCTGCTCAGCTCAGAGGACACTATGAATTCAAAGAAAACTGGTAACTACAATGTATAAGGTCCTTCTGCCACTGTAAATCCCCTTATTTATAGCTTGAGAAGCAAAGAGTTGAAAAAGGACCTAAAAAATCCTTAAGCAAGGAAGTCAACATTGCACTCAATAAACACTGCAGGAAGTCCGGCTCAAGGAAGTCCCTTAGGAATCCGCTTAACATGGCCACTGTCCAAGAGAACACTCCTGGGGATGAAAGCAAACACACATTCTACCAGAGCAGTTGATTGTAGGAGAGATAGAGAAATTAGTAAGAAAAGAAACAGGACCATGTGTCCCTTTCTACAATGCACAGCATTTCCCACAGGGCCATGGAGGGAAGCCCTAGAACATAAGAACATAAGAACATAAGAAAATGCCATACTGGGTCAGACCAAGGGTCCATCAAGCCCAGCATCCTGTTCCAACAGTGGCCAATCCAGGCCATAAGAACCTGGCAAGTACCCAAAAAACTAAGTCTATCCAATGTAACCATTGCTAATGGCAGTGACTATTCTCTAAGTGAACTTAATAGCAGGTAATGGACTTCTCCTCCAAGAACTTATCCAATCCTTTTTTAAACACAGCTATACTAACTGCACAAACCACATTCTCTGGCAACAAATTCCAGAGTTTAATTGTGCGTTGAGTAAAAAGAACTTTCTCCGATTAGTTTTAAATGTGCCAATTGCTAACTTCATGGAGTGTCCCCTAGTCTTTCTACTATCCGAAAGAGTAAATAACCGATTCACATCTACCCGTTCTAGACCTCTCATGATTTTAAACACCTCTATCATATCCCCCCTCAGTCGTCTCTTCTCCAAGCTTGAACAGTCCTAACCTCTTAGTCTTTCCTCATAGGGGAGTTGTTCCATTCCCCTTATTCATTTGGTCACTCTTCTCTGTACCTTCTCCATCGCAATTATATCTTTTTTGAGATGCGGCGACCAGAATTGTTACACAGTATCAAGGTGCGGTCTCACCATGGAGCGATACAGAGGCATTATGACATTTTCCGTTTTATTCATCATTCCTTTTCTAATAATTCCCAACATTCTGTTTGCTTTTTTGACTGCCGCAGCACACTGAACCGACGAATTCAATGTGTTATCCACTATGACACCTAGATCTCTTTCTTGGGTTGTAGCACCTAATATGGAACCCAACAAGCGTGTAATTATAGCATGGGTTATTTTTCCCTATATGCATCACCTTGCACTTATCCACATTAAATTTCATCTGCCATTTGGATGCCCAATTTTCCAGTCTCACAAGGTCTTCCTGCAATTTATCACAATCTGCTTGTGATTTAACTACTCTGAACAATTTTGTGTCATCTGCAAATTTGATTGTCTCACTCGTCATATTTCTTTCCAGATCATTTATAAATATATTGAACAGTAGGGGTCCCAATACAGATCCCTGAGGCACTCCACTGTCCACTCCCTTCCACTGAGAAAATTGCCCATTTGATCCTACTGTTTTCCTGTCTTTTAGGCCAGTTGCAATCCACGAAAGGACATCGCCACCTATCCCATGACTTTTTACTTTTCCTAGAAGCCTCTCATGAGGAACTTTTTCAAACGCCTTCTGAGAATCCAAGTATACTATATCTACCGGTTCACCTTTATCCACATGTTTATTAACTCCTTCAAAAAAGTGAAGCAGATTTGTGAGGCAAGACTTGCCCTGGGTAAAGCCATGCTGACTTTGTTCCATTAAACCATGTCTTTCTATATGTTCTGTGATTTTGATGTTTAGAACACTTTCCACTATTTTTCCTGGCACTGAAGTCAGGGCTAACTGGTCTGTAGTTTCCCGGATCGCCCCTGGAGCCCTTTTTAAATATTGGGGTTACATTTGCTATCCTCCAGTCTTCAGGTACAATGGATGATTTTAATGATAAGTTACAAATTTTTACTAATAGGTCTGAAATTTCATTTTTTTAGTTCCTTCAGAACTCTGGGGTGTATACCATCCGGTCCAGGTGATTTACTACTCTTCAGTTTGTCAATCAGGCCTACTACATCTTCTAGGTTCACCGTGATTTGATTCAGTCCATCTGAGTCAGAGGGGAAAGGTAGTAGGAAAAGCGAGAGGAGCACAAAGAAACAGAAGTCTTTGGCCAAGTCTTAGCAAAAGAGGAAAGAGTAGAGCAGCAGCCTCACTGGTGATCCCTAGGCACAGTAACAGCAGGCTTATATCTAATTAGTAAGGCATAGCTGGCTAGATTTATATCTGTTTCATCTGTAACTAACCCTGCTAAAGTGCTAAAATTAGCCCCATGAAAAATAACAAACTTGTTTTAGTTATATTTTATTCTCTCTGTTCTGATTTTTATTTGTTTGTGGAAAGAGTGTGTGATGTATATATTTTTTGGTCTCAGTATTTATTTTTCTGCCTAGTTCCTTATTGTCCCTTATTTAGTCTCCCCTTCCTCCTTTCAGTACTCCAAAAAGCATGATGACAAGGAAAACAGGAAATCACAGCGGAGTGACAGAATTCCTGCTTCTGGGGTTCTCAGAATTCCCAGAGCTGCAGCTCCCTCTCTTTGCTCTCTTCACTGTCCTCTACCTGATGGCCGTGCTGGGGAACCTCCTCATTTTCTGCATAGTATGCGCCGATCGACAACTGCACACTCCCATGTATTTCTTCTTGGTCAACTTGTCTGCCTTAGATATTTGCTCTTTGACTTCCATTGTTCCAAAACTGCTTTCAATGCTCCTAACAAACATCTATAACATATCTTTTGGAGAATGTATTCTGCAGATGTATCTCTATATGATGAGTGTACTTACAGAATTTCTGCTTCTCACTGCCATGGCATATGATCGTTATATTGCAATATGCAATCCCCTGCGTTATAGCATGATCATGAATAAGAGGGTCTGTGCTCTTCTTGCAGCTGTCTCATGGGTAACAGGATCATTGGAGTCATTGCCACACATTGTTGTTATATCCCAGTTTTCTTTCTGTGACTCCAATGTAATTAATCACTTCTTCTGTGAAGTCTCAGCACTGCTGGAACCTGCCTGCTCAGACACCTCTATCGTTGAAATGATGAATTATGCAGAAGGAGTTTTTACAGCTTTCACCCCATTTCTCCTAACCCTGACATCCTACATCTTCATCATCTCCAGCATCTGTAAAATCTGTTCTACAGAGGGGAAATGCAAAGCCTTCTCCACCTGTTCCTCCCACCTTACAGTCCTCATTCTGTCATATGGGACTATAATAGGAATTTATATGCAGCCCAAGTCAGAGGATTCTCTTAAATCAAACAAGTTCCCTACTGCACTGTACATAGTCACTCTCCCACTCCTGAACCCCCTGATTTATAGCTTGAGAAGCAAAGAGATAAAAGTGGCTCTCAAAAAAGCCATAAGCAGGAAGTCAGCATTCCTGACCCACTAAACACTTAGGGGAAGATTAAAAAAAAAATATGCGCATGCGTCCATGTGCACGCACTACCCGGCAGGCACATATGAATGCGCAGTTTTATAATATCTGTGCTCCAGTGCGTGCATGTTAAAAAATCAGGGGCGGAGCACGCAAGGGGAGGTCAACTTTGGCCACTTCACGCGGCGATGCATCAGGGCCTTCCCCAGTTCCCTCCCAGTCCACTCCAATTTTGTTTTTCCTTTTATTTTGCAAGTTATTTCAGGGCCCGACCTGAAGTAACTTGCACACGCCGGCAGCCGGGACAGCGAGGAATGGCGCTGTCCCAGGCCCCCCCCCCTCACTCTACCTCCTGGGTCGCCCCGTTTTGAGGCCCTGGCACTTACTCATGTCCTGGAGTTTACACGCTTGGCCAGGCCAGTTTGAAACCCCGGGATTTATGCGTGCCGGGGTTTTAAAATCCGGCCGTTAGTGAATTTTAAAAGCCTGATGCACGTCAAAATTATGGGATGTGCAAAATGTCGGGCCAAAACATACTTCATGCTGCGAGTATAAATGAAAAGTTCAAAGGGCGGGATATGAGTGTGGTCTGGATGAGGCACGGGTGTTCCTGGATTCAAACTTGAAATTTGCACGTCAATGCGTACATGCACTGGTGAGTGCCGAGGTCCCCTGCTGTGTAACTTCACTTCTGCTATGGATGATGAGTAATAGATAATACAAAAAATTCTAGGGAGATCAGTGGGGTTTTAAAGGTCTGGCCTGACAGAAGAAGGGAGGCTTTTAAACTAAGGGAAGGTTGGAAGTCCTATCCCTTAACTGGGTGAACTAGGAATGAACTGGGAAAACTGGTAATGTGTCGGCTTGCATATCTTTTAAATTCCTCCCACTTACAAGGTAGAAGAGGAAATTTAGGGTGAATTTTAAAAGCTCTATGCACGGCAAATCTGAGAGATATGCGCGTGACTGAGACGTGCGTGAGCCATGCGGATTTAAGAGGCCTGCATTCATGCACATATCCCCCAATTCACGGATAAAGAAGAAACATAGAAATGAAATGAAACATAGAAACATAGAAATGACGGCAGAAGAAGACCAAACGGCCCATCCAGTCTGCCCAGCAAGCAGACTGGATGGGCCGTTTGGTTTGGTAAAAAAAAGGTTTGGTAAAAAAAAGGGGTGGGCCAGGGTTGATTTGAGTGAGGCATGGGTGGGGTGTGGGTGGGCTAGGACAGCACCGTCAAGTCATTGTCACGCACAAGCGCGCACCGGGATTTGAGAACCACATAACTTGCTGCTGCTACAGCCTGCGGGTAAGTAGTAAAACAAAACAATCTAGGGGAGTCAGAGGGGTTTTAGGGGTTGAGGCTAGTAGGGTAAAACAGAGACAGGTAAGTTAGGGCATTTAGGAAGTCTGCTCCTTTACAGGGGTGAACTGTGAAATGGGCCTATTGCATCACCTCACATACCTACTAAAATTCCCCCCTTACATACTCGAAACAGGATTCATGCACACATGCATGCTTCGATATAAAATCTGTCACATGTGTGCATGGGTAGCCTTAGATTGTAAGTCCTCTGGGGATAGGGAAATACCTACAGTACCTGAATGTAATCCACTTTGAAATGTGAAAAGCAGAATATAAATATAAGTTTTCTCATTAAGTTATCTGGCACAAGCAGACATACCCAATTACCTTAAGCAGCTAACACCAAATATTAAAGTGATTCACTAATAGTTTTTCTCATAGACACAAAATGGGAGAAAAGCCTTAATGAATCTGAATCTAAGAAAGCAAGATAAGTTAGTCCCATCCCAGAATTTCCATGGAATGCCTCCAGTTTATATGGAAAAAGATTAATCTGTCTAAAATCCAGATAAATGAGCTAAGTGCATTGCTCAGTGCTATCTGCTTAGGTGATTAACAAATTTTAATAAACTAAACTAAACTAAAGTGGTGGTCAGTATAGTGGTAAATAAAAATCCTGGGGCGGATTTTAAATGCCCTGCGCATGTAAATCCAGCCGGATTTACGCGCGCAGGACCCTCGCATGCCAGCGTGCCTATTTTGCATAGGCTGCCGGCGCGCGCAGAGCCCCAGGATGCGCATAAGTCCTGGGGCTTCGTAAAAGGAGCGTGTCGGGGGCATGTCGGGGGGCGTTGCGGAATGACGCAGCATTTCGGGGGCATGACACGGCGTTTCGGGGGCGGGCCCGGGGGCGTGGCGCCGGCCCGGGGACGTAGTCGAGGCCTCCGGACCAGCTCCCGGGTCGGGTGATGGCGCGCCAGCAGTCCGCTAGCACGCGCAGATTTACGCCTGCTTTCAGCAGGCGTAAATCTGCCAACAAAGGTAAGGGGGGGTTTAGATAGGGCCGGGGGGGTGGGTTAGGTAGGGGAAGGGAAAGGAAGGTGGGGGGAGTGCGAAGGAAAGTTCCCTCCGAGGCCGCTCAGAAATCGGAGCGGCCTCGGAGGTAATAGGCAGTGCGCGCTGGGTTCGGCGCGCACAGGTTGCACAAATGTGCACCCCCTTGCGCGCGCCGACCCCGGATTTTATAAGATACGCGCAGCTACGAACGTATCTTATAAAATCCAGCGTACTTTTGTTCACGCCTGGTGCGCGAACAAATGTACGTGCTCACGCAAAATTATAAAATCTACCCCCCTATGGTTTGTCCAGCTAAGTCTGAACTTATCTGACTATCCACTTTTAATATGGAACTTCCTATTACCACTGGAACATTCAATTTAGTGAAGCTCAGACCAACCACCTTATCTTATTTTTCTTTGCTAGGCTTTATTTATTTATTTGTTTACATGTATTTATGAATCACATTACTGTTAAAAATGACCAAAGCAATGTACAACAAAATAAAAATAATACATAAAATATTAAAACATAATAAAGAACCATGTACTGGCACCTGCTTTGACTTTCTTTGGCTGAAAATGGCAAAGACTCTGTCGCCAAAAGGCACATTAGAGAACCTTGGACTGACCCTCAATATGAGTTCTATAATCATGTGTGATGACTTCAAAGATTGGAGGATTTAAGAGCTCAATTTCTCCTGCATGAGATGTCTTACTACTAAGAATGGTTTAGATTCAGGGAGAATCATTTTTGAAAATCTACGCCTTAGAGAGCAGAAAGTAAATGGCCACAAAGAATAAATGAGGCAGGGGTAAGGCTGCTTTAACTCAGAAAGGTTTGTGCCTGCCACATGAGTGAATCAGTTCCCTCCACCTTGCAGACCCCGTGGTCTATGACTTCTCAGGGAATACTTTAAGATGTGCAGGGTCAATCATGAAAGACACGGGGCTCAATCATATATACGGTCACAATCCAGTCTCTTAAGCCCCATTCAGTGGATTCTCTAGGGCCCAGGTTGGTAAGTGTGAAAATCTCTAAGTGCATTTAGAAGGATCAGAGGAACATTTGATTGGTGTTCCAACATAAGCACTTCTTTTCCTTTGACAAATCTACAATGTGTGTTCCTTCCTTTTGGTTACTGGGGTCCCCTTATTCCTTTCTGAAATTTAGGGCCTCTGCCAGGTATCAGCTGGAATCCAGGAACTCTTAGGTCTCGGTACAATAGATATTGCCTCTAATATAGAGTCCCTTGTACAAATGCTGAAGCTCTGCTGGAGTCTTTCCTTCATTTCCACTCCTTTGTACTGGGTGACTGTCTGGTGTATACCAGATTGATTTATGCTGTGAATAAGCAACTTGTGGGCTCCACTTCTCCTCTCTCCTGCTTCCTCTGGACACTGGATGAGTAACCTCCAATGTTTATCTGTATCAGGGCTAATTCTCGGGCTGAATGATCCCTCCATCCCAAGAAAAGGTAACAGGAAGATCCAAAAGAAAGAACTCAAAAGGTAAAAATAACTCAAAAGGTAAAAATAATCAGAAAGTCTTACATCTCTAGAAATCCATGTCCCAGTGAACTGGGCTACAATTTCTCTAGTAAAAAGGGAATGAAAAACATTTCTCTCCCATAAACTTTCAATTACAAAATCCACATCTCCTCTCGGGGTCTCTGCCTTATATAGACACAGGAAAGAGCCTTGCATGGGGGTGGGGGGTGGGGGGGCTGTGGCACTGATGGGATCTTCCTCTCCCCTTCCACATCCCCTCTAGGGGTCTCTGCCTTATATAGAGACAGGAAACAGCCTTGCATGGGGGGCTGTGGCACTGATGGGATCTTCCTCTCCCCTTCTTTAAATGTTTCGCTTTTCTACAGGGCCACACATTTCCAGGGATCCCAGTGGTGCCCTACACTGTGAAAATATAAAGTTAAGTGGTAATCATATGAGGATTTAATTCTCCAAATCCCTAACAGACCAATGGGGGAAAGAGATATGAGTGTTCTTGCATCCCTGCAGGATCTCAACCTGTTTTCCAGCTTAGAGTTTTAGGACATTCTCTGCCCTCACATCTAAAAGAGGAGGCTGATTCCTAATGTGCCTGAGCAGCCTTCTGCTAACACAGCTCCAGTCTGAGCAGGTCAGGGCGATGGAGCTATTACTTCTTCTACTGCATCTGTGGTGTTGACAGGTCTATCAGATGGGACAGCAATTCTTACAAAGCCCTCCTAATTTGTGGGGGTCTAAGAAATCAAGGGCTGTACCAAATTTGTCTAAATTAATGTGATTTTTGGACCCATTAATTTTATATCCTCACAGTAACCCTTTTGTATCATAGATATCATATAAAGGATAGGTTGGTGTCAGCCCAAGAGATTTGGACATGTATCAACCAAACAGTTTACAGCTGGCATGTGAAGGGGTTAATGGAGTAGGAAGTTTTGCTGGTGGAAGAAGACCTAGATTAGTCTTGAAGGTGTAAAATGGTTAGCAGGAACCCTCTTACACAGGCACACAACAAAAGCCAATGACTTAATCGCCTTAGCTCATGTTTATTTTAGGGAATGATTGAAAACTGTATGGATTGGTTGAAACACAAGAGGGAAGTCTCCATCCAGCCACAGGAAACACCTGGGTTTTAGCAGCCTGCAAGATTTGGCTGGATTTTTTCAGCATTGAAGAATGCAAAGGGATCAGTTAATTCTACTTCTACTGCAGCATTAGAGGATGTGACCCACCAGCCGTACTCATCATTCACCTGGTGGGGAGCAATTTCACTACCATCAGGAGCAGGAAGTACAAAGTAGACCTGATACAGGTTTATACAAATCAAATAGAGCCCCTTTCAGGTATCAGTTTGAACCCATTCAACATAGGCACACAGGACGTGAGTGAAGTGACCTGTCCGAAGTATCTGAACCGTAGCCACAGCAATTTTAATAGAGAGACTCGGGCAAAGTGAGGCATAACTGCCAGAGCCTTTGATAAATGTGAAAAAAGGTGAATACATGCACAAGCTCTCAAAGGACCTGTTATATTTGAATGAAAACCGAGTGTACCTTCATACGATGCGAACAACCGGTTCAGCTATCGTGTCTGTGAGCCTGGTTTAGACTTCAAAATCATTAGGTACCTCAGTGCATTACTGCTGTTAATAACTTATTGTCCACTTGTCTGAGTACCCACTTCTGACTGATTTCATATAGAATGGCCAGAATTTGGCCTTTAACATCACTTATCTTGTGGTTGCTCTGATAGTCGATCTTGTGCAGCCGACACCTAGATGTTTCGGAGCGGAGCTCCTTCTTCAGGGGCTGAGTATTATCAAGAGGGACTTGTAGAACACTGTGGAACTCTATATGGAGCATAAATGCAAACATCCTTTAGTTATTGACAGCAAAAGTCACTTAACTGGGTCACTGAATGAACAGTAAAGAATACATATGTGTGATGGCGGCTGGATTAATTTACCAGAGTGGACTATCGCGTTGTCAACGCGGTCTAAGAAGCTCCGCTGTGAACAATATAGAATTCCAAAATGAAGCGATGCTCTCTCTTCCAATCTCTATATATTCATTTAAACCACTATAATAGTTAGACTGGGCGGCTGTCAGTCGCCTAAAAATATTTTAATTGCGTTAATGTTGTTTCTTAGAAGTGTTGCTTTAAAAGTACTTACTGTATTGATGACGGATGCTCTTAGCGGCTCCTTTTACTGGCGCGGAACCCGCCGACTGAGACGCCATATTTAAAGGGATTCCTTCGAAAGTAGCGGGTGACGTATGGGGCGGTGTTACTGATGTCACTAAACTTAGTATTGAGACATGAACATTTTTTTCTGGTGAAGGGTTGCTCAAATAAGTGTGAGCCATTCGATCTTATTAAGACCGAAGGGTTCCAATGTGTTTAAGCGTAGATCCATTCATTTTCTTTCCTATTTAGAATACTGACCCAATCTCCTCCTCTCCATGATGGACACACCTGCTCGATGATAGACCATTTAAAATCACTAAATGTGTGGCCACAGTCAATGCAGTGCTGGACAGTAGGAGCCCTCAGATCGTGATTGTTGATTCTGCATTTGTGTTCTGTGAGGCGAATTCTAATTCTGCTCTTGGTCCAGCCAATATAAACCTTCGGGCATGGGCACTGAAGGACATAGATGACAAAATCCGCGTTACAGTTGACATCGCTATTGATTTTAACTGTAAATCCTGTAATAGGGTGGCACCAAGTGGTGCCCTGATTGGCTTGAGAACAGAATATGCATTTACCACAGGGGGTTTGACCTATGGTAATGGAGATTACTGGTTCTGGGATGGCCGCCCTGATGACTCACTGTCTAATGTTCTGGCCCCTGGAGTACACAAACATTGGTGCCTGCTTAAAGATTGAATGGGGGCTTAAAACATGCCAATATTTTAGTAAGATTTCTCTGATCTGTGACGTCAACTGTGTGTGTTGAAGGACACAAACTAAATCCATGTTGACTGGCTTATTCTTGTATTGTAAAAGTGAATCCCTGTCTGAGAAAGTTGCTCTTTTATATGCATGGTTAATTACTTGTTTAGGATATCTTCAGACTGAGAACCGTGATGATAATGCTTGTGCTTGCCTGTGGAATTCGTCCACTTCTTTTTTTTTTTTTTTTAATTTAAATTTTTATTAAGTTTTCAACACAATCATGACATAACACTGTCATTTACAGAATTGAGTGATTACAACATCATAGTCATAGAAGAAAATATAAAAAATCAAATTGAACATTTCCCTATAATCACTCAAAGTACAATGAAACTAGAGGATCCAGCACCATATTGAGCAATAGAAAGGAAACTTTAAATCTATATAAGTACTGGTACTAATAACCCCATATCATTTCATACTAGGTTACCTTTAATCATGGGTTGCTACCCCCATCAAATTCTTTGCTTCTAGGAACTTTTTCAGATCTGAGGGTTCATAATAGACATAATTTACATCATTTAATTTTACCATGCATTTACTGGGGTACCGGACCACCATCTGTGCCCCCCACCTTATCTGCTAGTTGTTTTAAAGCCAGAAATTCCCTTCTCCTATTTTGTGTTAATTTTGTTACATCTGGAAAAATCCAGATCTGTTGATTGTAATATTTCACAGATCTATTCTTCAAAAACAATTTAAGCACCATTTCTCTATCAGATGGAAAAATAAATCTTACTAAAACTGTTCCTCTCTTATGAACAATTTCTTCAGTTGATGACTCCAATAGATCTGTAACATTCAATATTCCATGTTGTTGGGTTTGCTGTTCTGCTTGATCTTTATCCATCCCTCTTCTATCCGGTAGGAAATATATTTTTGCAAGTGGTGGGAATGATTCGGTATCTTCAGTACTGATCCAAGATATTGCTTGAATTGTTTCTGCACAGAAATTCCTAGTACCTGGGGGAAGTTAATTACCCTCAGGTTCATGTATCTCAAATCATTCTCTATTCTCTCCATTTTATCATGATTTTTCAATTCTCCTTGTACTAACCCAGTTTGTATTTTCTCCATTTTTGAAATCCTCTGGTCCAAGTCCCTTATTTGTGTCTTCTGTATGTCATTCTGTTGCTCTATATTCACGTTCTTTTATTAACGTCTGTGACCACATTGTAAGTGTGGTAATAGATTTTTTCCAAAAAACCATTATAGCAGTCCAGACGCTATCTAATGTTATTTTAGCTGGTTTTTCCAATTTGTGGGATGTAGCAAGCTCTGACCCCAAGGTTGCAGCTGTTATCACCTTCTTGTGAATGCTGCCTCCTTGACCTTCATCTATTTCCCCTGGCAAAGAAGCTTGTGAATCAGAAGATTCCAAGGTAGATATTCCGGCTAGGGGTGGTGGAGGCATAACCGGCGCTCCCGGACTTAAAGATATTAGTGAGGCAGGTGATCCTTCCTTCTGCCCAATAGGAGAGATCACAGCGCCTCTTTCATCGGAGTTATCTCTGGGGCTGGGTTAAAATACTTTCAATTTTAAGCTGGGAAGAGGTCGCTGGGGAGGATGTGGTTGTACCTCCCTTAGTTTCCCCTTCCGCTTTGTATGGGGCATTTCAAAATACCACAGGTAAATAAATTCAAGAAACTATAGAAAAGTATTATCCCTGACCAGTAATGAATGAACGCTGAATCTGCCGGGAGGTTTCAGGGAGAAACAGAACAAAATAGATATTTCAGTCACTTACATTTAGGTGAGGAGTTCAAGTGTCTTCACATACGATTTTCCCAAACTTCCAGGCAAAGCCGCGCGTGCCGGCGTCTGCTGCGCGCCGCAGGGGGGTTGATTTTATTACCCTTCTTGCCGGCTCCGCCCTGTGACGTCAACCCGGAAGTTCTCAGCCGATCAGACGGGCTCTCCGCCCCGGTCCTCCGTCGGGCAGGCTCTCCTCCTCAACCACCAGGTAATATTTGCGGTGTCTTTTTCTCTCCTTCACCTCGGGTTTGTGCCGCAGGGGGGGTTGATTTTATTACCCTTCTTGCCGGCTCCGCCCTGTGACGTCAACCCGGAAGTTCTCAGCCGATCAAGACGGGCTCCTCCGCCCCGGTCTTCCGTCGGGCAGGCTCTCCCTCCTCAACCACAAGGTAATATTCGCGGTGTCTTTTTCTCTCCTTCACCTCGGGTTTGTGCCGCAGGGGGGTTGATTTTATTACCCTTCTTGCAGGCTCCGCCCTGTGACGTCAACCCGGAAGTTCTCAGCCGATCAGACGGGCTCTCCGCCCCGGTCTTCCGTCGGGCAGGCTCTCCTCCTCAACCACCAGGTAATATTTGCGGTTGTCTTTTTCTCTCCTTCACCTCCGGAATTCGTCCACTTCTGAGCACAATCTTCGTATCCGGAAAAAACTGCCCTACTGGTAAACCTTCTTTAAATTTTCTGGGGGTGGTGGCTATCAAACGAAGAAGAAGTTATTTCTGTCTGTCGGCTTCCTGAACAAGGTGGTTTGTAGTGTAGATCCTTGCTTAAGAATTTTAATATCCAAATAGGATATTGTATCTGAATGATACGTGAGGGTAAATTTAAGGTTGGGGTGGGATTGATTTAACTACTGATGAAACAAAAGAAGTGATGCTTCTGTATCTGTCCATATGAAGAAAATATCGTCGATGTATCTCGACCATTGTAAATATGATCAAAAAAGGCGAGGTATAAACAACTGATTCCTCGAATTGGGCTACGAAGAGATTTGCCACATCCGGGGCAACTGGAGACCCCCATTGCTACTCTGTGTACTTGTAAGTAATAACTGTGTTCAAATGCAAAATAATTGTGAAATAATATGATTTCAGATATTTTTGAAAGAAAATGAGACAGTATCCTGTGTGGACGTATCCTCCGTGCTAATATATCTTTTATGAGCGTGAGGGCTTCTACCTGAGGTATATTGGTATACAATGCCTCTATGTCTAATGTGACTAAAAGACTTTGATCCGGTAAAGACTGTAGTTGAGCTAATTTTAAAAGCATATCGGAGGTGTCTTGTACGTATGATTTTACCAGTGATACTTCTGATTGTAGAAAATGATCTATAAATTGTGCCAATGGCTGTAAAATGGAACCATTGGCTGAGATAATTGGACGATACGGTGGTTTTACTAGTGTCTTGTGTATTTTGGGGACTCCGTAAATGACTGGAGTCCTAGGATGAAGGACTTGAAGAAGATTGAACTCTCTTGTGGTTAAATAGCCATTTTGTTGAGCATCTGTGAGGAGTTGCTGTATCCTATCTTGTAGCATCAGGGTGGGATCTGTGGCCAAAAGATGATAAAAATTCTTATCTTGAAGTTGACGTAGTATTTCTGACCTGTAATCTGTAGAGTCTAGTATTACTACGGCTCCACCCTTATCTGCTGGCTTAATAATGATAGAAGAATTGGATGCTAAAGATGATAGAGCCAGGCGTTCTCCTCTGGATATATTGAAGAAGATGTGCGATTTATTTCCCTCAAGTTTGAAAATATCCTGTAATACAAGTGTTTGATATGCTTTGATTTGTTCGTCTATTGGTCTTGGAGGGATCCACCGTGATTTATTTTTGAGAATTGAAATATCCGGAGTCTGTGTAGGAACATTCTGAAAGTAATGTTTAATCATTACTTTCATTCATTCATTAAAGAGTGGAAGAATCTGTGTAATGATATATGACATGAAAAGGGGTCATGCATATGAGTTGGTACGAAGGACAATCCCCGATTGAGAACCTGCTCTTCCTCTTGTGAAAGAGTGTAACTGGATAGATTGACTACTGATGACTCGGTAGTGTCTGTGACCTGGTAAAGGGCTTGTGCCACTGCACATCGTCTTCCTGTGCCTGATACGTTTTGTTCTTCTTTCCTTGTGGACGTGTTGTTTTGAACTTTTGTCGACCTTTTTCTAAAAAAGTATTTTGGGGTCTGCGATCTTGTTCGTCCGAACCACTGGAGGAGTCATCAGTGCCTGAGAATGTAACTTTTCTTGGTTTCTGTATCTCTTGATCTTGTTTGTCCTTTTTATCTTTCCTGTCCTTTTTGTTGGGCCAGGAATAAATGTTACCTTCTGCATAATCCTTCTTGTCTCTGTTGAATTTATTGATTTTATATCGTTTAATGTCCATCTTGAATTTTTCCATATCTGATTTCAATTGTTCCAGTGATGTATCTGCCATGTCAATCATTGTACTTTGTTTGTATTCATCCTCTATGACTATAAGTTCTGCATTGATTTCTTCTGTTGTGATCTTGGTATATTCAATGATGAGCAGCATGAGATCTAGGGAGCATTTATTAAGGATTGCGTTCCATTTTGTGAGGAAATCTGCTCTTTCAGTAAACATAAGTGGCTCCTTTCTAATTCTCAAACCTCTGGGTATGAGCTGCTGTTTTATATACTCAATAAGGGTGACACCATGTAACTCCGCTCTTATACGTCTCTTATGCAGCTTGGTGAGATCTTCAAGTAGGACTGTGGATGTCGGTTGTATGACTGTGGAATCTGTGAATAATGAGGCTTCTAAAGCTATATGTGCCACGTGTTCCGCAGAATAACTGAATGTATGTGTGTGACCAAATCCAATTGACAAAGACCTGTTATTTGAATGAAAACTGAGTGTACCTTCATACGATGCGAACAACCGGTTCAGCTATCGTGTCTGTTAGCCTGGTTTAGGCTTCAAAATCATTAGGTACCTCAGTGCATTACTGCTCTTAATAACTTATTGTCCACTTGTCTGAGTATCCACTTCTGACTGATTTCATATAGAATGGCCAGAATTTGGCCTTTAACATCACTTATCTTGTGGTTGCTCTGATAGTCGATCTTGTGCAGCCGACACCTAGATGTTTCGGAGCGGAGCTCCTTCTTCAGGGGCTGAGTATTATCAAGAGGGACTTGTAGAACGCTGTGGAACTCTATATGGAGCATAAATGCAAACATCCTTTAGTTATTGACAGCAAAAGTCACTTAACTGGGTCACTGAATGAACAGTAAAGAATACATACGTGTGATGGCGGCTGGAGGATACGTCCACACAGGATACCGTCTCATTTTCTTTCAAAAATATCTGAAATCATATTATTTCACAATTATTTTGCATTTGAACACAGTTATTACTTACTTACAGCATTGGTTGTTTTTAAAAGCTAAGGACCTGTTTGTTCCTATTGAATTTAAAGTTGCCAATTGTCTCCATATCTTAAGGAACAGGCAAGAGATCACATTACTCTGCTCCTAAAACAACTGCATTGGCTACCAGGGCCCAAAGAGTAACATTTAAAGTTATATCACTAATGTTAATGGTGGTATTTTTTTTTTGTTGTTGTTGTTTTGGGACATTTTTGGTTTATTTTCATTTTTTCTGAATTTCATTTTAAAAATGGGTTGAGGTTTTCTTTTTTTGTTTTTTTCCCCAAACTTCAGGCTTATCACACAGTAACTCCCGTTACTGCACATGAACACTATTGGCAGTATGCACTGTATGCAGCTCTGCTATTCTTGCCTGCTGATATATCTCTCTAATTATACACATGGAGATCTGCTACTCTAGTGCTCTTCTTACATTTATTTATATAAATCAACTGCCTGTAGTGAATGTCTGGCTTTGTGAATCCAATCCATTTCCAACATTGGGGCACAAAACAAACTGTCTGAGATATTAGTGTAACTCAGCACTAGCATTAACTCTCTGAGCTTAGTAAGCCACAGTGCCCTGCACTGCACAGAGACACATAAGGGCATTGCAATACTGCTTGCTTATACAATGGCACACAATTATTAAATACTAGCCCTGCACCTACAATCATATGTGTGTAATGTATTTGTGCAAGGAGAGAAGCTATTAAATAAATAATGCATTATTAATAATTTTTATTGATACTGAGGCCAGTGGGCCAGTGGAAAGAAGCCAAGCCACAGAGACACCTAATGATTGATGAACAATCTCACACTAAAGCCAAAGTAGCCAGAGAGACTTTAGACAGATTATAAAGTGGCAATTCTACTACTATGGGTTCCATTTGGTTGTCCATGGACTGCCCCCATGAACAGCTGCACTCATCCTTCTGAGAAGGCCTCTGCAAACTCCTGATGTGGCCAAGCCCCTCCTGCCCTCTTCATGGTGGAACGCCGTGCTCCAACGTGGCAACACCTGCCATGGACCCACATGACAGAACACCACTGACCATGATCGACTGTGCTTTTCCTTAGGTGCACACACACCCAATGTCACTGGATTAAAAGGGCAGGCAGTGGGAAAAACCCCACTGTGCCCTTGGATGTGTTGCGCCCGTCAGTTGCAGAAGGCTGCGACCTCTCATGCTCACCTCGTTTTTCTCTGCACCAACCATCATTGGGAGAATGACGGCCTCTGCCAACCAACACAGACTTCCCCAGCATCCCCAGGACAGCATGGGTGCTGCCGACCGCCATCTTACTTCCGGCATCACATATGCCATGCAAGGCCTCCTTATGAATATGTCATAGTGGGGAGCTCGGGGGCGACCCCTCCCGAAAACTTCAGCACCGCTAGGGTATATATACTGACTGGCCCATTGATATACGAGTTAGCAAGGAGTTCTCTCACTTGTTAAATTCCGCTCTATCTTGAATCTTCTGTTCCACACTTCTCCTGGCATTCAGACGCTTTGAGTACCCGATCCTCAGGGGCTCTTCCATGTCTTGGCTATTCACTCCTTGGAGGGCCTTCCTGCCTTGGACATCCAGACCTGCTCCTCGGGTCTCCCTCTGGGACTTCCTTGTGTGAGTACCTTCTCTAACTTCTACCTACATTGCCTGCAGATATCACGGTATACCCCGTTCCTCGGGCCACTACCATCCATCGGTCTGCCTACACTACTCATCTTGTGTCTCAGGATCTTACTACCTCTGTACAGAGTCTGCGTTCTGTATCCTGCATCACAGAATGCTACCATTTCGGCACCTACAGTACAGCTTCCTTGGCATACCCCGCAATGCGGGCCACTACTGAATCTGCAGTCTAAGCTATTCTACCAACCTGCAGGAATCTCCTGGGTTACCCTGTGCTGTGGGCCACTACCGGAGCTTTATACCACCAACACCATCTCTGGACTACTGTATTTACTCATAGACTGTGTTATTACATGACCCACTCCTTGGGGTTTGTATTCTCTTTTTCTCCTTAATACAAATCTTGCTCACAGCTATGTCCAACGTCGCTGAGATCACGCCCACCAATAGGATCTCCACCCACAGGTAGGCCAACGGTGAGGCCTCCCTGTGGGCGGAGACATCTCTCACCTTGGCCCGGGGTTCACAACATCATTAAACCATAACATATTGCTAACTCCATGGACCTGGCTCAGCTCTCAGCCCTTCAGGCCATCCCTGGCCTGGCCCAACATTTAGCCAAACAACAACGGACACTAGAGACTTTGGCTAATGCCTTCAATCAGCTAAATTCTCAGCTGAACTCTACTGGAATGCCTGACAATGTCCTCTCCTCTCCTACAGTGATGCTTTTATGTCTCTCCGTACCATTGCCAGCACCTACATGCTTTACAGGTGAGATCCCCTGTTATGTAGGGCCTTTCTAAATCAGTGCTGCATGCACTTTTTGCTTCAACCTACCTGCTCCCAGACGTAGTTTCCAAGACCACCTACATTCTGTCTCTACTAGATGGAAAAGCCCTGACCTGGCTTCACCCCTCTGGGAATGTAATGATCCAGTACTCCAGGACTTAACAGGAATCCTCACACTTTTTTGTTTAGTATTCAACGATCCTACCTGTAAGACTGTCGCTGGATCCACTCTCCTGCACTTACAACAAGGTACCAAACCGTTGTCAGATTACATGATTGAGTTTAAAACTTTGTTCTTGTACTACACTGGAACCTGGGTTGTTTAAGGGCCATCTTCCTGGAGGGCCTCAACCCCCGCATTAAAGATGAGCTAGTGGCAAGTGAACTCCTCTCTACCCTAGACTCTCTCATCAGCCTCATAGGACGAATTGATCGACACCTGCGTGAACGCTCACAAGAGGTAAAGAGTTCTAGGAAAATATCATCAGGAGTTTCCCATCCTCGCCCAGCTCCAGTCACTCCGACCACTCCTAGCTTGATGTCTCCCAGGTAAAGAGTCATCAAGCTAGGTAGAGAGAACTTTGCACAAATCTCATCTTTGAGTGAGTTTCCTTACTCTGTAGGTCATCAAATCTTCACAAGAGACCACTGTTCTGTTCGTACATCTCACATTGAATGTCAAAGTGGCTCCTAATCCCCTACACTAATACGTAAACCTCACCTTGAGTTACGAGGTGGGCCACCCCTAGGGATACAAATACCTATCTCGGGAGAGGACATTATGGCCAGTCTCTCTCTCTCTCTCTCCTCTCTCCTCCCTCTCCCTCTCCCCCCCCCCCCCCGTGTCTGAGCTCTCTGGGACCATTAACAATGGTCCCCCAGTGGTTAAATGCAGGAAATACAACAGGTCTGGCACTTATCACAGAATCTTAAAATGTTATTGCAATTTGTGCTAACTTAGCTCTTCACACAGGTAATTAGTGCAAATTGTAATAAACTATAAATTAGCATAAAACACACCCCTTTTGCTATCACATGCGATACTTTTCACATTTTGATAAATCCAGGCCTTAGTTTTCTATAGACTAGGACCCTTGGCATTGAAAAAATCTTCATCTCCTGCACTCTAATACCGATTCACACCATCTGGAAATCACTGGATCCCAGATGATCATCCATTGCAACATGAATAAAATGCCTCTTGGTAAGCAGCAGGATCAGTATCAAACCCTTCCACGCAGATTCAATTACCAGTTGATGGATCAGATCTCCCTGGGTCTCTGTGCTTGTAGAAGATAATATAGTCCCAAGAAATATCTGGCAGATTGAAATCTCCTAGCGATAGCACCTCCCATTTTATTGCAATTTTTTTAATATCCTCCTCTAGATCTCTATTCATTTGTTCTTTGTGATGGAGTTCTGTATATTAGAGCAGTATAAACTGATGACAGATTCCCTTCTTCCAGATTAACTCATACTGCATCCTACTTTTTGCTGGAGGATAGCAAATGTAACCCCAATATTTAAAAAGGGCTCCAGGGGCGATCCGGGAAACTACAGACCGGTTAGCCTGACTTCAGTGCCAGGAAAAATAGTGGAAAGTGTTCTAAACATCAAAATCACAGAACATATAGAAAGACATGGTTTAATGGAACAAAGTCAGCATGGCTTTACCCAGGGCAAGTCTTGCCTCACAAATCTGCTTCACTTTTTTGAAGGAGTTAATAAACATGTGGATAAAGGTGAACCGGTAGATATAGTATACTTGGATTTTCAGAAGGCGTTTGACAAAGTTCCTCATGAGAGGCTTCTAGGAAAAGTAAAAAGTCATGGGATAGGTGGCGATGTCCTTTCGTGGATTGCAAACTGGCTAAAAGACAGGAAACAGAGAGTAGGATTAAATGGGCAATTTTCTCAGTGGAAGGGAGTGGACAGTGGAGTGCCTCAGGTATCTGTATTGGGACCCTTACTGTTCAATATATTTATAAATGATCTGGAAAGAAATACGACGAGTGAGATAATCAAATTTGCAGATGACACAAAATTGTTCAGAGTAGTTAAATCACAAGCAGATTGTGATAAATTGCAGGAAGACCTTGTGAGACTGGAAAATTGGGCATCCAAATGGCAGATGAAATTTAATGTGGATAAGTGCAAGGTGATGCATATAGGGAAAAATAACCCATGCTATAATTACATGATGTTGGGTTCCATATTAGGTGCTACAACCCAAGAAAGAGATCTAGGTGTCATAGTGGATAACACATTGAAATCATCGGTTCAGTGTGCTGCGGCAGTCAAAAAAGCAAACAGAATGTTGGGAATTATTAGAAAAGGAATGATGAATAAAACGGAAAATGTCATAATGCCTCTGTATCGCTCCATGGTGAGACCGCACCTTGAATACTGTGTACAATTCTGGTCGCCGCATCTCAAAAAGATATAATTGCGATGGAGAAGGTACAGAGAAGGGATACCAAAATGATAAGGGGAATGAAACAACTCCCCTATGAGGAAAGACTAAAGAGGTTAGGACTTTTCAGCTTGGAGAAGAGACGACTGAGGGGGGATATGATAGAGGGGTTTAAAATCATGAGAGTCTAGAACAGATAGATGTGAATCGGTTATTTACTCTTTCGGATAGTAGAAAGACTAGGGGGCACTCCATGAAGTTAGCATGGGGCACATTTAAAACTAATCGGAGAAAGTTCTTTTTTACTCAACGCACAATTAAACTCTGGAATTTGTTGCCAGAGAATGTGGTTCGTGCAGTTAGTATAGCTGTGTTTAAAAAGGATTGGATAAGTTCTTGGAGGAGAAGTCCATTACCTGCTATTAAGTTCACTTAGAGAATAGCCACTGCCATTAGCAATGGTTACATGGAATAGACTTAGTTTTTGGGTACTTGCCAGGTTCTTATGGCCTGGATTGGCCACTGTTGGAAACAGGATGCTGGGCTTGATGGACCCTTGGTCTGACCCAGTATGGCATTTTCTTATGTTCTTATGTAAGCTCTGCAATTTTGGAGCCATAAAATTAATTTTAGACAGTATATAGTGCCATTCTTCATCTCTTCATATACAAACTTCTTACTCTCAATATTTCTCTCATTTCCTTCCTCTCCTTCTCTTCTCATATGTCCAGCTGCCTTCTTCCTTCCCCTCCCACCTCTCTCACTCTCCTCCTTCTCCTGTACAATTGCTGCTCTCTCCTGCTTTCACCCTACCCCCCCCCCCCCCGGTCTTTTCTCATTTATACTTCCCCCTGCAGACCTCTCATTTTCTTCTTTCCCTTTCTCCCACAGCCAGCTCTTTTTCTTCTTGCTGTCATGTGAGTGAGGGTCTGCAGGACAAGAGGGAAGGGAGGTAACTAAGGGGTCATTTTCCAAAGCGATCGCACATGAAAAGTTTCTTTTCGCGTGCAATCACTAAATCGGGGTGGAGTCGGGGCGAAGTCCGCACTGGAAGGGGAGGAGTCGGGGCGGACTCCATGACGACTTCGCTGACGGTGAAAAGGTAAGGGCCCTTTTTGCTGTCACTAGCGCGCCAAATAGCACCACCTTTTATGATGGCGCTATTGGGTGCGAAAGCCGGCAGCGAATGCACCGCGATGGTGCGATCGCTGCCGGCTTTCGCAGGCCCGCCTCCTGCTTCACCTCCCCGCCCCCCATTACCGCAGGATTTACTAAGGTCTGCTACCTTAGAAAATCCAGGCCTAAGATGGTTACAGTTGGTGGGGTTAGAGAATGAAACTGAAAGGAATGCAGATCATGGGAGAAATGGAGGTGAATAAAAAATCTTCAGGGCTAGGAGAAAAGAAGATGTGAAAAAACTACAGGAAGTGGCACTCTCCCTATTTCTCCAATTTCTTCCGCTCCTAAAATGCATGCATATAATTTTCAGTTACATCTCAAGAGTTTTTTTGTTTTCTTTTGGTTTGGATAAAGTACATAACTACATAAGATTCTGCATACTGCATCAGACCAAAGGTGCATTAAGCCCAGTTTCCTGTTTTCAACAGTGACCAAGCCCAAGTCACAAGTACCTGGCAGGATCCCAAGGGGTAGATAAACTCCATGCTGCTTATCCCAGGGATAAGAAGTGGTTTCTGCAACTCAACCTTCAGTTCAGTTTATGGACTTTCCTCCCGGAGTCTGCCCAAACCTATTTTAAATGCAGCTGCACTAATAGCATTCACTGCATCCTCTGGCAACAAATTCCAGAGCTGAATTATGCATTGAGTAAAAAACATTTTCTCTTATTAGTCTTAAATGTATCACCTTGTACCTTCAATGTGTGTCCTCTAGTCTTTTTACTCTTTGAAAGAGTAAACAATCAATTCACATTTACCTGTTCCTCTCCACTCATTCATTTTATAGACTTCTAAATTGTCTCCCCTTAGCCATCTCCTCTCCAAGATGTACTGTCATAACCTCTTTAGCTTTTCCTCATAGAGGAATTGTTTCATCCCCTTTATTAATTTGGTAGAACCTTCTCTGTTGAACTCGGGGGTGGGCCCTTGTCTTGGAGCAGTGGAGAATAGCTCCCTGGTAAGGACCAGGAAGCACCTGCCCCCAGGGGTCAGAGCACTGGAGGAGACAGAGGCTTGGATGAGCTTCACTACTGGAAGCCCACGGTCCCCCCGAGTGGAGCCCATAGGGATCTGAGCTGCTTGGACTTAGGTGGGCCTCACAGGGTCTCCTGGAGAGATAGCAGACAGGCATGCTCACAGCCAGCAGGGAGCGCAGTTGGACATGAGACTGTAGGTCAGTTGGAGCAAGGAGGACCAGAACAACATAGGCAATGACAAGGCAAGGGACAGAGCCAGAATCAGAGACATGGTCAATCAGGCAAAGGTCAGAATATGAGGGTCAGTCTGGAGAGAGTAGTCAACGAGGCAGAGGTCAGGTTCCAGAGGTCAGATGAAGTCACAAGGCAGGCAGAGGTCAGGATGCAGACAGTAGACAGGAAGGTCAAGGAACAGGCTGAGGTCAGTACCAGAGAGACAGTCCGAGGGTACTACCTGGGAGACGAACAAACAGATGCAGGAACAGAGGGATGCTGGAACAGTAGGATCCTGGAACAAGGCTTAGGATGCAGTGACAATCTAGCACACAGTACAATGCCGACCCAATTGCCAAGGCAAGGAAGTGCAGGCAGGAACTTCCTTAAGTAGTTCCTTCAATCAGGGTGCACCGCGGAGCTATGACCCACCCCTGGCCCTATAAGAGGCCGGGTGATCTGCGCGTGGAAGTGCATAGGGGCGTGGCCAATGCCACGGGAGATGCCGAACTCTGGCATGAGGACTGGTGTGCAGTGGAAGGCCCGGCGACTGCCGCCACATCACGCTGAAGCCTGGAGGATCTCGCTGCTGCTGCTGCTAGGGAAGCCGACCTGGGATCTGCAGAGGAGCCTGAGAGGTGAGCAGGCCCTTGCACGGGCCAAATGTGGACGGAACGCACAACAGTACCCCCCCTTCTAGGCCTCCCTCTATGCGGCCATGGCTTCTCAGTGTAAGTCCTATGGAAGGTCTTTAGGAGTTCCTTATCAAGGATGTTGGAAGGTTCCCACAAGTTCTCCTCAGCCCCATAACCCTCCCAGGCAAAGACGTATTCACATTTTCCCTATGCCGACAGACGAGGACCTCTCTTACCTGAAGAGATGTGTCTGGTTCGGTAGAGACCCATGAAGGAGAGGGAACTCTACGTGAGAGCCAGGAGAAAAAAGGCTTCAGTAGCGGAACGTTTTATGGATGCCCATGGCATGCGGCAGCTGGAGCTGATACAATACTGCTCCCACTCTTCGAATCACCGGAAACGGGCCAATGTATTTGGGAGCCAAACAATGAGAGGGAAGTCTCAATCTTATGTGTTGGGCGCTCAGCCACACCTTCTGGCCAGGATGGAAGAGTGGAGCGGGACGTCTATGGGCATCAGAAGTACGCTTGGAATGTTCAGCGGCCAGGGAAGGAGTTATTTGACTTGATTCCACACCTGATGAATGGTATGGGCCATGGATTGCACAGCTGGAGAAGGAACAGTCAGCGGAACTGGAAGTGGCAGCCAAGGTTGTCTTCCTAGTACCATGGAGAATGGAGATACATCAGTGGCAGTGGCAACATGTGTATTGTGTGACAGCTCAGCCCAATATAGTGATCAGATCAGTTGTCCTGCTGATCATTCACGTAGGGTCGGAGGAATGTTTTTAATGTCTTATTGATCCTTTCAGCTTGACCATTAGCCAGTGGGTGATAGGCCGACATGAACTCAAGGCAATGTTAAAATGTTTACATAGGGAGCGCCAGTACCTGGTGGCAAACTGTGATCCTTGATCGGATATAATTTCCTTTGGAAGTCCATGGAGACAGAAAATGTGTTTCAGAAACAACTTGGCTAACTCTGGGGCCGATGGGAGGCCCGGCAAGGGAATAAAGTGACCCTTTTTAAAAAATGGTTGATGATGACCCAGATTATGGTATGTATTTATGTATTTATTTACTTTTAATTGTTTATATACCGCTTTTACAATTTGAGGATTAATCAAAACGGTTAACAATAAACATACATAAGAGTAAACACTAAATAAAATGAAAATATTAATTAAAATAAAATAAATACATAAAATACATAAAAATTAGAACAAGCACTAAGAGACATATGACGCTTCAAGGAAGCATATGGTTCTTGTAAATGAATATGTCAGTAAATGAAAAGTAAGAGGTGCAGTTAGGTATGATCTAAGTTTGAGGATTAATCAATGTGCTATAAGCTCTTTGAAATAGGTAAGTTTTTAATGTTTTCTTAAATTGCTGTGTAGATGGTATAAGCCGTAAAGAGTCTGGTAGTGAATTCCATAGGATATGGCCAGCTATTGAGAAAGCCCTTTTTCTAGTTAATTCAAGTCTGGCGAACTTGATAGTGGGTATGTCTAGTAGGTTTTTTGAGGTAGATCTGAGTTGTCTGGTAGGTTTATAAATATGAAGATAGTACAGAGCCATGTTGATGTTGCATTATTGATAAGGGAATCAATACATGTTATATATAGATGAAAATAGAGTGTACCTTCACACGATGCGAACCTGCCAGGTTCTGCTATTCGTGTCTGTGAGCCACAAAATGGCTTCTAATCATTAGGTACCTCTATAAGATGGTTAGATTGTGTTATTATCCACGGGTATTGCACTTATCTCATGTTCACACAGTCAGTCTCGAACCGCCGACACCAGGGTGTTTCGGAGCGAGGCTCCTTCTTCAAGGGCAGTACTTGTGATGGGAGAGACTGCTAAGACATTGTGGAAATCTACATAACATAAAAACATACCATGACATTCATCCTTAAATTATTGACTGTTTATGTCACTTAATACGGTCACTATGAACCTGGAAAGATACATACTTGCAATCGCGGCAGTTTCAGTATTGTGGACTTGACGTTTGTAGTGCAATCAGTAATGCTCCGCTATAAAGTGCATATAAGAAAGACACCTTTTGGAACTCTATTATTCATAAAGACAATGCTGCCTAGTAAATTGTAGGAAAGACCATGCCGGCATATCTGGATGTGCAATACTTACTGTATTTTTGACGGCTGTCTCTGAGCGGCTCCTTTTACTAACGCGGGAGACCGCTCTGATGCCGCCATATTTAAGGGATTCCTCCGAATCAAAATCATGATGTTTAGGGGCGGTCCTACTGACGTCAGAGCTGTGGTTACATTATTATTGTGGCTGGATCAGATCATTGTGAGCCACTCTATTTTATCATTGAGCCCGTCTGGTTCCAAAGTATTAAGGCGATGTATCCATTCATTTTCTTTTCTGTTGAGGATATTAACACGGTCCCCGCCTCTCCACGAAGCGTGGACGTGCTCCAGTACAGACCATTTCAAATCACCAAATGTGTGTCCCAAGTCTATGCAGTGCTGTACCACGGGTGCTTTGATGTCCTGATTATTAATTCGGCATTTATGCTCCGTGAGCCGGGTCTTTATTTTTCTTTTTGTTCTGCCTATATAAACCTTGGGACAGGGACATTGTAATGTATAGACAACATGATCTGTGTTGCAATTAACGTCATTGTTTAATTTGACCACTTGTCCTGTGGTGGGATGATTCCAAGTGGTGCCCTGATGTAATCTTTCTTGTCTCTATTAAATTTATTTATTTTGTATCTCTTGATGTCCATTTTGAACTTATCCATATCAGATGTTAATTGCTCCATAGCAGCGTCTGCAATTTCCATTGTGGTGCTCTGTTTATATTCGTCCTGTATAACGACTAGTTCTGCGTTGATTTCTTCAGTTGTAATTTTCGTATATTCAATTATTAGAAGCATAAGGCTTACTTGATTTCACTTACCCACGACCGCCTCCGACCCCGACCACGAGGCAGCCCCTGCCTTCCGCCGAGAAACGCTGACGTCATCGGCCGACCTTCCTCCCCTCCGAGGGACACGCTGCCGGCGCACAGCCAATCAGGGGACAGCCCTGATTGGCCTTTAAACCCGAGAGGCTCCCGGACTGAGCCCCTTTCAAGCGGACGCCGCCGAACGGAGAGGGCGAGTGGGAGCAGTGCAGGGCCTGCGCGATCGGCGCCGGAGGCCCGCCGGGGTAAGGCCTACTTGATTTCACTTACCCACGACCGCCTCCGACCCCGACCACGAGGCAGCCCCTGCCTTCCGCCGAGAAACGCTGACGTCATCGGGCCGACCTTCCTCCGCCTCCGAGGGACACGCTGCCGGCGCACAGCCAATCAGGGGACAGCCCTGATTGGCCTTTAAACCCGAGAGGCTCCCGGACTGAGCCCCTTTCAAGCGGACGCCGCCGAACGGAGAGGGCGAGTGGGAGCAGTGCAGGGCCTGCGCGATCGGCGCCGGAGGCCCGCCGGGGTAAGCCTACTTGATTTCACTTACCCACGACCGCCTCCGACCCCGACCACGAGGCAGCCCCTGCCTTCCGCCGAGAAACGCTGACGTCATCGGGCCGACCTTCCTCCGCCTCCGAGGGACACGCTGCCGGCGCACAGCCAATCAGGGGACAGCCCTGATTGGCCTTTAAACCCGAGAGGCTCCCGGACTGAGCCCCTTTCAAGCGGACGCCGCCGAACGGAGAGGGCGAGTGGGAGCAGTGCAGGGCCTGCGCGATCGGCGCCGGAGGCCCGGGGTAAGGCCTACTTGATTTCACTTACCCACGACCGCCTCCGACCCCGACCACGAGGCAGCCCCTGCCTTCCGCCGAGAAACGCTGACGTCATCGGGCCGACCTTCCTCCCCTCCGAGGGACACGCTGCCGGCGCACAGCCAATCAGGGGACAGCCCTGATTGGCCTTTAAACCCGAGAGGCTCCCGGACTGAGCCCCTTTCAAGCGGACGCCGCCGAACGGAGAGGGCGAGTGGGAGCAGTGCAGGGCCTGCGCGATCGGCGCCGGAGGCCCGCCGGGGTAAGGCCTACTTGATTTCACTTACCCACGACCGCCTCCGACCCCGACCACGAGGCAGCCCCTGCCTTCCCCGAGAAACGCTGACGTCATCGGGCCGACCTTCCTCCGCCTCCGAGGGACACGCTGCCGGCGCACAGCCAATCAGGGGACAACCTTGTTTAGCCCTTTAATTTCAAATGTAACAGACTCCCAGGCGCCGCGCGCCTAGCGTCGCGCGCCTAAGGAGCACGCCAAAGGAGCCTGCTCCTTTGTGCGCTCCTTAGTGCACTCCCTTTGTGTACCCCGTATACTCCTCTGTCTTCACTGCTCTCCCCTCCAATCCCTCCACAGCCCCCAGCAACTGCCAGCCCCCATATATTCCTTCCAACACTCAACACATGAATCTCTAAAACAAAAAAAAAAAAAAAAAACCATCCAACACTCAACAACCTGACAACCCCTGCCACCACTCAAAACCCACACAATGGCCTCAGACCAATACATCCCCAAACTAATCCATCGCCACAACCACCACCACACTCCTAAAGCCACACCCACCACTAGACGCCTCACCAAAATTCACACCAACCCTAACATACCCTATACCACAATCACTCTCCTCACCCTCCTCATTAATGCACAGTCGATCACCAAAAAAATCCCAGTCATCCATGACATACTCACAGATGACCAACCAGACATATTCTGTATAACCGAATCCTGGCTGAAACATTCTGATACAGTCCTACTCAATCAACTGCCCAGAAACACATACAATATTTTCTCCATTCCCAGAAGCAAAAGAAAGGGAGGTGGCCTACTATTCCTAGCACACAAAAAACTTAAATTCTCTTCCCACTCCCTTAACTTACCACCTCCTATCGAGACCAACCTATTCAAATCAAAACATCTCCAAATACTCCTCCTATATGCCCCACCTGGTTGCCTACAACATAACCTTTCCCCCCTGATTGAATCCATCACAACCCACATAAACTTACAAGAGCCAGCCATCATACTAGGAGACTTCAATCTCCATATCGACACCCACCCTCCCTCCCCCACAAGCGAACTACTCCTTTCCACCATGTCTGCCATTGGATTCACCCAAATCATCAACACGCCCACTCAAAAATCGGGCCATACCCTGGACTTAATATTCATAAACAACAAAATATCTGCAACTGGACCACCCTCTACAACCCCCACCCCATGGTCCGACCACAGCCTCATCCAAGCCAAGCTTCAACTCCAATCCAACCCAATACAAACAAACAACCGAATCATCGAATTCACCAAACCATGCTCCAGTGAAGACATCGCCGAAGTGCTACCTGAGGCACTAAAAACAATCAACTTAAATGATGCCAACTCAGCCACAAACTCCTGGATAACCATCAACACAGACATAGCCAATACATTATGTCCCACGATAAGGAAGGAAATCAAGCAATCTACAAAGCAAAGAGCTCCATGGTACACCCCAGAACTGAAAACCTCAAAGCGAACACTGAGACAAACTGAAAAACAATGGAGACGAACCCCCACCTCAAACCTGAAAGACAAATTCAGAACACTACTACATAACTATACAACAGACCTCAACACAGCAAAGCGCAATTTCTACACATCAAGAATTCATGATTACCAATATAACCCGAGGACCCTCTTCGCCTATGTCAAAGACCTAACCAACCCCATCCAAAATGACAATAAGCCAAACTCCAGCAACATCTCAAGTGAAAAACTAGCACAATTCTTCAAGGACAAAGTTAACAACATCATCGCCAAAATTCCCCAAAACTACAACGACCCAGTTGACATCCCCCCTCCCATCCACACATGGTCACAATTCACACCCGTTGCTTCCACAGAAATCGAACCTATCATCAGAAAAACCAACCCTGCATCACACCCCTAGACCCCATCCCCATCAAAACCCTAAAACTCATCAGAGAGATTATTGTCAAACCAATAACCTACATCATCAACTTATCCCTAGAACAAGGAATCTTCCCAGAAAAACTCAAAAACGCCATCATCAAACCAATCATCAAAAAACCTCAACTCGACAAATCCGACCCAGCAAATTACAGACCAGTCTCCAACCTCCCATTCCTAGCAAAAATCATCGAAAAAACAGTCAACAATCAACTCACAGAACACCTTGAAACCTATAATGTTCTACAGCCCGCACAACATGGTTTCAGAAAATTCTTCAGCACTGAAACCCTCCTCCTCTCTCTCACTGATACCATCCTTAGAGGACGCGACAAAGGCAAATCTTTCCTCCTGATACTTCTTGATATATCCGCCGCCTTTGACACCATCAATCACAGAACTCTCCTCACTAGACTTAAAGAAATTGGTCTCCAAGACACCACAATCAAATGGTTCAACTCCTACCTCTCAAACAGATCCTACATCGTCAAGACAAACTCATCTGAATCCTCTCAAGTGCCCCTCACTCATGGAGTCCCTCAAGGTTCTTCACTATCCTCAACCCTATTTAACATTTACCTCATCCCACTATGCAAATACCTTTCAGAGGCAAACCTCACCTACTTCATCTATGCAGACGACATACAAATATTACTCCCCATAAACAAGTCCATCCAACTAACCATGGAAAAATGGAACAAACTCAGCTCAAATCTATCCCACTTGCTATCTCAATTATCTCTATGCCTCAACCAAGCCAAAACAGAAATCATTCACATCCACGATGACCGACCCTCTCTTCCACTCAAGTGCACCCCCTCCGACCACCCAGGAAGCTCAACCAACCCGGGAGTGCCCCAAATCTCACCCACGCCGTCCACAAGAAACCTAGGCGTAACAATCGACAGCCATCTCAACTTTAAACGACACATCTCCAATACAATCAAGGATGGATTCTTCAAACTCCAGACTAAAAAAACTCAAACCCCTTCTCCAAGAGCACGATTTCCGAACAGTCCTTCAATCAATTATCTTCGCAAAACTTGATTACTGCAACTCCCTCCTCCTTGGCCTACCAGAAATTCACATCAAACCCCTCCAAGTGCTACAGAACGCTGCCGCCAGAATCATCACTAACAACAAAAAATCCTCACACACATCACACCCACTCTCAAAGAACTCCACTGGCTACCCATTACCCAAAGAATCCAGTATAAAACCCTCACCCTCATGCACAAAAAAATAAACAACAACAACATGAACTGGCTAAACAACGGAATACAACCTTACCCTACTCAAAGAACTCTCAGATCCACCAACACTGGCCTCCTAGCCGTACCCAATCTCAAATCTGCACACCTCAACGTCACCCGCAAACGAGCCATAACAATTGCGGGCCCCTCCTTATGGAACTCCCTCCCCACCTGTCTCAGAAATGAACCTTCATTGCAAGTCTTCAAAAAACACCTCAAAACATGGCTGTTCCTAAAAGCATTCCCACCTGACACGTAACCTACCCAAATTCAACTGCAACACACCACGCCCCCCTACACAAGCATCTCGCATCACCATCTTCCCTCCCTTGCACCACCTTCCCCCCTCCTATCCCCCCTTCAACCCTCCCTGCCAACCTAACCTTAATATATCCTCATCAACAAGTCATTTATGTACATATGTTATATACTACATCAAATGTTCAACGTAATCCTGTTATTCCTGTTATAATTTGTATAATTTGTTATATTTATTACAATGTTACAATTTATTATATTTATTACAATGTTATAATGTAAAATAGGGCTGTTACTACCCTATTCTTTGAGTTATCTGGAAACCGATGTGATATCTCGATCGAACGTCGGTATATAAAAGAAATAAATAAATAAATAAATAAATAAATAGATCTAGGGAACATTTGTTCAGAATTGCATGCCATTTGGTAAGAAATTCTGCTCTTTCTGTGAACATCAATGGTTCCTTTCTCATTCGTAGTCCCCTGGGAATTAACTGTTGTTTAATGTACTCTATCAGGGTAATGTACTCTATCAGGGTAACTCCATGTAATGACATTAATTGCAACACAGATCATGTTGTCTATACATTACAATGTCCCTGTCCCAAGGTTTATATAGGCAGAACAAAAAGAAAAATAAAGACCCGGCTCACGGAGCATAAATGCCGAATTAATAATCAGGACATCAAAGCACCCGTGGTACAGCACTGCATAGACTTGGGACACACATTTGGTGATTTGAAATGGTCTGTACTGGAGCACGTCCGCGCTTCGTGGAGAGGCGGGGACCGTGTTAATATCCTCAACAGAAAAGAAAATGAATGGATACATTGCCTTAATACTTTGGAACCAGACGGGCTCAATGATAAAATAGAGTGGCTCACAATGATCTGATCCAGCCACAATAATAATGTAACCACAGCTCTGACGTCAGTAGGACCGCCCCTAAACGTCATGATTTTGATTCGGAGGAATCCCTTTAAATATGGCGGCATCAGAGCAGTCTCCCGCGTTAGTAAAAGGAGCCGCTCAGAGACAGCCGTCAAAAATATAGTAAGTATCGCACGTCCAGATATGCCGGCATGGTCTTTCCTACAATTTACTAGGCAGCATTGTCTTTAGAATAATAGAGTTCCAAAAGGTGTCTTTCTTATATGCACTTATAGCGGAGCATTACTGATTGCACTACTAACGTCAAGTCCACAATACTGAAACTGCCGCGATTGCAAGTATGTATCTTTCCAGCTTCATATGACCATATTAAGTGACATAAACAGTCAATAATTTAAGGATGAATGTCATGGTATGTTTTTTATGTTATGTAGATTTCCACAATGTCTTAGCAGTCTCTCCCATCACAAGTACTGCCCTTGAAGAAGGAGCCTCGCTCCGAAACACCCTGGTGTCGGCGGTTCGAGACTGACTGTGTGAACATGAGATAAGTGCAATACCCGTGGATAATAACACAATCTAACCATCTTATAGAGGTACCTAATGATTAGAAGCCGTTTTGTGGCTCACAGACACGATAGCAGAACCTGGCAGGTTCACATCGTATGAAGGTACACTCTATTTTCATCTATATATAACATGTATTGATTTCCTGTATTAAGTATCATGTTGTAGCCATTGGGTCTTATATTTCAGCATTATGATAAGAGCATGTATAATAGTCAAAACTTTATATTGAATTCTATATTTAACCGAAGCCAATGAAAAGGAGAATAGAAACTGGAATGATATGATTCTGTGCGAGGTACCTGAGAGAATTCGAGCTTCAGTATTTTGTATTAATTGTAAAGGATGGGTAGCAGAATCTGGCAAACCTAAATATAATGGTATTGTTCTGGGATGGAGACAGATCTGTGATAAAGTCCATGGAGATGCTGGACTATGGCTCGGTAGGTGCTGGAAGTGGTTGGAG